>NC_141687.1:624737312-625426062 GCF_964263255.1 Lissotriton vulgaris
ATTCCCTGAGAGTGTTTGTTTTTTCCAAAATTGTACTTGTTTTTCAGGCAGCATATTACTCTTGTCTAGTGCATAATTTGAATTGAGCTGCATCCAGGTGTTTATAGCGCAGAACAATTGGGTTTTAGCTGAAGGAAGTGCAAGTTTCTCTCAGTGGGGCAGTATGGTATTCAGTGGGGAAGGATGTGGCACTATGGCCTGAGTTGCCGAATTTGGAACTGGGGAATCAGGTTCAGCTTCATGACAAGTCCACCAGACCACACTCTTGAGGTTGCACATTTCGAATCTAGACTTTAGAAGGCCTCGCTTGACCATAGAAACCCTGGTGTCTTAGCACAGCGGGTGGACCCTAGCGGTGGCAAGTGTGAGTTAACCTTGAAGGCCTGTCCACCACAATCCATATTGAAGTTCACCTCCAGTCTTCCAGGCAGGCCTATGAAGCAGCACACCCTAGAGCGACAGTGACTCTGTCACTGAGGCCACAGGACCCTTGAGGCCAGTCCGCCTCACCCATTGGTACCTCCATTGGCCTTGTTTTAGCAATAGTAGTGCACCTCACCAGGGATTAGCAAAGCAGGATTTGCATGCACACCAAACGCAGTTTGCAAACTTCACAGTCTTTCTACTTCGTGCACTTTTAACATGTGCTGCCTGCTTTGGGCCCATTGGAATTATGCAGCAATGGAGGACAAAAATATGTTGCGGTGTTGACTAAATTATGCAGCAAAAAAAAGGCTGCAACATAACGCGGCACTTTTTCTGACACTTTATTTTGACTTTTTTACACATACTACCAATCTGTGCAAAGATTTTGCCTCATTGGTCCCAGTATAACATACAAATGCAGCAGTAAAAAGGTGACCAGTCAACCTTTGGAAAGGGCCCTCCACTTCGCAGCAACACAAGCCAAATTATTTAGTAACTTTTGATCTGCTTAAGCTACAACAATGTTTTTGTTAAAATAGTCAGATTATGCAGCAGTTGATGTATTAAGTGGCAAATATGGCAGAGCCATAATTATGTGGAAAACATTTCCAAACTAAGATATTTTTGCCATTCATGTGTGCATTGCTCTTGTTGAAAAAGAGAGAAGTGCTGATGACAGAAACTGCATGGCTCGGAGACAAGCGGCTTCAGATTCCACTTTTCAGCTTATTTGAGACATTCTGTGATTGGAAACATATTCCACTTTGTGAATATATTTTAATGTCAATAACTCATATTAAACCTTAAATAAACATGTGTCTCCATTGGTTGAATTAAATAACTTAATATCCTGTAACTGGTCAGTGAAATGCCAAACAAATACCAACAATTGGGATGTTTTGCTCTTTCCCCTACTTTTTCTTCCCCACTTTACTACTGCAGATATGGGGGAGCAACCAGGGATCTGCTCATTTTCCGCTTGATCTGAGGACAAGCACGCACAAGCCCTCTCTTAAGAAAGGTGGGCAGGTGCTTCCAACAAATGACGGCGCCCGGGGAATCCTACAGCGGGCACCTGCAGCTGGCAGAGCTAAAGTAATCCACACGTGCACCTCCGCGGATAATTACAGAGCTCAGGCCCGCCGCCTGGTCTCCAGGGCACGTGTTTTGTAGTTCGGAAGGCAGGCTTTAAATCGTGGCCCAACCTCAATAACCCCCAACGAGACATCTTAGACACAGAGAAATCATTGGACATTATGGTTCATTGGCGGCGCCAACTGTGCAATGTCCCGTCGAATACCACAGCCTAAAAGCTTCCACCGGAAGTGATATTACGTGATGGAATATCATTATTTGTGGTGAGGATATCAATGTTAACCTAATTCCCACAGATCTCCGTTAGGTCCACCTATGTTTTGATTCGTGTACAAGTGCTTCAGGCCACAGCTGGACTCTCTCCCGGCTGACACCGGCTGCCGCCCATTAGCAGATGTGTCGCCGCCGTCATGGGCATCCCCTTATGTGGGTTATAATGGCTACCACTGTACCCCATACAGAGACAAATGGGGAGACACACACACTGTAAACTCCAAACTACATGTCCCTAATGCAAAGTTCAAAGGGGACTGGCGTCATTTGTTTTTTGCAATAATGTTTTTCAAAATGTCATTCATGACGCTTCGCAGCTTCACAGATAAGAACAGTGCAAAGACAGAAATGTCACACACACGCACTCATACAGGAAACTTTACAGCCAGGGGGCGTACGACCTCCCCAAAGATAAGCTAGGACGGGCAGCAGCTGGTGAGACGCTGGCCGTGGTTGGCTTGTGTGCAGGTGTAGTGGTAGGCCATGACTGCTGAGGACGGGGCCAGGCCCATGTGGGGCCCTGCACGGAGCCAGCTCTGATGATAATAGACAGCAAAGGAGCAGAAACCCCAGCCCAGGTTTGACCAGTGCTGCTGGCAAGCAGTACCAGTGTGGTACCCTGGGCTCTATAAATGGCACAGAGGTGGCCAATGGAGTCCACGCATAGTGCTGCTTGGAAGGGGTCTGTGGTGGGCACACGGATGGACCTGCCTTAGAGATACTGGTCGATCTGACCTTCAAGGAGAAGGTGCTGTGTGGCTCTCCTGGGACTGCCTCCCTACACAGTTGTTTTAGAAAATCCTGTTATGTCGCAAAAGCCAAAAGCGAAGGTAGCATGTAGGATGTGTATTTTTTTCTCAGAAATTTGGGGAAATGACTCATAAAACGCACTTTAATGTATTCCAAAGTTACTAAAATGCATTTTGGTTTATTTCAAGTGACATTTAAATGTGTAAGCACACCTTGCGTTCAAAAGTTACTCAACAAATGAGCAAGGGGTTGGCTGAAGGAGAAAATGTCTCCTGCAAGACATTTTCTACTCCTACCATTCTCTTGTGATTGTCAAGCTTCAAATTGAGGCGCAGATTCGCTACTAATCTGGGCCTTCCCCGAGTCTCTGGAGAAGGAACAAGGAAAAGAGAAGAGGAACACAATTGCAGCATAATATAGGCAGCGGTTAGTCCAAGGACCTGATTGGCACTGGCTCCTGGAGGTATGCAACTGTTACCACGGATTTTTTACAATGCATACCATTACCACACATACATTTACAACGCAAGTCATTTTACAACGCATACCTTTACATCGCAATACACTACAACGCACATACTATTACAACGCATACCATTACAACGTAAGTATTATTATTGGTAAGTTTATTATCTATTTTTTTTAAAGGGCTGGGTATTGGTTTTGGGGTACAGGGGTATTTTTAGGGTTTAGGGCTGGGTATGGGTTTTGGGGTACAGGGGTATTTTTAGGGTTTAGGGCTGGGTATTGGTTTTGGGGTACAGGGGTATTTTTAGGTTTTAGGGCTGGGTATGGGTTTTGGGGTACAGGGGTATTTTTTGGTTTTAGGGCTGGGTTTGGGTTTTGGGGTACAGGGGTATTTTTAGGTTTTAGGGCTGGGTATGGGTTTTGGTGTACAGGGGTATTTTTAGGTTTTAGGGCTGGGTTTGGGTTTTGGGGTACAGGGGTATTTTTAGGTTTTAGGGCTGGGTTTGGGTTTTGGGGTACAGGGGTATTTTTAGGTTTTAGGGCTGGGTTTGGGTTTTGGGGTACGGGGGTATTTTTAGGTTTTAGGGCTGGGTTTGGGTTTTGGGGTACAGGGGTATTTTTAGGTTTTAGGGCTGGGTTTGGGTTTTGGGGTACAGGGGTATGTTTAGGTTTTAGGGCTGGGTTTGGGTTTTGGGGTACAGGGGTATTTTTAGGTTTTAGGGCTGGGTTTGGGTTTTGGGGTACAGGGGTATTTTTAGGTTTTAGGGCTGGGTTTGGGTTTTGGGGTACAGGGGTATTTTTGGGTTTTAGGACTGGGTTTGGGGTTTGGGGTACAGGGGTATTTTTAGGTTTTAGGGCTGGGTATGGGTTTTGGGTTACAGGGGTATTTTTAGGTTTTAGGGCTGGGTATGGGTTTTGGGGTACAGGGGTATTTTTAGGTTTAAGGGCTGGGTTTGGGTTTTGGGGTACAGGGGTATTTTTAATATATATTTACAAATATTACAATTAAAATTAATTTCATTAATATAATTATTTAATGATTAAATAATGAATAATAAAATTAAATATTACACAAATAATTATTTAATATATAATAATGAATAATTAAATTAAATATTACAAAAATATATATTTTTTAAATATATATACTTACGTTGTAATGGTATGCTTTGTAATAGTATGTGCGTTGTAGTGTATTGCGTTGTAAGGGGATCCGTTGTAACATGACCTGCCTTGTAAAAAATCCGTGGTAATGGTATGCGTGCTAAAAGTACGCGTGGTAACGTCATATATCCACTCCTGGACTGGTGGGCTCCCTGTCCTGTTAGATGGCAGGTGATGTGTGCTCTGAGCAAAGAGGGTAAATATAAGAGAGTTAGAACCAGGCAGCAGTAGAGTTATATAGAGCCTTTAGAATATGGATTATAATCTTACTCTGCTTCAAGATGGAAGACACAGTGTTGGCACCAGACATCCACATGTGCTAATCCCCAGGATGCCAAACAGCAGGTAACCTTGTGCAGCATCAGTAAACAGACAGAGTAGAGGAACCCACAAGCATGCGGGCAAGGACATGGCCAACAGGGAACCGAATAAGGAAGAAACCAATTTCAGTGATGAGACACTAAGCTGAGTGGACAAACTGCACAGGAGAGGACAGCCAATGAAACCACAGGATTTACCAGGCACAGAGCCATGAATGCAATTGGATTAAACATTCTCTGCCACTGATGACCCAGAAGTCACTCTCACACCAGGAAGTCCCACCCTCACTGTTGTTAGCGGTCTAGCAGTTTTATGTGTCGCTGTCACGTCTGCCATAGCCTCAAAACCCAGGCTTATCCATATCGGGTAACACTGTAATTCCATCGGGTCATTATGGTACAATGCCTGTTCTTGCATATGATTTTACTATGCGAGGCACCAGGCAAGCCCTTCCCCTCTTTTCTCTTTGTTGGAATCCTGAGAATGGTAAGAAAAGTGTACAAAATGTCATACTCACATAATTCCTGAAATGACACAAAGTTTGCATAACATAAAATTCCAGAAATATTGCAGATGGCACAAGCATATTTAAAATGTTACACTATACTCAAGACACTTCTCCGGAGCAGGGTTTATCTACCTAAATTCCACTGTAGTCAATGTAGTCAGTCGCATGTGTATGTTCAGGTAGGTATCTGAATGAAGTACCATCCACAGTGAAGGATTTTTATTGAATTGATATTGCCTTGAAAAAGCTCCAGGGCACAAATGCCCAAGCGAAACAAGTCTTCTTCATATTTCCATGTTACAAAAAAAAAGAAAATCATCTTTCACAGATGTCTGTATCATCTTGGAATTTATTGTTTTTTCAAGTTTAGAAGAGTGCTACGGTATCTTATGCCTTTGGTAGCCCAAACTGCATGTAATCAGACTAGTACATTCTCATGACATCAGCAAAACACATGCAAGAGGTGTCAGTGAGTGAGACATTCATTCTACTCTGAGATCTCAGGATCCATTACCACAATGAAGCGGCTGAAATGTGATGTTAAGCATAAATATCCAAAGAATACAAGTGAGATCTGAGAGATTTAGGATAAAAATGTGCATTGCGACAAAAAAGACTAGCTTCCTTCATGTTATGTCTCATCCTGTGGGTAATTTCATGGCTATGGTCTTCAACTGGAGCCATGGGAAATTATATGGCTGGTGGCTTTTTGTGGAAAATATTATGGCTAGTTTCATTCTGTCAGGCATGTAATGCTTGATGGTACGCTGTGCTGCAATTCATGGATTGGTGTCACTACAACGCATGCTTTTACATCGCATGCCTTTACAACGCGGTTTTTACCACGCAGTCCATTACAACGCATAATGCTTTTAGGCGCTGGATAGTGAATTATTTAATTTACTATTCCAACTCCAGTCTCCGTGGATAGCAAGGAAGGTGTTGGATAGTAAATTAAATATATTCCCTATCCTAGAGCGCCCCCCAGCCCAATACGTTGTAATGGTATGCGTTGTAATGGTTGCGATGTAATGGTAGTGCGTTGTAAAAAATGCGTTGTAAGTGATGTTCCCCGCAATTCATGAGCTGATTCATTCTTTGTACCTTGCTATGACTATAACAAATGACCACAACAACAAATAATAATTCTGCAGATGGGAAAATCTGCATTTTCATGTTTCTTCTAATGTTTTCACTAGCAGATACTGTGATGTTTTAGCTCTGCACATTGAGAAATCACCAACTGGTTTCTCAGTTTATGTGTTTCCTTTAAAACGTGAAGAGAAATGGTAAGACTCATAGGAATGCTTGTAATTGCATATAATTGCACTGCATTTAGTTTCCACAATGTGCAGCCTGACTGTTCCTTGAATGAGGGAACTGGGGTACAGCTGACTGAGGGGGTCGACCTCACTTTTCTGATGGCACAGAGATGAGCTAATGAAGGAATGTGTAAGGTGCGGCTAGGCCCACTGCTACAGTGAAGCTTCAAAACACAAAGGGTAGCTCACAGGGCAGAATTGAAAGAAATATGGTTGGAGACAGCTTTTCCATGAACGCCGGTCACCAACCAGTTTGGGTTGGACCACTGTTGTTTTTCCATGGGAGGGAATAACTGTGTTGGCCCTGGCTTAGTGAAGATTCCATGTTGGATCTGGGAAGCGAGTGATGAAAACATCTTACGCTCACTGCAAGCTTGTTTCCAGAATGAGAACTCCTCATTGGAAAACAAGGCTTTGGTGTCAGCGCGACCGACTGAACTTGCAACTGGGAAGGAGTGGGTTTGTCTCCCGACTTACGCAGCTTCAGAAGGACCAGTAGAGACTTTGTCTGCCATAGAGATGCAATCCAGAGACACCCCAAGAGGAGATCTGTCAAGTGTGCAAGCTGTGAACTGTGCCTGCCTGCACAAGGGGGCTGACACTCATCCAACCCCTGCAGCCTAGAGCTATCAGCCATGCTGTGTTACAGGAGTGAGACAAAAGCCTTAAGGGCCACTAATGAATATTGGGCAGGAAGTGCCATTGACTGCCCAAGCAGAATGATGAAGCTTGAGATGGATCTCTTACTTTGAAACTCTATATCTTGGAAGTGAATTTTGTCATATTCGTCTTGTTTTAGTCATTAGATACTTTTTTAATTTTACTAAATTGGTCTGGGAGCTTTTCTGGTTGGTTTCTGCATCAGGTTTTGTGTTGGGGTTTCTGACACTTAATACACATTCTCTGAAGTATACTTTGCTCTCGGTCTTGGAGGGATGAAGTGGTTGACAAGGCTCTCTAGAGAGAAGCCGTGTCTGCCTGACTCTGGCTAGCTTTGTGCCACTGTGGGATCAACCCGGCGTCCAACAGAAGGCCTTTGTTGGTCCAAGACAAATGGATAAATAGTCAACCCCTAAATATATGGAGCTCACTCCCATCAGTTGAATGCCCAAGAAGTTATTTTCTTACGTAATCAAAACAGCATGATTTTAGTGTTACACAAAAATAGCTTGGCATCCTATGGGTCATTTTTTACCTGTGAGATTCTACGGTGTATTTCAAGGATGTTGGAATTCTATATGGCATTTTATGGACGATGCCAAGATATGGAGCACTTCACTTGGTGCTGGTGTTCTGCGGGGCATTTACTGGTAGGTAGCATTTTATGTGCCATTATGGAGCATATGGCGTTATAAGTTGTATGACCTGACGTGTGTGTTCTGTTCAACATTTCATGGCATTCTATTTCTTGACTGATTACGCGTATGGGGTATTTTAATGATGATTGCTTACTCTGAGGTAGTCTCATCAGCTTCATGGGTTGTAATTCCTCTGAGAATTTTATGATCTGATGGCATTCTGTTTGATATTTCATAAATGCAGATGTGCTTAATGACAATGAATGGACAGTTGTGTTATTTAGTGTAGGTGTTCCAAGGCTGGTTCTGTTCTATGAGCCATTCCACTCTTAGGAGCAGTAAACTTGACATTTCTTAAGCACTGTGGCGCTGTGTGGTGTGTTGGTGATTTATTGTATGTGGCATTTTGGGCTGGTAACAGTCCACTGGGCTTCTCACAAGCGGGTGTCATTATATGGTACATAACATGGCTGGTTGCATTCTATAGGATGTTGTATGATTCTGTGCTATTCTATGTGGCATTTCCGAGCTTGTGGTGGCTATTAACTGCCCAAATCGTGTCTCTTGTTATTTGATTGGACATTACGTGGCTGTTGGCAGTCTATGGTACATTTCAAGAGTCTGTTGTTTTGAACAGGGTATTTCATAGCTGGTAGTATTTTGTGTGTCGTTTCTTGGTGACTTTTCATGAAGCATTTCCTGTCTGAGTTAAATTTATAAGCTATTGGGTGAATTGTAGGTTTTCAGTGATTTAGTTCATGGCTCGTGACTTTTGTTGAAGCGTTTCAACAACTGATATCACTCTGTACAGCATTTAGTGGCTAGAGTAATTTTAGGGGACACTTTATGGTTGCTAGCATTCTATTTGTCATTCCATGAGTTGGTGGTTTTCAAAAATCTATTTCCTGCCATGTGACATCATGTATGACTTTTGTTGAAGCATTTCATGATCTAATGGCACTCCATAGGACATTTTGTGGCTTGCAAAATTTGAGGGGGCATATTACGGTTGGAGCTCTGTTTTTCCATCCATTGCTCAGGACGCTGTCTCTTCCCGCATAAATCAGAGCTCTGTCCCTCCATTCTCCCCTCATGGCTCGGGGCTTTGTCTCTTCACCCATGACTAGGAGCTCTGTCTCTCGACTCTCAACTCATGGCTCGGGACTCTGTCTCTCCACCCATTATTCAGAGCTCTGTATCTCCACTTTCCCCTGATGGCTTGGGACTATGTCTTTCCATCTGTTGATCAAGACTCTGTCTCTCCACCCATGATTCAGAGCTCTGTCTCTTCACTCTCCCCTCATGACTCGGGGCTCTGTCTCTTCACCCAGAACTAGGAGCTCTGTCTCTTCTCTCTCCTTCATGGCTTGGAGCTCTGTCTTTCTATCCATTGCTCAGGACTCTGCCTCTTCACCAATGACTCTGAGCTCTGTCTCTCCACTCTCCCCTCATGGCTCAAGGCTCTGTCTTTTCACCCATGACTCTGAGCTCTGTCTCTCCACTCTCCCCTCATGGCTCAAGGCTCTGTCTCTTCACCCATGACTCTGAGCTCTGTCTCTTCACTCTCCCCTCATGGCTCAAGGCTCTGTCTCTTCACCCATGACTCTGAGCTCTGTCTCTCCACTCTCCCCTCATGGCTTGGGGCTCCGTCTCTCCATCCCTTGCTTGGCCCTTGCCTTTTCACCCAATACTTGGGGCTCTGCCTCTCCAGCCATGTCTTGGGTTTGTTATTCAGCTGTTACTGTTTCTGACCGAGGCTCACTTTTGGACGCTATGTGCGCTCCCGCTGGATGGCACTGCTCCAGCTCTCACCGCGCATGGCTCACTCTCCGGCACACTCCCCCCATCCTAGGCTTTCTTATTGAGCATCTCTCTGCTTCTGATCGAGGATCGCTCTGCGGGCGGAACTGCATGCGCTCTCTCTCTCTATGGCTCTGTGCGCTCTCTGAGGATGGCTGTACGGCAGCCAATGGATGCCTCTGCCAGGCAGTGATGTGACAGCGTGAGCGGTGCTGTGTGCCTCAGCAGCTCCCCGCTTCTTATTGGGGGCGAGTCTCCTGACGGCTGAGCACCTCTCCCCGCGCTGTGGCAGGGCTGCTCTCGGATGGCCGTGAGTGACCCGGTGTGAGACGGAGCCCCAGTGTGAGGGAGCCCGGCTCTGACCCACGCTCGCCGCCGCACGTTTATCGGGACTTGATTGGCTCTTTCGCCCCTGGATGCGCTGGTTCCCTGGGAGACTCCATCGCTGGATGATTTCAGCGTCGCCGCCTCTCCTCCTTCCCGGAGCCTGGAGCACACCTGGCCCATCCCCCGCCTTCCCGTCCGCAGCCGGCAGCAGGTAAGTGTCAGCTCGCCCCGGTGGAGGCGTCAGCTCGCCCAGGTGGAGGCGTCAGCTCGCCCGGTGTAGGTGTCAGCTCGCCCCGGTGGAGGCGGTGGAGGTGTCAGCTCATCCCGGTGGTCCCCGCCACCTCCGAGGTTTCACTGAGCGACGGGTGCCCAGGAGGGCGACGCTCCCCAGGCGGGGAGAGCCCTCTCCGCACCCCCAACCTACCGCCTTCTAATCACAGACACTGGATAATCCTTTGTTATGTATTTTTAGCAGCGGCTCATCTTCCAGCTGTGATCAGTCAAAGCTCAGAAAATCATTTCAGCAATCCGCCCGGCAAGCGTTCCCTCACCCTCCGCTGCACGGCTCACCCTCAGCCTCCACTGCACGGCTCTCCCTCACTCTGTGCCCGGCACCCGCGCCCCTCACTGCCACCTGCCTTGATTCACTCGCTTCCACCGGCCGCTGCTGCTTTCCCGCCTGCTTTTTTGCTCCTCACATCGCATTTGCGTTTTATTAATTTTGATGTCTTTTTGTACCTTCCACCCTGTATCCCCTCCCCCCACCAACCATTGTGCGGTTCCCCATTTTTCCAACACCCACTATCGTTCAAATCAGACTTGTGGTGTTTGGGGTGCTCACCTCCCACAGCTGTGAGTAATGTGCGGGTGTATCCTCGTGTCCATGGCACACCCGGCGCGTGTGGTAGTGGTGTTTGAGGGTGTCGATGATTCTACGGCTCCCTCACACCTGGCTTGGGCGGTGAAATGTGGTGCGTACTTGTGTCTGCACTCTTTCTCACTGAGCTTGGGTGCGTGGGGTGTCTATGGCACCCCCTCACACCTAGCGTGTAGTCTGGCTTTCCTGTCGTCTCCCCTCATACCTGACTTGGGATGACAGGTGTACGTGTGTGGGGGTACCACCGTGCCTGTGGTCCATTTCACACCCTGCTGGGCTTTTGAGTGTGAGGGTATGTGTCCATAGTGTTCTTTCACAGCCGGCTGGGGCGCTTCGTATGAGAAACTGTCCATGGTCCTCTTTTTAAAGCTTAAAGTAGGTGGTGTGCGAGGGAATATATATAGGGTCTATTCTCATACCTGGTCAGGGGTGATGCACGGGGGTCTGCTCTCATACATGCCGTATGTGGAGGTTGTGTATGCGTGTGAGAGGTGCTATCTGTGGGGCTATACTCTCCCACCTGGCAATACTCTCACACCTGGCTATACTCTCACATATGGCTATACTCTCACACCGACCTGGGTATACTCTCCCGCCTGGCTATACTCTCACACCTGGCTATACTCTCCCGCCTGGCTATACTCTTACACCTGGGTACACTCTCACACCTGGCTATACTCTCAATATGGGTACACTCTCACACCTGGCTATACTCTCGCACTTGGGTACACTCTCACACCTGGCTATACTCTCAATATGGGTACACTCTCACACCTGGCTATACTCTTACACCTGGGTACACTCTCACACCTGGCTATACTCTCGCACTTGGGTACACTCTCACACCTGGCTATATTCTCACACCTGGGTACACTCTTACACCTGGCTATACTTTCACATCTGGCTATACTCTCACACCTGGGTATACTCTTGCGCCTGGCTATACTCTAACACCTGGCTACACTCTCACACCTAGCTATGCTCACACCTGGGTACACTCTCAAACCTGGCTATACTGTTACACCTGGGTACGCTCTCACACCTGGCTCTACTCTCACACCTGGGTACACACTCACACCTGGTTTGGGCGTATAGCCTCCCACCACTCGTGCTTGTAGTAGTGTGTGTGTGGGGGCCCTGACCACTCTCTCCTCTCACGCCTGATTTGGGGCACTGCGGATGAGGGTATTTTTCTGCCAATAGTCTTGGCTCAGGTGTGGTGGCCTTGGCTAGGGTCTGTGAGGGGCTCAGGTGTGGTGGCCTTGGCTACTGTTTGTGAGGGGCTCAGCTGTGGTGGCCTTGGCTAGGGTCTGAGAGGGGCTCAGGTGTGGTGGCCTTGGCTAGCGTCTGTGAGGGGCTCAGGTGTGGTGGCCTGGTGTCTGTGAGGGGCTCAGGTGTGGCCACCTGGGCTAGTGTCTGTGAGGGGCTCAGGTGTGGTGGCCTGGGCTAGTGTGCATGAGGGGCTTAGCTGTGGTGGCCTGGGCTAGTGTCTGTGAGGGGCTCAGGTTATGTGGCCTTGGCTAGCGTCTGTGAGGGGCTCAGGTGTGGTGGCCTGGGCTAGTGTCTGTGAGGGGCTCAGGTGCGCCGGCCTGAGTTAACGTCTGTGAGGGGCTCACGTGTGGTGGCCTGGGCCTGTGTCTGTGAGGGGCTCAGGTGTGGTCACCTGGGCTAGTGTGCTTGAGGGGCTCAGGTGTGGTGGCCTGGGCTAGTGTGCACGAGGGGCTCAGGTGTGCTGGCCTGGGCTAGTGTGCATGAGGGGCTCAGGTGTGCTGGCCTGGGCTAGTGTGCATGAGGGGCTCAGGTGTGCTGGCCTGGGCTAGTGTGCATGAGGGGCTCAGGTGTGCTGGCCTGGGCTAGTGTGCATGAGGGGCTCAGGTGTGGTGGATGGGCTAGTGTGCACGAGGGGCTCAGGTGTGCTGGCCTGGGCTAGTGTGCACGAGGGGCTCAGGTGTGGTGGATGGGCTAGTGTGCATGAGGGGCTCAGGTGTGCTGGCCTGGGCTAGTGTGCATGAGGGGCTCAGGTGTGGTGGCCTTGGCTAGCGTCTGTGAGGGGCTCAGGTGTGGTGGCCTGGTGTCTGTGAGGGGCTCAGGTGTGGCCACCTGGGCTAGTGTCTGTGAGGGGCTCAGGTGTGGTGGCCTGGGCTAGTGTGCATGAGGGGCTCAGCTGTGGTGGCCTGGGCTAGTGTCTGTGAGGGGCTCAGGTTATGTGGCCTTGGCTAGCGTCTGTGAGGAGCTCAGGTGTGGTGGCCTGGTGTCTGTGACGGGCTCAGGTGTGGCCGCCTGGGCTAGTGTCTGTGAGGGGTTCAGGTGTGGTGGTGGCCTTGGCTAGTGTTTGTGAGGGGCTCAGCTGTGGTGGCCTTGGCTAGTGTCTGTGAGGGGCTCAGGTGTGACGGCCTGAGCTAGCGTCTGTGAGGGACTCAGGTGTGGTGGCCTGGGCCTGTGTCTGTGAGGGGCTCTGGTGTGGTGGATGGGCTAGTGTGCATGAGGGGCTCGGCTGTGCTGGCCTGGGCTAGTGTGCATGAGGTGCTCAGGTGTGGTGGCCTGGGCCAGTGTCTGTGAGGGGCTCACGTGTGGTGGATGGGCTAGTGTGCATGAGGGGCTCAGGTGTGGTGGCCTTGGCTAGTGTCCGTGAGGGGCTTAGGTGTGGTGGCCTGGGCTAGTGTCCGTGAGGGGCTCAGGTGTGGTGGCCTGGGCTAGAGTCTGTGAGGGACTCAGGTGTGGTGGCCTTGGCTAGTGTCCGTGAGGGGCTTAGGTGTGGTGGCCTGGGCTAGTGTCCGTGAGGGGCTAAGGTGTGGAGGCCTGGGCTAGCGTCCACGAGGGGCTCAGGTGTGATGGCAAGGGGCCTGTGTCTGTGAGGGGCTTAGGTGTGGTGGTGGCCTGGGCTAGCGTCCGTGAGGGACTCAGGTGTGGTGGCCTGGGCTAGTGTCCGTGAGGGACTCAGGTGTGGTGGTGGCCTGGGCTAGCGTCCGTGAGGGACTCAGGTGTGGTGGCCTGGGCTAGTGTCTGTGAGGGGCTCAGGTGCGCCGGCCTGAGCTAACGTCTGTGAGGGGCTCACGTGTGGTGGCCTGGGCCTGTGTCTGTGAGGGGCTCAGGTGTGGTCACCTGGGCTAGTGTGCATGAGGGGCTCAGGTGTGGTGGCCTGGGCTAGTGTGCACGAGGGGCTCAGGTGTGCTGGCCTGGGCTAGTGTGCATGAGGGGCTCAGGTGTGCTGGCCTGGGCTAGTGTGCATGAGGGGCTCAGGTGTGCTGGCCTGGGCTAGTGTGCATGAGGGGCTCAGGTGTGCTGGCCTGGGCTAGTGTGCATGAGGGGCTCAGGTGTGGTGGATGGGCTAGTGTGCACGAGGGGCTCAGGTGTGCTGGCCTGGGCTAGTGTGCACGAGGGGCTCAGGTGTGGTGGATGGGCTAGTGTGCATGAGGGGCTCAGGTGTGCTGGCCTGGGCTAGTGTGCATGAGGGGCTCAGGTGTGCTGGCCTGGGCTAGTGTGCATGAGGGGCTCAGGTGTGGTGGCCTGGGCCAGTGTCTGTGAGGGGCTCAGGTGTGGTGGATGGGCTAGTGTGCATGAGGGGCTCGGGTGTGGTGGCCTGGGCTAGCGTCTGTGAGGGGCCGGGTGTGGTGGCCTGGGCCTGTGTCTGTGAGGGGCTCAGGTGTGGTCACCTGGGCTAGTGTGCATGAGGGGCTCAGGTGTGGTGGCCTGGGCTAGTGTGCACGAGGGGCTCAGGTGTGCTGGCCTGGGCTAGTGTGCATGAGGGGCTCAGGTGTGCTGGCCTGGGCTAGTGTGCATGAGGGGCTCAGGTGTGCTGGCCTGGGCTAGTGTGCATGAGGGGCTCAGGTGTGCTGGCCTGGGCTAGTGTGCATGAGGGGCTCAGGTGTGGTGGATGGGCTAGTGTGCACGAGGGGCTCAGGTGTGCTGGCCTGGGCTAGTGTGCACGAGGGGCTCAGGTGTGGTGGATGGGCTAGTGTGCATGAGGGGCTCAGGTGTGCTGGCCTGGGCTAGTGTGCATGAGGGGCTCAGGTGTGCTGGCCTGGGCTAGTGTGCATGAGGGGCTCTGGTGTGGTGGCCTGGGCCAGTGTCTGTGAGGGGCTCAGGTGTGGTGGATGGGCTAGTGTGCATGAGGGGCTCGGGTGTGGTGGCCTGGGCTAGCGTCTGTGAGGGGCTCAGGTGTGCTGGCCTGGGCTAGTCTCTGTGAGAGGCTCAGGTGTGGGGGCCTGGGCTAGTGTCCACGAGGGGCTAAGGTGTGGAGGCCTTGGCTAGTGTCCACGAGGGGCTAAGGTGTGGATGCCTGGGCTAGTGTCCACGAGGGGCTCAGGTGTGGATGCCTGGGCTATTGTCTGTGAGGGGCTGCTTCTGTGTGTGGTCTTCACTTGCCCGTCTTCGGCAGTAGGATTGGAGAAACACGTCCTAGGAGCACAGCCTCCACACACCCCTGGCTTGGGGTGATGGTACTGAGAGGATCCCTCACTGCCCGCTTAGTGTCGTGGTACTTGCAGGGCATTTCTCAGTGTAGGGTTTCCCCTCACTCCTCGACACAGAGCTGTGTAATTGAGAGAGGATCCCTTGGCGTGGGCCTCTCCTCGCCACTGGGTGGAGTGCTGATACTTAGGAGAGGATCCCTCAGTGCAGTGTCTCCCCTCACTGCTCGCTGAACGGTGGCTTAAGAGAGGAAATCCCTCAGTTTTAAGGGTCTCCCTTCACCCTCAAATACCACCACCCCAAGCCAAGACTGAATGCGCCCCTACACTGTGGGAAACCCTCCCAAATACAAACAGGGACGAAGGGAAATCCGACACCGAGGGACCTCTGGTGTGACGGAGAGCGACCCCTCAGTGTAGGGATTCCCCTCACCCCTGTTTGGAGCGGCTGCATCTGAGAGAGTTTCCCACAGTGTGGGGTCTCCCCTCACCCGTGGCTTGGAGTAGTAAGTGCAGGTTCTTCCATCCCAATCAGCTTGGGATAGTTTTCTCTCCTCCACGCCAGTGTGAGAAAAAACTCGGTCCTAGCCCTGTACAGGTGATGACAGAGCCTGCCGTATGGCCAAGACTTAAACTCACGCGCATGGTAGATGGAGCTCTGTCCTCTAACAATTCACAGAGGTGACGGAGCGGTGCCTTATAGCAACACCCAGATATGATGGAGCTCTGTCCTCTACAAATGCACAGAGAAGATGGAGCCAAGCCCCATGGCCACGCACATGGTTGGTGGAGCTCTGTCCTCTACCATGCACACAGGTGATGGAGCAGCGCAATATACCTGCACCCAAGGACTTTGGAGCTCTGACCTCTACCATGCACACAGGTGATGGAGTCGTACCTTATACCCACACCCAGGGATGATGGAGTTATGTTCACCGCCATGTGTACAGGTGATGGACCCTCAACTTATACCCACACCCAGTGATGATGGAGCTCTGTCGTCTACCATACACCCAGGTGATGTCATCATGCTTTCTTTATACACACACTTAGGAATGATGGAGCTCTGCCCTCTACAATGCACACAGGTGATGGAGTCATGCCTTGAATCCACACTCGGAATGATGGAGCTCATTCCTCTACAAATGCCAACAGGTGATGGAGCCGTGCCCTATACCCTAACCCAGGGATGATGGAGCTCTGTCTTCTACCATACACACAGGTGATGGATCAGTGCTTTATACCTACATCCAAGGATTTTGGAGCGCTGTCCTCTACCATGCGCACAGTTGATGGAGTCGCACCATATACCTACGCCCAGGGATGATGGAGCTCTGTCCTCCACCATGCACACAGGTGATGGAGTCGTACCTTATAGCCTCACTCGGGGATGATGGAGCCTGGTCCACTATAAAGGAGTGCAGGTGAAGGAGTCCTGCCTTATAGCCACACCCATGGATAATGAAGCTCTGTCCTTTAACATGCACACCGTTGATGGAGTTGTGCCTTGTAGGCACACTCAGAAATGATGGAGCTCAGTCCTCTACAAATGCCAACAGGTGATGGAGCCGTGCCTTATACCCACGCCCAGGGATGATGGAGCTCTGTCTTCCACCATGCACACAGGTGATGGAGTTATACCTTTTAGAAACACTCGGAGATGATGGAGCCTGGTCCACTATAAAGGAGCGCAGGTGAAGGAGTCCTGCCTTATAGCCACACTCAGGGATGATGGAGCCTGGTCCTCTACAAAGGGGCACAGGTGATGGAGTCCTGCCCCATTCCTACAGTCAGGGATGATGGAGCTCTGTCCTCCACCATGCACACAGGTGATGGAGTAGTACCTTATAGCCTCACTCGGGGAGGATGGAGCCTGGTCCACTATAAAGGAGTGCAGGTGAAGGAGTCCTGCCTTATAGCCACACCCATGGATGATGGAGCCTGGTCCACTATAAAGGAGCGCAGGTGAAGGAGTCCTGCCTTATAGCCACACCCATGGATGATGGAGTTCTGTCCTTTAACATGCACACATGTGATGGAGTTGTGCCTTGTAGGCACACTCGGGAATGATGGAGCTCAGTCCTCTACAAATGCCAACAGGTGATGGAGCCATGCCTTATACCCACACCCAGGGATGATGGTGCTCTGTCCTCCACCATTCACACAGGTGATGGAGTCGCACCGTATACCCTCGCCCAGGGATGATGGAGCTCTGTCCTCTACCATGCGCACAGGTGATGGAGTCGCACCGTATACCCACGCCCACGCATGATGGAGCTCTGTCCTCCGCCATGCACACAGGTGATGGAGTCGTACCTTATAGCCTCACTCTGGGATGATGGAGCCTGGTCCACTATAAAGGAGTGCAGGTGAAGGAGTCCTGCCTTATAGCCACACCCATTGATGATGGAGCTCTGTCCTTTAACATGCACACAGGTGATGGAGTTGTGCCTTGTAGGCACACTCAGGAATGATGGAGCTCAGTCCTCTACAAATGCCAACAGGTGATGGAGCCGTGCCTTATACCCACGCCCAGGGATGATGGAGCTCTGTCCTCCACCATTCACACAGGTAATGGAGTCGCACCGTATACCCACGCCCAGGGATGATGGAGCTCTGTCTTCCACCATGCACACAGGTGATGGAGTCATACCTTATAGACACACTCGGAGATGATGGAGCCTGGTCCACTATAAAGGAGCGCAGGTGAAGGAGTCCTGCCTTATAGCCACACTCAGGGATGATGGAGCTCAATCCTCTACAAAGGGGCACAGGTGATGGAGTCGTACCTAATAGACACACTCAGGGATGATGGAGCCTGGTCCTTTACAAAGGAGCGCAGGTGAAGGAGTCCTGCCTTATAGCCACGCTCAGGGATGATGGAGCCTGGTCCACTAGAAAGGAGCGCAGGTGAAGGAGTCGTGCCTTATAACCACACTCAGGGATGATGGAGCCTGGTCCTCTACAAAGGGGCACAGGTGATGGAGTCCTGCCCCATTCCTACAGTCAGGGATGATGGAGCTCTGTCCTCTACCATGCACACAGGTGATGGAGTTGTGCCTTATACCCACACCCAGGGATGATGGAGTTATGTTCCCGGCCATGTGTACAGGTGATGGAGCCTCACCTTATACCCACACACAGTGACGATGGAGCTCTGTTGTCTACCATGTACATAGGTGATGAAATAATGCTTTCTTTATACCCACACTCAGGGATGATGAAGCTCTGTCCTCTACCATGCAAACAGGTGATGGAGTCTTGCCTTGTAGGCACATTCAAGAATGATGGAGCTCAGTCCTCTACAAATGCCAACAGGTGATGGAGCCGTGCCTTATACCCACACGCAGGGATGATGAAGCTCTGTCCTCCACCATGCACACAGGTGATGGAGACGTGCCTTATAGCCACACTCGGGGATGATGGAGCCTGGTCCACTATAAAGAAGCGCAGGTGAAGGAGTCCTGCCTTATAGCCACACTCAGGGATGATGGAGCCTGGTCCACTATAAAGGAGCGCAGGTGAAGGAGTCCTGCCTTATAGCCACACTCAGGGATGATGGAGCTCTGTCCTCTACCATGCAAACAGGTGATGGAGTCGTGCCTTGTAGGCACCCTCAGGAATGATGGAGCTCAGTCCTCTACAAATGCCAACAGGTGATGAAGCCGTGCCTTATACCCACACCCAGGGATGATGAAGCTCTGTCCTCCACCATGCACACAGGTGATGGAGACGTGCCTTATAGCCACACTCAGGGATGATGGAGCCTGGTCCACTATAAAGGAGCGCAGGTGAAGGAGTCCTGCCCTATAGCCACACTCAGGGATGATGGAGCCTGGTCCACTATAAAGGAGTGCAGGTGAAGGAGTCCTGCCTTATAGCCACACTCAGGGATGTTTGAGCGCAGTCCTCTACAAAGGGGCACAGGTGATGGAGCCGTGCGTCATACCCACATTAAGGAATGATGGTGCTCTGTCCTCTACCATGCACACAGGTGATAAAGTCGTACCGTATAACCACACTCAGGGATAATGGAGCCCAGTAACTACAAAGCGGCACAGGTGATGGAGTCCTGCCCCATTCCTACACTCAAGGATGATGGAGCTCTGTCCTCTACAAAGAAGCGCAGGTGAAGGAGTCCTGCCCCATTCCTTCACCCCGGGATGATGGCGCTCTCTCCTCTACCATGCATACAGGTGATGGAGTCGTGCCTTATACCCACACCCAGGGGTGATGATGCTCTGTCTTCTACCATACCAGAAAAGAGATTTATTTTGAAAACAACATTGTATTTTGAAAACAACGTGGGTACGGAGATTGCCTTGGCTACAGAAGACAATGTTTAATCTTGAATACAGATGTTGGTTTTTGAAGATGTCGTTTGGACTTAAAGTTAGGATCAGGTCTTGATTGAAGACAGTAATGGACTTTGATACTAGTTTGGCAAACTTACAACGACGACCCGTTTTGATAATGGCATTGGGTTCTTGAGACATTTATGGGGACTGAAACCAGCAAAGCACATTTATGTAATTTCCCGATTGATTACTTTTGATAGTTTTCGAGACAGAGCTGGGTTTTGAATTTCTGTAGTTGGGTGTAGAAGAGCATAGGTTATGTTACGCTACCAGCATCTGTAGAGAACCTGACTAAATAACTGTTTGTCAAAAATAGTGGTTCTTCTAAAAACCAATGAAAGTTCATACACCCTCCCAAGAGGTAAGCGATGTAATAATTGAATCAATAATCAATACTTATAGAACGAGTTTTAGATCATTACATATTGTGAGATGTCATACAATATAGCCACAAATATTTTGGGATATGGTGCAGTGCTCAAGTGTTTGTGCGATTGTGAACCAATTAGAAACCAAACATATGGAGGATAACTCCAATTAGTGGTAAGAGAAACACATTAATTTGGGGCAAACAGACTAATGGCAACAAAATCCTAATAACTAATGCCTTTCTTCCACCACATACATCACCTTTCCCACCTTGATGACACTTAAAGCCTGTGGGTCATCATCGGGACTGATAATTATCAGAGAGCTTTGAAAAAAGGAAATTCACTTGATTATCGACCACAAACAAAAAGCAGTGTGAATATTTTACTAGAACTTACAACAGGTGGGTGGTTTTTTGTATCAGAATCTGTAGCGCACAATTTGATATTGATTAGGCTGTATAGTTTTTTTGGTAACGTAATAGTGTTTACTATAGTGTAGTGAAGAAAGCTTTGGCTTTTCAAGATGGAATTGGATTCTGAAGACATTGCTGACACAGAGACAGAGTTGTGTACCGAAGACAGCAAAGCTGGATGTTGAAGATTTTATGTTTTGAAGGAAGTGTCAGGTTTCAAAGAATGCTGAGTTATTCAGGCAGTAAAGGGTGTTGACCACACACATACACATTGAAGATGCTGTTGGATATTGAAGAAAGCATTGGGGTTTAAGAAATGTCTTTCCTGCTGAAGAAGGTTCTGCTAGTGAATAAGATAAATAAAGCATTGGATTTTGGGATGATGTTGGATATGGCGATACAGACAGCATTGTGTTTAAAAGACAATATTGGGTCTTGAAGACTGACGTAAGTTTAGAAAGGAATAGAAAGGAAGTTTTTAAGGAATTGAAACCGCTAACATTGGTGTTCTATATTGAATGAAATATCCAGATTTGAACATGACGTTGGGCATTGAAGACAATACTGGCTACTGAAGGAAGTTTTGTCTGCAGAAGAAAGTGTTAGGTTTTGAATGGGTGAAGTGGGTGCACACAAACCATGGTTGGATCGCCACTAAAACATTCAGACCACTAGGAACCACCTACATGAAATGAGCACCTTCATGTTTTCACTATTGCCATCCTATGCTGGGTCCTATTCTTAAGGCTATTTCCAGCAGTAGAAGCTTCCAGTTGCAGCAGTCACTTCTAAACCAATATTTCAGGGCATATCTCGATGAGATGCTGCTGATACTGTCTCCTTTTTTTGTTTATATCCTTTGTTGTACTATTCTGCATTTTGTTTTGTGAATAAAGACACACACATTCATGCCAAGGAAGTGAAAGTAAATGTGGCCAAACAATACATATTATTGAAAGCAACTGTCCTAATAAACATATATTCACATGTTTATTACTCAAGTTTCTTACCACATTACTGCAAAATGAACACGAGAAAGCACTTTTTACTGCCTCACAGAGTGCTTCGTACAATTACTTTACACAAGGAAACAACTCTCCTAATAGTCACGAGATCTCTTGAATGTGATTTTACCTTACTGTACTAATTTAACTCTTTGCATCCTAATTTTGTTAAACCCCTTTTGTTAAAACAAGTGCATATCATGTATGCTGGGAGGGAAAGAAAGAACATCTTGACTGAGACGAGGCTTCAACTCTCCTGAATCACAGCTCTTTCACCCACAGACAGACAGACAGACAGACAGACAGACAGACAGACAGACAGACAGACAGACAGACAGACAGACAGATAGATAGATAGATAGATAGATAGATAGATAGATAGATAGATAGATAGATAGATAGATAGATAGATAGATAGATAGATAGATAGATAGATAGATATAGGAAGGACGGACAGATGGACGGACAGACAGACAGATCTGACTCGCCAGAGACTTATATTGTATATAATTACTTTGTGTCATACTGTATCCAAAGTTTCAGAAACCCTAAATACTCTCCCACTTTATCCTTTGGGCAGTCAGTACTCAAATAATGGACAACCAGTGACTAGTACAATAGTCCCTGAGTCCCTGGGGTGCCAAAGGCAAATGTCTTATACTCCCAGAGAACTGTCCGATAAACATCGATGTTCCAGGCACCTGCAGAAAAGGTCGAGCAGTAAGTGTTAAGTCGGGGCATGGCGTTGGACAGCCCCCGGAACACTCTGGGTGATGAAGTCATGTTAGAAGCCAATCGGATCCTCCTGACCGTAGCTTTCTCTTTCCTCCTAGATCCACATCACTGCAAGCCACCTGCATCTTCCAACACTTGGGTGATGTCTTCCTCAGATGAGGAGACCCTCAGTGAGCGGTCATGCCGCAGCGAACGGTCCTACCGGAGCGAGCGCTCTTACCGAAGTGAGCGGTCCTACCGCAGCGAGCGGTCAGGGAGCCTGTCGCCATGCCCACCTGGAGACACCTTGCCCTGGAACCTGCCCTTACACGAGCAGAAGAAGAGGAAGAGCCAGGATTCGGTCTTGGACCCGGCAGAGCGGGCTGTGGTCAGAGTGGCAGGTAAGAATGGTGCTAAAAGTGTTACATATTCATATCGTACCCACCACAAGCTGATTAGCCTGCACATGTAGTACCCATCTCGATCTCAGAAGGTTGTTGAAAGACTATGTTGGCCCTGGAGGGGTCGCTCATCCAAGTGAGCTGTCCTACAGACCTATTTGGCTTCTTCTGCTTTTCCTGGACTCCAGGCCTGTGCCCTTGCTGCCTATCCACTGCTGCCCTGAGTTGGATTCCTATGACCGCAAACACATCCCCGAAATCCCAAATTCCTCCCCCATCCCTCAAACGCCGTCAGATCATGTATTAACCTCCTAATCCCCCCGTCCTAGGAAACGGTCTGCCCAAAGAGACCAAGAGATGGAAGCCGTCTCCACGTCGCCATGGGAACGCTGAGGGTTGAGTAAGCATTCCTCTAGTTGCCATGGTTACTGAGCTTCTGAATGGGAAATGTTTCCCTCTGAAGAACCCATCCCCCTTTCAGCACCTTGTCCTGGAGCAGACTCCACCCCTTGCAGCCCCACCCCTTACACACTCCACCCCTTTCACACAGCACCCTTTACACACTGCCCCCTTTATAGACTGCACTACTTTAGAATATACACCCCTGAGGGCCGAAAGCCCTTCAAAGACCTGCGCCCCGGCCCCCGGGCCCCGTCTATGCCGGTGTCAATGAACGGCCGTCAAAACAAATGCTGTTTGGCTGCCTAGTTCTTTGAGCTTTGTTCTGCCTGGATAGTGGGGTCCTTCCGGTCAGACGTCTGCCATGGAGCTGTACTGGAAGGAGCGGCACGGAGCTCCTATGCTGGGAACAGCTGCTCAGGCTGATGCTGTGCTGTCAGGACTCTTATGTGGATACAGCAGTTCACAGCACAGCAGCACAGGCAGGGCGGTTATCATAATGCCAGGGTCAATCGGCTCAGGCGGGACTGGTTTATGATGCTGAATTGGGTCAGCTGCTCAGAAAGTGCTCCTGCTGAGTCTGATTGCACTGGGAAGCAGCAGCTCAGGCCAGAGCAACAGAGTAATGTCTGCTCCTAGGGGGTTGTACTGGTATTGTATTGTAGCATTATTATAGCGCTTCATACCCCGTTGTGGGTGGGGCGTGGAGGCGCATTATCTGATGGGTAGCACACTCCCCCGTGGAGGGCATGGCTGGCAGAGGTATATCTGTTGTGATCCTATGTGAGAAGTATTTTGATGCCATGTCAGAGCGACCAGAGAGATGCTCTTATCTTGCCTTGGGGGGCAACACCTAGCAGTGTGACGGAGAAGGTGTGATTGAGTTGAAGTGCAAATTGTAATTGTAATTCGCTGGGAATTCTAATTTACTCTAAATGATTAAATAGCACCCACCTATCCAGGAGGGTAGCAGGCTGACGTGCATTTACGCCAAGAAAGGGCAGTATTCAGTTGTTAGACCTGATACGTGTCAGGTAGCGTTTCCCTAAAAATGTTTTGCTTTTTTCCACCTGGGTTTTGCTGGTTCTCTTGTGTGGCATCAGGCCTCTGGGCACTCTCTCTTTATTTTTTTTTATATTACGGAGTTTCATATAGCGCAAACTTGACCCGAATTGGGGATCAGAGCGCTTTACTTAGCACCAGTTGCATTACACGAGGACACCTTCATTTTTGTTAGGCACGGGGAGATGAAGTGATTTGCCCAGAATCACAGGATGTTCAGCGTCGTCGTTGCCAAGACTCAAACCCAGTTCTCCAGATTCGAGCTCGACCACCCTAGCTGTTAGGCCAACTCCTCTCTCATAGTGTGAAAGTGAATGCACCCTTCCTGCCTGTGTTTGGAGGTGGCGCTGACTCAATGTCCTGAAACTTGGGCCGGTCCGCCATCACAGACCGGTGTGTGCGTACTGGCATCCATCGTGAGTAAACTCATTAGCAGCCTGCCATTGCAGGCCGCTGTATGTGTGCACCCGCACCTGTGGTGCCCGTAATTGTGTGTGCTCCCTGCTGTCGCAGTTAATCCTGTGTCTAGTCTGCGGTGGCAGACTCGGGCAGGGGCACTAGCCCCCTTGGTGCTGGGGACTTTGTGTCCAACCTGACAGTGCAGATCTGTGTGTGTACTAGTGCACGTGCGACCAGGCAGTGAGGAATACCTCTGTGTGTTTTCACTACCTATGAGGCTTGCTCTTCCCATAGGTTTACATGGGAAAGTGGTTGACATTACTTTGGGCTGCAATAGTGGTTTACAGTGTAGCAGCCTCATGATGTTTTCTATCAATAGATGTGCCATGCCAAACTTCTTCCAGTGGTAAAGAGTTTTTTGGCATAACTATCTTAGAAATGCCACTTATAGAATATGGACATTTCTATGCTCTAAGAGTCTTGTGTGCCATGGTGCTTTGCTCCAGTGGACACAAAAGGTCAGGGGAACACATCTGTGCATTCCCCAGCGACGGTCATAAACCATGGGCATACCACTAGAACAACAGACCTCTGCCATTTTAGGGCCAGATGGGATAGATTGGAGAGAGAGGTTTTGACACTTACCCTCTTGGGGTGAGATCATGGCACCACCAAAGATTAAGATCTACATTCCACAGCCCCACGGCAGACAGGCCTACAATTTAAGGAGATATCTATGGTTAATAGGGTAACCCCTTAAACCACCCCGAACCGCAAAGACACACAATAGTATAACAACTGGTGTCATCCTTCCGCGAAGGGTAAGATATGCTTGTGGGGATGTATGACCAGAAAACTCGGACTGCATGGTGCCCATTGCCAGGGGACTCTGTTGTGCACATGGAGGATTACTGCCCTTGAAGGGGGCCGCATGCCCTTTTTGAATAGTCGCTGGCCAGGACCGAAGAGGCTACATCCTCTCCCCTCTCCAAGAGCCCGTCAGTGGGCCTCCTGTTCTTCCATAGATCTCAAGGACATCAAAGATCTCCTGTGAGGGACCTACACCCTCTAACTGTGTTATCTGGAGAGTGGTGCCCTCTCAAGCGCCCACATCGGCTACTGAATCCCAACTGGTAGCGCAGCGTGGAAATAAGACTTGTGCCTGGAAAACGGATTGTCAAGTGCAGAGCCCTAGAAATCTTGTCCGCATCTGGGATGTGTGGTTTCTGTACCGCAGGGACCCTGACACTCATAAGCGTCTTGTTGGTGGTGAGTGGATTCAACAGTTGCGGGACCCCTCATGGCCCTTTTCGTTGATTGTGCTGCATCTCACTTGTGTAAAATGCTGACTGCATGCTCATTGTGTGTGGTGTCCAATTCACAGGGTGCGACCCGCAGAGGTGGGTTTGTATCCATAGTAGTGCCTCATTCTACCTCATGTGGCTCCACTGAACTTGCAGCTGTACATGTGACCAGACTGGTCTGGTGCAACCTGCATCATTGTGCACCGGACGTTATGCCTAATTTTCAACGAGGTATCGAATTTGAAACTCTTCGCTGTGTGTGACTGGATTTGCCTTGTGCAACCCATCTCAACATGCACCTGTTATTGTGCCTCATTTCCAGGGAGGTAAAAAATTTGCAACTCTTTGTGTTTGAGACCTGACAATTCTGGTGCGACCCATACCTACGTGCACCAGGTGCAGGGCCCGGATTGCCTAGGCATGACCCTGATCAACGTGTACTTGGCGGGGTGCCTCCTCCCATTGACAGACTCCCTTTTGTTACTCCCCATTCATCGGTTGTTCCCCTTTTCACCCTCATTACGGTGGACCAACTGCCTTCTCCACACCTGGCCCCTCCAAAAGCCATCTTGTCACCAGGTTTTAGCGAGAGAGATTGACTGGGTTGAAGGAACGCTACGAGACGGTCGGGAGCAGGTTAAGAGGCTGCATGACTCTGTTGTGTTTTGAGATCTGTGATTGAACTACCCGAGTGGCTGCAAGACTCCCCTTGATAACATCTACCTCCTAATTATACTTGCTACATATCCTTACCTGCTTCCCAAGGGCGATACTAACTGTGACTTTGTCCAGGGTACTAGGCCGCGTGCAGCCTAGTACCGGCTAGTTATCTTCCATCCGGGGGGCATAGGGCAAGCAGGGTGAACCAGAGGGTGGAGGGAGTCTGGGGTCATGGAGTCTGCAGGGTGTTATCCATTGACCTGCTGGGTACCAGTAGCAACGCATTTGGGTGCTGAGTGCGCATGGGTACAAGAATGTTTTGTGCGGACTGGGCTGATACCAGTTGCACCGTGGTGCGGTGCAGACTGAGTGTGTGGGTGGAAGTGAGAGTCAGCGGACCACCTGTGATTCACAACACTGGCTGGGTTTGCCACTTTACAAGTTGATTTCATGCCAAAAGCACAATACATTTGACATTGGGCTTACCTGCGAGGCTCTGGCCCTCTGTGCTGCTAAAAAGTGTTCTAGTTTCTTGTATGTACATACTTTTGACATTGTTGTCACGTAGGGTGTACTCTATAACTCTGTGGAACTGTATTATCAGGATTGATAGGTTGGGTATGGGGTGGACAGCGTGTCGCAATGCATTAGGGTGCTCTCTCTCTCTTTCTGTGAGGGGGTGTGGGGGTAGATTAGGAATTGTCCACAGTTGGAATGCTATTGATATCATAACTAGATAAGTGGGCCTGTTACTGCTAGTAATATTTCCAAATGTGCTTTATGCCAAAAGTAGATGATCATGTTATAACGACTGAATATGTGTTTTGAATACAAACGTTATTTACATACATCCTGTGAGAAGTATCTTTTGTGCCGATGAATGTATTTATCGCAAGTAACTACTGTGCCTTTACTTTACACATTGCCTCTGAGATGAGCCTATCAGCTCAGTGCCAAGGTACCCAAGGGTGAGCACAGGTCATACAGCGCGTGTATATAGCTGCTCTTGATGGGAGCGGGTAGGTTCTGCCTGGTTGGGTGCATTCCTTCAGCCAACCAGGAAGTGCAGGTTCCAACATCAGTAATCTATATTGCAGAATGTAAAAGCCGAGATGCTGTTGAAAGAGTAAAATGATTCCCAATGGGCAAGAAAGGAAGTTAGTGACATTAGAAGCATTTGCTGGACTATGAAACCTCATGAACAAGTCTGGAGGTGGAAGAGCAATCACGGTAGACAACCTGAGCAGGAACTACACTATCTTTAGAGGCACAAATGTTGCCTATGCCTGCTAGGCTGAAGGAGAGCAAAATATTGAGCAAGGATTCCTGCCACAAGACCCTCCCAAGCGCCTGAAGGCTCCGAAAGGCAAACAAGACCCAGCCTGGTTAGCCCTACTCAGGTCATGGCTCAAGCCCTAGCCAGACTGGCACCCTACATATGTGAACGTGAGAGACGAAGCACCTGGTAGGCTATTTCCATATGAGAATAGGAATGAATCAGTCCACCCCATGTGCCATTTCTGAGCTCACCCCTCCATGCTAGCCCAATACGTATTCTTGGAGCCCAGAGACTCCTGCTTTATTTAGTTTACATATTTAAAGAGACAATGTGGTGAGAAGAGACCCCTCTTCCATTGTTTCAGCTAGGAAAGCAGCATTGCATGGATTTCCTAGGTCTCTTTAATTTCACATAACAATAACTATTTACAGAGAGGGTCCCAGGGGAAATAATTTAACGACCAAACACAGACACGTCCTCCAAAGAAAGACAATCTAAACAACAAAAAGTATCTGTGGGTCTAAACAAAATAGTCTATGACACAATGTGTGTGGTGTAACTCAATTCCAATTTATATTATACAGTATACCAAAACATCCATAGGTTCAGTAGGATACTCCCATGTTCTGAAAGAGTACCCATCAGTTAATGTCCGGTACCGCCCTTGTCATCATCTGGGCCTCCTCGCACCAAGGAGAGCATTCTTTCAGACACTTATGATGTCACAAAGTGGGTGCCCCCGTGTGTGGAATGTTTTCAGGATGGTAACCATGGACTGATAACTACAAAGCAGTGCGTGAAAAAGATATGTGAGTGAAAATAACAGTGTGTAACTAAGTGAAAATACTAAAATTGGAGAACCGGGAGGGAAATTATGGTATCCACTGCTTTCCTGAAGAAAGCAGTGGATACCATTAGGGGTCCATTTACTGCAGAAACATGTTGACCTTTTGTATATGGTAGCTATTTGTTAAACCTACCATTATTTCCGCACTGGTTTTAAGTTTTGGAAACACGTGAGGTATCTAATAAATAATTTTCCTTCCCGGTTCTCCAATTTTAGTATTTGCACTTAGTTACACACTATTATTTTCACTCGCATATCTTTTTCACGCACTGCTTTGTAAACACGACCTGTGGGCGTTTTAAGTTGGGGAATAAAGTCCCCTTGAATCCTGAGGGTTCCTGGGGGCCATCTAACCCACCAGGTATGTCCAGTAAGTGAGACAGAGTTGCATTGCAGAGAGGTGTAAAAAGGGGCATGGCCTCGGACCTCCTCTCTGCAATGCAGCTTTGTGGTGCTTACTGGAGGTACATGGTGTACTAGTTGGACCCTGGGACTCTCAGGATTAAAGAGGACTTAATTCCCTAACCTAATATGCACCACAGGGCGTGTTTACACATGCCACCTCAGGCCCTGTCACCTCCCTTCACCACTGTGTAAACACGCCCTGTGGCCATTTTAATTTGGGAGAAATTAAACCCCGTTGAATCCTGAGGGTCCCTAGGGTCAAACTAGCCCACTAGGTACCTCCCGTAAGCGCCACAGAGCTGCGTTGCAGAGAAGTTTAAAAGGGGCGGGGCCTCTTAACACCTCTCTGCAAGGCAGCTCCCTGGTGTATACTGGATGTACCTGGTGGGTTTTTCGGCCCTCAGGGACCCTCAGTTTTGAAGGGGAATTAATTCCCCAACTTACAACTCGCCAGGGGGCGCATTTGCACAATGGTGAAGGAAGGGGGTGGGCCTGAGATGACATGCCTGCAAACACGCCCTGAGACGCGTTTTAAGTTGGGGAATTAATTCCTCTTTAATCCTGAGGGTCCCTGAGGGCCAACTAGCCCACTAGGCACCTCCATTAAGCTCCACAGAGCTGCGTTGCGGAGAGGTGTAAAAAGGGGCATGGCCTCAGAACACCTCTCTGTAACGCAGCTCCCTGGCGCATGCTGGAGGTTCCTGGTGGTCTAGTTGGTCCCCAGGGACCCCAGTATTCAAGGGTAATTAGTTCCCCATCTCCAAACGCGCCTGGGGGTGTGTTTGCAGAGTGCTGCAGGGATGGGGCAGGGCCTGCGCACGATGCCGGTCTTTTTTTTAAGAAGGGGGCTGTGTGGCTCCCTCCTTCTTTTCCCAATGTATTGGCCTTGGGGACCCAATCCCCCAGGGCCTGACCCCTTTTTATTTTTTTTACAAGAAAAATTTGGAAGGGGGCCACGCAGCCCCCCTCCTCAAGCCATTTACGGCCCCGGGGACCCCAACCCCCGGGGCCGGCCTTTTCTCTATTTATTTATTTCTAATTGGGGAGGGAGGCCGCGCGGCCCCCCTCCCAGGCCACTAATAGCCCCAGGGACCCTATCCCCTGGGGCTGGTCCTCTCCGTTGGGCACCGTGGTGGGGTTCCCAATCTCACCCCGGTCCCGCTGGCTCCCCGCCTCCTGCGGGAGCCGGCATTTCCTTTTCCTCATGGGGAGCTGCTAAGATGCAGTCCCCGTGTGGAAAAGCAATCATCTTTGGTTTTTGGTAGAGAGAGCAGGTTTCTTGCTCTCTCTTCCAAAAACAAAAGCAGTTTGCTATGGCAGGGTGCACTATGTCCTTGCACTCTACGCCACTCTACTCTACTCTGCAACACTCTACTCTACGCCACTGCAACCTACAACACTATACTCTGCACCACAGTATTCTACGTCACTGCATTGTATGCCACTGCACTCTACACCACTCTACTCTACACCACTCTACTCTACGCCACTGCACTCTACTATGCACCACTCTATTCTATTCCACTGCACTCTACACCAATCTACTATGCACCACTCTATTCTATTCCACTGCACTCTACACCAATCTACTATGCACCACTGCACTCTACACAACACCACTCTACTTTATGCCACTCCCCCTTGCAATCAAGGATCAAGGTCATTCAGTGAGTATCCATACCCACCCCCAAGTGAACAACAACATATTGACTCTGACACAACCCATCCTTTGATTAAAGGCCTTTACTGTAATGTTCGCTCCCTCCCTAAGCACCCAATTGAGATATGGGACCTCATCACTACCCATTAACCTGACATGTGCTTCCTTTCCAAAACCTGGCTTAATCCTCAACTACACCGTGCCTCCTCATAGCCATTCCCACAGATATACCCCATTTAGACTAGGTAGAGAGACTAGAAAGGGGGCGGAGTCGCGATTACTTTCTGCAGCCCGGGTAAAGTCCCTTGCTTGGATATCCTTTTTGAGGATTGCGTAGAGGTCTGCATCTTTAATAGAGAGGTCACACCAGGAGAATCTTGGAAAGGTGCCTTAGTTTATCGCCCTCCAGGACCCAAAACAAAACTTCAGTCATTAACTAATGGAATGCCTTGTCCCCCATGTGCTTGCTTTTAATACATTTCTTTTAGTGGGGAGCTTTAACTTCCATGCAGAATTCGTTGCAGACTCTGAAACACAACAATTTGTTTCAGATCTAAGATGTTAGGGCTCTTTCAGAAAATTACTAGCCCTACACATATTGCTGGTCACACGTTAGATCTTATTTTGACTAGTGCCTTGGACAATCAGGTGAATCCTCCCTCCTCTCTAATCTGGTCAGATCATTATGTGCTTAGGTTCCAGGATCCCTTTCAAAGAAATACAATCTAGTAGGAAGAATGAATTCCAAAGAATGTCTAGCCTCTAGAAGCCCTGGAGGCATATCTCTAATTCCTCGTTCACTTCTACTTTTCCCCCCAACACATCATAGAATGCTCTCACAAATTTCCAAGAATCTTTCACCCTGACCTTGGATATAGTCACACCTCTAAGCATGGGCATCCGCAGAAATGTTTCCAGGGGGGGCAACATTTTAACTTCATCACCATCTTCCGACATGATTGAGCACAAGTATTAAATACATTTAAAAAAATCTAATAAGACAAAGAGCTTAAATAAACAAAGAAATCCATAGGGAGAAGAAAAAAATCTTGTGAGGCGCAACATCAGACACCTGGCAAGTAATAAAACAGAGGGAAAACTAAAAATGACCGGAAAAAAACAAAAACATTCTAAATCAGGTTGATGCGGTTCTAGAGCATGGGTACTCACAAACTTTCTCTCAGGGGCCAAATTTACAGTGTGGTTTGTGGCCGAGGGCCGCACTGGTGGGGGCGGGGTCAGGGAGGGAGGGGTGTGGGGCTAGAGCAACAAAAAAACTTTGACCATGAGGTTGAACACAGGTCTCTTCAGCGGATGCCTTCATCTGCTGAGCCACCAGACCCGGCATACACACATCTTTCTTTCTCTCTCTCTCTCTCTCTCTCTCTCTCTCTCTCTCTCTCTCTCTCTCTCTCTCTCTCTCGGTCTGTCTCTCCGTCTCCCTCCCTCTCTCTCTGTCTCCTTCCCTCTCTCTCTCCCTCCCTCTCTCTATCTCCCTCTGTCTCACTCACTCTGTCTATCTCTCCCACCCTCCCTCTCACTCACCCTCCCTCTCTCTCCCTCTCTCTCTCTCCCTCTCTCTCTCTCCCTCTCTCTCTCTCCCTGTCTCTCTCCCTCTCACTCCATCCCTCTCTGTCTGTCTCCCTCCCTCTCTCTCCCTCCCTCCGTCTCTCTCCCTCCCTCCCTCTCTCTCCCTCTGTCTCTCTCCCTCTGTCTCTCTCCCCCTCCCTCTCTCTCCTCCCTATCTCTCCATCCCTCTCTTTCCATCCCTCTCTCTCCATCCCTCTCTCTCCATCCCTCTCTCTCCATCCATCTCTCTCCATCCATCTCTGTCTCCCTCACTCTCTCTCCCTCCCTCCGTCTCTCTCCCTCCATCTCCCTCCCTCTCTCTCTCCCTCCCTCTCTCTCTCTCCCTCCTTCTCTACCCCTCCCTTTCCATCCCTCTCTATCCCTCCCTTTCTCTCCCCCCCACTCTCCCTCCTTCTGTCTGTCTGTCTCCCTCTCTCTGTCTGTCTGTCGACCTCCCTCTGTCTGTCTGTCGACCTCCCTCTGTCTGTCTGTCCCCCTCTCTCTGTCTGTCGCCCTCCCTCTGTCTGTCTCACTCCCTCTGTCTGTCTCACTCCCTCTGTCTCCCTCCCTCTGTCTCCCTCCCTCTGTCTCCCTTTCTCTCTCTGTCTCACAGTCTCATTCCCGTTGTCTCATGCCCTCTGTCTGTCACCCTCTGTCTGTCACCCTCTGTCTGTCTGTCGCCCTCTGTCTGTCTGTCGCTGTCTGTCTGTCACCCTCTGTCTCCCTCCCTCTGTCTCCCTGTCTGTCTCTGTCTCCCTCCCTCTCCCTCCCTCCCTCTCCCTCCCTCTGTCTCCCTCCCTCTGTCTCCCTCTCTCTGTCTCCCTCTCTCTGTCTCCCTCTCTGTGTCTCCCTCCCTCTATCTGTCTCCCTCACTCTGTCTATCTTCATCGCTCTGTCTTCCTCGCTCTGTCTTCCTCTCTCTGTGTTTCCCTCTCTCTGTGTTTCCCTCTCTCTCTGTCTCCCTCCCTCTGTCTGTCTCCCTCCCTCTGTCTGTCTCTCTCCCGGTCTGTCTCCCTCCCTCTATCGTCCCCCTCCCTCTGTCTGTTGCCCTCTTTCTCTCTCCCTCTGTCCCCAGCCCAATCTGTCCCCAGCCCTATCTGTCCCCGCCCTATCTCCCTCCCTCTCTATCTGTCTCCCTCTCTCTCTGTCTCCCTCTCTCTCTCTGTCTCCCTCTCTCTCTGTCTCTGTCTCCCTCCCTCAGTCTCCGTCTCTCAGTCTCCGTCCCTCGGTCTCCGTCCCTCAGTCTCTGTCCCTCAGTCTCTGTCCCTCAGTCTCCGTCCCTCAGTCTCCGTCCTTCTGTCCCCCTCCCTCTCTGTCTCCCTCTCTCTCTGTCTCCCTTTCTCTCTGTCTCTCTCTCTCGGTCTCCCTCTCTCGTCTCCTCCCTCTGTCTGTTGCCCTCTGTCTCTCTCCCTCTGTCCCCAGCCCTATCTGTCCCCCTCTCTCTCTGTGTCCCTCTGTCTTTCTCTGTGTCCCTCCCTCAGTCTCCCTCCCTCCGTCACCCTCCCTCAGTCACCCTCCCTCAGTCACCCTGCCTCAGTCTCCGTCCCTCAGTCTCCGTCCCTCAGTCTCCGTCCCTCAGTCTCCGTCCTTCTGTCCCCCTCCCTCTCTGTCTCCCTCTCTCTCTGTCTCCCTTTCTCTCTGTCTCTCTCTCTCGGTCTCCCTCTCTCGTCTCCTCCCTCTGTCTGTTGCCCTCTGTCTCTCTCCCTCTGTCCCCAGCCCTATCTGTCCCCCTCTCTCTCTGTGTCCCTCTGTCTTTCTCTGTGTCCCTCCCTCAGTCTCCCTCCCTCCGTCACCCTCCCTCAGTCACCTTCCCTCAGTCACCCTGCCTCAGTCTCCGTCCCTCAGTCTCCGTCCCTCAGTCTCCGTCCCTCAGTCTCCGTCCTTCTGTCCTCCATCCCTCTCTGTCTCCCTCTCTCTCTGTCTCCCTTTCTCTCGGTCTCCCTCTCTCTCCGTCTCCCTCTCTCTCCGTCTCCCTCTCTCTCTGTCTCCTTCTCTCTCGGTCTCCCTCTCTCTCGGTCTCTCTCTTTCTCTCTCTCTCTCTCAGTCTCCCTCTCTTTTCCTCTCTCTCGGTCTCTCTACCTCTGTCTGTCTCTGTCTGTCTCCCACCCTGTATCTCCCTCTATCTGTCTCCCTGTCTGTCTGTCTCCCTCCCTATGTCGCCTCTTCCCTCTGTTGCCCCCTTCCCTCTGACTGTCTCTTTCTGTTCGTCGCCCTCTGTCTCCCTGCCTCATTGTGCTTATCTATAATAATGTCCCCCACTCGCCTCTTTCACTATCTTCTCTCGTCAATTATTTCTCACTCTTCCCTCTCCCCCTCTCCGTTTGTCTCTACTCCCCACTCCTTCTCTTATTTTTCCTTTTGGCTCTGTCTCTCTCTTTTATCTCTCCTCTGCTCTTACGTCTCCCTTAGCCTCAATATGGAGGGTTAGTTACATTTTTCCACTACAACATTGTCAAAATCGGATTTTCATTTTTTTCCATATTAAGTCCTATTGTTCTTTAAATGTATGTGTCTGTCTCCCTCCCTCTATCGTCCCCCTCCCTCTGTCTGTTGCTCTCTGTCTCTCTCCCTCTGTCCCCAGCCCTATCTGTCCCCAGCCCTATCTGTCCCCAGCCCTATCTGTCCCTCGCCCTATCTGTCTCCCTCTCTCTCTGTCTCCCTCTCTCTCTGTCTCCCTCCCTCAGTCTCCCTCCCTCAGTCTCCGTCTCTCAGTCTCCGTCCCTCAGTCTCCGTCCCTCAGTCTCCGTCCCTCAGTCTCCATCCCTCAGTCTCTGTCCCTCAGTCTCCGTCCCTCAGTCTCCGTCCTTCTGTCTCCCTCCCTCTCTGTCTCCCTCTCTCTCTGTCTCTCTCCCTCGGTCTCCCTCTCTCGTCTCCCTCCCTCTATCGCCCCCCTCCCTCTGTCTGTTGCCCTCTGTCTCTCTCCCTCAGTCCCCAGCCCTATCTGTCCCCCTCTCTCTGTCTCCCTCTGTCTGTCTCTGTGTCCCTCCCTCAGCCTCCCTCCCTCCGTCACCCTCCCTCAGTCACCCTCCCTCAGTCACCCTCCCTCAGTCTCCGTCCCTCTCTCTCGGTGTCTCTCTCTCTCTCTCTTAGTCTCCCTCTCTTTTCCACTCTCTCGGTCTCTCTACCTCTGTCTGTCTCTGTCTGTCTCCCACCCTGTATCTCACTCTATCTGTCTCCCTCCCTATGTCGCCCCTTCCCTCTGTTGCCCCCTTCCCTCTGTCTGTCTCTTTCTGTTCGTCGCCCTCTGTCTCCCTGCCTCATTGTGCTTATCTATAATAATGTCCCCCACTCGCCTCTTTCACTATCTTCTCTCGTCAATTATTTCTCACTCTTTCCTCTCCCCCTCTCCGTTTGTCTCTACTCCCCACTCCGTCTCTTATTTTTCCTTTTGGCTCTGTCTCTCTCTTTTATCTCTCCTCTGCTCTTACGTCTCCCTTAGCCTCAACATGGAGGGTTAGTTACATTGTTCCACTACAACATTGCAAAATCGAATTTTCATTTTGTTCCATATTAAGTCCTATTGTTCTTTAAATGTAGTTATTTCAGTCCTTAGTGTTTTTTCCGGAGTATTTCCACTCTTAGCTGTATTAGCACTCTCCCCATTGCACAAATTCATAACAATGAAACTTTCAATTTCAATCCGGTCTGTCACTTCACAGTTTTTAAACTAAGAATGTTGGCACTAACCCCGCTCCCCAAACGACGCCCCTTAGCTTTGTATCTGATCGTTGTGGCCTGCTGTGAGGGACTAAAGCTCACGGCCCCTGCTAATTGTGCTGCTTGAAAGCATCAGCAGCTCCCTAAGAACTCAAAGTCATCTCCTGAGACCTGGGATGGGGGGGAGATGCTCCATACTGGGTCTTCTCTGCCGGCCATTATCATACTGCCCATGACAATGGAACGGCTGCCTCTGTGACCTGCTGGGACTCAGCCCGAGTGGCTGTACTGTAGCAGCCTTTCAGGTGTCGCCCCAGCAGGAAAGTCGGCCCAGGTATGTGGGCCCATCCTCTAGAACCGGGCCTGGATCCAGGGGGGGGGGGGGGGGCAAGCGCCCCCTCTTGCCCCCCCTTGCGGACGCCCATGCCTCTAAGACCTAATCGACGGTACTCCACCAGGCCTCACCCTCCATGGTTCTCGGAAAAACTTAAAGAAGAGAAATCAGCCTGTAGGAAATTGTAGAAAAGATGGCATACCTCAAAATCCCCCTCTGATAACATGACTTACAAATTAGCCTCAAGCAGTTATCATAAAAAGCTTAAAGCCATGAATAAGCCTCATCTTAGTAACAGAATCGACAGTGCTGGCAATTCAACCAAAGAACTTTTTAGAGTATTTAATCAGTTCATGAGCCCTACTGCCTGTATTTCTTCCATTCCAGTGTCCCATAAATTGTGCGCTGTCCTAGGTGCCATTATGAGGAAAAAATTGAGAATATATACAGGAACCTCGCTAACCATCCCCCTCCCACCCACTCTCTCCCCACCATTCCCCCTACTCACATTTCCAATTTACCCAACTCAGGCTATCTCTCAGGCATTTGGATTCTCTAGTCTGATGATGATTCCCCCATTTTAAGCTGGGATCGAAATGTCATCGACACCTACACCATGACTCCTATGTTATAACGATTTACGTGGAGGACAAGTGGTTTCTCGCATGTTACTGTAGTAAACATGTATCGTTAATGTCACTTCTTGAAGCGGATGCCTGAGGTTTAGAAATCTGATGATTTCTGTACTCGCCACGTTTTACCCACTGGATTGTTATTGATTTGTTTCCTTATTTACTGTATGTTTAAATAAATACAATCCTTTCTATTTGGATATATACCAACACAGCTCTAATTGTAGTTCTGTGTTTATACCCTTATGTTCCTTGGTAGGGACCAATGTCTCTTGTAATATACTGTTTACCCTCGCTCCCCCTTGACACACAAGGTTCCCTTGTTCTTTGTTACCCTATTGTATCCATGCAACCTGTGGCGCCCAATGTATTCACCAGTTTAGTATTGGAGACTGTGGAATGTATGTGCAGGTTCAGATGATTCCACCCCCAAACTCATTTCACAATCTCACTGGAATCACAATAGCTCATGGTAGAGTCAGGTCAAGTGGCTACTGAATCACATGACAGTATCAGCCTAAGTGCCACTGGGCTATGATTTGAAGTGTGCCACTCTTGCTCGGGGAATGGCGCAACTGAGGCTACCAAGAAGATAGCATTGGAAAGGCTACGATAGAGGGGAGAATCAGGCGTAGCAAATTCTCAGTGCTGAAATGGTCTTTGCACATCTGTGTTGCCAAGGTCATTCATTTGGATAGGTCCATCTGGGCTGCAAGACCCTGCTGGCTCCTAGGTGGATCACTTGCTCACTGCAACCTCCCATAGTGTTCAGAGAACTGGGCCTTGCTATTCTTCTCCTGGCCAAGAGTGGGATCCGCTTCACATTTGTGCCAATGCAACTTCTTCTTTTTCCAGAGCAGTCACAGCAGCAGGGTTTGGGTCTAGCTTTGAGAGCAAACAGCAACACAGATTTCTGTTTCTGATAAATGCTCTTTTGTGATATTTCAAGAGAGATGTGCCTTGAAGTCCAGGTTAAGTGCAAGTTACTGGCTCTGCGGGTTTCAGTACTTTGAGGTCACTGGTGTGAAGCCAGAGCCAACGAAAGCCCAAACTCCCCAGCTAGGCCTTCCCCCCAAGCTTTCACAGGGCAGGTATGGGACACACTCCAGATGATTGGTTTCTGAAGTCCAGGGATTGCTCTGTTAGAACCTGTGGGTCTGGTTCCTCTGTTGATAGGCATTGCCAAGCACAACCCCAGGGTTAGTGATGTCCAGCAATATTGTTGAGCAGGTATTTCGCTCCCTGACAGGAACGTGGAATATATATTCCCCAGGCTACTTGGACATCTACTAGACCTGTAAGCTAAGACTACCGGAGCGGAAGGACGTAGTAGGCCGTGTCCACACAAACGACAAAAAACAAGCTTCAGCAGAGTCACCACTTTGTGGAACATTTAGTATGTCCTCATTAGACACCACTAAATCTGCATATGTTCTCGCACTAACACATAATACCCGCTAAGGGAACTTACCAGACTTTACAAGGACGTGCAATAGCCCTCTCACAATCAGGCATAGTTAAATAGGTTGGTGCTCCTCTCCCTTTGGTACCAAACAATCAACCCCCGGGAGTTGGTTTCAGCTGACAAGAGACACTTAATAAGTGGGAGGTACACTTTGGTACCTGCTTGTGCCAAAGGTTTGTCTAATGTGTTTCCAGGTATTGTACGAAGCATGTATTCATCAGTATGGAACCGAGAAAGAAGTAACATTGAATGAGGTGTGCTTTTGGGAGTTAGTAGAGATCTAGTTAATAGGCATACTGGACTTATAGGGACTGTGGTCATATGTGCTGTCTAGTGTTTTATGATGGTGGACCATTATGGGGAATTTATTGGATTTCGGTGTTGCTCTATCATTGCGAAAGTTAGCTGTAAATAATATCTGGAAGGTGATGACTGGACGTGGAATGCCCATCCAGATCCATGTGTCACAAAATCAAGTGCAACAATATTGACCTATAAGCATGTTTATGACAGAGTTTACATTTGTGAATAGGCTACAAAGTCTCAGGGGAGGACTCCCAAGAAACCGTCTGGAGTTTTAAGCCACTTGCTGATAAAACACAAAATGAAACTGGAAGCATTGCCAGTGCCATAGGTCTGGCTTATGAATGAAAGTGCCTTTTGTGTCATTGATGGCTTTGGGTTCTCAATAAGTCATCATACAGACACTCTGTCACTAATCTTTGCACTCATGAATCAATGTATTCATCCCCTGAGTAATTCTCTAAATCCTCCTCTTACACAGCTACAGTAAAACACACACAAACTCAACAACATAAAATGCTGTAACAGAATATAAATAGAAAAAGACAACATGCTGCCTTCTGAACATGGCAGGCATATGCTTGCAATAACAACACTAAACTTAGCAGCAGGCTTCCCTCTTGTAGTGGCATTGTACGCAGTTTCTCATTGTTTTAAAGTTCTGGCATGGCCGCCATGTTTAGAACCAATGTGTTGGTAATCTTGGAATGGTAGAACAATGATACATTATGCATTATGGACAACACCGTTCCATAATGGTTGTCTGGATCAAAAGAAGTGACCACATGAGATGCGACGCACTGCAGGTGAAACAAGTGGTAATCATGCGGCACACTAGCAATGCCTGGGTAGCTGTTCTAACCCCTTAAGAAAAATATAAACAAAAAGAGAAGAAGCATTGTAAAGGTAAACAATAAAAGGAGAAAAATAAAAACTAAAAGAACGGCCAACAAGCCCTGACACTGAAACTATTCATTTTTAGGTGACCATGTGATCAGTATATGCAGACATTCACAGAGCAAGAGAGACAACGACTGATGTGGACTGAACCATTACCCCATGCAGTATACTGTTATGGGTGGAAGCAGAGTGTAAATGACTCACAAGCAAACCAGTGACAGAGGAGGGCTGACCCAAAGGTCCTCTATGTGTATGTATATAATTTTCAGGTGATCCGTCAAATGGAAATTCACCATGCAAGTTTTTCAGAGAATTTTAGACATTGCTATAGTCAAAACAGCTGAACAGAATTACACAAAATTTGACAGAAAGCTAGATCTTTACACAGAAAGCGTGCTTCTTGTGATTTGGTGTATATCCGTTCAGTGGGTTTTTGAGAAATTAAGGTTCAAAATGTATAGATATCTGGACTGTTGGGTTTGCGGGACTCTCGTGGGAGTTCCATGGGCATGCAGCTTCAAATAACAGAGAGAAATTATTGGCTGAGGTACCCTTTTCCCCATCGACCATCTAGCTTCCAGGGCAGCAAGAGAGTTTCATGAGTCCTGCGGGAGCAGGAGGCCCCTCCAAGTTTCACAGGAGCTCACGGTCAAATTGGCTGGCCACAAAATGTAGAAAAATGGCAGCAGTTTTTTTTAAAACCCGCGTCCTGAAAATTAAATAAAAGTAAGGGTGCAAGGTATGGTTCCGCTAACTCCCTTGTCATCTGGGCAGAATTTATTTTTAAATGTATGTTTTTGGGTTGCCATGATCCCTTAGGACTCATGCAGGAGCAAGCACGACCTCCTTTATTCCTGCAAGAGTCCGGAGTGAGCACAGGGACTCGCTCTGGCTCACACTACAGTCCAGCCGGATCAGAAAACTATTTAAAAAAAGATGAGAGTGATTATGTTGGGTTGGCTGTATATGGGTGTTTAGCCTTGTAACTATCCCACACCTCCCACGGCCAAAGGCCGTGAACAGTGGACGGTGGCCACATGCAAGGGATAGTGGCAGGGCTTGGCCTGTGGTCAGGCCCTATGGCCACCCCCATGCCGCACACAGCCATAGACTGTGTGTGGCAGGGCGTGGCCCTCCATGGAGGGTTGGGTGCAGGGCCTAGCCACATCTAGGCCCTGCTGCAAACTCCTGCTGCACAAGGCATACGGGTTGGCATAGTCAGGCAAACCATTACTTTACCTTAAGAAAAACTAGATAGCCACTGAAAAAACACAAAAGTTTCAAGTTAGGTAAGGTAATAGTATCTTACATTACATTTATTTTACACTTTGGAAATTCACTGAAAAAACAAAGGTTAAAGTGACGTTATAGTTAAGTGAAAATATCAGTAACATAACATTTATAGTAAAGAAAAACACTGAAATTCCCCAGTTATATTTAGATGAACTATAACTCGCAACCTCCCAATGCACTTCTTATGATTTCACATATTATAAAATTCCTGATATGTTCTATGACATAATTGATAACATCACTGATGACATCTGAAATTATATCAGTGATGACAGCCCTGTGCATAGCGAGGGTGCCCTGTGTCCTGATACAATGTGTCCTTGGACCCCTTCTGATTTATTTGTTTGTTATTAATACTGCTAAGAATACAGTCAGCTATTGTAGCTTCCAGTTGCTATAAGTCATTAGTAGGGCCCATTAGGCTGTGTAATTGTTGTATCTCCAGCACTTGCAATAGCACCAAAGTTGTGCTGATTTCTAAGTAATTTCAGCACCATTGATGTTTGAATAGTGCCCATTACGCTGTGGCTTCCTGGGACTCATAATCGTTCATGAACGGATTGAGCTGTACTGGTTGGAAGTTCAATTCCCATTGGGTTTTTCCTTTGGTTCTGAAAATGACGATCCTATGATTGATTTTTTTTGAAGGCAAGGTTCTAGTTTTAAGTGCAGTTTTCTGTTTTGGGATATTGCTTGAACTTTAATTGTGAGAACCACAGGTCTTTTCCCTGGAATGCTTTGTCGACAATATAGAGTGCTCTAAAAGCAGAGGGCTCTATTCACAAAGGTAAACTTAGATGTTTGGTCTAAACTTAGACCAAATGTCTCTAAAGTTAGAACTTGGGAATTCACAAACTGCATTTATGAGTGCCATCTTTATGTCTGCACTCGGTGCAAAATTCCCAAAGTTGTAAACTAAAGTTTAGACCAAACGTTTAAGTTTACCTTTGTGATCGGGCTAAGAGTATCTTAATGCTTGGAGCCCTGAAGTAATGTGCACCCTTCCATGTAGGTGAAGTAGTAATCAGCAGTGGTGTTTTGGATCTTTGCTTTTTTTGTATTACGAAGCATGGGTACTGGGTTATAGGCTGTTGGCAAAATTGACTCTGGGTAGTAAAGGATGTCTTATTAGTATCGCGTGGACAGTGTTTTTAGTAACTTTAGTAATATGCGCAATCAGGGATAGGTTCGACTCCTTGATCACTCCAATGTTTTATACTGTATCTGGTCTTGCTGGTGGGGCCTCCAATTTCTAGGCCATATTGAAGCGGGCTTCTGGTTGTTCCATTGTCCACAATGTATCTTCGTTTTGCGGAGCAGAGCTTCAAGTGGTTGGTCAATATCGATTCGTCTAAAGCAAGTAGGCACTTACCTGTATGTAGCAACGTGAGGCTTCTAGGTTTAGGATGATATCAGTGCCATCTGCGTAATTGCAGCAGGGGAGATAGGTCTGTTAATAAAGTGTGTTAGAAGTTGAACAGAAGTGGAAACATAATTGAACCTTGTGATTCTACCTTGTGATGCACTGCCGTGTGGCGACTGAGGAGCAGAGAAACGAGTTTAGGGCAATGGTCTTTCTCACATCAACTGGTATGTAATTCCACCATTACCTCCCATGTTCTGAAGATGTATGCTCCATAAAATACTTCTTTTAATCTTGGGGACACCCAACTGTTCCTTATCCCGTGATCTAAGAGACCTATAGAATATATGTGCTCTTATAGTGGTCTTTCAATGCACCAGCACTACTTGAGGAACTACTCCAGCAACAGCAGCCAACTGGGTCTTTGTAGCATGGGGCTAACATGATCCACTGATTTAAGCCTGCCACCCTCTGGGTGCTGAAAGTTGGATTTTAGCAGTCAACTGGGAGCTTCTTGAAGGTACCTGCAAAGAGAGTGTCACCATATTCCAGCCTTGACCATACTGCTGTCCATGCTATTGCTAATCTTCCTTCTGGCAGATACGGACACAGCGATGAAAGAAGACGGATAAGGTTGCTGCATGTCATGGCTGACTATTTGACGTGGCCCTCCATACTCTGAAGATCTGAACAACACCCTTTCGAGTTCTGCCCTCACGGAATTTGCTGATGTTATTTTTGCATACTTCCAGCATTTATAAAACTAAGCAGTGTTTGCGGTGGTAGACTTGGAAGCTCACCTAAATTGAAACTTTCTTGGTCGCATTGAGCAGATACCATATTGCCTGCATTTGCTTGTTGTTGGACCCGGCCTCGTGGCGTGGACCCCCCTGACCAGTAGCATTCCAACCTTGACCCGTGCACCGCACCAGATCCCTGATTATCATGGCCTACCCGACCCACTCCCTCCATGACCCCACAGATAGGACAAGACTTACCCGTCACTACCCTCTATCCTCCCGGTACCGTACGCCCCCACACCCCATCACACCCATAGGCCTCCGGTAACCATGCCCTTGTACCTAAAATGGCCGACCCCAGCCCCAGCGAGGCCTAGGCCCTCGACGCGTCATGCCCGGCTGGGGGGTAGAGAGTTTCCTGTGAGCAAGATAGGGAGGAGCAGTTTTGCTAACACCTCTGACCTCCTCTTGGGAGATGGGTTTCGATCGCCCCTCTGGCCTCCCTGGGGGTTGACTCCATGCATGCTGGGTTTCTGGGATCTCTCCAGACCCAACTTCAAAGGATCAAAGGGCCGGGTGGCAGGAAACCCCGACAATTGGCCCCCAGGCGCTAAGACCCCTGCCTGCGAGGACTCCGGATTTCAAAGGAGAACAGACCTATAACAAGGGGTGCTCTGAAACGATCAGGCAGTTGAATCCTGGAAGAAGAGAGCCCTGCTGACGTGGTCGCGGCTCAACAGAACATCGAAGAAGAAACGCTACCTGAACTCTTGAATCTTGGCAAGCCCTGCTGACATTGTCGTGGCTCAAACTTGGCAGAGACGGACTTCTGCATGAACCATCTGAGCCCAGCTGACGTGGTCACGGCTCCCTTGAACTCTGAGAACACCTGAGCCCTGCTGATTGGATCACGGCTCTCCGAAGATTGTAAGACCCCCTGTTCATTCCCGCTCGAGCCCTGCTGACTTGGTCGCGGCTCGGAGACTATTCTGGTCCGGCTGGACCCAAGATATTACCGTATCCCCCCGACTGTTGCCTTCGACCCTGAACAATTGAGACTTTCCCGCTACCCCTATCCTTACTGAGACTCTATAAACCCTTGTTCAGCTTGTACATACGTGACCTGAGGATCATAAAGATCCAGATATTCTGATCGATAAAAGAACCGTTCCTCAGAACCTACTGTGTGGTGTCCCTTTGGCGAGTGGTGCGATCTCAGCGCGTGCGATCCTAGAGACGAGACTCTTCCCCTGAAGGGTCTCCCACCAGTGCTCGGCAGTGTCCTGGGAGAGGTGGGTCTCGGGTGGTCAGGAACATATTCTGGCCCCCCTTGGGATCGCCCCTTCTAACATTGGTGGCAAGCGACGGGATCCGAGCCTGCATCTAGAGATCATACAGTAAGCGGCTGACGCACTACCGAACAAAGACGGAAGAAAGAACCACCATGAGTCCCACTGGAACCAACGCGAGTCCTACGTTCCGAGAGGACCAGTTGGAAGAATATACTCACAAAGAATTGAAGCAGTTTTGTAAAGACTTTAAAATCGCTACCACTGGGTTAAGCACCAAAGAAGATTTCCAGAAAGCCCTGAAGGCCTGGGTGGAGTCCTGAGCCCCCCTTCCCCAAACAGGAGGAGAGGTGGAGCAGCCGAACGCACCCAGAATCTCCCAAGGGGGAAGCAGCGGCACCCAGGTACGAAGCAGCACACCAGATGGGGGCCTATCCCCGGAAGAACTAGCAGACAGAGAGAGAAGCCGCAGTCATGAACTAGAACTGGCTAAACTGAAGATAGAAGGAGAACTGAAATTGGCAGAGAAAAAGTTAGCTGTGGAACAGTTACGCGTGCAAGGGGAGTTGGCAAAAAAGAAACTCCAACGAGAACACGAGGGAAAGAAACTACAACTAGAGCACGAGCGCAGCCTAAAGGAGATTGAGCTCAAGGCGAGGAGTGAGGAAACCAGGCCCCCGGGGAACCGAGAGACTTCTTCCCCGGTGGAACCGAAAGTTCACATCCCCAAGGATGTGGTGAAGGAGTATTATAAAAACGACGACATCCAGCAATGTTTTAAGGCCTTTGAGGTAGCTATGACCTCTCACCGAGTCCCACAGAAGGATTGGGGGACTGGGTTGTGGGGTCGGTTCCTAAGCGAGGGGAGAGATACCCTGCTAGACCTGCCATCTACAGTTCTGAACTCCTACAGCCGGATGAAAGAGGCCCTATTAGCCAGATATGGGCTCTCCCCCGAAATGTATCGACAGAGATTCTGAGACTGCAAGAAGATTCCTGGACACCAAGTGGGTGGAGTACGTGACCTTTTATAGCAGGGCCTTGGAAGGGTGGATCAAGGGCAGCAAGGTCACCACCTTCGAGGAACTATTCGACCTGATAACTTGGGAGCACCTGTCCGCGAATTGTTTTGTAGAACTATGCCAGCATCTCCTCGACAGCAAACTTACAGATCCCAGGAAGCTGGCCGTCGAAGCTGATCGCTGGGTGAACACCGGGGTCCCCCTGGGCCCCTTGGGAGACTACGCCCAACACAGTCAGGGACCTCCCCACCAGAGAGGGGGGGAAACCAAGGAAGACAGAGGGAATTCCAGTCAGGTCCCCAGCGTAGCCCCCCAAGAAACCAACCCCGAACTTTCCAGCCCCTCCTCCAGCCAGCCCAGGGCCACCAGGTAGGCAAGGGCCCGAGTCAATATCACCTGCTTCCGATGTCACCAGTCAGGTCATTACGACAGTGACCCCCAGTGTCCCATGTACCAACGGCCCGCAACAACAGCTCCCCCAGCCCGACAAATGACCACAGTAGCCCAGGAGAAGAGATTGAGGACACCGAGGAGTGGGAACCTGCTGCCATGGCCCTAGTCTCCCTAGGAGACGAGAAATGATCCCTGGAGCCCCCCTTCCCGTCAACACCGAGAAATACCAACAGCTGGTGACGGTGAATGGGCACCGAGTGGAGGCCCTTCGTGACACCGGGGCGAGCGTCACCGCTGTCTGCTGTCACCTGGTCACATAGAACCTGATCCTACCCAACGTCTTTTGCCCCGTGATTTCCTCTGACAATTCAGAGAGCCTATGCAAAATGGCCTTAGTACCCTTCGAGTGGGGGGGAGTGACAGGCAAGTTGCCAGTGGCCGTCCGAACCTCCCAACCGGTGGACTGTCTACTGGGCAACGATCTCGAAAGCTCCCTGTGGGGACAAGAAGAACGAAAGGCCCACCTCGGAATGATGGGCCTACCCGAATGGGTGTGCGCCACCACGCTATCTATGTCCGCCCGACGGCCCCCCTTGGGGAAGTCGAGCCCGAAGCCCCAAGCCAAAACCCGGTCGACGAGGACAGGGGCGGGCTGCCCGAGCCCGGCGATCTCCCCACAGGAGGAGAACCCCTCCCAGACGATGGGCCCTTATGTCCGGACCCCGCACAGATCACTGAGTTAGGTGACCTGCCCGAGTTGGCACAATGGCGCCACGAGGGGGACCCCTCCCAGGAAGAGTTCTGCCGAGAACAAGCTACCTGCCCTTCCCTAGTTGGTCCCCAGCAACAGGCCGACGCCCAAGCTGCCGGCGACCAGTCCGGAACCCATTGGGTTTACTGGGAGAACGACCTCTTGTGCAGTGAGCAAAGTCTGACGAACTAGGGTCAGCCCGGGTGCTGGTGGTACCCCTACGATTCCGAGACTTCCTCCTGGACCTGGCCCATGACGTACCCCTGGCGGGACACTTGGGCCAGGATAAAACCTATCACAGCTTGGTCACCCATTTCTATTGGCCAAAGATGCGAGCCAATGTAGAGGCCCACTGCAAGTCTTGCCCAACCTGCCAGGCTAGCGGGAAGAGTGGAGGTAAGCGCAAGGGCCCATTCCAGCCCTTCCCCATTGTCAGTACCCCCTTTGAGCGAGTAGGGATCGACATTGTGGGACCTCTGGATCCCCAGACCTCTCAGGGTCACCAATTCATCCTAGTCCTGGTGGACCATGCCACCAGGTACCCCAAGGCCATTCCCCACCGGAAAGTAACGGCCCCCATGGTGGGCAGGGCCTTGATGTGGATTTTTTCCCACAGAGGTTTTCCCCGAGATGTCGTGAGCGACCGCGGCACGAACTTCATCTCGAAGTACATACTGTCCTTGTGGCAACAATGTGGAGTGTCGTACAAATTCACCACCCCGTACCACCCTCAAGGAAATGGCCTAGTAGAGCGGTTTAACCGGACTCTAAAGGGGATGATCATGGGTCTAGAAGAGCCCCTCAGGCGCAAGTGGGACGTCCTCCTCCCCTGCCTCCTGTTCGCCTACCGGGAAGTCCCCCAAAAATCCTTGGAGTTCAGCCCATTCGAATTGCTCTATGGACACCCCGTCCGGGAACCCCTTAGCCTGGTCAAGGAGGGTTGGGAGACGGCACCCCGAGAACCGCCCGAAGAGGTGTTTTGATACATCTTGGCCCTCCAAAACCAGACTCGGAAGTTCCGGGAGCTTGCAGAGGCAAACCTCGAGGCGAGCCAGGAGGAAATGAAATGCTAGTATGACCAGAATGCCACTCTGGTCGAGTTTCAACCGGGCCAGCAGGTCTGGGTGATGGCCCCGGTGAAACCTTGCGCCCTCCAAGATAAATGGACCGGGCCCTTGAAAGTAGTGGAGCGGAAGATTCAAGTCACGTACTTAGTGGACGTCCAGTCCCCTCGGAACCCCCTTCGGGTCCTCCACGTGAACCGCCTCAAACCTCGCATCATGCGGACGGAGTTGAGTTTGCTCCTAGCCACAGATGAAGGGGAGGAAGAGGAAACAGAGCCTCTCCCGCCCGCACCTCCTGTGTGCTAAAGAAAAAGATGGCTCCATAGAGGGAGTCAACCTCTCCTCCTCCCTCACTCCACAGCAACGCGAAGACTGCCGCCAACTGTTGGGGCAGTTTGCAGACCTCCTCTCCCCCGTCCCCAAGGTCACCGACTGGTGCGTCCACGACGTGGACACGGGGGACAGCCCGCCGGTACGGCACAGAGCCTACCGCGTCCCCGACAGAGTCCGGTCCTGCATCCAGGCCTGGGTCTCTAGGATGCTAACCCTGGGGGTGGTCAAGCCCTCTGACAGTCCTTGGGCCAGCCCGGTGGTACTGGTCCCAAAAGCAGCGGCCCCTGGTGTCGCCTCCAAACTAAGGTTCTGTGTGGACTACCGGGGGCTCAATGCGGTTACCCAAACTGACGCTCACTCTATATCCCACGCAGATGAGCTCATTGACCGCCTCGGGTCTGCTCACTACCTCAGCACCTTCAATTTGACCTACGGTTACTGGCAAATTGCGCTCACAGAGGGAGCCAAGGAGCGGTCCACTTTCTCCACCCTGGATGGGCACTATCGCTTCCGAGTGATGCCCTTTGGAATGAAAAATGCCCCGGCCACCTTCCAAAGACTGGTTAACCGGGTCTTGGCCGGGATGGAAGAGTTCAGTGCCGCGTACCTGGACAATATTGCGTTGTTCAGTTCCCAGTGGACCGAGCACCTCCGGCACCTCCGGAGGGATTTGATGGCCCTGCGCCAGGCCGGCCTATCAGTCAAAGCCAGCAAATGCTAAATCGGGCAAGGCTCGGTGGTTTACCTGGGGCACCAGGTCGGAAGCGGGCAGGTCGCCCCCCTTCAACCGAAGATTGACGCGATCTTGGCCTGGGAACCGCCCACGACCCAAGCAGAAGTCAGAGCCTTCTTGGAGCTCACTGGTTACTACCGAAGGTTCATAAAGAGTTATGGCAGCCTAGTAGGTCCCTTCACAGAACTCACTTCTAAGAAACAGCCGAAACGAGTACAGTGGACCCCCTCCTGCCAAGAGGCGTTTGACGCCCTAAAGACCGCCATGTGCACTGCCCCATGCTCCAAGCCCCTGACTACTCAAAGGAGTTTGTAGTACAAACTGATGCTTCCGAGCATGGCATTGGAGCCGTCCTATCCCAGCTCAATGAGAAGGGCCATGATCAGCCCGTAGCCTTCATTAGCCGGAGGTTACTGCCCCGAGAACAACGGTGGAGCACCATTGAAAGAGAGGCATTCGCCGTAGTCTGGGCTCTAAAGAAGCTACGGCCCTACTTATTCGGAAACCACTTCCGAGTCCAAACGGATCATTGACCCTTACGGTGCCTCATGCAAATGAGAGGAGAGAATCCCAAACTGTTGCGATAGTCAATCTCCCTCCAGGGGATGGACTTCACGGTAGAACATCGCCCTGGTACTGACCACGCCAACGCTGACGGCCTCTCCAGATTCTTCCGCCTCAGTGAAGAGAACCCCTAGGGAGATGGGTAGTTCTTCCTTACTTTCAGCTGGGGGGGACGCGTGTTGGACCCGGCCTCGTGGCGTGGACCCCCCTGACCCGTGCACCACACCAGATCCCTGATTATCATGGCCTTCCCGACCACTCCCTCCATGACCCCACAGATAGGACAATACTTCCCCGTCACTACCCTCTATCCTCCCGGTACCGGATGCCCCCACACTCCATCACACCCATAGGCCTCCGGTAACCATGCCCTTGTACCTACAATGGCCGGCCCCAGAGAGGCCTAGGCCTTAGACGCGCCATGCCCGGCTGGGGGGTAGAGAGTTTCCCGTGAGCAAGATAGGGAGGAGCAGTTTCGCTCACACCTCTGACCTCCTCTCGGGAGATGGGTTTCGATCGCCCCTCTGGCCTCCCTAGGGGTTGGCTCCACGCATACTGGGTGTCTGGGATCCCTCCAGACCCAACTTCAAAGGATCAAAGGGCCGGGTGGCAGGAAACCCCGACAATTGGCCCCCAGACGCTAAGACCCCTGCCTGCGAGGACTCCGGACTTCAAAGGAGAACAGACCTATAACAAGGGGTGCTCTGAAACGGTCAGGCAGTTGAATCCTGGAAGAAGAGAGCCCTGCTGACATGGTCGCGGCTCAACGGAACATCGAAGAAGAAACGCTACCTGAACTTTTGAATCTTGGCGAGCCCTGCTGACATTGTCGCGGCTCAAACTTGGCAGAGACGGACTTCTCCCTGAACCATCTGAGCCCTGCTGACGTGGTCGCGGCTCCCTTGAACTCTGAGAACACCTGAGCCCTGCTGATTGGATCGCGGCTCCCCGAAGATCGTAAGACCCTCTGTTCATTCCCACTCGAGCCCTGCTGACTTGGTCGCGGCTCGGAGACTATTCTGGTCCGGCTGGACCCAAGATCTTACCGTCTCCCCCCGGCTCAAGGATTGAGAGCTGTGCGCCGGATACGCTGTTGCCTTCGACCCTGAACAATTGAGACTGTCCCGCTACCCCTATCCTTACCGATACTCTAAGAACCCTTGTTCTGCTTGTACATACGTGACCTGAGGATCATAAAGATCCAGATATTCTGATCGATAAAAGAACCGTTCCTCAGAACCTACTGTGTGGTGTCCCATTGTCGAGTGGTGCGAGCTCAGCACGTGTGATCCTAGAGACGAGACTCTTCCCCTGAAGGGTCTCCCGCCAGTGCTCAGCAGTGTCCTGGGAGAGGTGGGTCTCGGGGGGGTCAGGAACATATTCTGGCCCCCCTTGGGATCGCCCCTTCTAACCTTTGTGCATTACTCCCGCCAGGCTACACAGGTCTATGGTGTCCAACTAAATGTTTCCCTCAAGGGAGGAGACACTTGTTGTAATTTCACACTTAATATGAGCTTGTGGTTTCCGCATCCAACAATCCCCATGGGCATAAGAGCGAAAAATACACAGGGAGAAAGGAGGAGGAAGAGAAAGACGGAAAAAAAACATCACAAAGGGAGAAAACAGGAACTTGCAAGAGTAAGGTAAAGGGGCAGAGGGTGTCTGGCAGTAGATCAAAGAGGCATGAGCAGGGGCAGCTCCTTCATGTGGGCTGAGGAGCGTCGCCCCACTGCTTTCTTGCAGTGCGAGAAGCAGAAACATAAAATGGTATTTATAATATAATTTATTGTTTCTTCTCGCACTGCAAAAAAGCAGAAGGGTTTGGATGGGGGCAAGCAGGTGTGCGGTCCTGCTCTAGGGCAGGGGAGGTGTGGCTTGCCTACTTTGAAGGCGCCGACTGTTTGGTCGGCCCTAAGGGCCGACCAAACAGTCATACACACTCTGCATTTTCTCCATGTAGATTGCATCCAGCCTACATGGAGAAAATGGCCTTCCCATAGACGCCTGTGTGGTCAGCGTCCCAACCAATCACAACGCTGCCTTTGCAGCATTGTGATTGGCTTAGGGGAGGGGAGGGATGCTGCCTGGGCTGTAGGAAGCTGTCTCTGTATATACTATACCAAAGTGAGGTATAGTGTGCACAGAGTCCAGTGGAACCCCAAAGGTAGGCAGAGGTAAACGTAGATAGCACTTTACTCTTGGTAGTGTGGTGGAGCAGTAAGGCTATATTAGAGGGTAGTGTTAAGCATTTGTTGTACACACTCAATCAGCAAATGATATCAAACACTCAAAGACTGAACTTCCGACCAATTGGATATGTATAAAAAATATTCTTTGTTATTTTACTTTCTAGAACCAAGCTAGCCTGGCACAGGTAAGTAATAAATACTTTACAGTAGTAATGCAGTTTGTAAACAGTTTGAATTGCAATTGTATACGCACTTTGATTTGATTACAGTAGACATACTAGCAATGTAATGCTTTTGATATAACGTAGATATACTTTGTATTGGGCTTTTAGTATAATGTCAGGAAGATTACATTACAGATTACTTTTCTTACATAGTGCAGTATACCTGGGTACTGCACTGGGACATTTTCTTTAACCAGGTTCGTAAAAGCGATTTTGTTATTTAGTTACAGTTTTTTTTAATTCAACATGTTTTATTAATTTTTATACAAGAACACATTAGCAATTCTGTTAGAGGTTTAGCATAGTTTATTGCAAACACATTTTGACATTATGATTCTTATCTAGCCCTACATGTCGTTATCAGTGAAAGAGAGAGAAAGAAGACAGAATAGGGCAGGAAAGTAAGGGATGAAAGAAGAGATAGTGGACAGACACCTGAGAGTTGCATTGCTTATTAATTACTTCTAACATACAGTGGGGAACGTTATTACACATGATGTCTTACATACAGGCCCGATAGGGTCACATTGGTTGCGAACATTAGGGCTCAGTTAAGTTCCTTTGATAGGGTGGAGCTTACATAGGGGTGCCAGGCAGGGGAAACAACACTTACAACGCAACTTTTACAACGCACTACCTTTACAACAAAACTTTTACACCGCAACATCCATTACAACGCTTGCCATTACAACGCAACCATTACAACGCAAGTCACTACAACGCATACCACTACAACGCATACCTTTACAACGCAGTCATTACAACGCATACCATTACAACACATACCTACACTATCCAACACTTACCCTACTGTTTCACCCCCTGGAGTTAGAATAGTAATTTGTACCCCTACACTATCCAATACTTACCCTACTGTTGCACCCCCTGGAGTTAGAATAGTAATGTTAACCCCTACACTATCCAACACTTACCCTACTGATGCAACCCCTGGAGTTAGAATAGTAATGTTAACCCCTACACTATCCAACACTTACCCTACTGTTTCACCCCCTGGAGTTAGAATAGTAATTTGTACCCCTACACTATCCAATACTTACCCTACTGTTGCACCCCCTGGAGTTAGAATAGTAATGTTAACCCCTACACTATCCAACACTTACCCTACTGATGCAACCCCTGGAGTTAGAATAGTAATTTTTACCCCTACACTATCCAATACTTACCATGCATGCAATGTAATGGTATGCGTTGTATGGTATGCTTTGTAAATGTAGTATGCGTTGTAGTGGAATGCGTTGTAAAGGTAGTTTCAATGATTTCGTTGTAATGGCATGCGTTGTAATGGAATGCGTTGTAATGGATGTTCTCTTCCAGGGGATCCTCATCAATAGTCATAAGCACTGAATATTCCCGCCCATGTGCGGGACCCCGGAAACAATATAAAAATATATATGTATAAAACACATATATCTCGCTCCACATATATGTATGTACATATATCATTTTTCTCACATCAATGCAGCTCCAAAACTGAGGCTAAACAATGTAAACACATATACATGAATTGCAATTAGTAAGGAATCAAAAAACACATTAGGTCAAAAAACCCTTGAACTTTGTGTTTTAATGAGTCAAACCACTCATAAATCCTGAAAATTGCTTATAAATAGACATTGTTAGCCCTCAGGCTGCATTGCAAAACAATATCATAGAAAATGAAACCATTTTCACAATAACTGGCACTGTGCCTTTAAGGCAGCCCTGACCCCCGGCTTCCCATCATGCCTCAGGGGTGACAGTTAGGTCAGTTGTTCTTTCCGGCTCCTTCAGTCAGGACCCTGGTGAAACAGCTCCCTTTCTTTTGACTTTCTGTCAAGAAAATACTTAGCTTTTACTAGATTTTTTGGCTACACTCGACGTCTTTTAGACATAGAGTGCTGTTTGAACACTTTTTGTGCTTAAAAAAGGTATTTTTCCTGTGAAAAATGCCTTCTCTCTTCAACAACTGTCCTTCATGTGGAAGGAAAAAGGCGAAGACTGACTCTCATTCAGTCTGTATCCTGTGTTTACCAGACTCTCATTCCTCTAAAACCTGTGAACACTGCCAGGTTTTATCTTCCAGGACTCTAAAGGATCGAGAGAGGATTAGAGCTTATGGACTTTCTGAGAGAGGAAGATCTCCCAAGAAGCAGAAAAGTCGGAAGACGCGGTCGACGTCGAGAGGAGCCCCGACTGGTTCGCATTCGACGTCGGGATCGGCGTTGGAGAAGCAGTCGACGGCGACGAAGAAGATGTCTTCAGCGTCTACATCGAAGGTACCTCCGCTTCAGTCAGCGTCGAGGGACAGGTCGCCGTCGCAGCGGAAGAGCTCGACGGCGAGCCATATGACGTCGAAACAGCATCGTCATGCTGTGACGTCGAGGCATTCTCCGTCGACGTCGGTCCACCGACGTTCGGCTTCGAGCCATCCTCCGTCGACGACTAGCCATGGTCGTTCGACGTCGAGGGAGCCTTTGTCGACACATCATCGGTCGACGTCGATGCAGCCAACGTCGACGCCTGGACGAGAGCGTTCGATGTCGGAGCGGCATTCGGAGTCGAGGCACGCCCAGTCGCCGTCAAATCAACGGCGATCGGCGTCGAAACAGCCTCCATCGACGTCGAGCAGACAGCCTTCGACGTCGAAGGGCAGCCATCGCCACCCGAGGTCGACGGAGAAATCACGGTCGACGTCGAGGGAGCGGCTTTCTGCTCGGCGCTCGGCGTCGATACAACCACCGCCGAGGGATCAGCAAAGATCTAGGGAGAGAAGTTCTTCGCAAACAAAGAACGTTACTCCTACAAAATCAAAGGAGGTGGTTCGAGACAAGGAAAGCGACTCAGGCTGTGTACAAACTCAGGCCCTGGAGCCACAGTTGGGTTCTCCAGGTTCAGCATCGGCTGCGGAGGTGGGACAATCTCCAGTGAAGGATCCCCCCGCCAAGAGACGGAGACTTGCAGAAGAAAGATCTCGCTCAAGATCTCCTTCTGGATCTCTGGTGAGCCTTTCCTCCTCATCATCATCATCTCGGAGATCCTCGAATGGACGAAGCGGCGCATCTAACAGGGGGAGGTCCGAATCACCTGCAAGATCGCAACAAGATAGAACGGAACGACCTCTACGGTCGCGTACACCTGAGAGGGATATCGTCCACAAATCTCCTTCGGTTCATCTTTCCCCAAGGTGGAATAGACCTCTTCACCACTGGGCAAAGGACAAGGAGACGGCAGAGCGCCTAAAAAGATATCGAGACCAACCTCTTCCCCGCAGAGAAAGGTCTCGTTCTAGACACTCAAGCAGGAGGCATTCTCGTCACAGAGAGAGATCTCGTTCCAAGACGCGTTCTAGCAGAAGAACTAGGTCCAGGAGGGCAAGTAGTTCTTCAAGTTCGTCGAGAACACGATCACACAGGGATTACTCCCCGACTCTTACAAACAGTCCACGCTCAAGAGTGTCTCCAACTGAGGATATTTTCTCATTCCAAGATATCTTGGGCAGGGGAGCCCTGAAACTGGGAGTGCCGATGACAGCTCCACAAGTCAAGACGACTGTCATATTCGAAACCCTGCAACACAGATCAGCACCCAAACCGTTGTTACCGCTGGTTCCGGGTATAATGGATCATGTGAATGAAGTCTTCCTCACTCCGGCAACGGTGAAGTCCGTTCCAGCGAGGATTCTCAAAAAGTATCGCCCTCCGGAAGAGGATCCTCTGTTCCTCAAAGCTGATCCCCCGCCAGATTCAGTAATCATTACAGCGGCAAGGAAATCCAATGCGGTGGCTTCCTCATCCACGGTTCCTCCGGATAAGGACAGCAAGGTGCAGGACTCATGGGGGAGAAGGGTGTGTAACACCTCAGCCTCCTTCCTCAAGGTTTCTAACGCGGAGGCCCTGCTCGGCAGGTATGACAGGTCTCTGTGGGACTCTCTTCAGAAATTTACCGCAAAGCTCCCTGAAGAAGACAGAAAGGACTTTGAGGAGGTTCTGATGGAGGGCAGTCAAGTCTCCAACCAGATTATAGGTTTCAGCAGCAGATGGGGCAACTCTGGCGGCACATGGCTATGTGCACGGAGTAACAGCAAGAAGAACATCCTGGTTACGCCTCACAGCATTAAAACCGGAGGCTCAAGCAAGAATCCTGAACCTTCCATTTTCGGGCACATCTCTCTTTGGAGCGAGTGCGGATGAAGAAATGCAGCGGATGAAGACCGAGTTAGACACCCTCAAAGCGGTGGGACTCGAGAAGAAAAAGGAATTTAAGAAGAAATTCCGTTCGAACACCAAGGGTTATTCGAAGCAGAGGGTTCAAACCCCTCAATGGCAGAAAGGCCAGAACCAACAAGGCCAACAGAAGACACAGTACAAAGGCAAGGGCAATTCCAAGGGAAATGGAAACCAGCGCCAAGGCAACAACTTCAATAAAGCGCAGCAGAAGCAATGAGTTTTCACTTCCCCCAGCGCCGTTACCCACTCCAGTGGGGGGAAGCATTGCGCATCACAGAAAAGAGTGGCAGTCCATCACCAAAGATCAATGGGTGTTATCTACGCTGCAGAATGGATACTGTCTTCGTTTCCATCGTCTACCTCCTCACGTCTCCCCGATGTCAACATCAAGTCACCAGCTACAAAGGTTAAAAGCGGAAGTAGCTACACTCCTCGAGAAAGACGCCATCGAGAGAGTTCCGGTGTCACAGAGGGGGAAAGGAGTGTACTCGAGGTATTTTCTGGTCAGAAAAAAGGGCCAGAAGGAAGAATACAGGCCCATTCTGGACTTGAGAACACTCAATCTGCATGTACGAAAAGAAAAGTTTCGCATGTTGGCGCTTCATCAGATATATCCACATCTCAGGCAGGGGTATTGGATGTGTTCGATGGACCTTCAAGATGCGTACTTCCATATTCCAATACGGCAAGATCACAGAAGATTCCTTCGGTTCCGGGTGGGGACCTCTCACTACCAGTTCAAAGTCCTCCCGTTTGGGTTGAAGTCGGCTCCCAGAGTGTTCACCAAGTGTGTCGCAGTGGTGGCGGCAGCTCTACGCCGCAGGGGAGTCTTCGTTTACCCATACTTAGACGATTGGCTGTTGAAAGGTCCAAATCAAGACAATGTAAGGAATCAATTCAAGACATGCATAGAGCTTTGTCAACGTCTAGGCCTGCATGTCAATTTCAACAAGTCTGTCTCACAACCAACTCAGAGGATCCACTTCCTAGGAGCTCTGCTAGACTCCGAAGTAGGAAAAGTGTTTCCTTCGGAGGAGAGACAGTTTTCGATAGCTCTCAAGTGCCAGCAAGTTCTTCTCCACAGGACCCAGAAGGTGCGGAAGATAGCCTCGCTCTTGGGGTCGATGGCTTCCTGCATTTTCCTAGTACCGAACGCCAGACTTCGGATGCGTCCTCTTCAGCAGGATCTGGAGGACAAATGGGACCAACACTCAGATCGATGGGACGATCGGATCACGTTGTCGGAAGTAGCTCAATCTTCCCTTCAGTGGTGGACAAAGAGACAGAACATGCAGGTGGGAGTTCTCTTCCATCAACCTCCTCCAACTCAAACGATCATCACAGATGCATCATTGCAGGGATGGGGAGCGCACATGGGACCCCTACAGGTGCAGGGTCTGTGGTCTCCCAAGGAAAACACTTATCATATCAATTTGCTGGAGTTGAGAGCCGTTCACCTGGCTCTCAAAGCGTTCCTTCCCTCGCTTCAAGAGAAAATGATTCTAGTACAGACGGACAACACCACCACGATGTACTATTTAAACAAGCAGGGAGGAACACGCTCAAGGACTCTGTCTCTGGAAGCTCAGTGCATCTGGCATTGGCTTCTAGCTCGCAGGTTGTCTGTTCAGGCAGTCCACCTCCCAGGAGAGCAGAACGTGAGGGCGGACGCGCTAAGTCGGCACTTCGAAGACAGAGAAGACTGGGTGCTCAACGACGAAGTGCTAGACGTCATTTTACAAGCTTGGGGTCGTCCTTCAATAGATCTCTTCGCAGACGACGAAAACACCAAATGCCCAAGCTTCGCCTCCAGGTTCTATCGACCAGGAACGAGAGGGAATGCTCTGTTAATGGACTGGTCGGAACAGTTTGTGTACGCCTTCCCACCCCTTCCGCTGATCCCGAAGGTGGTGAGCAAGCTGAACCACTCGTGCACAACGATGATCCTGATTGCACCCGACTGGCCGAGACAATGGTGGTACACAGACCTACTTCACCTATCAGTGTCTCCTCACAAGAGACTTCCATGCAGGCAGGACCTGTTGTCGAAGATGAACGGGAGGATTCACCATCCCAACCTTCCGTCACTGAACTTGGCAGCTTGGCTCCTGAGGTCATACAGTACGGACACCTAGGGCTGCCACAGGACTGCATGGCCATTCTGAAAGAAGCACGACGCCCTTCCACTAGACATTCGTATGCATGCAAGTGGAAGAGATTCTATATGTGGTGCATGCAGAATGGTCACAATCCGATAAAAAGTCAGGAAGAAGCAGTTCTCCCATACTTGTTGTACCTGAGCAAAGCAGGTTTGAAGTTTAACTCCATTAAGGTGCATTTAGCCGCTATTACAGCTTATAGGCGATCACCTTCACAAACTTCTTTTTTTCAGCTTCCTGCAGTAAAAGATTTCCTGCAGGGTCTAAAGAAAGTGTACCCTCCTGTTCGGCCTCCTGCTCCGCCTTGGGAGCTGAACCTAGTCCTATCAAAATTGATGGGTTCACCTTTTGAGCCTATTCATAAAGCTTCTTTACAGCATATATCCTGGAAAGCGGCTTTTTTGATAGCGATTACGTCAGCCCGTAGGGTGAGCGAAATCCAGGCCCTATGTACTAAAGAACCGTATACGGTTTTTCATCTAAACAGAGTGGTGCTTAGAACGCATCCCTCTTTCCTGCCTAAAGTGGTGTCTGATTTTCATGTCAATCAGTCTATCTCTTTACCCACTTTCTTTCCTAATCCCTCTACTCCAGCTGAGAGGGCGTTACACTCTCTGGACCTGAAAAGGGTTTTAAAGTTCTATCTGGACAGGTCCAAGTCTATTCGACAGTCTGATCAATTGTTTGTTAACTACGGTTCGATCAGGACTGGTCATGCAGCTTCGAAACGTTCTATCTCCAGGTGGATCGTTTCGTGTATCAAGCTTGCTTACCAATTGGCAAAGAAGACTTTAGGGGGTTCCCCTAAGGCGCATTCTACTAGAGGTAGAGCAGCCACGGCGGCTTACCTGCAGGATGTGCCCATGTCTGAGATTTGTAAAGCGGCGACCTGGAGGTCTGTCCATACATTTACCAGACATTACTGTCTAGATTCTGACACGAGAGCAGATACCCAGGTGGGCCAGGCCTCCCTGAGGAATCTGTTTAACAGCTAGAGTTTTCTTTTGGCTGTTATGATTGGTCGGGTCATGTACTTCTCATTTACCTGCAGGTGGTTGATGGGCTTGCTATTCTATTCAGTGCTTATGACTATTGATGAGGATCCCCTGGAAGAGAAGGATAAGTTACTTACCTGTAATCCTAGTTCTCTTCCAGGGGTATCCTCATCAAAGTCATAAGCAACCCACCCGCCTCCCCAGGTAAATGAGATTTGGTACTGTTTTGTTTTCAATCTTATGGTGAGCCCTGTCTTCAGGGTTATGCAAAGAACAACTGACCTAACTGTCACCCCTGAGGCATGATGGGAAGCCGGGGGTCAGGGCTGCCTTAAAGGCACAGTGCCAGTTATTGTGAAAATGGTTTCATTTTCTATGATATTGTTTTGCAATGCAGCCTGAGGGCTAACAATGTCTATTTATAAGCAATTTTCAGGATTTATGAGTGGTTTGACTCATTAAAACACAAAGTTCAAGGGTTTTTTGACCTAATGTGTTTTTTGATTCCTTACTAATTGCAATTCATGTATATGTGTTTACATTGTTTAGCCTCAGTTTTGGAGCTGCATTGATGTGAGAAAAATGATATATGTACATACATATATGTGGAGCGAGATATATGTGTTTTATACATATATATTTTTATATTGTTTCCGGGGTCCCGCACATGGGCGGGAATATTCAGTGCTTATGACTTTGATGAGGATACCCCTGGAAGAGAACTAGGATTACAGGTAAGTAACTTATCCTTGCGGTGTAAAAAATGTGTTGTAAAGGTATGCGTTGTAAAAGTATGCGTTGTAACGACATACATCCGCCAGGCAGTGTCTCGCCGACCTGAGCTCATTTTCATGGGAGCTCAAAAGAGTCTAGGAATGTGTCGAGGGACTTCCACATCCTTCTGGAGGCTGGTTTCCAGGGCGAGTTTTGTAGTGCAATGTTGTCCGCTCCTCTAGGATGCGTGATCCAGTTGAACCAGCCTTTGAACAATGTCTTATTTGTGTCTTTCCAATTGGTGAGGACCATGTTCATGCCTGCTGTCAGTAGTAGGTCTAGAAGGTCCTTATCGTGTTCTGATCTCAGTTCTGTGCTCATGAATGCCGTGGTGAGGGTGGAGAATTCTTTTGTTAGCCTACAATCAAACAGTTTATTTATAAGAGTAAATATTTTCTCCTAGAATGATTTGAGTGATGGACAATAAAGGATAAGGAGTGCTAGATCCTTTTTCTTTGTTACAGTTCCAGCATACTGCATCTTCCCCGAGGCCTAATGAGTATAACCGTGCAGGGGTCCAGAAAGCCTTGTGGAGCAGCCAAAATTTTGTTTGTGAGAGCACTGGGGAAATCTTATTGCGTGAGGATGAGGACCATAGAGTGGACCATTCTTTATTGTTATATGTGGTTTTAGTTTGATTATTCCAATAGGCAACTGTCTTGACGTTAAGTTTAGAGGATTTAGGGCAGAGGAGTTTGTAGAGCTGGAAGACCTGATGCCCTAATTTATTTATGTTTGATATGTACCGAGAGATTGAAGGTTGTGAGGTGGAAAATGTGGTTTTAGACAAGGCCGATCTGATTTTCAAAAAGTTATAGAATTCGATGTACGCTAGTTTATGCCTTTCCTTGAGAGCGGTGAATGTAATGGGGTAAGCTTTGTTTTCTAATTGGTAAGGGTAGTAGATCCCTTCCTCGATCCATGATTCGAAGGCTAAGCTTTTCCCTTTATAAAACATCTTTCTATTGGCCCAGAGTGATTCCATTTTAGACCCTTTGATGCTGTTTTCTAGCTTTATAACTACCTTTAGTAGGGCTATTTTTGTGTTTTTAAAGATCGGCTTTGATGTTTGGGGGTATCTATTTGCTATTAGTAGAGCGAGAGGGCTTAGGTTGTTTAGAATGGCCCTCTCAACTTGTAATAATGCCGGCGTGTAGCCGTCCGGAGGTGCAATCCAGTATGTGCCTTGTTTTGCCAGAAAAGCTAACTGGAAAGTTTTGAAGTCGGCTAGATTTACCCCTCCTTGGTTTTTCTCCAGTCTTAGTTTTTGAATGCTTATCTTTTTTAATACTTTCTTCCCACGCCAAAGGAATTTAGAGATCAGATTATCAACTTTGCGGTGGAAATCATCTGTGAGGAGGAGGAGGAGTACCTGATCAGATAGTTAACAATTGGTCTGACCATCATTTTAATAGTCTCAATTCTGCCCCACCACGTTATGAACTTTGGTGACCATGAGTCTAGCAATTTCTTAATCTTCTCTAGCAGTATTTTCTCGTTATGATGTAGCGTGTCAATTAGGTTGTTACCAAATTTTATCCATAGGTATTTTATATACCCTGCTTGCCAGGCTAAGCCCGACACCCCCGGGGTGTCTCTCGTGCAATGAATATTTTGTGGTTTGCATTCTGATTTGTCTTTGTTTAACTTGTACTCTGACAGTCCAGAGTATTCTGCTATCGTATGCATCTGGGCATCAATTGAAGTCCTCGGCTGTTCCATTACTATTAATATGTCATCCGCATAGGCGGCTAATTTTATTCCAACGCCGTTGATATCTAACCCTTTTATGTTCGTGCTTCATTTGATATCTTGGATAAGGGGTTCCATTGCTAATAAAAATAACAATGGGCAACCCTGTCTGGTATCTTGTTGCAGTGTAAACGGTTCAGTGAGTGACCCATTAACGACTATACGGGCTGATGGTTTCCCATAAAGGGCCATAACCATCCGTATGTAATCCTCCCCTAAGTTGAAGGATTTCATGCAGCGCTCCGAAGGCCTTCTCGGCATCCATTGTGATGGCAACTGCTGGTTTTGTTTTAGTGGCTGCATGCTCCATAATATGGCAGAGAAGTCGTGTGTTGTCATTGGACATTCGGGTAAGTAGAAAACTCACCTAGGAGTTGCTTATTAGTTTCGGTAGATCAGAGCTGAGTCTTACTGCCAGTATTTTAGCATATATTTTGCATATTTTGCAGTCCACGGTAATAAGAGATACGAGTCTGTAGTTTTTTGGTGACAGGTGGTCTTTACCTTCCTTTGGGATGACTATTATGTTAGCTTCTGACATAGATTGTGACACCTACCCTCCAGATGCAGAGTGGTTAAAGACCTGTTTCATGGTTGGTTTCAATTGGTTTAAGAAAGTCTTGTAGAAGGCGGCAATAAACTCGTCTGGCCCGGGGGCTTTATTATCTTTCAGAGATTTGACCGACATTTCAATTTCGGCAATATTAATTTCTTGACCTAACCTGAGCGTCTCTTAGGTCCTTAGCTGTGGAAGCCCGAGTCTGTCGCGGTATCTTGAACATTCCTCTATATTGACACTCTGATCTTTCCTGTAAAGTTCTTGATAGAGGGTTTTTTCCACCTCCACACTTAGAAACTTTTCACAGAAAAACAATCAATGTTATCCTATTGAGAAAAATGGGGTTATTGGTTCAAAGGTAAGTATTCAGTTGTGGGAGTTGGGTTTCTGGGGTTAGACTCAGGGGTTCCCTAGGGTCAAGGATGCATTCTTGTTACACCCCCAGCTGCACTAGGGCAGCCGGGTGCAGAGTGCTGATGCCCAACGTTATCCAATGGGAGATAGGGGGCCTCCGGTTGGTGGCTGCTGGGAGCAAAGCTCCTGGACATAAGCTCAGGGCAAATGGGGGTTCAAGCCAGCACAAGAGGTGCACCCTCGGCGGCACTGGGGTGGCTGAGTGCTGTGTTGGCGTCTGGCACCCAGTAGCTTTCAATTGGGAAGTCTCGGGTTTGCAAACACACTGCAGGCTCGGGGACGAAGGTCTTCAGGGTGCGACCACCACTTGGAGAGGTAAATTGGGATGTTGGAGGTTGATTAGGCACCATCGGTTGCGCCACCCAAGGCCGTGGGGCGTCAGGTGCAGGGGTGCCTTTTAGGGTTGGATCTTCTTACCAGCTCCTGGTCGCGGCTGGGGGGACCTTCCGGTTTGAGGCTGCAGGCATCAGCTGCAGGCTTGAGGCAACTCGGTGATCACTGGATCTTGGGTCAGGATTGCCAGGGAGACCTCTTCTTGGTGTTGGGCCATGTGCATCGGGTGCAGAGTGGTGCAGAGTCGCGGATCCTGCCAGAGCTGGAATCTGTTGGTGAACTAATCCGGTGTTCACGGGAGACAGAGTCTTTTCTTTTGAAGGCAGGGCAGGTCCTCTGGGTTCTTGAGGCTGCTGGCTGCAGGACACACCAGGGTTTTGCTTCTGCAGGTTCGCGGTGGGGACAGGCTGGGGCCAAGTCAGTAGGCTTCCTCCTCTTGTTAGCTTCGGCACGGCTGTTTGTTCCTTCTTTTCTTCTTCTGGTTCCTTGTCTTCCTTCTTGGTTCAGGGCTGTCCCCTAAATACTGTATTTAGGGGGCATTTTAGGGGTCTCAAGGTCGGTAGCCAATGGGCTACTGACCTTAAGGTGACTATACCCTTGGTGTGCTCACCCCATGTGGGGGAGTGAGCACAATCCCTAATCCTGATTGGGGAGGGCCTGCCATCTGCAAGATGGCGGGCACTGAAGAGTGGGCTTCACCTCGCCTCCCAGACCTGAGGGGTGGGGTTGGCAGAGGTGGGCACACCTTCTGGGTTGGGAAATTTTTCCTGCCCGTCTTCCTGCCGAAAAGGAGGGGAGACAGGAAGGGGCCTAGTCCTGATGGCAGGTGAGGCTGGGGGTTGCATTAAAAAGGCTGCAAGGCCCTTGAAGCTCCCCTGCCACAGATGGCTCTTCCTGGCCTGGGGGAGGTGTGAACACCTCATCCAGGAAAGGTTTTGTTTCTGAATTCGGGGAGCGAAGGCTCCCACCCTAGGGGTCTAGAAACATGTCTTGTGGTGGCAGGCTGGTGTGTACCAGTTGGGAACCCACCAGAGGCTGGTTGTTTTTCAGGGGGCATCTCTAAGATGCCCTCCGATAGCATTTTTCATTAAATCCCAAACTGGCATCAGTGCGGGTGTAATGTGCTGAGATGTTTGATATCAAACTTTTCAGTTTTCAGTGCAGCCATTATGGTACTATGGAGTTCGTAATGAGTAATGACAAACTCCCAGCACCATATACTCTTAATGGCAGATCCAAGACTAAAAACAAAAATTTTAGAACAGAACAAATGCTTGGCACAAGTTTGCAGATGGGGAGAGGCAGCAGCTTGTGCAGCCTATAATAACAACAATAAGAACATTTCTTTAACTTAACAATTAACTCTACTAAAACTAAACAGTTTCCCAAACTGTGGGTCGGTCACAAAATGATTTTGGTGGGTCACCATAGTAAAAACCAATAAATAAAGATGCCTTTAAATTCAGTATTCATCATGTCACATTTGCCACACCTCAAAGATAGAGGTCAAATGTAAAGCTATGTCTTCTGATTTACAAACTTCTCTCACTTTGCAGTCAGAGAAAAAAAGTAAAGTGAATTTTGTGACATTCCTGCTGACGTACATGAAGTGATGTTAGAAATGTGATTTCGGGTTGGCTAGGGCTTACGCCTAAGCCAGGCAGAAACCACCTCTCTAGTCAGGGCGAGGGAGTTACACCCTGAAGATAACCCCTGCTCACCCCTTTGGTAGCCTGGCACAAGCAGTCCGGCTTATCCCAGAACAATGTGTAAGGCGTTTGTGCAACACACACACACACAGTATACATATATTTACATTTACATTTTACATTTACACAGCAGCGATACACTAGGCGCACCACAAAAGAAACTCCACACAAGGTTATATAAAAATAGCCTTTGTATTATCACAAACACATTAGAACCATAATCACAAATGTACACTGTGCCACCTGGCACTAGGCAATATTTCACAGGGGATTATATACATGACCTGGTCAATCGGGGCACGGTCAGAACCATCAGAAAGCACAAGCAATAACACAACCATCAGGCGTAATCACATTATGCAATCTCATTAGGCATAAACACATTATGCATTACATTTGGCACAATCACATTATGCAAAAGCATTAGGCATAAACACATTATGCAATAGCATTAGGCATCACCTATTAACCAGCAGTGCACCCCTGTAACACTAGGAAGGTGCACACATCATCTGGGGGCCTTACGCCACACCTGGACACCAAATGACCTGAGGCCAACTGGCCTTCTCTGGGGCCCAATGCCCTCTGTCCCAAAAGTCAGGGCACAATAATCACTGGACCTTCCTCTAGGCCCTCTTGCTGCCAATGCAGCAGAGAAGATGTGCGCAATGCACAGGAGGCAGGGGGTTCCTCTCCCCCCTTCCTCATCATCACCAAAGTGCCCTCTCATTGCAGCTGCCCGCGCTCTCGCGGTGCAGCTGACATAAAATGAGCACTGGCACCACCGTGCCTCTCCAGCCCCACTACAGGACTCTGGGAACTATGTGCCCCTTTCACTGGTGCTCCTCAGGTGCCACGCCAAGGCACCAACAGTGCCCAAGTTAAGCCCCACTCACTGTGCTCTCTGTAGACTCCTCCGGTCTTCTTGGGCAGGGGAAAGGCACCAACAATATACCTCGGCAGGCCCCACTCACCGGGGTCTCCTTAGCTGCTACCGGCCTCCCCCGGTCTCTGCCTCAGGATGAAGGCGCCGACAGTGTGCCTCAGTAGGCCCCCACTCATGGGGGTCTCCTTCTTCTGGCACACACGAAGGCGGTGTAGGCTCCCATCTGGATTTCCTCTTCTGGGCCAGACATTCTGGGCTCCCACCAGCACACGGGGCCCTGCCTTCCTCCAGGCATGATCTGCTTGGCTTCCTATTTGTGTTGTCTCACCATCCGGCTGCGCCCACAACCAGGCAATTTGACTGACTGGCCACACGTTGTTCATGGTGCGGCGGCTCCTCTCTGCAACCCAGAAGTGCCCGTCATGCCCTGCCATGACACAAGCCTACCTCAGGGGCTCAAGGGCACAGGAATGCGGGGGGCTCCCGCTTTGTCTCTGGGTGCTGAAAACACGGGGTAAGCTACTCCTCCACTTCTGTAGCACCCAAAATGCAGGGTGGGCTCCCACTTCACCACAATGCGGGGTTGGCTCCTGTTTCACCCCCGGAGCACAACCATGCGGGGTGGGCTCCCACTCTGTTCCGTGGAGCACAAAAATGCGGGGTAGGCTCCCGCTTCACCCCTGGACCACGGGGAATCCCTACGCCAGGATTCCCTTCAGGAAACTTCTCAGCCCAGTGCTGCAGGGCACCAGCACTCTTCCTGTCCTGGAGCAACAAGAAAAAGGTGCAGCGCTCATGAGGCGCTAGAATCAGGTTACCAAAAAGGCAAAGCTTGGCCCAGGCAGGACAGCTCACAGGGCCCTCCAGGAGAGGGGCAGTCCCTTGTGGTGGTTCCTCCTGGGGCCCAGCAGGTCCAAGCAAGCACCCACCACAGCACACCAAACATGGGGTCACAGCCCCAATATTTATACAGGGTTTCTCTTTGTTCTGCCCTGGCTCGGGGAACCAGTCTCAACTGGTTCTGGGGGGTACTGGAGCACTTTGTTTATCATGCTTCTACTCCCCTTTGTCAGGTGGGGGCTCAGTCATCAGATACACCACAGGTGGGTGGAGCCAGCAGTCACCCAGGCAGACACAGACCTATTCAGGGTCAGGGGACAAAGGACTCCTGAGGCGGAAGCCGGGAGTTTAGGGCTCCGATATTTTAAAATTGATATTGACTATCTAGCTAGCACTAGCATACTTTTTAAACATGCATTTGCATTTATGTTTTTTTAATTCGTTTCCCCCCCTCGCCGCACCTCCCTACCTTGTGGCTTTCCTTACTGGGAATATTGTGGCATTAGGGAGCCGATTTGGGGCTCCTGCTGACCACCGGCCTCGATTCCTCTCGGTGCAGACTTCGTGCGCCATCTTGGGGGAGGACGAGGACAGCGCTCTAGTGTTCGGCCGATTTGGGGCCTACACACTATAAAATGAATACCACCTCCCGTCCGCGCAGCGGGCGGCCCGATGGTGCGCCGGGCGCGCCAGAGGCAAGCCCGTCTGTGCCCGTCCATGCCAGACCGGGCCATGGGCCACAAACTCTGGTCGTTTCCCCGGGACACTGCATTATCTACACTCGGGAAAATCTTCTGCAATTAAAACCAATGATTAACCCCCTGAAACATTTGAAATTCAGCCCGGATGATCCTTGGCCGAGAGGCCTTGATTGGGCAGGATTCATGCAGGAGAAGAACAACGTCGGAAAAACCACGGCTCCCCTTAACATGGCACTTTTAAACTGTAGGTCCCTTTCAAAACATGCCGTCGAAATCAATCCACTGATTCAAGATTTGAAACTAGATCTATTGTTTTTAATGGAGACATGGCTGTCACCGAATTCAGGAGCTGATATTGTCATGGCACTTCCAGGCGGTTTCAATATGCAATGTCAACATAGACCTCACAAGAAAGGGGGTGGGCTAGCGATAATTCATAGAGACAGATTTGCCTGTAGAGTATCAGAGGGTGGTGTTAATGACTGCGAAAGCACTCCTTTCAATTTACAAATCACGCCGAATAAATCTCTATCAGGCCTATTAATATATCGCCCTCCGGGCAGTCTAGGTCAATTCATAGGATCACTCTTAGAGAATACCATTGCCTTAGCCTCGGCTGTACCTAATTTCATCCTATTAGGGGATTTAAATTTTCATTTTGATGACCATTTTTATAAGGGGGCTATGGATCTTAAGCTCGAGCTAAAATCTATGGAGCTGGAGCAAAAAAATGAAGATGCCACTCATATTAAAGGGCATCTTCTCGATCCCATATTTACGAATATTTCACATTTGGTATCAAGGCCCCCCCACCCTCTACCTTGGTCTGACCATTTTTTGGTCCCATTTGAGTGGCAAATTAATATTGACCTCCCACAGATACAGGCGCCACGCACTTTAGAGAGAGTGTGGTCCAAACTCTCTTTGGAAAGCTGGATTCACAGACTGGAGCAGACAATTCCCCTTTCGGATCCTGATCCCGTAGAGGCGGATATAAACCTCTTAAACTGGCTCAATAGCTCCCTCGACTCCGTTTTTCCTAAAAAAACATTGGAAAAGAAGAACAGGGTTTTTAAAACTCCTTGGTACACCCCTGAACTCCTGGAATTAAGGAAAATGTGCAAGAAAGCCGAACGTACTTGGAGAAAAGGTTGGGCTTCCCACAATAAATTAGAGTATAGAGCAGCCATGAGGACCTACAAATTATCCCGAAAATTGGCCCAAGCCACTTATTATGAGGCGAAAATCAGAACCTCCTCTAATTCATCTAGAGAGACATTTAAGATTGTTAAAGATCTCCTTAAAGCACCAACCCCTCCGACGGTGCAAGTGGCATAGGAAGCTAGGTGCAATCAATTGGCCGCGTTTTTTGAAAGCAAAATTCAAAATATACTCAAACCTCTGCCGCAGAGCGACCAAGCCTTGGACCGGGCTCATTCTTTGGCCCCTCCTTCCGGCCCTCGCTTTGACTCGTTTGCCCCGATTTTAATGGACGACCTCCTAAAAATTCTGCACACCGTAAAGAGGGGTTCTCCCAATGACCCTGCCCTTATGCACATTATGAATCAGGTGGCTGCCACCACTGCCCCAATAATAACAGACCTTCTCAATGCCTCCTTGACTCAGGGAATTATCTCGCCCAGCTGGAAGCGGGCCATGGTTAAAGCGCTCCTTAAAAAACCAGAGCTCGATCCCGCAGAGTTGGCTAACTTCCGACCAATCTCGCTGCTGCCGGGCATCAGCAAGATGGCGGAAAAAATAGCCAATCAGCAGCTTTCATCTTTCTTAGAAAGTAATAAGCTGCTTCGTAACTCACAGACTGGTTTTCGCCCAGGGCAGGGAACAGAGTCTGCCCTATTAGCAGTCGTGGAGGAGGCCAGGTGCATCTTGGATTCAGGGGGATCAACAATGGTGATCCTTCTGGATCTAAGCGCAGCTTTCGACACAGTGGACAATAAGATCTTAATCCATTGTTTGAGCAACTTGGGAGTGTTAGGTACAGCGCGGCAATGGCTTACTGGAATGAACTCCCAACTCAAATTCGGGGAATGGAGGATCTGCTACCCTTCAGGAAAGCCATAAAGACTCATCTCTCCTGTTAGTTTGCATCATCTCCAACATATCACTTTAGCATCTCCTCCCGCTCAGCTTCATGCAGCTAGCGCCGGGACGCCCCTTGGCTGGGGCAGCCATGCACTATACAAGCTCATATAACATTAACATTAACATTAACATTACATCTTTCTTGGAGAATCGTACCTTCCAGGTTTGGGAGGGTGCAGCACGCTCCAAGGTAACCCTCCTCGAGTGTGGGGTCCCACAGGGCTCATCACTGAGTCCTACTTTATTCAATGTCTATATGTCCCCCCTCGAGGATGTGGTGAATCCTTTTGGGATCAAAATAGTCACCTATGCCGACGACACCCAACTGGTCGTCTCGCTCTCCCAAGAAGAGCACTGCGCGGAAAATCTTCACACCTGTCTCTCAGAAATCCATTCCTGGATGAATGGGTCACGTCTTAAATTGAATGGAGCTAAAACAGAGCTTATTTTGCTAGGACACCATATAACATCTTTACCTACTTCCATCTGGACTGCCTGTCTGGGTCCTGCGCCCACCCCAAAGAATGAATTAAAAAGTCTGGGGGTATGGTTGGAGCAGGATCTGACATTTAAGACCCAAACAAAAAAGACAGCGGGCATCTGTATAGGGCTACTTCGTTCTGCTAGTAAAATTCTCCACCTATTGCCAGAGCACTCAAGGAGACTAATGATTCAGGGACTGATCCTATCAAGACTGGATAACAGTAATGCCCTTCTCCTGGCAGCCCCTGAATCTACAATTAATATTCTTCAACGAGTCCAGAACTCGGCAGCGAGACTGCTTACTGGTACTTCGCGCAGATCGTCAGCCAGACCTGCACTCAAAGCCCTCCATTGGCTACCAATTCGTGAAAGGGTCAAATTTAAGAACTTATGTATTGCTCACAAGTCCCTGCAGGGGAACGGACCCCCCATTTTAGGGCATCTTGTTCGCCCTTACAAGGCCACTAGATCGCTTCATTCCGATCATGCCAATTTGGCAATCGTCCAGAGAGTGAGGCGGACGCGTACTGGGGGTCGCCGTTTTTCGGTGAACTCAGCGACCTTGTGGAATGCTCTTCCACCTAGGATTCGGATGGAGCCGAGCCATCCGAAGTTCCGAAAGCTCCTTAAAACCTTTCTGTTCCCCCAGGACCCCTAGACGCTGGCACTGTCCCTGGCATTCCTTGTTCTATAGCGCTGAGACGCTCCCGGGCAGCCATGCGCTCTATAAATCCACTTTCATTTCATTCATTACTCCTTCCGCTATTCCAAATGCAGATCTCCTATTCAGCCTAGCACTGATTCACCCTACCTTCCCTGGAGCCTCACACCTCACCATCCCCTGTCACTCCAGAGCCAGACATGCAATACACATCAGGCAGGCAGAGACACATAGCACACAGAAATGCCAACTTCTAAAAGTGCCATTTCTAAAATAGTGATCATAAATCTGCGCTCACCATTACGCAGCATTTATCATCACTATTCCAAACATACCAAACTTGACCAAGCTGCTCCTCTCATGTCAGGAAATACCACTGAAACACTTAGCAGGGAATCCCCAATGCATTCCTATGAGAGGGCAGTGAGAAACCAAAATGGTTGTTTGTCACTACCAGGACATGTCACACACTTAAGGTACATGTCCTACCTTTTACCTACAATGCACCCTGCCCATACGGCTAGCTAGGGCCTACCTTAGGGGTGACTGACATGCAGTAAAAGGGGGTCACAGATGTGGCAACCACTTTGGGTGCCACATCACAGCGGCAGTAAACTGCACACACAGGCCCTGCAATGGCAAAGGCCTGAGGCAGGTTTGAAAGGCTGCTTTGGTGGGTGGCCCAAGTAGCGCTGCAAGCCTACCAGTACCATTTTATTTACTGGCCCCGGGTACATGAGATACCACTTTACTGGAGACTGTTAGGTAAATTAAATACGCCAAACAGGTGTAGACAAATCTTACCATGTTCACCACAGGGAGCACATTCACTTTACACTGGACAGCAGTGCTAAAGTACCCAGAGTCCTAAAACCACCAACACCAGGTCACAACAAGCATTTGCAATGCAATAGGTCTCGCATTAATTAAGTTTGAGCTATTGGCATTGCTAAATACTGCAACACCAATTGCAACAAAAGTCTATAAATTGTAGGCCAAATAAATGTGTATTCATTTTTGTAGCAATGGTGGCATGCTGCGCTTTAGATGAATATGTTTAAAAGTAAAGTGCGCCATACTGCGATTGCTTCAATAGTTAATTATGGATGCGTTAACAATTGATGTGTGCACTGATGGCTGGTGGTGTGTGTGTGCCTGTAGAAATTGTGCACGGATGGCTGGTGGTGTGAGTGCCTGGTGGAAGTGTGCACTGCTGGCTGGTGGTGTGTGTGCCTGGTGGAAGTGTGCACTGACGGCTGGTGGTGTGTGTGCCTGGTGTAAGCTTGTACTGACGGCTGGTGGTGGTTGTGCCTGGTGAAAGAGTGCACTGATGGCTGGTGGTCTGTGGCTGGTGAAAGTGTGCACTGCGGCTGGTGGTGTGTGTGTGCCTGGTGAAAGTGTGCACTGACGGTTGGTGGTGTTTGTGCCCGGTGAAAGCGTGCACTGATGACTGATGGTGTTTGTGCCCGGTGAAAGCGTGCACTGATGACTGATGGTGTCTGTGCCTGGTGAAAGTGTGCACTGATGGTGTGGTTGTGTGTGTGGTTGTGTGTGTGTTTGTCTGTGTGGTTGTGTGTGTGTTTGTCTGTGTGGTTGTGTGTGTGTTTGTGTGTGTGTGTGGTTGTGTGTGTGTGGTTGTGTGTGTGGTTGTGTGTGTGGTTGTGTATGTGGTTGTGGGTGTGGTTGTGTGTGGTTGTGTGTGTGGTTGTGTGTATGTGGTTGTGTGTGGTTATGTGGTTTTGTGTGGTTGTGTGTGTGTGTGTGGTTGTAGTTAGGTGTGTGGGTGTGTGTGTGTGGTTGTGTGTGTGATTGTGTGTGTATTTGTAGTTTTGTATTTGTGGTTGTGTGTGTGGTTGTGTGTGTGGTTGTGTGTGTGGTTGTGCGTGTGGTTGTGCGTGTGGTTGTGTGTGTGGTGTGTGTGTGGTTGTGTGTGTGTGGTTGTGGTTGTGTGTGTTGTGTTTGTGGTTGTGTGTGTGGTTGTGTGTGTGTGGTTGTTTGTGTGGATATGTGTGCTTGTGGTTGTGTGGTTGTGTGTGTGTGGTTGTGTGTGTTTGTGTGTGGGTGTGTGTGTGTGGGTGTGGGTGTGTGCCTGTGTGTGTGTGGTTGTGTGTGTGTGTGTGTGTGTGTTGTTGTGTGTGTGGTTGTATGTGTGGTTGTGTATGTGGTTGTACTTTTGTGTGTGGTTGTGTGTGTGGCTATGTGTGATTGTGTGTAGTTGTGTGTGTGGTTGTGTGTGTGTGTGGTTGTGTGTGACTGTGGTTGTGTGTGTGTGTGGTTGTGTGTGTGGTTGTGGTTGTGTGTGTGGGTGGTTGTGTGTGTGTGGTTGTGTGTGTGATTGTGAATGTGGTTCTGGTTGTGTGTGTGGTTTTGTGGCTGTGTTTGTGGTTGTGTGTGTGGCTGGTTGTGTGTGTGGTTGTGTGTGTGCTAGTGGTTGTGTGTGTGTGGTTGTGTGTCTGGTTGTGTGTGTGGTTGTGTGTGTGGCTGTGTGTGTGTGGTTGTGTGTGTGGCTGTGTGCGTGTGTGTGGTTGTGTGTGTGATTGTGTGTTTGTGTGTGTTTGGTTGTGTGTTTGTGGTTGTGTGTGTGTGGTTGTGTGTGTGTGTGTGTGTGTGGTTGTGTGTAGTTGTATGTATGGTTGTGTGTGTGGTTGTGTGTGCGGCTTAGGGCTAGGGTCTATTTATCTAGACGCGCAAGCGTGAAATGCAGTGCTGATAGTGGGTGGTTTGGATTTGAGCTGCCACCATTCCCTCTTTTGCAATTGAGGGCTCATCATGATAAATTCATCAAACGGGTGTGTCATTATTAACACATTCTTTGTGACTGCAAAGATTATCGTTGCTTTTTGTCAGAAAAGCTTTTTTGTTGCTATTGCTTGAGAGAACTTTTCATAAGCGCTGCTTCATATGCGAGTTCAGTCGTATGTTAGGAATAAGCATTTTAACCTGCTTTGGGGCTCTTCAGTTTCATATGATGGCAAGTGTGCTCTCTTTTGAAGGCCTTTTGTTTGAAGGTTTTTGGAGTGAGTTTGACGCCCCAGTCCTTTGCCAAAAGCACTGTGCAGCCTTCAAGCGCCAAACTATTAGTGCGTTTATGAGCTTGGATATAACCCTCTTGCTTTCTGTAGGTACGTGGGAGTTTTCAAATATGAGGCCACTGCTCAGTTGCTGAGTTTGTCCCTATTGACCCATGAGAAATGCCCTGCGTCAAGGGTAATCAATTTGTTGTCGGTGAAACAACTGCACTGCTTAGTTACGAATAAACACATAAAATGCAAGCCTTTATGCTTCAAAGGGTAACGAATGGGGGCACGCCGAGGTGACAGAAGGAATGGGCGAGAAGGGAGGGGGGATGCCAGCAGCAGAGCGCCATGAAACCATCTGGTGACCGAGCGCAGTAAAATTATTTTAACATAACATAACAGAGGAGCCTGATTAAAGCTGCAGCAGCGAAGGGGGCGGAGAGGAGGCTCTGAGGGAGAGCAACGTGTAGCCATATGGCTGCTTTGCGTGCGTGCACGCCTCGTGCACTGTAGCTCTATGCCAGAGATGCCAGCTGTAGCACCTTGAAGACCCCCTTACTAAATGTCTGGCTAGCAGCGCATGCGTGCTGGCTCAGCGAGACCTAAAAAAGACTAGGAGGAAGGCAAAATGTTCACGGGTGAACCTGCAAAAAGGGCCAAGTCCAACCAGGGTGAAAGGAAATGAAAGGCTGTAGGATGTAATTTAGTCCTATCTAACAACAAAATGTAAATACCTGTAGATGAACTGTACTGGTTTAACAGTTGTAATTCCAAAGTGTGATGGAAACAAAGATCCTAATAGGATCCGAGCAAATTAAGATAATATACTTGGAATGCAGAAATAAATATTCAATTCAACTCTATTTCCACACATTATCATGTATGTGCAATATAGTTTTCTCTATAAAACTGCATGTCTGTGCAAATTATGTGACCATTTCAATGAAAAATGTGCTGTCTGCAAAAGACAATATGCTACCAGACGATGCTTTTAGTTGTATTAAACAATTGCCTGCCTCATGTCCATTAAAATCAGATGGGTTGCGAAGGTTTGCCATACTAAAAGTGGGTCTTGCTTCTAAAACATTTGGGAAGCATTGCTGTGACAGTAAAGAATAAGTACCTGTCTCTCTGAAAAACAAACAAATAAATATTACACACAGCCGACTTTTGGCAATACAGTTAACTTCATCCAGAGACATTTTAAAGCATAGGCAAAGTAGGCTCTGTTCTAGGGCCCCAGCCTTTCAGGGACCCAGGGTGATGTGTGAGGTACTATTACAGACATTTTGCAGAGAAATGTTGTTGTTTCATGCAACATCCATAAAAAAAATTAAAAACAGAGCCTCACGTATAAGAACTGGAAGGATGTCACAGAAATTATTTGCAGTAATATTAGTGAGCTGGGGCTGTTATACACTTAAGAATTTGGACGAGTGTGCCTGTGCACTCTCAGTGACCTGGACACAGAGGGCAAGAAACACCTGAAATTGGTTCATAAATGCAAAGCTGTTCCGCACAGAGGGCCCCTAAATATGGTTGGCCCGGGGCCCCCATAATTCTCAAGATGACTCTGCCTTCATCATGCCACTAAAAAGCTCTTCTGCATAGCTTGTAGCTCGCTGTGGTCTTTGCAGGGTTCAGCATCTCTGACAACCGCAGTAACTCTGTTCCCTGCGGGTCTCTCGGTGCAGTACAGTCAGGGCCAGTGTCTCGGTGCTCTTACATTGCCCCGTTTGGCCGCTGGGGGGCGATCCTCCCCCGTACTTCGAATTACTGCACCTCCAGCTGCTGGCCTCATCCATTCGCCTGAAGTTGCTCCAGTCCATGGCCCTCTCTCCCCGCAGGGGGCGCTGTGCGGCGCTGCCGGAGCCAGGGAGGCGGAAGCGGGAGGAGGAGACACCGGGAGCCGGGAGAGGGGCCTGGGGAGGAGCCGAGGCAGAGCCGGGGACAGGGGAGCGCACCGACGAGAGGGAGACACTGACAGCAGAGCCGGGGCGGGAGCAGCGCCCGGCCGGAGCGGGAGAGGACGAGAGCACCGGAGCAGAGCGCAGGCTGAGGGCGGATCGGTGCAAAGCAAACAGGGGAGCGGGACCGGAAACACTGAGATCCCTGGGAGAGCAGAGGAGCCGAGCCGGCCCGGCGGGCGGGGGCAGCGCGCCCCCATGGCCTCCTACACCCCGGGGCTGCTGCCGGCCTCCCGCAGCCAGGAGAAGGAGTATGTGCGGGCCTACGAGGACGTGCTGGAGCGCTACAAAGGTACGAGCACCCCCGGGTGTCTGGGGGTCACAGAGGGGCCAGGGGGGCTATGAAGGCTTTGGACCTTCTTTTCTGTGTTCTTGGGGGTCGTCAGACGCTGGTGCCAAGGGCGCGGGGTGCAGTTGCTGTGGAAACCCCAGGGTGGGGCTCCCGTGGTCTGGGTGGCATGAGGTCGGAGGGGTGCTGCACCCTGAGAGATCATGAAGCAGTCTTGAGACAGCTGTCTTGAGTGTGCCCAACAGGAGGAACCGGTTCACAGCGAAGCAGCCCCAGCAGCTGTTGGGGACAGCGTGAGATGTCAGGGGCGCCAGATGTGCCGTGCCTGGAGAGCCAGGAGTTAAGTTCAGCAGGCCCCATATGTCACTCTGGAGAGGGAATCAGATGTGGGGTCTACAAGGCTGCACATGCGGGGAGCCTAGACCACCGGTATGATGTGAGGTGCACTATCCTTGGGGTGCCAGGAAGTGTGCCGGAGGCCTCAGCATGAGTGCATCAGCCCCGGAATGTGAGGCGCCTCAGTGTTGTTGTGGCAGGAACATTAGTTCTTGGGTGTCAGGAGGACGATCTGTAGGCTGGGAGGGACCTTGCCTTGTTGAGAGTAGTAACCCTGGCATGTTATGGGTGCCAGGTGTATTGGGGTAGTAGGAGGATAGCAGGTGTGTTGCGTCATCAGCACTCAATGTGTGGTGCCAGGAACACTAGTGCATCGAGGTCTGGAATGTCAGGAGTCCCAGATGTGTGAGATGAGGGGCATCCTTCTCGGGGTGTCGGATGCATCCGTTCTGTGTTGGCCTGTGGGCCACGTCTTCCCTGCCAGGGGCTGGCTGTTGGGATCCTCAGCCTTGACTCTGAGCAGCATCAGCCTTTGCCCAGTTGTGGTCCTAGGAGCACCAGATGACTTATGCCATCGGCGCTGGATGGCTGCTGTCAGCAGCTCCGGATAGAACACCTCATGAGCAGTAGATACACATCCTTGTCAGAGCACAGAATGCGAGTGACGTCAGGGGGCGCACCATGATGACACTGGGATAGGTGTAAAGGCCTGACTGAAGAGAGGGCGTTGTAGATGAGGTCTGGGGACACCCAGGGGCACTATAATGTCACACTAGAGGCCTTGTGAGAGTATGCAGGAGGTCATCCTGGGGCACGTGTGTTAAATGTCTTTCCTTGCTGAGAGCACACTTTGTGGATCTCCTTGAAGCCTTTGTCGCAGTGAGCCCATGTCAAAGGATCGGAGAGACCACAGTGGAGGGGCTGTGTTTGCCCGGTCGAGGTGATGAGGCGCTAGAAGATGACTGTGAGGTTTTGGCTCACTGGAGGGATTTTGAGGACATACTGGAGACGAAGCATTTGGATCTAGTCATTGAGCACTGATCAAAGAAAGCAGGGGAGTGCGCACATAATACATGTGCTGTCCTCAGTATTTCATTTGGGGCTGTCCTAGCTCCAAGGAGCAGCAGTGTGCTTTACAGAGAACATTATTGTAATTGTATTTAAATAGCGCTTACTACCCTTGACGAGGCATTGAAGCACTTTGTAGCTAGTAGCACGCTATTCTAGAACTCAGTTATTGTAGGACAAGTATCTCAAACATGAGGTTCTCTACTTAGAACAATATTTTGTGCATTAAGTCGTTGACATCTTATCACAGAAACCAGTATGTGTTGAGGCATTACATTGTTAAGTAGGTGTTTTCAGGATATACTGCATCTGTGTTGCACAGCACATTAACCATTCTCACACTACTGATGATCATCAAACAGACGAAAAAGACACTGCGGCATGTTATATAATAATCCTTGAGACTAGGGCATGTTGGTACCCAAACCCCTTACAGTGCTTAGAGGCCATAAGAGCGGATAAACAATGCCCTACACATTTTGTTAGACTAATATACCATAGTCATCAGTGGAGGCAGAGTAAGTTAAAATCATTTGATCAGATTTTTGACCAAGGGCCGAAGCTGGGATTAGGACCCAGGCTTCAAGGGTCTAATGTCTCTGTTGGAGGAAAAATGGGCAGCCACTGCTGTCACTCTGCTGTTGTATTAGTTTGGGGCTCATTGGTGGTAGTCCCGTCTTGGGGTCGTTTAGGCTATAGCAGACAATACTGATGATGTGTGTCAGACAAGTATTAGTGCCACTTCATTGTTAAAGAGTTTGTGTGGGGCCAAGTCTGAAGAATAGTATTAATGGGGCCATCTTGTGTTAGAGTTGAACGGTTGTGTAACTGGTTTGGAGAGGTTGGTGACACTGCAGTGTCTAGTGACTGGGAGATGCCTCTCTCTGATCTTCTTTCTTCTGTTAGCTCAGTAGTAGAAGGACACTGACTACAGCCTCACTGCTGCTACCTCTCTGTGAGTCCGAGATGTTAGTCCTTAGTACGTGGTGTTTGCATTTGCCACAAGATAGCACACTATTTGAGACGCAGCTTTGATAAAGAAAGTGTAGCCTGGAGTTGGAATAATTTCTCGGCTCTGGTAGTATTGCTCATTGTGTTGCCTATAATAAGTTTACTCGGGCCCGTGTGTCTGAAAGTTTGCAACGTACGCGGCTACCTAAATTTAAATCGACACTCGACAAGAACGACAAATCTATAGAATGGACCCATTTTCTTACCTACTGCAACATCATACAGCCACTTCTCCAGCTTTGTCCTGGCTGTTAGCTATAAATGTGATGCATGTCTTTGAAAGCCTATGTACATTTTTGGGAATTATATTGTTTCTCCTGGCACAACCACGTTCAATGCCCGGGCCGAGATGCTATAATACCAGCTGTAATGTTACACAGCTTACATGACAGTATAGTTATTTGCAAACCTCTGTTCGCACACAATCGCAGTCTTAAAACAAGCCACCGTGCTTAACACACTAGTCCATCTCTCAAACACACAGTCAGGCCTACTGGCTTTGTCAGTTCTCACATGTCTTGGTCAGGGGTTGTGGGAGTCAGCCTGAGAATCCCCCAGGATTTGTGTTTCAACTTTTGAGGTTAGTGTGTCTCGTTTTTGAGGCAACCTCTGGAACTAAGACAACAAATGGTTAACGTTTTCCTAGCACAGGCCTGCTGGCTTTGAAAGTCCTGTGCTCCAGCGCCTTGCATCGTGCTCCTAAGCCGCTCATCGAGGCCCCACGTGCTCAGGGCCCTGGGGAGGGGTGCCGGTTGGCTGCATTGGGTGAGGCATTTTCTGTTGCTGCTCTGGTGATCGGTGGTTAATTAACTGTGCAACGCTCCATGCTGTTGATGCTTACCCTGCATGGAAACAGGCAGAGGCGGATCCAGGCTTGTTGTTGCCTACACCTGGGTGTTGGGCAGGAGATGGTGCGGGGGATTGGAATCCCGGCCCTGTGCTCTGGCGCACTGTGCGTGGCCCAGCAGCTCCTGCCTTCGCGCAAGGCTTTTGTGGTAACATTATTGGTGTGAAATAGGAGTCCTTCTCGTTTCTGTCGCCGCACTCGAGCCCCTCAGTCTGTCACAGCATTTGTGGCTCAGCTCGTGGGCACCAGCTCTACCGGGTCCAGTCACAGGCCCAGAGGGGACAGTGTTTGTGGCTCAGCTCGTGGGCAACAGCTCTTCCGGGTCCAGTCACAGGCCCAGAGGGGACAGTGTTTGTGGCTCAGCTCGTGGGCACCAGCTCTTCCGGGTCCAGTCACAGGCCCAGAGGGGACAGTGTTTGTGGCTAAGCTCGTGGGCCCCAGCTCTTCATGCTCCTGTCACGCGTCCAGAGGTGACATGATTTGTTGCTCAGCTCGTGAGCACCAGCTCTTCCGGGTCCAGTCACAGGCCCAGAGGTGACGGTATTTGTGGTTCAGCTTCTATCTAAAGCTCCTTGGTCATTCTGTTTGTTACTCTGCCTGTGGTTGCACTGGTCCTTCCTGGTGTTCCCAGGTTCTGTGATCCACATATTTGCACACACCCACTCCTTTAGGTGCTCACAGGCCCCCGCGCTTTAGTTTGTGGTGGCATTGGTCCTGGTGGGCTTTGGAAGCCCTCTGGTCTCATGGCTTGGAGACCAACCGGTACTGAGAGTGTTCAGAGGCCCACGGGTCGCATTGCTTATGATTTTGCTACCTCGTGTTGGTGCTTAAAGTATCTGTGTTACATTACTGTTTCTCATCTCATGATCACTTAAGCTCGCACACTGCACCTTGCATTATTCATGGTCCAGCTTGTGCTGGCACCGGTTCCTCATGGAGCTGACAGAGCCTTCAGGCAATCAATCAATCAATCAGGATTTATAAAGCTCTGCTAATGACCTGATCGGTCCCGGAGGCTTATCCGAACAGCCAGGTCTTGAGGGCCATTCGTAATTCCGGAAGTGAGGTGATGGTCCGCAGGTGCGTGGGGAGGCCGTTTCAGGTCTGTGCTCTGATGTGGGAGAAGGAGCGTCCTTCACTTCTGCTTCCGTGGATGCTGGGAGTATGTGCAGTTGAAAGGGAGACGCAGCGTAGTCTTATTGAGGGTTGATGGAAGCTCAGGCGGCGGTTGATGTAGGCTAGTCCTTGGATGTGTGGAGCCTTGTGTGCCTGGGTTGGCAGCTTTATTTGGCATCTCTTCTGTACGAGGAGCCAGTGGAGTTGCCTGAGATGGGTTGTGATGTGGGTTTGTTGGGGAAGACCGAGGATAACTATCTGCGGCATTCTGTATGGCCGGAAGCCTCTTTAGAAGGTGTGCGGAGATTCCTACGTAGAGGGAATTATCATAGTCCAGTCGGCTGGTGATGAGGGCTTGTCACAGTGCGTCGCCACATGAAGATCTTGCATAGCATTTGCAGAGCGAGGAAGCAGGCGAGGGAGATAGCGTTGATCTGTGATTTCATGGTGAGTTTGTTGTCAATGATAATTCTGAGGTTTCCGACGTTAGTCATGCATCTGTGGAAGTTGGTTCTGGCGGTGGTCAGTTACATTGCTCATAATGAAGTTTGTGGTTGTCGGTTCCATTCACTGGCCCTATGTCAACTTTATTTAGAGCTCAACTTGTGGTTTCACGGGCTCCAGTCGTTGCTTCCAAGCCATATGATCACATTATTTGTGGGTCAGTTTGTGCTCCTGCCAGTTCTGTCGTTGTTGGGACCCTCTTTGCTCGGATTGTGGTGCAGCTTGTGGTTGTACGAGCTCTTCTCGTTGCGTACAGCATCTGTGGTCACATTATTTGTGGCTCATCCTGTGATCCCAGCAGCTCCTGTCTGTGCTCTCAGGTCCATCGTCACATTATTCATAATAAAGCATGTAGTTGCACTTGCTTTTGTGGTTACATTATTTGTGATGTAGTTTGTGGTCACATTGGTACCTGGCGTTGTTGAGCTGACAGGCCCTGCGGTCGCATTACTTGTGGTGCCGTGTGTGGTTGCCGGTACTCCCTGTGGTGCAATTCTTTGTGGTGCAGCTCGTGGTCACGCCGCTTCCTGTCAGCGGCCTCTGGTCACATTCTTCACGGTGCACCTCGTGCTGTCGTTGATCCCTGTTATGGGGCCTCTGGCCATGTTCTTTGAGGCCCAGCCATGGTGGTACCAGCTTCTCCTCTGCCTCTCAAGTGGGGTGTTCACCTACTTGGATCAGCGCCAGGTTGCTCCTGCCACGCTGTTGCCCAGTGTCTGCAGTGCGGGCATTGCCTGGGTTCATGGGGGGCGAGGAGTCTGCCGTCTCCTCCAGGTCTGGATGTTCAGTTTATTTTGCTGCCAGTAATTGCTGTGAATATTACAGTTTGTGAGCTCGCGCCGACCCGAGTTGGGGACGTCAGTCCCTGTGGAAGTGGGAAGTCCAGCTCAGATGCGGCCTCCCTCCCTCCCGGCTGGTGCGTGTGTCACCGCCTCGGGAGCGGAGCAGCAAAAGAGGAAGCGGAACGGATGGTTTTGGTATCTTGATGTAGTCCCTGATTAGAAGCTTAACAGCGCGTTCCCCTGGAGGGGAGAGCGGGACCGCTCAATCAGAGCGCACTTGAACCAACATATCCCGATGAGCCCCGAGCACACACAACTCGAGTTTAAGCTGCCGGTGTTAATTCCGCCTTGGAATGGTCATGTGGTACCCAGCAGACTCTGTGCTGTGGGGTTTGTTGGGAGATGCCTCCTGCTTTTATACTCTGGTTTCATTGCTAGCAGTGGTCGAAGTGAGGGAGGGGAAAGAGGGCCTGAGGGGCACGACATGCCCTTACTTTTTAATTTTAGAAAAACAGTTCCCCCTACTTTTTGTCAAATGACAACCGCCTGGGACGATTAATTCCGACAGCTGAAACGCTTCAGCCAGTCTCCTGTGCTGTGAAACCGAGGGAGGGGCAGACAGCTAAACAAGCCCTCCTGCCAGGGTGCCTACTGCCTGAAAGAAATGTATGTGCGCGCAAGTGGTCAACCTTCAAATGTAAAGGGTGCTTGGAGGCCGGTATTAGCTTTAATTAATAGAATCACCTCCTGACAACATACATTTATTGTTCTTGAGAGGAACTGTAAGGGAGCTACCAGCTAAGCTGTGAAGTGTGTGCTTATAAAAGACAGTTATGAAAAAAAACTACACTCCTATAGTTATTAGCCGCTTAACTGCGGCGGAAATTCCACCGCGGTGCGGCGGTTTAAAGGAGTGGCCGGGGCCCTGCCGGCCAACTGATGTGCACAGCACTACGAAGGTAGTGCTCGCGATGGCTATTGGTCGACGCACGCATAGAAAAAAATCTATATTTTGGAAACACTTTTTCTCTTCAACATTTTTACGAATTCTGTAGCTGCCTAGCTTATACTATGTGATATGTACGTTTAAAATAATGACTTACATGTTCACAGTGCTTCCTGTCACAGACTGGGACTACATAGCACTAAACGTACACAAGTCACTATTCTCCACAGCACCAACTAATAGAGGTTTCATAATGTCCGATAGTGCATTTCCCACTGATTAATATAACTTATATTTAATTTTTATTTTCACTGTGCTATTTTATATGTAGTTAGAAGGTGAAAGACCGAAAAAAGTTACAGAATATTTAGGTTTTTAGCCATGCCCACACGCTCACTAACCCCCCCCCCCCCCCCCGCCAACCCCTTGCAAGCAGTATCACAGTTCCCATACTTTTTTTTTTAAATGCACTTCAAACACTGATTGCTAGGAGGGTTGCTTGCTGTTGTACGCTGCTGTGGGTTGTCAGATTTATGGTGCTGTTACTCCTCATTGAGATTCATTGCTGGCTCTGGTGTGCTGTTCCCTGGTGTCTGGGCTCATTGCTAGATGCTGTTCCTTACTAGGGTGTGTATGATCCCTGTTACAGTGGTGTACTACCAGAATTGTTGTAGAGGTTTCATCTATTGCCAAATGTTATCTTTTACTTCTGTTGTCGCTATGTGTTGCTAGTTATGCCTTGTTGTTTGAGTACATTTCCAGATACTTACTGCAGTTGCCTTTGCCAGGTCAGGGTGCTGCTGTGGTATTAACGTAGATGTCTTTCATGCTCTGCAGAATGCCTTTTGATGTTCCCTGTTGTCAGTTTGTAGTGCTAGATGTATTGTTGTTATAGTTCATTTGTTGGCATGGCTGCTCTTGTTATGTCCCTTTGTGAATGTGGCCTGTCATTCTGTTGTCTGGGTGTATTGCTAATCATGTGTGCTATCCTGTTGGTGGGGTGTGTTGATGTGACTGCTCTTATTAGATTATTGCACTCTGTTGGTAGATGTCACATGCTCCTCTTCTCTGTTGTCTGGGTATTTTGTGATTGTAGCCTCAAGTGACTTCCCACTGCTGTGGTTCTTTGTCAGACATTTGCTTATCATACTCTGCGGCTTGCTCCTCCTTGAATTGCTCGATACCATTTGTTTTTCCCTGTGATTAGTTCGTGTTGCTAGATGTGTTGTGCTATTGTTGGGTAAACCACCAGGGTCTCCTATTACCCAGTGCAGAATAAGATGTGGCCTATAGTTTTTTTTTCTTTTTTACTGTCCGACACTGGTAGTGGCCTACTATTTCCGGATTACGGAATGCATCAACAAAAATAGCAAGATGTTCCTTTTTTTTTAGACTGATGGTACATTGTAGACCGAGGCACACAGCTAAATATGGCATATTGTTCATGGTTGACAGTGCATTCCTAGATGCGGCATGCTGTTTTTGGGGTGATGTGCTAGATGTGTTTTGTTGTTGGGTGAATTGCTTAATGTGGCTTGCTGTTCAAGCGAATCACTAGATTTCCCGTCTTCTTCCGTTTTGGAAGTTTACATTGCTAGATTTCCTGTTCTATAAATGCGTTACCATATGAATTCTATTGTTGATATGCAGTGTCACAGGTGGCCTGCTATTGAGGGTGCATTGGTGGTCGTGGCATGTTGTTGTCCAGTTCCATCATTAGAAATCTGTTGTCTGAACACATTAATAGATATTTCCTGATGATCCCTTTCGGGGTGCATTGACAGACCACACAGCTTGGAGTGCATTGCTAGATATGATTTGCTCTTAACTATTGCCAGTCTGCATTGCTAGAGGTGGCATTCTGTAGTTGGGATGAGTAGAAAGTCGGGTTACCTGTGATGCAAATTGTCCCACCATCGTACAAAATGAGCTGCTTGTCAGGCAAGCACTGTTACATTGTTTAAGACCGCTATGTGTACACTTTAGTAGTGCAAAGACGGAAGGCAACTTCAGGGAATGCATGTTAAGAATTCCAGTAGAAACACAATAGCTGAAGCAAGAAATCACTCAGTAAGGCTCTCAAACCAATCTAGTGAAACACAACATTAATTTATCTATAAAATAAGACTCAAACAACAATAATTTGACCAGTCCCTTTAAAGCTATAGAGTTTCAAGGTAACAATTACATTTCATACTTCTTGTTTCTGCAAGTACAGCCAGTGAAATGTCCTGTGGGATTGTCACTAGTGTTCATGGAGACTTCCTCCCACTCCAGGAGCACAGCACCTTCCAGCTCGCCTCTTGCTTTCAGTGAGGGCAAAGAGGCTGGATCATTCATTTGCCTTGTGTAGCAGGATAATTCACATCTTTCAGACTTTGCGCTGGGAGATAACTCTCTGGCTTTTGTGCCCAAGACAGTCTCTTCTGGTGTTTCTGAGTTTGCATGAGCTCCTCGCTCTCCAAATTCAGTCCTTGGTGCCGCATCAGAGTCCTTGTCTTCCACTGGAAAGTTCTCCTTCCAGGTGCCAGCTCACGTCGAGTGGACGTTGGCTTCATCATTGACTTTCAAGTTCCAATAAGAATATTTTCAAGACCAGTGCCAAACCACTTACAATTGGGTAACTGCTGTGCTTCACAAGTAGTGTTTTGAGCACTGTGTTGTTTCTTTTGACCTCCAGGAGATTGGTCCATGCGCATCCTTGGTTAGACATACACAGCTCGTGGCATGGACGATGGCAACAATCTCTCGTCTATGCCTCCAAGTTCTCCAGCATGTGCTTTTGTCGTCTGGCGGTCTTCCTGATTTCTCCAGACTTTTCAGTTGTGCTCTGTCTCTTGAGAGCACTCACTTTGGTTGCTGACTGGCCACACAGGACCTCAACCGCTTCCTTTTGGTTGGGGATCTACGTCCAGATCTTGCCCTGTATGCGGCAGGCAGCAGACTTCACCACATGAAGCATGCCAGTGTAAATCTGAAGCATTTGTTTCAAACACCATCAGATATAGCAAACCTAATGGATGTAGATGGCGTCCCTACTCTGACTCTCCTCCCCGATCCACTTCCTAGTTTACTATGTTTCTCACAGTTGAAACTCTGAAAGGTGATTGGTCGCTTTGCAGCTGTTAACAGTAAAAAAAAGTGGTTGCTTTTTAAAGGTGGTCATTTACATTTATTCCCTTCCATGACAAACTACGCTAGTCTTATGAAAACGGGTTTGGTGACCCATGTTTCTACGCCCTTTACAGCAGTGGGCATATCCTCCTCTACACATTCCTTTGCAATTTCATGTTGGTGCCTCCCAGGGGTGTGATGTCGACCTCTGCCTTCTGCAGCCCCTTGTGCGTTGTGCAGATGGAATCGGTCTGGCTCTTTTGCAGGTTCAACATGCAAAGAACAGTCTGACTGTACTATTGTGGTTTAGAAACTAAATGCAGTGCGTGCACATGCAATTACAAGTACTCATATTATGTGTCTTACAAATTCTCTTCTGGTATTAAAGGAAACAGACCGAGAAAGGAGTTAAGTGACTACTTAATCTTCAGAATCAAAGTACCTGCAGTAGCTAGCGGAGAAAATTGAGGGAAACCATGCAGAAAAGCAGATTTTCCTAAAGTGTGTGTTGCTAGGTAAGGTTTGTTGGGGCATAATGTTAGTTGTGTCTATTTCCTGGTTGATGGGTGCACAGTGAGATGTGACATTCTTATGATAAGATGCATTAGCACATGTGCCATTGACACCAGCGCCATGAAACACCCAGTACTTGTACATGTGGTTGACCGAATAGTATATTACATGTTATGTTCTTAAAGATTATTGCCACAAGTGACCTGCTGTTTCCTGTTGCCAGAAGTAGTGTGCTTCTGTTAGTGCGTTTTTAGCTGTAATGTGGTGTTTCAAGTTACCTGGGTGGTTTCCCTGAGGTCGCTTGCCTTGTGTCATGGTGCATTGCCAGCTGCGTCATGCTCTTGTGTATTGCTGCCAGATGTGCTGTTGGATTAAATTGCCAGATCTGGAGTAGTGTTGTGGGCATGTATTGCTTTATGTGACTGCTGTTTTCGTGTGTATTAATGGATATTTTGTTTTTGAGCATGCGTTGCCACACTTGGTGTGTTCCTCTTTGGTTGAGTGCTTGGCAGCACGTGGTTGCCTCTTCTAGGTGCCTCGCTTGATGCCACCTGTTGTTTCCTGCTGTATGAAGATTTTGCATGTTTCTCAGCATTGGGATGCGTTGTTATATATGGCTAGTTATATATTGTTGTGTAGTTGTGTTGTTGTTTCTTCGGGCCTCCATACTGCCACTGTTTAGGGAGGCAGTGCTCCTTAAAAAACAAACAAAAGAAAAACACCATGTTTGTTTAGTGTGAAAGCCAAAGGCAGAATGCTTTCCGATCTTTTTTTAATCCCTTGCTTGAATGCGTGCATGATTCTCTTTCTTCCCTATTCACTTCCAATTACAAACATTTCTCTGATTTAGTACATTGAGAATGTGCGAGAGGAGCCCCGCCAGTACACGAGTGGCTAGACTCCAAAAACGTATTAGACGGCTTTCTTTCCATTATCTTTCCATAATTCTAACTCTCCTGGCTTCATTTTGGACAATAGACACTTTTTTTGATAACATACTTGATTAAAAATGCAAATTACCAGTTTAGACTCACCAGGCAGATCAAACCTTTCTTACCTCCTGAACAAGACCTAAAGGAGGTAATCCAAGCTCTGATATTAGAGTGCAGGAATTGTATTCTAGCTGGAAGTCCCCAAATTCATCTCTCCCCTCTTAAAGCTTCTTTACACTCGGCATGCCAGTCGATCTCAGGGACGTACTGCTTCGGTCCTATCCTCCTCTCTCGGAGTTAGCTTCCAGTGGATTGATGGTAGATCCATGTTCAAACGTGTGTACCTGGTTCATAAAATCATCAGTCGGATCACTTGCACAAACCAGCCAAGTAACTGTAGGTCTCTGGCGTCCACCTATTCTCTCTTGAAATTCTTACTTTTAATAAAAGTCACACCTCGAGCCTATCCTGCTCTGGCTGCACTTCTGAAGCCTAGAATTTCAATTCTCGAATAAACCGCACCCTCACTTCCTTATGGATTTCAAAAAATAACTTGAGCATTTCCTCCTTAACCAGTACTTCGTTTTGTGGTCTCCCTCGTGTGACTGTCTCCTGATGAGTCTGTTGAGGGTGTTTTGGTTACTTACTCTTCCTCCCAGAACACCCACTTAACTGGCCCCATGTTGCAGTCCTAGAAGCATTGACGCTTGAAGTTCTTATTACCCCATAGATGACAAAAGTGCTCCCTGCTCCACACAGTTGTATTACTCTTAAGGTGTTAATAATTATCATATCAATGAATACAACACTTTCATTATGTCATGGACCCTGCTGAAAGAGTTCCTGGTGTTTAATAAATAGATAACAATAAGGAGGCAGTGGAAACCACTTGCATTAATAAATAGATAAGCCAGGTGTGTGACACCAAACGATATTGCACATTAAAGTTGGATCTTAAAATGGGCATAGTATTGTGGTACCATTCTTATATTTATGCTTTTGCCGCAATCCTCTGCCACCATCTCAGATTATTTTTGTGGGTGGAAATTATTGTGCCATCGTGTGTAAAATGCTCTAATGCTATTGGGCCTGGTAAACACTATGTGAAAACCTCCGCAGTTAATCTGGTTAGCTAATAGTATATTTAAAGTATTTATAACACAGCCTCCATTAAGTTCGTTATGGCGACAGCCGAATCGGTGGGGTCCCATGCGGAACCAGACATGTCTCTAACTCTCCCTAGCCGCCCTTTGTGGGAACTAATCTATTGCAAACCCTCTACATTTTCCCACCGGCCATTTACATTACACTCTGTAGTCTTTTAGTGGCGTATCAAAAAATGTTTGGAGGAGAAACTGCACCTTCATCTCTGAGCCTGGACCCTCAGTCCGAGGGCAGCTCCAGCTCTGAGTCTGGGCCCTCAGTCCAAGGGCAGCTCCAGCCCTGAGTCTGGTCCCTCAGTCCAAGGGCAGCTCCAGCTCGGAGTCTGGGCCCTCAGTCCCTGGGCAGCTCCAGCTCGAAGTCTGGGCCCTCAGTCCAAGGGCAGCTCCAGCCCTGAGTCTGGTCCCTCAGTCCAATGGCAGCTCCAGCTCCCAGTCTGGTCCCTCAGTCCAAGGGCAGCTCCAGCCCTGAGTCTGGTCCCTCAGTCCAAGGGCAGCTCCAGCTCTGAGTCTGGGCCCTTAGTCCAAGGGCAGCTCCAGCTCGGAGTCTGGGCCCTCAGTCCGAGGGTAGCTCCAGCTCGGAGTCTGGGCCCTCAGTCCAAGGGCAGCTCCAGCTCGGAGTCTGGGCCCTCAGTCCAAGGGCAGCTCCAGCTCGGAGTCTGGGCCCTCAGTCCAAGGGCAGCTCCAGCTCGGAGTCTGGGCCCTCAGTCCAAGGGCAGCTGCAGCTCTGAGTCTGGGCCCTCAGTCCAAGGGCAGCTCCAGCCCTGAGTCTGGGCCCTCAGTCCAAGGGCAGCTCCAGCTCGAAGTCTGGGCCCTCAGTCCAAGGGCAGCTCCAGCCCTGAGTCTGGACCTCCAGTCCGAGAGCAGCTCCAGCTCGGAGTCTGGACCCTCAGTCCAAGGCCAGATTCAGCTCCGGAGAGAGGGCTTAAATCCAAGAAGCATGCCACATGCCCACATCCCACAATGTACCCCACGAGCAGAGAGATTCATATAACCGTGCAGAACAATGACAACGTTTAGCAATGCATCCTGACAATTAACATTAACAGAACACTACATAGAGCAGAACACGCTTGAGAAGCATAAACCGCAGCCCGAACTTGGCATTGTCTTATGATGACAGCTGCAGCATCTTGAAGCTGGCCAGCAACAGGGATCCCTGGCATCGCTCTACACCTACAATATCACTTGAACTGAAAGTAGGAGAACAACCTGCAATGCACCAGACAGCATGGAACTCTGGAAGCACCTTGCAGCTCAACTCGAACATAGCACCTCAAAAATAACTGTGTCAAAAGAAACCAGTAAAACGTATCGAGCAATGCACGTTAACAACACAAAAGTCGTCCTGGTTTAGCAATGCACCGTGACAAGGAACAGTCATTATCCGTGACAGCTCGGAGTCTGGGCCCTCAGTCCAAGGGCAGCTCCAGCTCGGAATCTGGGCCCTCAGTCCAAGGGCAGCTCCAGCCCTGAGTCTGGGCCCTCAGTCCAAGGGCAGCTCCAGCCCTGAGTCTGGGCCCTCAGTCCAAGGGCAGCTCCAGTCCTGAGTCTGGGCCCTCAGTCCAAGGGCAGCTCCAGCCCTGAGTCTGGGCCCTCAGTCCAAGGGCAGCTCCAGTCCTGAGTCTGGGCCCTCAGTCCAAGGGCAGCTCCAGTCCTGAGTCTGGGCCCTCAGTCCAAGGGCAGCTCCAGTCCTGAGTCTGGGCCCTCAGTCCAAGGGCAGCTCCAGCCCTGAGTCTGGACCCTCAGACCAAGGCCAGCTCCAGCTCTGAGTCTGGGCCCTCAGACCAAGGCCAGCTCCAGCTCTGAGTCTGGGCCCTCAGTCCAAGGGCAGCTCCAGCCCTGAGTCTGGGCCCTCAGTCCAAGGGCAGCTCCAGCCCTGAGTCTGGGCCCTCAGTCCAAGGGCAGCTCCAGCCCTGAGTCTGGGCCCTCAGTCCAAGGGCAACTCCAGCTCGAAGTCTGGGCCCTCAGTCCAAGGGCAGCTCCAGCTCGGAGTCTGGGCCCTCAGTCCCTGGGCAGCTCCAGCTCGGAGTCTGGGCCCTCAGTCCCTGGGCAGCTCCAGCTCGGAGTCTGGGCCCTCAGTCCAAGGGCAGCTCCAGCCCTGAGTCTGGGCCCTCAGTCCAAGGGCAGCTCCAGCTCGGAGTCTGGGCCCTCAGTCCAAGGGCAGCTCCAGCTCGGAGTCTGGACCCTCAGTCCAAGGGCAGCTCCAGCTCGGAGTCTGGGCCCTCAGTCCCTGGGCAGCTCCAGCTCGAAGTCTGGGCCCTCATTCCCAGGGCAGCTCCAGCTCAGAGTCTGGACCCTCAGTCCAAGGGCAGCTCCAGCCCTGAGTCTGGGCCCTCAGTCCAAGGGCAGCTCCAGCCCTGAGTCTGGACCCTCAGTCCAACGGCAGCTCCAGCCCTGAGTCTGGACCCTCAGTCCAAGGGCAGCTCCAGCCCTGAGTCTGGGCCCTCAGTCCAAGGGCAGCTCCAGCCCTGAGTCTGGGCCCCCAGTCCAAGGGCAGCTCCAGCTCGAAGTCTGGGCCCTCAGTCCCTGGGCAGCTCCAGCTCGGAGTCTGGGCCCTCAGTCCCATGGCACCTCCAGCTCGGAGTCTGGGCCCTCAGTCCAAGGGCAGCTCCAGCTCGAAGTCTGGGCCCTCAGTCCAAGGGCAGCTCCAGCTCGGAGTCTGGGCCCTCAGTCCAAGGGCAGCTCCAGCTCGGAGTCTGGGCCCTCAGTCCCTGGGCAGCTCCAGCTCGAAGTCTGGGCCCTCAGTCCAAGGGCAGCTCCAGCCCTGAGTCTGGTCCTTCAGTCCAATGGCAGCTCCAGCTCCCAGTCTGGTCCCTCAGTCCAAGGGCAGCTCCAGCCCTGAGTCTGGACCCTCAGTCCAAGGGCAGCTCTAGCCCTGAGTCTGGGCCCTCAGTCCAAGGGCAGCTCCAGCCCTGAGTCTGGACCCTCAGTCCAACGGCAGCTCCAGCTCGGAGTCTGGGCCCTCAGTCCCAGGGCAGCTCCAGCTCAGAGTCTGGACCCTCAGTCCAAGGGCAGCTCCAGCCCTGAGTCTGGGCCCTCAGTCCAAGGGCAGCTCCAGCCCTGAGTCTGGGCCCTCAGTCCAAGGGCAGCTCCAGCCCTGAGTCTGGGCCCTCAGTCCAAGGGCAGCTCCAGCCCTGAGTCTGGGCCCTCAGTCCAAGGGCAGCTCCAGTCCTGAGTCTGGGCCCTCAGTCCAAGGGCAGCTCCAGTCCTGAGTCTGGGCCCTCAGTCCAAGGGCAGCTCCAGCCCTGAGTCTGGACCCTCAGACCAAGGCCAGCTCCAGCTCTGAGTCTGGGCCCTCAGACCAAGGCCAGCTCCAGCCCTGAGTCTGGGCCCTCAGTCCAAGGGCAGCTCCAGCCCTGAGTCTGGGCCCTCAGTCCAAGGGCAGCTCCAGCCCTGAGTCTGGGCCCTCAGTCCAAGGGCAGCTCCAGCTCGAAGTCTGGGCCCTCAGTCCAAGGGCAGCTCCAGCCCTGAGTCTGGACCTCCAGTCCGAGAGCAGCTCCAGCTCGGAGTCTGGACCCTCAGTCCAAGGCCAGATTCAGCTCCGGAGAGAGGGCTTAAATCCAAGAAGCATGCCACATGCCCACATCCCACAATGTACCCCACGAGCAGAGAGATTCATATAACCGTGCAGAACAATGACAACGTTTAGCAATGCATCCTGACAATTAACATTAACAGAACACTACATAGAGCAGAACACGCTTGAGAAGCATAAACCGCAGCCCGAACTTGGCATTGTCTTATGATGACAGCTGCAGCATCTTGAAGCTGGCCAGCAACAGGGATCCCTGGCATCGCTCTACACCTACAATATCACTTGAACTGAAAGTAGGAGAACAACCTGCAATGCACCAGACAGCATGGAACTCTGGAACCACCTTGCAGCTCAACTCGAACATAGCACCTCAAAAATAACTGTGTCAAAAGAAACCAGTAAAACGTATCGAGCAATGCACGTTAACAACACAAAAGTCGTCCTGGTTTAGCAATGCACCGTCACAAGGAACAGTCATTATCCGTGACAGCAACTGCAAGCCGCAACTAGCAAGTCAATCACAGCTGGTGACATCTAGTCATGCCTTTTGATTAAGTCCCACTCTCGGGGCTGGCCTTGGACTGCGGGTTCAGGCTCGAGGCTAAAGCTGCCCTCAGATTTAAGCTTCAGGCAGAACCTGCCCCTGAATTGAGTGGTGCTCATGATTGGGCTGCACCGGCCCTTGGTAGGGGCCAGACTTCGGGCAGAAACCACCCCTAGAGTGAGGGTGCATCCTCAGGGCTGAAGCTGCCCTTGGATACAGGGTCAGGGCTGAAGCTGCCCTTGGATACAGGGTCAGGGCTGAAGCTGCCCTTGGATACAGGGTCAGGGCTGAAGCTGCCCTTGGATACAGGGTCAGGGCTGAAGCTGTCCTTGGATACAGGGCCAGGGCTTAAGCTGCCCTTGGATACAGGGTCAGGGCTGAAGCTGCCCTTGGATACAGGGCCAAGGCTGAAGCTGCCCTTGGATACAGGGTCAGGGCTGAAGCTGCCCTTGGATACAGGGTCAGGGCTGAAGCTGCCCTTGGATACAGGGTCAGGGCTGAAGCTGTCCTTGGATACAGGGTCAGGGCTGAAGCTGTCCTTGGATACAGGGTCAGGGCTGAAGCTGTCCTTGGATACAGGGCCAGGGCTGAAGCTGCCCTTGGATACAGGGCCAAGGCTGCCCTTGGATACAGGGCCAAGGCTGCCCTTGGATACAGGGCCAAGGCTACCCTTGGATACAGGGCCAAGGCTACCCTTGGATACAGGGCCAAGGCTGAAGCTGTCTTGAATTGAGGGTCCAGGCTCGGCTGGAGCTGTCTTTTGGATTGAGGTTCCAGAGCAGGATTTTCTCAAGATCGCTGCTTTTTCTTAGATAAAGGCTCTAAGTCAGTGTTCTTCCCCTTTCCCGCTTCAGTTTTCCTTCTGTGTGAAGTAGTTTGCCTGGCATGGGATTGCTCTCTCACCTTGTCAATGAAAAATTACAACTCGATCGTGGTGGTTGTCCCCAGCCTGTTGCTGGCCTCCCAATGTGGGGATGGTACTGCTGATGTCCCTCCCCCTGTGTACTGCTAGTAATCGTCTGCTTCTGAGATGGTGACAGCCCCGCCCTGATGATGGCCTTTGGCATCTCTTTGGTAACCCTCCCACGTATGGTGCTCCATGCCCCTCTGCCCGCTTGCTGCTGGAGACGTGACTTGGGCTTCTACTGGGGATGGCTCTCTTGCTGTTGGTGGCGGACCATAGCCTGCTTTGAACGGTGTCCTGAAGCCTGCTGCTAGTGGAAGGTTTCCATTGTGCTGCTGGAGACCGGTCACAGCTTCCCTCTGTGACCAGGTCCCCGATGCGTTGCTTGTCCTAGACAAGAGTCTGCTGCTGGTGAAGTGCCACAGCTTGCTGCTTGGCCTGGTCCCACTGTCTGCAATATTCCCACTTTGTGCTGTTGATGATAGGCCCCTGGTGTGCTGCTGGTAATAGGCTCCTGGTGAAAAGCCACTATGTTTTTTGTGATATGCCCATGAGTTATGCTGGTGATTGACTCTCGTGCTACTAACGACGGACCACAGCCTTCTGCAAGTATTAGCCCCCTCCTGTGCTGCAAGTGATAGGCTCCTGCGTTCTTCTGGTGATAGTTTCAGCTGATAGTCCTACTGTGTGCTGCTGGTGATAGTCCCACTGGGTGCTGCTGGTGATAGACCTGCAGTGTGCTGCTGGTGATAGTCCCACTGTGTGCTGCTGGTGATAGTCCAACTGTGTGCTGCTGGTGATAGTCCCACTGTATGCTGCTGGTGATAGACCTGCAGTGTGCTGCTGGTGATAGACCTGTAGTGTGCTGCTGGTGATAGACCTGCAGTGTGCTGCTGATGATAGTCCCACTGTGTGCTGGTAATGATAGTCCCACTGTGTGCTGCTTGTGATGGACCCACTGTGTGCTGCTGGTGATGGACCCACTGTGTGCTGCTGGTTGTAGTCCCACTGTGTGCTGCTGGTGATAGCCCCTCTGTGTGCTGCTGGTGATAGTCCCACTGTGTGCTGCTGGTGATAGTCCCTCTGTGTGCTGCTGGTGATAGACCTGCAGTGTGCTGCTGATTATTGTCCCACTGTGTGCTGCTGGTGATAGTCCCACTGTGTGCTGCTGGTGATAGTCTCACTGTGTGCTGCTGGTGATAGTCCCACTGTGTGCTGCTGGTGATAGCCCCTCTGTGTGCTGCTGGTGATAGCCCCTCTGTGTGCTGCTAGTGATAGCCCCTCTGTGTGCTGCTGGTGATAGCCCCACTGTGTGCTGCTGGTGATAGCCCCACTGTGTGCTGCTGGTGATGGACCCGCAGTGTGCTGCTGGTGATAGTCCCTCTGTGTGCTGCTGGTGATAGACCTGCAGTGTGCTGCTGGTGATAGTCCCACTGTGTGCTGCTGGTGATAGACCTGCAGTGTGTTGCTGATGATAGTCCCAGTGTGTTTGTTGCTGGTGATAGTCCCACCGTGTGCTGCTGGTGATAGTCCCACTGTGTGCTGCTGGTGATAGTCCCACTGTGTGCTGCTAGTGATAGTCCCACTGTGTGCTGCTGGTGATAGTCCCACTGTGTGCTGCTGGTGATAGTCCCACTGTGTGCTGCTGGTGATGGACCCGCAGTGTGCTGCTGGTGATAGTCCCACTGTGTGCTGCTGATGATAGTCCCACTGTGTGCTGCTTGTGTGCTGCTGGTGTTAGTCCCACGGTGTGCTGCTGGTGTTAGTCCCACGGTGTGCTGCTGGTGTTAGTCCCACTGTGTGCTGCTGGTGTTAGTCCCACTGTGTGATGCTGATGGTAGTCCCACTGTGTGCTGCTGGTGATAGGCCTGCAGTGTGCTGCTGGTGATAGACCCGCAGTGTGCTGCTGGTGATAGTCCCACTGTGTGCTGCTGGTGATGGACCCGAAGTGTGCTGCTGGTGATAGTCCCTCTGTGTGCTGCTGGTGATAGTCCCTCTGTGTGCTGATGGTGATAGACCTGCAGTGTGCTGCTGGTGATAGTCCCACTGTGTGCTGCTGGTGATAGTCCCACTGTGTGCTGCTGGTGATAGACCTGCAGTGTGCTGCTGGTGATAGACCTGCAGTGTGCTGCGGATGATAGTCCCACTGTGTGCTGCTGGTGGTAGTCCCACTGTGTGCTGCTGGTGATAGTCCCACTGTGTGCTGCTGGTGATAGTATCACTGTGTGCTGCTGGTGATAGTCCCACTGTGTGCTGCTGGTGATGGACCCCCAGTGTGCTGCTGGTGATAGACCTGCAGTGTGCTGCTGGTGATAGACCTGCAGTGTGCTGCTGATGATAGTCCCACTGTGTGCTGCTGGTGATAGTCCCACTGTGTGCTGCTGGTGATAGTCACACTGTGTGCTGCTGGTGATAGTCCCACTGTGTGCTGCTGGTGATAGTCCCACTGTGTGCTGCTGGTGATGGACCCGCAGTGTGCTGCTGGTGATAGTCCCAATGTGTGCTGCTGGTGATAGTCCCAATGTGTGCTGCTGGTGATAGTCCCACTGTGTGCTGCTGGTGATAGACCACTGTGTGCTGCCAATGATAGTCCCATGGAGTGCTGCTCGTGACAGTATCATAACCTACTGCTGAGATCTGCCCCCAGTCGAGCAGGAGGAAATGTCCCTCTGGCAGCTGGTCCCTCTGGACTATCGCCAAGTCTCGCAGGGTCTGCTGCTTTGTGTTTCTGAAAGGGGGCGGGTGTGGGTGCTTTCTTGCTGTTTTCAGGACTTTCTGATACCAAATGACAGTCAAGGGCAAGTGTGGTTTGTGCGCAATGTGGAGTTTGTAAAGTGAGACCACAGGCGCCTGCTCTGCAGAGCCTCCCAGAATATCCCGGTTCATACAGTGGGGGAGATGGAGAGGCCGTCCCGCGCCAGCTGCTCTCTCTGTCCTGTCCCCTCTCTCTCTCTCTCTCTACCCCTCCACCTCTCCATCCACTCATATTTACTCGCCCCCTCACCCTCTCTTCCGCTCCCACTGTTAGGGCCTACCATCATACCTCACTGTCTTGCTGCCCTTAGCTATCTCTGCGTGACCCTTCTTGTTCTCCCCATGCCCCCCACTGGTTATATTTACCTGCCATATTTTTCTTTAACCCGGGTGCTTCTCGCGCTCCCCTGCTGTGCACTTCGCTTGACGACATGGCCGCCCTCTGGGGCTCTGATGGTGTTTGGATGGATGCGGCCAGCTGTTCTCTGGGCCTGTGTCATTGTTTTCTGTGCCTTTCCTTGTGTAAGTGACGTTATTTGCTGTAAATATGATCTTTATCTGCCTGCTCTAAGTAGGAGTGCTTGGTGTACACAAAGGAGCACATTCCGGAGTCATGCGGCACTGCTTGGTGTCAATAGTGAGTAGCTTGCTGCCTCCGTAGACACCGACTGTCTATATATAGACGTGTCTAACCATCTTTCTAACCATCTGTGGTGTCTTGAAAGTGGTCGATGTATGTGAAAGTACGTGCTTATTTCAATATCCGCACAGATCGAGCTGCTCTGGGGGGTGTTTGTAAACTTGACATGGCGTATTTCCTCACTCTCCTTGAAGCTGTGGCAGAGGCACTTGGTGTAAATAAGGACACATATCTCGCTGCCTCCTGTGACCAGCATATTTCGGCCTGCTCTCTCTATTTCCCTCTCTCGGTGCATGTGTGTCTGTTGTAAATGATGGACTGACGCAATTTATTGTAACTTGAAGGATGTTTCGTCTCTCCCGTTGGGTCTGTGACCGCATTCCTATAGATGTGTGGATGATTTGACCCTTTGAGGTTGTGGTGGTGTTTGGTGTAGCGATGAGACCTTTGGCCCCTCCGAGGAGGTACCAGTGCATGTGTAGATAATACACGTCTGCTGCTCTCTGGTGCTGTGACGTGCGTTCTATGAATGGGAAAAAATGTCGTCTGGTGTCTGGGATAATTATGGACATACGTCGGCCTGCTATTTGCCGGTGTTTGTAAACACGGCGCGTGCATATTTTGGACGGCACTGGGTCTGTGTGGGTGTTTGTCAGTCGGTGTGTGCTTGCTTCGGCTCTCAGAGGCTGTGACGAGGCTGAGGCTGCGCTCGCACACACGTGTGAACATCTCGCTCCCCCTGGGGCAGTTTGTGAAGGCGCGCGGTTTGAATATCCGTGTATTTGGCGCGCGGAGGCTCTGACGGGATGTTGAAAGTATGCGCATATTTCGGCCCGACGGGCGCGGCATGTGACCATATTAGTTATGAGCGCGCGCTCCCGGTCTCTGGGGCTGCGGTGACGATGAGGACAGGGTTGCATGCCCGCCCGGCTGCTGCCCCGGACTCCGGAATGCCGCTCACTGGATCTTTTCTGCTTCTCTATAAATATTTCAGCTTCCTGCGCACAGGAAGTTTTCCATTAAGCGGGCTCAGGCCAGGGCGGCGAGATGTCAGAGCTCGCATTATTCTGCAGCGCCCCTTGCTCTCCGAGGAGCCATGCATGCCGAGTGAGGATCCATCTGCTGGGGAGGGAGCTGGTGGAAAATACAAAGATGCAGGCGACCGGAGCATTTTATTCAACTTGTGTTACAGAGGTCCATCCCTAACGACCAACGGTCACTTTGAATTTTCAGAGCCCCTGCTGTCTGAATGAAGGCAAGCCAAGAAAATAGAATGGGAGAGGATGGAGAAAGAGTGGTCAGGGTTTGGGATATAATGGAGTTTTCCATGAAAAATGAACACATCTCTGTTTCTAATAAATAACACTGCAAAATAGTGGACTAATCATCAAATACTACTAAAGCATTCTGGACCTAAGAGAGTTCTTTACCCTGCCAGCCACTGTTTCATCATTACTGTCGGCATGGTTTGTAGATCCCCACTAGGTAGCTCAGCTGAACTTGGTTTTCTAGAAAGCCTCAAAAGTAAGTCCATGTGTGCATCAAGCAAATTTTCAGAATCCTCATCATTTCTGTTAAAAAAATATTGAATCCCCGTAGTGAAGTGCAGGCCCGGCTCCAGGAATTTTTAATTGGGTGGGCCAAGGACGCATTTGGGTGGGCCACTGCGGGCTCGATTTTTCGCATATATGTCTAGGCAGGCCTGCTTAACCCCTTGTATGCTTGTGACGGAACCGCTCCGTCACAAGCCACGGGTGAGCTGTGCTTGTGACGGAACGGTTCCGTCACGGCCCGCTCGGCGCGCCTGCGCGCGCTGATTTCGCTCCTGCACGGCGCGTTCCATTGAGCGGGCGCGTTCGTGACGGAACCGTTCCGTCACAAGCACAGCTCACCCGCGAGCCGTGACGGAGCGGTTCCGTCACAAGCACGTGACCACCGTGCGGCCGCCCTACCCCCTTAGCGCTGCGGCGTTATAGGCGCCGCAGCGAAGGGGTTAAGGGCCCTCTTTTATCTCTTCTTAGTCTTACAAGGCCCAGTAAAACTCACTCTTTTCCAAATCTCTTTTTAATATTATCACTCACAAAAAGTGTTTTTTCCATGTAATGTTCCTTTGATGGGAAGAGGAGGTTTCTGAGGTGGGAGTATCAGGCAAGTGACACTTCTCGGGCTCCCTTTGTGCAAGCCTTCAGGGAGAAGCCCTCTTCATTACTACCTCAACCTGACCATGGACTCTTCAACGCACTCCCTTACAAGCTTGATTATTCACTATTCCTCTCCAGTGCCCCTTATCTCACAGATGACCTTGGGCCCCGCCCCATATCAGGCACCATCTCCCGCTAAAAACATTAGTAAAATCACCTTCATACTTAAAACATTGAATAAAGCAATAAATATAATTAGCACGCACTTTAAAGTATGTTCCACAGTGGCCCTTATGGCCCGACTGCTAATTAAATAAACAAAAACAGAAAGGCCATGACAGGGCAGGCTTCAGTGCTGATACAAAAGTCTTTTTTGGCGTTGCACCAAAAACCTCTTTCACCGTAAATACCTTTACTACCACCTTCCAACAGTGTACCTCATCCATCCATGGCCCCCCTATTGACCTCTTCCTCAGATTCCCTCACTGCCACCCTCCACCAGCGCCCCTCATGTTTACGTATCCCCTCTCTCATATGCATTTAATTTGTTGTATATCGCTGCTCATATCAATGTAGTGTGTGTCAGTACTTTACACCACGCACACACTTACAGAGACAATGAATCATACAAGTATGCAAATGAGTCTACAGGGAATGTCACATAAGCCAATGCGGATTACAAGGTGTAGGAATCATATGTCATCCATTCTGGTGGGCAGTATATTTTAAGAGGGTTTGATCTGGGGAAACACAACCTTAGGATTTAAAGAGTATTCCATGGGGGTCAGCTTTACTGATAAAAATGTATAACTGCCCAAACATACTCTTTTTAGCAACATTAGAATAATGAAAAGCCTTGGGAAGTTCTAACTATATCACTGTAATGGTGGGCGATCTGCGGGCCGGAAAAGCAGGTGAGGAGGCCGTATGTAGTGTGCTATTCTGTAGGTTTATTTATACAAGGAGGCAGAATCAATGTCACAACAAAAAGGAAGGTAAGAAGGGTTCCGGGTTCGCAGTCCGCTCCGGGTCTTGGGTGTAGTCCTGGGTCTGGGATTCTCCGACAGCTCCGGTGTAGGGGAGGTCCACGGAGGGCAGTAAGAGAAGAATCAAAGGACCGTTAGTCTTATCCTTGATCAGATGTTATATCGAACACCGTCACCCGGGTCGTGAGGGGGCGGGAAGAGAAAGGATATCGTGAGGAAAGGAGGGTATAGGGAGGTCGGAACACAAGGGGGTTTATAGAAAGGGTGTCGGGAAGGGGTGTGTGGGAACGGGGACACGGGGTCACTTCAAACAGTGCAAGTGCTGTACAAATATGCTACAGTGTGGGGTACGTGATGCTAAAGAGAAGGGTGTATTTACAGGGCGGTACTAGGACTCCTATTGAGTAGGGGTAAGGAAGGCTTAAGACACTCACCCGGTCCGCCGTAACTCTCCAAGTGAGTTACGGCCGCTCTTCAGCCACCTCCTGTGGGCTCCACCATTCTTCGGTCCACACGTCTCCGTCACACGTCTTCTCTCCTTCTTCAGCTCCAGTCCGAATCTCCTGCCACAAAACTCCGACAGGGTGTTCCGCTCGGATCCCGCTTTTATCCTGTGCTGACTCTGCCGCTAAGGCGGGACTTCCGGGGTCGGAGGGATATACTTCCTCCGGGCTCTTGGTTCTGGTTGGTCCCTGGGGAAGAGAGAAGGGCGGAGCCTCGTGGGTTATGGCCGGATTGCCGAGCTCTGTCTTTGCCATAGGATATGGTGTGCGCTTTTGTAGTCCCGGTAGTGGAAGAGACCGAGGTAGGTGCGGGGTAGAACAGCCGTCCTGGGAGGCCCGCGGGGCCGCCACCTCACAATCACAAAACAAAAAAAAGCGAAGTTCTAATTATACCATTCATGTTTGTTTGCAGCTCTTTGGTGGCAGTTCATTGTTCACTGCCTTTTGTTAGGATTGTAACTTCCAAAGTAACTCAAGGATCTCTGTGATAAAGGCAGTAACCCACTGAGCTATCCACATAAAATACAGTCATCTGCATTTAAAAAATACTAACAGACAAACGATTGCTCTAAAGCAGGATCATTAATCACCAGCTTTATCTCGGCATTTTGTATTGTTTTATTGTTGACCAGCATCGGCTATGATGAAATGAGAAAAACTGTTTAAATGAAGCACATACGAAGTATGTGTCCTGCTGGGGCTGTCAGATTTTAAAAAGAATTTTTTTTGTAACACATTCTCTTACCTACTCCATTAGTCATACTTTGTGTCACAGCCTTATGTGATAAGCAGCTGCAGGGGTCAAGGGGTGACTAGGAATAAACAGACCACTTTTCCCCTGCGCTGCTCAGAAAAAGAAATATCAACTCAGCAGGGCCGTCGCCAAAGGTTACCTTTGTCAAAGAAAGGATTTGTCCCCTTTCACCATGCAGAGATGAAGGGGTAAAAAACGAAACAAAGCCTCCTTAACATGTAAATGGTCTTTTAAAGACCTGTTAAGTACTTTGCTGCGGCTGCGATAATCTTAAACTGTCTGTATGTGTGTGCGCCCGGGAAGCTGTCTCCCCGGGCTGACACGACCTGTGCGTTGCACGCCTGCCTTCAAGCCCTCACTGCGAGGGCCAAAGCTCCTGTTTGGGTGGGCCTGGCCCACCCAGCCCACCCGCTAGAACCGGGCCTTGTGGAGTGTGAGGAAACGGCTGCTGCACCGATCGAGTCGTTGCTTGTATGCAGTGAAAAGTCAGCAACCCCCATATGCCAGAGCAAGGCTGCTGTGGCTGTTGCTGCACTGTTAGGGCAGTTGTGTGTGTGCAGGTACGAAAGCGGCAAGGGGGCGCCCCTGTGAAGATTGTTGCCATGCCGATTCAGCCATAGTCAATGTGCGGAACCAAGTCAAGGACCCCGTTTGCCAGGTGGGGCTGCTATGAAAGTTGCTGCTATGCTGATAGGGTCATAGCCCGTTCATAGCGCAATGGTGACCTTGTATGCCAGAGGGGGTGATGGGGGCACTGGGACAAGGTAGGAGCTGTTATTGGAGACCGTCTGGACTGTTGTCCGAGAAAGTAGACTGCCGTGGTGACATGAGCTGGCCCAAGCCATGCCTGAGGGTCAGCACCAGGAGTTTTGCACCCCCTCCCCCTTCTAGATACCAAGAAACTTCGCATCAGAGGCAGCCGCTGCAGCTTCTGTACCCGTGAAGGGGGCATGATCAAAGACTCCAGTTGCACAGTTCCTGCTGGTGCAGGGAAGACTGGTTGATGGTTCCGGGGAAACTTGCCTTTTGGCCCAAGGAACACTTATGACTTTAGTAAAGAGTCTGAGTGGGACTGCTGAGACTCCGACTACCAGTGGGGCTTAACCTGAATGACGTTTATAGTGAATGGGGAATAATCGCCACAGCTAGAAGAGGGGAGTGGGACTCGGGGAACCCCTAAAAAAAACTAGAGCCCTGAACTCAAGGGACTGAGTGTATTGCTTGTGAATGTGATATTTTTCTTTGTGTTAGTAGATAAATACTCCTCTTTCATAAAAACAAGTATTTGACTGGACAATCATTTAATGTTGCTGAATGTATTTTGAGTTGTGAGCCTGTGTCCATCCCGCTGGGCCTGCGTCCCCGGCCCCCGCTCCCAAGAAGCCGTGGGCTACTCAACCAGCGCTACCAATGAGAGTCAAGTGCTGAAGGGATACTTGGCCCAGCTGCTCACGATCCTCTGCCATTGTGTGTGTCTTTTGATTTTTCAGATGTTATGTGCTGTCTTTTGTATGTTAAGAGTGTAACTATTTGAGCGCCCGTTTTTCATTAAAATTATTTCTATTTTGTACATGGGTTTCTGTGCTTTTCTGGGTATATTTGGCCTTCCTTTTCTGCTTTTGGTATATTTCAATGGGTGTTTAGTTGTATATAGTGTGTAAATACAGCTTAAGAGCCTTTGTTTGGAAAATATTTATTGTAACCCCTGGCTCTTGTTCTAAGGTTGCCTCTGTGGGTAGCTAACCACGATCTATAGAAGGCCGGACTCCTGGACATCAGGAGTAAAAGGTTATAATGCCCAGGGTTGGGCCCAGTTGCTCCTGTGTGCCCCTTGACCCTCTGTATGGGGTCTGATAGCATTGTTGTGAAGAAATAATAGGGTTTTGAGGACCCTGACAGTTAGACAATCTTTTAAGACTCCAAAGTTTGCTGTCTTGAGGAACAACACTTCCTTTGTTGGCCCGGACTACTTCTATGGGTTTAAAAAATGGACTCTTAGCTATCTCCATTCGTCAAGGCAATCGAATTCTGACATAATCACCAACCATAATTTTAAAGCAGGCAATATCATGAAATGAATCATATCTTACTTTTGAGGCGCTTTGTTTCACTGTGACATTTGTTCTAAATTGTTCGAAGTCCGCATTGGCAAGTGTGCGATCAAAAATAATATATTCGAAATTTAGTTTTAGGCCACCAAAGACAAATTTGAGAGGTAGGTTGCCTTCCTTTCAACAAGAATATAAAGACACACCAGTAAAAATGTTAGCAGTGAATTTATAGGCCCATAGCCTCTCACGCATGGCCAGGATGAAAGTAAGGTCTCCAACCATGTTAAACGGATGCTCTGCTTCAATACCAGTTAAAGGACTCCATTTGACCATGTTATTGGGGATCGTATGAAGTGAAGAACTTTGATATTTTGGATCACGTAAGTTGAACACTATTATCTGAGACTATTATTTACGGGAATCCCTCCCTACTGAAAACTTCCATCAGACATTCCAGCACTATAGATGTGGTAACTTTCTCAGCAAAGAGAAGTTCTTGTCACTTTGAATGGCAATTGACCACAACCATCACAAACTGTATATTTCCTGGAATATTCTGATATGGACCTGCTATGTCCAGTTCCACCTTTTGCCACCCAAACTAAGGCCACTGTACATTTTGCATAGATGTGGTTTGAAATGTACAATTATTATTGGTTGCAGAACAAAAACAGCATTGTCTAAGTAAGATGTCTGCTTCAGAATCAATTTCTGGCCACCAGAAATGACTATGCAGTAAATTGTTCTGTGTAGACATACCCATGCAACCAGTGTGTCCCATTTTTAACAAATCATCCTAAACTCCCGATCAGGACACGCACTCATCGTTTTGGAAAATAACATCTCCATCAACACTCAATTCAGAAGCAATCCGGAAAAATGAAAGGACTTGGTGTGTGGTCCCCTTCACACAGATACTCTTAAACCAAATGACATTCAAAATCTTTAGAATTTTCCACCAGCTATACATCTTTGTCCAGCTTCACTTCTTGCACCATGCAAACATCACTTACACAAGTGACCACATTATAATCCTCATCTTTCCGCTCCTCCAAGCATGACAACCTTGTAAAATAGTGAACAGTTTCGTTCTTATTCCCTGGAATGAACGCAATGGCAAAATTGTACTCTTGCAGTTTAGAGTTCAATCTTGCAATGTGCCTGCGTTCAATGACTGAGTACCTATATCCAGGCTCGCTCATGGTCTTAGAAGCATAGGCCACAACCCATTCTGAACATCCAGATTTTTGTGATTGGACAGCTCCTAAACCACATGCACTTGCATCCACTGTGATCATAATATTTTTTCCATATGAAAAGGGTTGCAAAGCCAGAGCATTAATTATTGGTGATTTGTTGGAATAAAAAGCATATTGTTGTTCCTGACCCCAAACAAAATCTGAACCCCTGCTTTGTAGCTTACATTGATTCCATTACAAAAGCAATTTATTGCCCAAATTCCATGCAATATTCACCAAGACCTATAAATGACATACATTTTCCTCAATCAGTAGGAGCTGGCGCTTTCTTTATGACCTCAACTAAGGTATCTTTAGGCACTACATCCTTGGCCTATATAATGTGTCCCAAATAATCCACTTGGGATTCAAATAATCCGCATCGATCAGCACACAGAACCAGTCCACTGGTAGACAATCTTCTGCATACCTCTGACAATATCTCAAAATGCTCATGCGTGCCCTTAAACAAGTGGAGCATTATCCTCTGGAATACAGAGGATGTCGAAGCCAAACTAAATGGCATTTTTTGGAATTGGAAGACACCGAAAGTGGTTATGAATGCCGTTATTGGTCTGGAGGACACAGATAATTGTCTATGATGATATGCTCTTTGCAGATCAAGGATGGAAAAGAAGTAGTAGCCTTTTCTAGCAAGGCTTGCATGTCCTCCCTCAGTGTGTACCTAACTCTTCAAGGGGGTCACCATTCAGCCCAAAACCAATGAATATTTGTGAATATGGGAATCACAGCGCCCTCAACTCATTTTGTAGAGGATGGGCGTCATTTTATGTTAGGTCACTGATTGGAGGCAGATGTTTGACAGTGTCTTTTTGACTTCTCTACACTTTAGTTACCTGAGGAAGGAGGTCCAGACTGTGCTACCCAAATTCAATACACACACCAATATTGTATAAAGAAGATAACAGTAGTGCTATATGGAGGTGACCTGACACATGACAGCTCTGGAAATTTATGTGAGGTGTGGCCCATTAGTTACAAGAATTAAACATCCGAGATTATTCACGATTGTACTGAAGTGATACTGCCACACCCATTACCTTGATGTATCACATGAGCTTGGTCGTCGCGGGCGTGATATCATGCTCTGATCAGTTATTGCCGCCCATATTCGGATTAGTAGTTGGCAAAGCTGTTGCTTGAATCTTACAGTGACTGCCGTCATTGTGTATAAACATGGCAGGCTAAAAATACTTTTTATGATGCATGAATTGCAGAATTCCATGTGTCGTACTCCAGGTATCAACCTCTTTCTGTATGCTGTAGAAACAAATGGTTTTTTAAGCATCACAACACAAACCTTTGCTGCTTGAAACACAAGTACAGCTCAGTGGAGAATGTGCCTGCTGCAGCAATCTCTGCAACTTGTATGTCATAGGTTCAAGTCCCAGGGGACTTGACTCGGGCTTTCGCACTTCTGTGTTTGATAAAGTAAGTATAGTTCATCTGGATAGTTATAACACCTACTGTGCACATTGTGCAGTGCTATAACACCAGGCATTTGTGGCAGAAAGTCTCCAATAACTAACGAGCTGTTATTAGCATATTTTGGTTATGACTTTTAACAGATGCACGTTCATAGTGCTTAGGTAAAGCTTTTTAGCTATAAGCCAGAAAGTGTCTGGTTTGCTAATGACATCTTGGGAACATTTTGGAAAGCTTCCCTGGAATGAATTCCGCCCATTGTGGACCATTGACTTTGTGGTTTGTAAATCACATTTGCTTTCTTACTATTTTCTGGCTTTTTTAGGTCTTGCCTAGGCAGGGCATGTGCTGTCTCTTCAAGACCTGCTGTATTCAGGATATGGGCATGAAGCTCTGCCCACTTTCCACCCACATTTTTAATTGGCATCTGTCACTGTCGTTAGTAAGTGGTGACGTTTTATTGGTCAATAGGCTTAGAAGTCCCTTCTCAGTACCGCCTTTTCTCTTCTTGTAACCTCCCATGAGGACACCCCCTGTTATATGTGTAGTTTCTCTGCATGCTTTAATCACAGCCTCGGAGCACTCATTTCTTAAATGGCTTTCTTCATGCCTGCTGTTGCAGGCATGACACGCTCTCCAGCAACGCTTTTTTCTAAATATAACCAGCGTGGCATGCCTCAGCTGAAATAATGGCGGCCACGCTTTTCTTTTGTTTGTTGTTTTCATTTTTAACAGCGCGCCATGCCGCGCTTTCACTTATATAGTAGAGTGCAAACCGCGCTTAATATGTAAAATGGCGGCCGCGCTTTTGTTTTATTATGAGTGGCTCGGCAAAAACGACTTCGAAGCATTGATTTCTTACTTTTTAACAGCACACCATAACACACATTCTTTATCATAGTAACGGACACGCTGTATCGAGACTCTCATGACACCTTCTCTCCCCAACCCCACTACTCAACAGCAGAAACCAGGGGCAGCGGCGGTGCCACCCGCAAAATGCCACAAATGCCATCTTGTAGTAAGAAGCAGTTAGCAATGGCAAGGTAACTGGCACGGGGATCTTCCAAATGCCTTTTAAATGCAGCTTGTGTCTGTGAAGAAGCGTTTCTTCAGTTTGCTGTAAATCTGTTGGTTTCTACTTTAGGTCTAAGTTCCAAGTAACGTGCAAGGTTCAACAGATACTAATTTAGGGCCAGATGCGAGCAGTTCCCCTCTGCGCAAGGCAAGGACTCAACCTCAAGAGTCAAAACGCTTTCAGAGCAGCACATTTCCTCCACCAGCAAGGAATCATTGGAATATTAATTCACAATCATTTCTTAACAGAGGAATAAAGAAAAACATTAGACGCACTGGTACGGGTCAAAGTGAAAATGGTCACTCTTCTCCAGAGGTTCATCCTGTCATTGAGACTTTTTTGTTTTGATGGTCCCATATTTCAAGGCACTTTCCTCTCTCTGCGCTTCTGCACCCAGGTGTACACGTGTGTTTCCCCAGAAGTGATGATCCCATCTGCACACTGCCCATTGTAAGTAGTGGATGTCGTTTATCCGCAAAACCCTACTTTAGGATTTTATAGAGAATTAAAAAAAACTTTGTAATCCACTGGCGGCACACTTCAGCTACAAATGGTAGCAAGTAAGATTCAAAATTAATATTTTTTTAGCAGAGAATACTGTTTACTCCAGGCTGTGCCTCGATATAGCAATGTACAGCATGGACTATGGTCTAGTTCATGAATATCCTGCCCTTAACAATGATAGGTGTGAGACCTGTGCTCTGTGGAGTGTTTGGTCATCATGAGCAGCATTGCCACTTGCTCATTCCTCAGTCCGCTTATAGACAAACGCAAGTGTAAGAAAGAGACAATCATCAGGCTGGGATGGACCTGCTGAAAAGTAAGTTCTGGTTTGTCGTGCCACTCTTTGTCCACAGAGCAGACGTGTGCTGTTTGTTGTCTTTAGAGTGCTCCTTGGGAAGACCTGGTTGTAAGGTCCCATAGTGTTGTTCATGGACTCTGGGAGTGCTGGCGGTTACTTTCCTTCTGGGGCGCATCTTGTAATGTGGGGCGATGGGTATTCCAAGGTTTGTCAGTTGGGGCTTGGCACTAGAGCGGACAATACCTGGGTGACTCACCTCTTATGCTGCAATAACTCCCCACCCAAGACTTCTCCGCTTCTTGATGTACATGGTTCTTCTTTCAGAGCTTCCTCTTTTAATGCTATTAGTAGTTGTTAGCCCTCCACATCCTTGGGGCGGGGGGCTTTTCACGCGCACATCTGCGCCCATGGATTCATTCTGTCGGCCCCATCTTTAGGCCTCTCCTCAGACTTCTGTGAGGCTGGAGTCCCGTGTTTTCTGCTGACTGTCTTTGGCATGAATGGACGGAGGAATGTTTGATTACAGTGTAACCGGTTTGGTGGCGAACTCCAGATAAATGTACACCACGCGCACACAATGTTCATTCGGGCATTCAGTTCAGCTACTTGCAGCGGTGGAGGGCTCTGCTCTTCGATCTACTTCCCGACAGGCTGCTAAGTTTGAAGTGCCTGTCGGGCACAGGGTGCTCTTTTGAAACTTTCTTAGATTTTTTTTCACTGAGGAACAGGACGTTAACTGTCCTTGTCTGTAAATATATGTTCAGTAACTCGGTCCACTAGTGGGAGGAACATGTATTTGTGAGGTCATAATAATATTTGTTTAATAGAACTGTATGGGCAAGTTTTGATTCCCTTTGTTTTGTTTGCTTTATTTAGCTAGGGTTTCTCACCTGCAGAAGATGGGTGTGAATAGTACAATTTATTACAATTCTTTTTCTGCCTTATAAGCAGGGCCACTACAATTATGCATTGTTTGACTGCATTAATGTTCCATAGTTATACATTTGCCACATAACCCATCGTCTACTGCATAATCTGCAGAATTTAACACCCACATTTTTTTATAGCTCATACGGGTCAAAGTTACTAAAATGGAGATACACGTGTAGCTGCAGTGGAAGACGAAGACCATTTGCAAAGCAAGGCTGTTCACCTTTCTGCTGCTTATTGCTGTATTTGGGTGCTAAACTGGTACTAATGATGTACAAGCAATGCCCATACAGTGTTACATTATTTGACAAGCATTTGCACTGCAATAGGTCTCGCATGTGCGAGAGTTTAAGCTATTGGCATTGTAAATGGCAATGCCTTTCATTGATCTGTTTTGATAACTAACACATAAATAAAATGCGTTGTCATTTACATTGCCAATAGCTCAAGACCTTTTTCATTTCAAAGAAGCAACCGCCATTGGCCTGGGCTGCTTTGAAAGTGAAAGCATGCATGGCGAGCTGAATGTTGCAGGAAAGCATGTCGCGCCTGCAGTAGGAGAAACTCATTAAAGAAAATAGTACTTACAGACTAAATAAGACATCTCCCGCCTGGGCTTCAGTGTTCCTGATACTACCTTTGTCTTCACCAAATAAACATCTACCAGCCACTTGCCTGTTAGTTGTATTTTGGTTTTTGATGGGTCCATTAAATGAACCCAAACTGGTTAAACCTCATTAGAAGAATTGATGTTTTGCTACACGCTTGATTAAATGCAAGCATTTGCAGTGTAATAGGTCGCGCATTACGGAAAGTTTGAGCTATTGGTGTTGCAAATGATAATGTTTTTTTGGGGGGTTAAAAAATATCCCAGCAGTAGAATAAGTAATAAAATCAAATCCACGAAGCAATAAAACTGTGCAGTACCACAGGCTGTTACGCGGTGTCCCTGTGGACTTGAAAAGGACCTCTATCTGCCACATACGGTACTACACCCTTACTTGTGGTACTGCTGAGATATTTTTTAACAAAAAAAAATCTAACAAAAAAATATTATTTGCAATGCCAATAGCTCAAACTTTAAGTAATGCGAGACCTATTGCATTGCAAATACTTGTTTGTTTCAGGCTGTCTAGCCTGAGTTTGTCCCTTAAGTGGCCCATACCTTATTTACTGTATCCTTGCGAGTGCGCATTTTCTATAAACAGGCTTTTAAATCTTGTTCTTATCTTGTCACGTTTGCTGTGCATTTAAAGACTGAGGTCAAATGTCGGGCTCTATCTTCTGATGAACTTGGTGTTTACTTTTCTTTCTTTGACTTCAAATTGAGGGGATTTAAGTGACAATCATGCTGGCTACTAAGGGCGCGCAGGAGGAAGGCTGTACAATGTTATTTTTGAGCAGACAACAAATTGTAAATATCTGTTAATAAACTGCAGACATTTCAAAATATAGCAGATTTGGGAAAGCACAAATAAAGCACATTTTTGGAAGATTCTAAAGTGTGGTGGAATTTTTTTTATTTTTAATTGTTTTTATTAAACGTAAGTGACAAATACATATAACGACCATCATGCCATGGACATCTGCGGTACGGTATCGGCGAATGTGGGTTCCAGCAATACAGAATCATACAGGAGTATCAAAGCTGGGCTCATGGTGCCTCAATGTCCCCACTTATTGGAACAGTTTCTGGCGGTGTGCAGATATCTCCTCAGTATGCATTCCAGACATCCCATATCTTCCCCCATTTGCGGGGTCTCCGTCTGGCCACATACACCGCTCTCTCCCGAAACATACACCAATCAAGGTTATCCATCCACTTCCCAATCTGGGGGGCTCAGCAAGCACCCCATAGTTGTGCGATATTTCGCTTAGCAATCATACAGGCAAGCGCTACCCAAAGCTTGCCGTGAATCGTGAGGTCGGAAGGCTCCCATACATTAAGCAAACAGCGGCGTGCCTCTAGCTCAATCTGTACACCCTACACCTCACTCATTTTCTCATGAATCTTGGTCCAATAGTTATGGATTTCTGGGCACTCCCACAAAATGTGCATAAAGGTACCAGTCATACTGCAACCCCTTCGACCATCTGCGGTTGAGGCGAGCACCATGCGGCACAACCCTGGACCCGTGGTATAGGACCGGTGAAGGATCCTTAGCTGCACGAATCGAAGTCTCATTGAGATCGCCACTTCCCGAGGGGAGGACACAGCCTCCACCCAGTCCTCATCATCCAAGACCAGACCATCGGAAACAATTATTTTAATATAATCAAAACAAATCAATACACTAAATAATGCCATTTCCGCACATCAACATTTGTGTGCGGTTTGCTTTTATTAGTAAAACTGCATGTCTGCGCAAATGTAATGGTCATTTCAATTGAAGATATGTTGTCTGTAATGGCTGTGTGTTACCACATTATTCCTACTCCACCGTACCCAACTCCACTATATTCTATTCTACTCTATGCCACTCCACACTGCGTCATTGCACTCTGCACCACTCCATGCCAGTTCACTCTACTCCTCTCTACTCTGCACCACTCTACTTTGTTCCAATGCACTCTACCACTCCACTCTATGCCACTGCACTCTGCTACTTTACTCTGCAACAGTACGCTCTACATCAGTTTACACCAGGGCACTCTATGCCAATACACTGTACGCCACTTTAATCTACTCTGCACCACTATACTGTACGCCACTGCACTCTACCCTGCACCTCTCCACTCTACCGTACACCACTCTGCGCCACATCACTATACTCTGAAACAATCTACTCTTTGCCACGGCACTCTGCGTACTCCACAACACTTCAGTCTACGCTGCACCACTCGACACCACTGCTGTCTACCCTAACCACTGCACTCTAAGTCATTCTACTCTTCACCACTGCACTCTACGCCAGTATACTCTGCTCTGCAACACTGTACTCTTTGCAAATTATTCTACGCTGCTCTACTATAAACCACTGCACTCTGCAGCACTGCACTCTGCAGCACTGCACTCTGCAGCACTGCATTCTGCAGTCCTCTACTCTATACCAATCTACACCACTACACTTTACCTCACTTTACTTTGCATCACTCCACTCTGTCACAGCACTCTACCCTGCACCACTCCACTCTGCAACACTGCATTATATGCCACTGAACTCTACACCACTCTACTTTGTACTACTGGACTCCATGCCACCACACTCTACTTTGTACCACTCTACTGCACTCTGCGCCAATGCACTCTAATTTACTGTGCACCACTGAGTGAGACAACACTCTACTCTGCTACGTCACTGTACTCTGAACCAATCTACTCTACACCACTGCACTCTACAGCACTCTTTTCCACTCTGCAACATTTGACTCTGCGTCACTGCAATCTCCCCTGTGCCACTCCTCGCCACTTAACTCTATGCCACTCTATTCTATGCAGTTGTACTGCACGTCAATGCACTCAGACCACTTCATGCAAAACCAGTATACTCTACGCCACTATACATGATGCCACTCTACAGCACTTCACTCTACACAACTCTACTCTGTGCCACTCCACTCTATGCCACTCTCATCTACTCTGCTATACTGCATTCTATGCAACTGCACTCTACCCCACTCTACGCTGCACCACTCCACCATACCTCACACCACTCCACTCCACTTCACTTAACTCTGAAACAATATCCTCTGTCACTGCACTCTACTCCAGTCTATGCCACTCCACTTTACGCCACTGCAGTCTACTCTACTCCCCTCTACAACACTCAACATTAATGCACTCATTGCTAATCTGTTCTGCACCACTGGACTTTACCCCACTTTACACTAGGCCACTCTACAACACTCCACTATACTCCACTCGCATGCTCTGCTCAGTTAAATTCTACTCCACCCTACTTCACTCTGTGCCACTCCATAACACTCTAATCCACTCTATGACACTACTACACTCTGACGCTCCAAGCAACTCCCTCTCCACGGCACTTTACTCTGCTCAATTCTATGACACTACTTCACTCTACGCCACTCCATTCTACAACACTCTACTGTACTCTGCATCATTCCACTCTACAACACTACGCCGTTCCACTCTACTACTCTGCTCCACTCTATGCCACTCCACTCCCATCTGCTCCGCTCTGTGCCACTCTACAACAGTAAGCTCCTCTCTGCACAACACCCTCCAGGCTACTCCACTCTGACACTCTACTCCACTCTTACACTCCCACTACACCCTTCCACTCTACTACTCCGTCCATGACACTCCACAACTCTATACGCCACTTTATTCCACTCCATTTTATTCAACTCCACGCCACTCAACCCTGCTCCACAGCACTCCACGTCTGTCTATGCCACTTCTTAACACTCGGTTCTGCTCCATGCCGCTGCACTTTACGCCACTCCTCTCCACACCACTTTCCTTTATCTCATTAACTTTTAGGAAGGCTGAACCGCAACCACGCTGGTGTACATCATTTCTAATACATATTGGCATAGTCAATAGCTCTTGCATAGGCGAACCCTATTGGTTTGGCCAGTGCTTGTTTGAAAATTGCCGAAAGGTCGATCCCCGTCTGCGCCGCTTCACCAGCTCTCACCTCATGGCGGCTTGCTGCCGGTCACCAGAGAGAGATTTCATGCACGGAGTGGCATGTGAAAATGCGTCATGAGCTGCAGGTACCTCGTCCTGTAGCATGGAGGGCGCAAGTGAAACTGGAATCCGTGCCCGTCACCAGGAGTCCAGCTTTAAAGGTGAATGCCCGCATGTGCGTGGGGAGGAAGTATCCCTTCAAATTCTGGGAAATGGTGGGCACCTCCCCCCTCCTTTCACTTCTTACTCCTGTATTTCAGGCCCAGGAGGAGGCCGGGGATCATTCTGTACCCATGGCTGTGTAAGCTTAAAGCAGACGAGCACTCTCGCCTGTACATCGCACCGCCCTTGCCTAAACCTCCCTGGCAGCCCCTCCCCCAGCTGAGCCTGTGCTGTTCAAACGCATTACTACTTCACCAGCCGAGGCGCGCTCAGCCCCGGGCTGGGAGGCTGTGCAGCAAGGCGTAAAGAGCAGCCTGTGAACCGGGGAATACGGAGCCCTCCCCGCGCAGCAGCCGCTTTTCGGGGTAACAACCAGGCTGAATCTGTGTAGTGCTGCGTGGGTGCGGCGCAGAGTGTGGGCTGCGCTGCCCCCTGTGGGTGCCGTCTCCCCGTGAGGGGCACAGATGCATCTCTCAGGCCCCTCGTCGGCCCGCGTCTCCGGCCCCTGCCGGGTGCAGCGCCAGGAGCCCCGGGCCTCGTCTTCACCTCCCCAGTGCCGCATGTTTGCTGTTTCAAGCGCCCCTGGAGAGATGCGGCTGTTGACTCGCCTGGTTTGAGCCCAGTCGAAAGTCGTGCCAAGAAATAAAGCAAAACACCTCATATTAAAGCAAACAGACTCTTCTGACTGGGTTCGTCCCAGCCGGTTCCACGAGCAGTCTTTACCGCGTCTGCATCCCTGCCCGGGCAGCACTGGAGGTCACGGGGTTGCAGCAGGCAGTGCCAGTTGCCTTGCAGGCTGGTACCAACCCTTAAATATCCCTGCACTGGAGCATCGGGGCTCAGAGGGTTGGATGGGTGCCTTGCTGTCCAATAACACCCCTGCACATTCCCTTTTCAGGCTGAACAGGGGTCCTAGGTGTGCCTGTAGTCCAGTACCGACGTTTGCTGTCCTGGCCTATCGGGCAGTGGGGGGGGGGGGGGGTTTGGGGGGTCTGCAGTGGTCTATAAACAATGTCACTTGCTCATATCTCAGTACCGACCCTTTTCAATCTATTTATTTTAGTGTATGCTGCATGGGGCACGTAGCCCTAGTACCAACCCTGGGGTCGTCTCCATTGAATGCATGAACATTCCAAGCGTCATTGGACATGCATTACTGTTGCACTTCCACTCCACCTTTTCCAAAAATCTTGGCCAGGCTTGGAAATACCAAAACCCCTTGCCGTAGAAAGAAAAACGTACATCCTGGAGTAAGAAGACTGCAGAGTGACCTTCTGTAAACACGGGGCGAGCTGCATTGTGTTTGCTGGACAATCTCTGGACCCAGGTGTGAGGTATATCGTGTCCCCAAGTTCTGCTCTGTTGTATAATGATTTGAGTTAATCCAATAGTACTTGTCACTAAGCTTTCTGTAAAGCTTGAGATTTAGCCTATCAACAGGGTTCTTTGTAGGCTCGTGAGAGGTGTATCTTGCAGCAGAGCTTTCTGTAGGCCAATGTGTCGGTTGTAAGGTCTTCACCTGCAGACCTCTGTATAGACTCCAGTGTGAGCCGTTTCTGTTCTACCGAGCTCTCTGTATCCAGTCTGGAGGCCGAGCAGCTCAATAGAGATCGAGGCATGGGGTGGGGGTTAGCCTCGCTACAGAGTTCTGCTCATTCCAGCTGTATCTGCTCTTACAGAGATCTTGGGGCGAGGTGCATCTTGTTTATGCAGCTCTCTATAGATCCAGGTGTGAAGCCGGAGCATCGCTACAAAATTCTTTAGACCATTCCGAGTGCTGTATCTGTTCTGTACATTCATGCATGACATTTATCATTTTAGAAGAAATCACTGAAGCCTGGGGGGTTGCTTCCACACCCGACCTCTAGAATAGCCATGAACTGAAGCACAGGGTGTATCTGCGCCACAGAGTTCTGTGTGGACCTGGCTGCAAGATATGTCCGCTCTGACGAGATCTATACATCCAGACGGGAGGTGTATCTTCTAGCTGAACTCTTTGGAGACCCAGGTGTGGGATACATGTGCTCCACTGAGCTCGCCAAAGTTCAATTTGTGGGGCATATCTGAGCCTCAGAGATGGATTTGATTCTCTGTAGAACTCTTGAATCAGGTGTGAGATGGAGCTGCTGTGCATAGGTCTATCTAGGCCTACAAAGTCTACAATCCTGGAGAGTTCAGTAGAACCACATAAGGTCATTTCTCTTAGCAAAGACCCATGTCAGTAGTATCTTCCCTACAGCTCTTTCTCTAGAACCATAAGATGGTTATATTCTCTGTAGGTCTCTCCCTAAGCCCATGTGAACGTCATTTCTGCGAAGCTTGTTCCTGACCTCTACCTCTTCACTACAGAGTTGTCTCTTGTCATGTGTTGGGAGTAATCTCTCTAAGCCCCACCATCTCTCCAGAGCTTTCAGAAAATTCATGTGTGGCTATAGCGCTCATTGCATTGCTATCGGGTCCTGTTTACAGAGTTATCATGCCGGGGAGCTCGCTCTAAGGCCATGTTAAGTGTGCCTTCTCACCAGTACATGCAAGGTCCTGGATCTTTCCACTAGTGGGTGCTCTCTTGTGCACCTGGGATGAGAGCATGCAGATTAGTGCTGCTGTCTGCCTCACCTTTTACCTGTCTGTGTTTGGTGTTCTTCGCTGATGCTCCCTTGCTCTTGGCTTGGGTTGTGGTTGGTTTGGGCGTATTTATTGCAGCGAGTCAGATCCGCCCTGCCTCGCCTGATTTCTTCTGCCATCCGTCTGACGAGGAGAGGTGTGGAGCTGAGGTGTGCCGGCCAAACAGTGAGCTCACTCACTTCCCTTTCATCACTTCTTATTCGTCCCCCTGCCTTTTCTTGCTTTGTTTCTGCAGCTCCAGGATCCTGGGGGCTTCCACATCCTTCTGGGCGGAGAGGAAGTGCTGAGTACCATTCTCACTCTGCCCAGCTGCAGGCATAGAACTTTCAAGTTTCTCCTCCTATCCGGTGAAGGCATCAAGGATGCCCCTCTCATAGCCTCCCGTCTCAGTGCTCTTCTCACTGTCTCACAGCCTACAGTCCCCTGATGTCTTCCCTCTGCCCCTCTCATGCCTTGCTGTTTGATGAGGTAACAAGGTTCTCAACTCTCAGCCTGTTCAGTATGTGCCCCTCTGACAGACTGCCCCCCAGCTAGGCACCTCTTTGAAGATTTTGGTGCTATGATGGTCCCAAAATGTGATGCTCAAAAACTGACTCCTGATGAGAACTTCTATGTGCTCATCTGTCCGCCTGCTGCCAATGAGGCTTCCCTCTGCCTCGGTCTGTGTGATAGAAAGCAGAGTCTTCTAAGTGACAAAGGTTTAAGTTGTATATCACAGCTGTCCAATCCAATTTTTTATTTTTCTAAAGCTCCTCATTCATTTTTCAGTTCGAGCCTGGGCCACGCATGCGCTGCTCTTTGAGGCATCCTGTATTAGAGTGTGGACTTGAAGCTCCACCCATATTTTTCATTGGGTTGTGTCATTGTCCTTTGTAAATACTGGCTTCTAATTCGTTAATATGCTTGTTAGTCCCTCCTTAGTACCACCTGGTCATCATTTGTGACCTCCCATGAGGACTGGCCCTTTTACTTCTGTTGTTACACCTTATGTCTTATTTAGTCAGTAAGCACTATTTTCTTTATTGATTTTCTTCTACTGCAAGCACAGCATGCTTTCCTGCAGCTTTCAGCGCGTCCTGTGCGCTTTCGCTTTCCAAGCAGCCCGGGACAGTGGCGGCTGATTCTTTGATAGATCTCCCATTTACAAGAGGTTGAGCTGTTGGCATTGTAAATGACAAAGCCTTTTATTTATGTGTTAATTATTTGAAAAAAAGGCATTGTCATTTTTAAAGCCAATAGCTTAAACTCTCGCAAATGCGAGACCTATTGCATTGCAAATGCTTGTCTTCACCTTTCAGTCTCTGACCTCGGATCCACCAGGGTTTCTCGTTGTAAGTGCTTGCCAGCAAAGCTCTTGGCTGTGGTTGGCTTGGGAGGTGGGTTGACACCATATGCGCTCCATACTCAGATCTAAAGGAAGTGGTGCCTTTTGCTTGCTTGTGAAGAGGCTACCTCTCTTGTATCAGTTTATCAATGTTTTGGTACGTTTTTATAGTACCCTAATGCGGTGAAGTTTTAACTTTCTTGATTAAAAATCAGCGTAGTCCCGAAGTGTGTAATAATATAAGATTACATTAATGTGTGGATGGGACTCCAACTTGAGGGATGCAGGCTGGTCTTGTCATTAGGGACATGGGCTTTTTCAGCCACAGCCAGTGTCCTGTTTAGCAACACAAGAAACTGTTTTTCTTGTGACTCGCGTGAGGCTTGAATTTACTTTCTGCCAGACCAAACTACATTTCTCAAGTTAACTCCTGATGAGAGAGGTTGGCCGCCTAAAATGTCAAATTAACGGTGTTGCTGATTGGAGTTTTGATCTCTATGCTGTTCTTCTGAAGTGAATAAGTGCTGAACCTCTGATCCGGTGCTTTCAGCAGCTACTACCCCATGTAGATCTGCATGGATTTAAGGAGTGCGTCCTGAGTGCTGGTATTGAGTGCCCTCCGCTCCCTTCAGGAGTTACTGACCCGTACTGCCTCCTACCCCTGCCTGCGTGTCTGAAGTCTTTGCAGAGCGGACTACCCCACTGTCCCATTCCTCCAGAACTTGGTTGAAATCCGGCTTCCCCCAGAACAAGCCTTTCCTCCTCTTGCTGCTTCAAAACTGCCTCAGGGTACCAGGGGCAGCCAAGTGATGATGGAGACCGACCAAAATAAGCAGAGTAGTCCGAGTGAGCCTAAGCTCTAAGGGTTGGACTGTTATCCACTCAGAGTGGCCCTTTAGAGCGGCAGCCATCTTAGGCTGATAGAGGGCAGCAATGTAGAGCAAAGGCACATCCCAGGCTCTGCGAAGCCTGCCTCCTAGGCTAAAACAGCGCGTTGCAAATGATAGATGGTAGCCATCATACTGTATTAAAACTGTCGTAACGCTGGGGCTATAAGGTCTAAATACATCTGTAAGCACCATTGTTTAGTACAATACAATGTCCTTTATTGACTTGGCCAGTCAGAGAAGTGTTGCCAAAGTAAACATGTAAAATGTATTAAGCATTACTGTTGTACAGTAGTGACCTTCTGTTTCCGGGCTATCTTGAAGCCCAGCTTTATGCACTGTGTCTTTTTGGGTGACGTGTGTTTTTTTTACCCTGCCCCCGCAAACTTTTTTCTTTGCATAATGTGGCGGAAGTAGGTATCCCAATTTTGTTTTTAGCTAAACGTGATATAGGAGACAGTGCCTACTCAGTTCCCAAGTGACACAGTTACAAATTCTATCCCTGTGGTTAGATCTGTGTCGAGCAGTCTCTATTTCTAGGCTTCGCTCGCTATTTTTACCGAGCTGTTTATCGAAGTATACATTAAAGAAGTATTCTTGTGAAATACAACGCCTCTCTCTGGCTGGGCCTTATGATATTTTGCGTGCACTGTTTTTTGCTGCAAGCCTTCGCACCACCACTTATAAGTTAGACCTTGAATGTGGGACACCAGCCACAACTGGAGAGGCAAGAAAAATAAAGTCCTGTCTATTCGTGACCCAGTACCCAGACTCTTGGGTTAGCACGAAGAGGTAGCTGCATCACTTTTATTATTTGCCCCCTACAGCCATCACCAGCTGGCAGAAGCACCTGAGGGGACACCCGTTTGCATCTCACACTTCTCATGGGTCCCAGTAAAACAATCCCACAATATGAGGGGTTTAGTCTGCTCTTAGCACTCTATGCTGCCAGATGAAGACCCCTTCCCCCCCAACCAGTGTGCCTCTCTCACAGCCTACAGGCTGAAGTAGGCTCCAGTGTATTGTATTGTAATTGCATTTTTATAGTGCTTACTACCCCTGGTGAAGCGTCAAAGTGCTTTTTCGGCGAGTAGCATGCTACTGCAGAACTCATAAAGGATCAGTGGTGAATTAGTATAGAGAAATATGAAAGTAATTTGATTGGTGGATATGTTAGTCAGTTATTTGGATTGAGAAAGATAGTGGAGGGATCGGGGAGTGAAAAAGGTTTGCATTTATATAGCGCTTGCTACCCCTGATAGGGTGTTGAAGCGCTTTTTCGGTGAGTAGCACGCTACTCCGGAGCCCATAAAGTATTAGTGTACCCTCTCTCAAAGTTTGTTGCCTGCTGGGGGTCATAGTGCGCACCACTTTCAACCGGCTTTTAGTCCTTGTGCCAAGAATGTTCCTCTCAGCATGCTGATTGGTGCAGGCCCTGTAGGAACTGTTCAAGAGTCCCAGTGCTGTGCGTGGGTAGTGTGGTTGCCTTGTCACAAGAAGAGCCTTTTACTACTTGTGCCTTGGGGCTTAACCTTACTAGTCAACCCTAAAAATTAACACTGTGTTTACCACTTGACCCTCAGTGTAGTGGATCAGTCTAAGTGCAGTTGGGGGTCTCAGAACTCAAGTCAACCAATACACATGAATAATTCAGTGGTTGCCAGTGCTTGCTCAGTCTTTGCAAAAAGAAGAACGTCACTAAATCACACACAATTTAATAAGGCACAAAATATGTTAGAAAAAAAAAGTTCTTCTGACTGTTCTTCAAGAACGTTGCATGTTTACTAAGGGCCTAGGCTAAGCTGTTCCCAAAGGGACATCCTCTTTAAGATATCCATTGTTTAAAAACGCTGAAGTCTCTGATTGTTCTTGGAGGAACTCTGCAAATCTTTGGGAATGCCTCTGTGGAGAGGCCGGCACTGGTGATTACTGCTTCCCCATAGATATGGGATTTATTGTTTCTTTTGTTGCCCTCCCAGTTTGCACAGTACATATTTGTATGTTTGATTGTCCAGAGTATGTGCAGTGCCGGCATTCTTTGGTCTGCGGGGTGGACGCACTCCACGCAGTGTACATTGTGTAGCCCACGAAGTGGGAGGGCAGTGTCTTCACCCCAAGTCAGCCATCTTGTTCGAACATGGAGTGTCTGGGCCATGAGGAGGTAAGCACAGGCAGCAGCATTGAGGTTGCGATGGTGTTGCAATGCTTGCAGCTCAGAAGATATTGCAGCTGGGGTCCCTCATCGGGTTGAATCACACAGCGGGCCACCAAAACAAACCAGGTCCCACCCGTAGTTGTAGCAGTGAGGACTCAAGCATTGGTGCAGGCCTTTTCGGGGAAGCAGGATTTCCTTTTACACTGTGGTTCTTCCTTCAGGAGGACTGCAGGTTGTAGTACTAGTTCGTTTAGTGTATTGATAATTCTTTCTGCTTAGCTTCACTACAGAACTTGGGTTGAGTCGTGTTCTCTGGTATCCTCTGATCGTTGGGAATACACAGTTTAGTTCAGGCTTTGCGGTTACTGTTGAATACCTAGGCCATGCCCTCGCAGAGTGGTACAGGTTCCTCTGGGGTGCTGCAGTGAATGTCTTCGGCTCTTCCGATTTAGCTCCTTCGTGACCCCTCCCCATTTCAGCTGCGTCTTCTGTGTGCAAGGGCGGCTCCTGAGCCCAATTGGACAGTCAGGCATATTTTGTACTCTAAGGACGATCTAAGTAGCTCCTCTTTGTAGTCTTGATTGCAGTTTCCCCGGTTACTGTTCCCGGTCCTGTCGAGGTAAGTTGTCCCCAAATACTCCAACCCTGAAGCACGAGAGTATCTCAGTCGCCACTGGTGCTAAAATCACAGATTCTGTTCGATAAATGTTGGCACATTAGCTGAAAGTTGCAGACAGTAAATATACGAATTCCATCTCCCACATGGACGGGTGAAAGACTTATTTGGAGAATAATGGCAAAACAGTGTAAAAAGGTGGGAGAGGCAAGTAGGCGACTCTCCCTAGCATGGACAGGTAAAAAGCTTTGTCTAGCCATTAGCTCCCACCCTTGCCGTCCTTTACTGCCTGGTGAGCTGACAGTAGTTTTAATTGGTAAGGAAGGTGCATATGGTGTGCCCCGCCAGACCTCTGAGCCCCTCCTCTGGGCCTCAGTCTGTTAGAAAATTGCCTTCAGTGGGTGGAGGTCAAAAGTCTACAGAGCTTGATATTATGAACTTGGGGCAAAAGTGAACGTTTCCCAGCACCTTGTAGAGGAACTTTCTCCGCCCCTCCAGGCCGGTCCTCTTTGTCCCTCTCACATTTTCCTGTTGTTTGACGGCATTGGATATTCATGTAAAGCCTGTTTGGTGATGGTCACGATGTCCTGTGCTGGCTCCTTGAGTCCCATTATGATGTTCAGTAAGGGAGGGCCCTGGTGTTTATTGAAAAGTATTCAGCCTGTCCTTCACTAACTTGCATGATTTTGTTGTGGCATGTATGTAAGCAGTGGTCTACATTGTAGGAAGCATCGACGGTCACAACCACGTTTAGAGGGCCACGAGACGAGCAGGAATTACTGGACCCCATCCGTGATGGTTGCGGCCTTTTACTCCTGATGTTCAGGGACCAGGTCAAATATAGGCTACAAGCAACTGGGCCAAGTACCACTTCAGCACTTGACTCTCACTGGTAGTGTGGGTCGAGCAGTCCAATGCTTTTTCATAATGAGTGCATGAGAATGGAGAAGGCACCTAAGCAGTCTTAAGGAGCCCGGTTATTAAGAGGTTCTGGTCTCACAAAGACGACCACATATGTGGTGCCAAGAATCTCAAACCATACAACATCGCTCCTTCTTCCAGCTTCAGATGTAAATGGAGGATCTAGGTTTCCCAGAGACTGCTTCTCAACAAGCAGCGCAAATGACACGGCGGCAATCTAACCGGTCTTTCCTGCTCACTCCCGAACCACCCCCAGCACTTCCTTTTCTGCTGGAAACATTACAAGTGTCGACACTGTGGCATTCAGCCACTCTCGTCAGTCGCTGGATGATCCTTTTATAAACGTCCTTCAGCGTCATCAAAAGCTCCTTTGGCAAAAAGGACTATACAGAAGATGTTCCTGTAATCGGTAACAATGCAGGGTTTATTCCGAGCTAGCTGTCCTCGCTGAAAAAGACTCCAGGATATTCTCCACTTCGCGACCTTTCGCTTCAGAATAAAAAAAGTGCAAAATACTGTCAAGGTGGATGACAAGTCTGGTTCACTAAAATACTGTCCTGACAGAGAGTAATATTGGTTCACCAAGATACTGTCCTTACAGACACTACGTCTCGTTCCACCTCAGTGGAATGTTCCAGTCGCCACAGATCTGCAAGCGCCAAAACCCACGTTGATAGAAAGAGGCAGGGAGTTATTTTTATTTTGTGGGAGGGCGTGTGTTTCCTGCTCAAGTTCCTTCCTTTGTAGCCTGATACCACCTCAAAAACTAGTGTGTGTGGCGCGGGTAACGAACAGCTCATCTCCGAAAACTGTGGATTCTCATCTATTCCCTGTCCAGATGACAAATTCATAAAGGCACTGTTGGCCCAGTTGATGTTGACCTGCAAAAAGAAAGGCCAACTTGTTGCATTACCATAGATCATCAGATCAGCTGATAAGTGTTTTCCCACTACACATCACTAGTCTCCCATTACTACAACAGTTACTCACATCACTTCAAACCAATGCATTCCCAGTGTAGGAAGGAGTGCTTCTCTGCAGACAAGAACATACTCTTTGCTTGAGGTTAGGTGTACTAGGCCAAGGTCACAGCTTCCTTTATGGCTAGCCAAGAGTAGCTGATGCTCTCCCTGCACGGTCTTAGTTTTTCCTGGTTGCAGGTCATGAAGGGAGAGGCTGGAACAGAAAGCACCATCAAAGAACCATGTTTTATTTTTGTTGCCTTCTCTCCTTGCCTTTTCCTAGGCTTCTCAGCAGCAAAAAGGCGGCCATAAGGGACTACGTTTGGGACAAGGTGTCAACCCTGTGAGACATCTGGACTCAGTGGGGTGCATTTATTGATTCAACAAAGACATGATGGTGTAGCGCCTGGAGGGTCTTGTGGATCTGGATATATCTAGCTTGGAGTGCAGTCTTAAACAGAAGCTCGCAGACAATCATTGTCAACAGATGGCAGGAGTAGGGAAGCATCAAACTAATAATGTCACCTTCACTTTGATAGACATAACTAAATAATTTCCTCCAGATAGTTCTCACCCTGGTTTGGGACCATAAAGTGGTGCTTTCAAAAAAAGTTCTGAATGATGAACTTGCTTTCAATGAAGTGTTGTGTCTTTTTTCGACGGAGCAGATTTTAAAAGCATAATGTTTGTGACCCGTTGTTTTGTGTTTCATAATATCCATACAATATTTATTTTTTATCTATTTTTAAGCCTTGTAGGCCCTTTTCATGTTAGGCGGTCACAACTGTCCCATTCTTCCTTGTGGTACGGCGCTGCTGATGCCTCCGACTGGACAACAGCAGCAGAGCAGGCAGGATTTCAGTTTCTTTTTTCTTTTTTGTTGCAGGCTATCATTTTTCGTTGTAAGGATTTTCCACATTTTAGGAATTAGTACGTCGTGGACCTTAGGCGCCACGCCACCTGAATCCATGAACTGATAAGTATATAAAGATATGTTTATAGAATAAGAATGAAGGTCTTTGAGATGGCAGAAGAGACCCACTGGATAAGCTTTGAAAGGGGCATTGGTTTGTCTGATAAGGCAGCAGGGCGAAGCTGGGCTACGGACGGTTGGGTGGAGATCGCCTCCCTGAAACAGCAGAAAAATGGGCGATGGAGACTCTGAGAAGGATGAAGGGTTACTGTAAAGTGTGGGAGGTGGGGCAGTTCTGGCATGTTATGTAGGGTTTCTCACATGCTTTTAGATTGCAGCTGGCCTGGTATTTTGAGTAGATGGATGCATGGATGACACAGAGACATTACATTAGACGGTAGTATTCAGCACAAAGCCAGGGCTCCTCAGTCCGGACTGTGGGTTGGAGAGGAGTTTGTTGGATGGCAGAGAGGCAATGTTGGAAGAAGGGCCAGGCTGGGTGAAGTTTGCTCCTTGGAGTGGGTGCTGGTCCGTGAGCCAGTTGTTTGGGAGACTACTCTTCCTGGACTCATGGGTGCATAGCTGACCCAGCGCAGGCTGATCACAGAGAGTTCCTGGTAGCTTTCCTGTTCAGCTTGCACAGATGGAACGGTATGTAGTTCTGCAAAAGGGCTGTGATATTTGCAGACTGGGAAGTCTTTGTTGACCTACTGTAAGGCTGTCTATGTCTAGGTGGATGTATAGTTCCTCAAGTGTGCCTCCAAGCTATGTGCAAGAGTTTGAAATAAATGCAGCAAATAACTGTCTCACAGTAAGTGATTTAGATTGAGGAATAGGCAGTCTGGGGATAGTAAACCAGGAGTCTGAATTCAGAGTTACCCAGAACCGGGCAGACAGCCTGCCAGTGATTCAGGGTTGACATATCTAATGGAGTAGCCTTGGACATGGCATCCCTCTTCAGGCCTCCGAGTACAGGGAAAGTATAACCTCATAAGTGCTGCGCCTAGTCCAACGGCCGACGGCACCACTACCTCGGGAGTGCTGCCGTCGGCAGCACATTCAAACAACTGGAATGATTTTGAAAAACTTAACATTTAACCTTACTCACACGTTGAGCTACAGGGCAAAGTGAGCAGTCTCACACTCTATGCAGTTGGAGCTCTGCATTTTAACATCTGTAGTGGTTTTCAAGGGAGGTAGAACTTGATGGGACTGGGATGTCCCAGGATGAGATCGATGATGGTAGAGGAGAGGGGTGTCCAACGTAAATTCTTTAAAAAGAGAACAGCAGTCATCACATCCCTCATTTTGCCAGAATTTGCATGTTGTTTGTCTTTGTCTGTCTGGGCTAGAGCGTGAGAAGGAAGGATGTCTCTTGAAAGCTTGACGGTAAGATTTCGCACCTAGCCATCTGTGTCTTCCAGGACTGTGAGAGGAAAGGGCTTTCTTGTATTTCCTGGATGGTTTTGTATATTTGCTTCGTAGTGCATTGGGGCTTCAGGCTATATAAATTGTTCGTTGTTATCCTGCAGTAATACGATATATTTAACATATATCCTGATAGCATTGTTTTAGTTCAAATATTCACTTGAGTAGCTAGTTCTTAGGCAAGGGCATAATGGCATAAGGTTTTAACATAAGTGTGCAAGTGAATTCTCCCCTCCTTTCTCCAATCTGACATCATGGGTCCTAGGGTTTATTTTAGTTAACATGTATAATTTGGATGGTATACTGAGAACAGGACCGTGATTCTTCCAGAGCAGATCAATGTGAAAATGTAACACTTTAGCTCCTCACTCTGCTCATCTGTGCTGGCTCCTCACGCCTGCTAGGTCCTCACGCTGCACCCAGCTCCTTACATTACTCATTGGCGCCGACTCCTCACTCTGCTCCTTCTTGCTAGCTCTTCGTGCTACCTTTAGCTCCTCATGATGTTCATTGGGGAATGGAGTGAGTGACCACTAGGAAAACATTTATGTTTTTCTGGAGAATACTGGTCCCTCCTCTTTCCCACTGTGTCCCTCCTCTTTCCAAACGTGTCCCTCCTCTTTCCCAACGTGTCTCTCTTCTTTCCCAACGTGTCCCTCTTCTTTCCCACCTGGTTACTTCCCTTTCCACCTGGTGCTTTATAGGAATAAGTCTGATTTCCCTGTGCCATGTAATCTGTACATTGAGCTAATGGGAGATTAACTGATTCGTCTGGGGTTCTCCATCCGCACCCCAAGAGGTCCTCCACGAGGAGCTGAATCAACACAGAGACACTCTATCAGTATTTCAGCCAGGTTTGTAAACAATATTTGGTTCTGGTTTTCCTCTTGGTTCTCTGTAGCAGAAATGGACTCCGTGCTGTCTCGCACCACGCCCAAGTCATTTTAAAGCGCCATTTGGTTTTGTGTAAAACACAAAAATAAATAAATAGCACACATTAGTACCCACCACCAATTGTCTGTAAGTTTTCTAGCCCTAATTCTTGCCTTGCAAGACAGTTGTTAACCTCGTGTATATGGTTCAGCACCGTTGTCCCTGCTGTGTCTGATCTCACCGCTTCTTTGGCTGGCTGCACCATGGATCACTGGATGAGTGGCTTCTTGACACTAGTTCTCTTTTTAGATCACCGCACATGCTTCCATGTCTGCCCTGATCTCCTGTTATGTAATGTTCAAAACCCTCTCTAGCTGGACCTGCACTCTTTTCTGATAGACATGCTCGCCATCTCCAGTAACCTGTGCACTACTCGCATCGGAGCACGCCTATCGTCCGAGACCATCAGGAGCACTCCGGGTCTCCTGCTAACTCTCCACGACTGTGCAGCTCTCGTCTAGCTGGTTTCCATCTCGCTCCTAGTCTCTCACTGTAGTTGCTGCCGATTGAAAACCGATAGAGGTGCGTGATACGAACGGGCTTCTGTCTCAAGTCTCCGTGCCTCAGCGGTAACCTTTAACCCACTCCTTCTGTTCTTGACTTCTCTGTCAGGTTCGGATGTGGTCCATGTCTCAAAGACATGACATGCTGGTATCATCCTCAAGAGCCATCGTAAATTTAAATCTAAATGGGATAAATATATACAAATCTGATTTTTACTTGCCTCTGTAGGCACTTTTCAATCTAGCTGGCAGTGTCAATCACTCCTCAGGTGAGATTTACATAAAACACAGACCTCTATAATAGCTCAAAAGGCCATATATATTGGGACAGGTCTGTAGCATAATAATCCATGCATGACTTTAAAACAAACCTAGTGTATAATTCTATTATATAAATTGCTTCTCCCTTAGATCCCCCAAAATTGCACCGAATTACCAAGAACGTACACTTACCAAACTCATACTTTTCCCTCTCACATCCATTCCTTGCCACAATCACATCCCAGCCGAATCACCAACCTCTCCAATCGGTCATCATGACCATCTCAAACTCTCCAACCTTGTACCCTAGCCCCTTACCCGTGCCCTTTCTACCCTTCTGGGATGGAAACGTCTGCTTGTGACTCACCATCCCCTTCAATCAGTGCCACCTAGGAAAATCTTGCTGTGGTGTTTTCCTGCCTCCTTCTAAATGCTAGCACCACAGACTTGCTCAACAAATCTCAATGCCATAACTCTCCCCCAAACAAGTTCACCACAACTTCCTGCAATTTCATCAGATAATAAGAATTTGCAAAGATAAATATTCCCCATCAGACAGAAATAAGCAGGGTTCCTCTTCTTGAATGTCTGCATATGATAAAACGTTTATCCTCGCACTTGTGTGAAAACCCCTCATTGCCCTGTTAAATTTCCATCTTACCTCATACATCACTTGGTGCTTTTTAGCACCACACCCAACCCTTCGCTGGACAAATTCCGTCCAAATGATGCACCTCCTCACCACCATTCTCCTGAAATGTCTTCCATGCCTGCAAGTAATCCCAGCTGATCAATACTGACACAGAATGTTCCAATAAATCCACTCTTATTTCCCATGAGACAAAATGTCTTCTGGTAGCTGTCTTTCTCTACTCTGCTGCTGGTGCCAGGCTCTGAAACTGCTCCACTGCAATCAAGATAAAGCGTTGGCAATGTCATTACTCGTTGCTGACATGTGTCGTACCCTGAACACTATGTTAAAGTGCAAACATTCCAATATAAATTTCTGCAGCGGTTGGAAGACCCACAGATCCCTTGCCTTTTGTCTGTTAACCAAATCACATACTTATTTGTTGTCAAAATTAAACATTACTTTGTTTACTATTAGATCATTTGGCTCCCCACACCACCAAAGCTACCACCAATTGGAAGAGTTCAAGAAGGACAGTGCTACTCCCTTGTCCAGTCAGTTCTTTGGCCACTGCTCCACACACCACCTTCTGTCTCAGAAAAGACCAAAGCCAAGTGACCATGTTGTATCCAAACAGATCTGAACTTGCCAACTTGTGTCATTCTCAAAGAAATACATGCTCACACCATTGAAGTGTTTCAAAAAAGGTTGTCATACTCGAAGAACAAAGATCTGCCCTCACAGACACAGTCATTTGCAACCAGTGATGTAGTAGGAATGCTCCTGACATGCTTGAACCGATTCTGTTAAATGTTGTGCCTCACTTCACCACTCTACACACAAAAATCAGATGGCACAACAATTGCCGCACCCAGCATAGGTCCAACTTCTGTTGACCATGAGCTTCCTCCAGCAAAACAAAAATCTCCTGCACTTTCTCTTTTGAAAACCTTGCTTGCATCTGTACAATGTCCAATTTGATTCCAAGGAAACCCAAGACTGCTTCGGCCCATCTGTCTGTTCATATGCAAAAGAAACAATTGATGTACGGAATGCTGGACTATGCAAACATTCACTCCCAGTCACAAGGATCTGGGTTAAATCCATCATTCTTTTGCTCACCACACCACCCCAGTTTGGACACAGCCGTATGCGAATCACTCTTGACCCTGTTCCTTGTGGGAACTGTCTAGCCCGAACTGCCAAGCCAGGTCCCCCCTGGACCAGAAACAACCATCCTAGGACCGGTTTCAGGGCATCACCCTTCAACAGCCAGGCTAGCTTGAATCCAGTGGTGTAGTGAGCACGGGACCCACGTCTGGGCATACCCTTCCCACTTTGGGCGACAGATGCAAAATAAACAATTGATGGATGGAATGCTGGACAATGCAAACATTTACCCCCAGTCACAAGAATCTGGGTTAAATCCATCATTCTTTTGCCCACCACCCCAGTTTGGACCCAGCCATCCAGCCCGAACTGCCAAGCCAGGTCCTCCCTGGACCAAAAACAAGCATCCTTGGACCGATTTCTGGGCATCACCCTTCATCAGCTAGGCTAGCTTGAATACAGTGGTGTAGTGAGCACGGGACCCACGTCTGGGCATACCCTTCCCACTTAGGGCGACATGTGCAAAAGAAACAATTGATGGACGGAATGCTGGACAATGCAAACATTCACCCGAGTCACAAGGATCTGGGTTAAATCCAGCATTCTTTTGCTCGCCACACCACCCCAGTTTGGACCCAGCCATATGCAAATCAGTCTTGACAGAGTCCCTGCTCTCCATGCCACTGTAGTCAATCTATCCTGGCTGATGAGGGTTGAAAGCCCGAAACCAGTCCTAGGATGCTTGTTTCCAGTCCGGGAGGACCTGGCCTGGCAGTCCGGGCTGGTGAAGACTGATTTGTATATTGCTGGGTCCAAACTGGAATGGCATGGTGAGCAAAAATACTATGGATTTAGGCCCAGATCTCTGTACTGGGGTGAATGCATGAAATTGTTCTGCATTCTGCCCATCAATTGTTCTTTTTGCATCTATCTGTCCTTTCAGGCACTCCAAAATCCACTACCAATTCTTGGAATTTTTCCAAAACTCTTGCAATCACCTGACCCTGCTCTGGCAACAAACAAAAAACTAACTAGGTAATGGGAAATCATCCTGTAGGCTTCTCTAACCAGCTAAGTCTATTGTAGAAAAGTGATGAAACATTCAAACAAAGAACATGAAAGTGCACAATTCATGGGCAGGACTCTATCCACATAGATTGCTCCGTCAAACTGCATGTCCAACAATGAAAAATCTGCTGGATGTACTAGAAGGATGCAAAAAGGTGACCAAATGTTACATTTTGCCAACTCCTCGCCTCACCACATTTCCACACCGGATGTACTGCATTAGCCACTGTAGTGTATTGCTGTTAAATCTTCAGGAGCAATAAAATCAGCCACTGACAACACTTCTGGCTTTGATAGATGGTGAGTCAAAATATATTGTCCCTGTGTTCTCTACGGTACCATATCCACAGGGAAAATAATCAAATCCTGCAATGCCCTGTTGTAGACGAGGCCTCACAATTCTACCTTCCTGTACCTCTTTTCTGCCCGTACAGACTAAAGTTTGTTAGTTGACTCCAGATTTGCAGCCCAACGCTGACATCTAGGCCGTGGTCCCACAATTCATCCTGAAAACACCATTCCAGCTTCCAAGCTGCCTCCCTGTTGGTATAATATGCAGGCCAGCTCGACATCCTAACCAACATAACTGGAGTAGGAGGCTTTTTGCCAGACTGTGCTTGATAGACCCTTTCCTGAGATGCGCTTCACGTTTTCCCCAGTGACCTGGCCATCACACAGCGTAATCAGGTTTCTGCCTCCGAAGCCAGACACTCATGTACGTAGTGGCCGAACTTGCATGCACATATCTCTATTGTACCCCTTGTCAGCACCCCGTACCCCAACCAAATTTCCTCTTCCAAACCCCCCCCCCCCCCCCCCCCCCCCCCCCCCCAAACGGGCAGGGCAGCCCTGAGGGCGATATTGGATCAACAGTCCACTAGCAGCATATGCAGCTTGGCCAATGTACTTGAACAAAGCCACCGACCCATCAGTGTAACATTTACAGGGTACACTTACATAAATGAATAACGGTGATGTCCAGCTGTCTGTTTACAGGGACCCTTGGGTCCCGGGCTCACTGTGCCACTGGTACCAAACTACACCTGGCTGAAGAGCCCTCACTAGGGGAAACCAGTCCTTGGTTACTTGTGTTCTGGTTCATGTAGAACCTGGCCTGGCAGTTTGGACTGGACTGTTCCCATAAGGTGCAGGTTCAAAATTGATTTGCATTTGGTTGGGTCCAAACTGAGGTGGCATGGTGGGTGAAAAATGATGGATTGGAAGGCGGTCCTGAGCGATTGCCAGTGGCTGAGATTAATTTGAACATTACATCCATCACCTTGTTGTTTTTGCATTTGCTATTCTTATCCCCAGACCCTGCCGAGGGAAGCTTCCTGCCCTTTTCCTGGCCACCCTTGCAAATCTTCATTACCTCGCCCAACCTAGGTGGCACTCTGTCATCCTCCTTGAGGGTGAGGACACTGTGGTGCCTCCCCACTCACTAGGCCACTCCTTGCCCAATTCTGCCTCTGACATACCCAGGACCCTCCTCTTTTGCCGCTCTGCCTTCAGGACAGCTTACCTACTCCGGGCACCTTTCAATCAATCAATCATGGAGTTTTAAGCGCGTTATGCACCCGTGAGGGTCTCAAGGTGCTGGAGGCGGGGGGTGCAGCTCCGGATCAGCCGAAGAGCCAGGTCTTGAGGCTCCTCCTGAAGGTGTGCAGAGTAGGAGAGCATCTGATGTTGACTGGGAGCTTGTTCCAAGCTTTGGCTGGGATGTGGGAGAAGGCTTTTCCCCCGCTCTGATCCTGCGGATGCGCTGGGTTTCTGTTAGGGCGAGGTTGACGGAGCGGAGGTTCCTTTTGGGTACGTGGAAGGAGACTCTTTTTTTTTTTTTTTTTAGTAATTTGGGTCTTCTGTGGTGGAGGGATTTGGGGGTGAGTCGCTTGAAGGTTACTCTCTTCTAAATGAGGAGCCAGTGGAGGTCTCGCAGGTGTTGGGTGATGTGCTCAAGTCATAGGATACCGAGGATGAATCTGGCCGCGGTGTTCTGGATCGTCTAGAGTTTGTGTAGCAGGGATTAGTTGATTCCGGCATAGAGGGTGTTTCCGTAGTCCAGTCTGCTTGTAATGAGTGCGTGGGTGACAATCTTTCTGGCCTCAGGGGGGAATCCACTTGAAGGTCTTGCGGAGGGTGTAGAAGCATGTGGAGGCTAATGTGTTAATCTGTCGGGTCTTGGTGAGGGAGGAGTCGAGTATGATGCCGAGGTTCCGGGCATGGTCTGTGGGAGGGCGAGCGGGGGGGGCAGAGGGCCACCAGGAGTTATCCTACGTGGAGGGGGAGGATCCGAGGACTAGGACTTCTATCTTCTCTGAGTTGAGTTTCAGACAGCTGCTGCTCATCCAAGCTGCGACGTCTTTCATTGCTTCATGGAAGCTGAGTCTTGTGGTTTCGGGGCCCTTCGTGAGGGAGAGGATTAGCTGGGTGTCGTCGGCATAGGATACAATGCTGAGTCTGTGCTGTCTGACGATAGCAGCGAGGGGGGCCATATAGATGTTGAAGAGCGAGGGACTGAGACAATGTCCTTGTGGTACTCCGCAGTTGATCTCTGTGAGTTTGGAGAGGTCCTATCACCTCCTTGACCCTCCAGACTGGGGTGAGCTTTCTCGCTGGGCCCTCTGTTCCACTGACGCGGTCTCTCCACACAATCCAGGCCATTTTAAATGCCTGAGACTTCTTTCTCTTGGTCTGCCTCTCAGGGGGGAACATGCAACAACCACAGCTGCCACACCTCCCCCATCCCCATGCTACTCCAGCACCTAGGCCTTCTTGCTAGCCCTCATAAAATGAAAACCTTGAAAAACTATAAATGTCTCAACAACTGATTGCTAACGCTAACTGCCCAACAGAATCAGTAGAAGAGGCTGAACTCCTGACGGCCGCCTTTAACTAAGCTACTACTAGCCCTGCCCTATCCCAGCACCCAGAGTTCTTGTCCTACCTGGATAATGTTCGTATGTATTTATGTATGTGGCACCTGTAGAGGGCAAGCCTAGGCAAACGGCAGCAGAGTGCTAACGGGGTCAAAAGCAAGGGTACTGTCAACAAGTGTTTGGAGGGAGAGCTGGATTCTGAGATGAAAGGAGCTGGTGTCTTCCTTAGGGATCCCCTCTAGACTACCGAACCCTTAATTACACCCGAGGGTCTGGCCAAGAGAGGCCTAATCTCAAGAGAAGAAACTTAGCAAGGTACCAAAGAGATTTCATTGTGTCCTTGAAAACGAGCTCCGTCTCAATGGAACATTCTCTCCAGTAGTATCTCTTTTATAGGAGATAAAAATAAGTCACTCCGTTTTTAGGTCTGGCCTCTAGGCAACTGTACCTTTTTTCAGCATGTGATTTAAAAAAAAACGTAGATTAAAAACATGCATACAGAGAAGGCTTCATCAATTAGTCTGTTCAGCTGTCATTCACATGTTTCTTCTGCCCACCACAGCATGGGGCAGTGGGTCACTCCTTTTCAACCACTGACTCTCTTTCACGCTGAATAACCGCATTTTAAATGATCACAAGTGCACATCATTCTAAAAAGAAATGCACTATCGGGCTTGTGATCCTGTACTTAATTTAGCCAAGGATTTTGCCTTTCCATTTTTTTCTTTTTAGTCATTCTTGTGTGCTTAAATTGTGTCTCCTAGTTACAGTAGTTCAAGGTCAAAAGTACCCTATCTTTGCATCCTAAGACATCTATGTATTGCAGTGATTTGCATTAAATGGAATAAGGGTTGCTATGCCTGTTCCAAGTATCCTGGCAACTGGGAAGGGTCCATGTTGATATATTGTAATTAGATGCAGTTTTTTTTTATTAAAATGGGTAATGCAAGCATATGGCATCCACATATAAGTGGCAGCATGTATTTTTTCCATTGTTTATTTTATGGTATATGTTTGCAATAAAAAATTGAATATATATATTATCATCACCCCAGGCCTGACCTATTGAGTTTACCAATGCGTGTTTATTCTAGGAGGTCTATCGCAATAGCCTTTTGGTGTAAGTGATGTTCTGAACGGGGTTTGAGTTTACTGTGGGTAGTTTACGGTGTCTTGATATATATGCCTGTTTGTAACCCTTTTTGTATGACTTGACTGCTCACTCTTTAACCCTGGACAGTTACGTGTCCAAAGAGAGTAACGTGGTTTTCCATGTTGGAGTGTATCAGTACCTATAAGGCTTTTAACATAAATAAATATCCCAGTTGTCTGACTGCTCTGGTGGTCTTAAATAAGAACCCCATTCATGTTACACCTAGAAATTATCCCGTTTACCAAAACACGCACAAACACTTGAACATTCCTGCAACGTAGAGCATGCTTCCAACACACGAAGCTTACCCCTTGATCACTTTTTTCAAAATACAACTCACTATGATCTGGTAAGTGTACTTACTATGCGTCTCAAAACCGACAGCTCGCATGCGGACTCGTTTGTTGCTGAATTATGTGTGACCCTTGTGAACATTCTTCTGTCTGTGTTTGCATTTGCACTCCGTATGTATGTTTCTCTTTTGCTTATACAAACCCAGCTGTGCTTAATCGGTTATGTATTAGCTCATACCATTCTTGCCCTCGATTATCATGTCCAGAGACCTTCTGTTGCGCGCCTGTTAGTCAGCATCTTGTATAAGAAAATGTGACGTTTGTTGCCATGCTTCTAAAGGCCTGGATTGTGCCCTATTCAAACATTTAAATAATTAATCAGACTTGTGGCCCTTGTGCTACAATGGTAACCGGCAGAACCCAACTCGGATACAGTCCAGAACGCTCTGAATTCCCCCAGGGTGCTCGGGTCTGCACCTGCTCCAGGCCTAGTCCCTACCTCGGCACTTCTGCCCATGCCCCGTCTCTGCCTTGAGCTCTGCGCCAGGGGACCGAGCCTGGTCTCCGCTTGCAGTGCCTGTCAGGGGAGAGAGGCCGGCCGTCCACGGTCGCACGCTGTCCTGTCTGCGGTGGCGGTTCCTCCGCCTCGCCTGCATTCCTGCCTTTCTTTAATGGCCAGTGGAATGTTTCCAGCCCGCACACCTTGGTCAACAGCTGCTCGCTGACGCATCAGGATCTGCAGTGATGGAAACACCCGTTGGGCGGACACCAGGAAGTGAGGCAGCCCTCCGGATGTTGTACCCGGTACCAGCAGCAACTCCACAGCGCACCTCCAGTGTAAATGACTAGGTATACTCTGGTCTGTGTTCCTGCAGCCTGTACTCGTTGCATACCGAAGATGCCGTGCGGCCTGGCCCCTGCGCGGTGCATGTAGTACCACCAGGCGAGGGTGGCCTGTACCTGTGCACTGTACGTGCAGTGCTTATAAGCCCGTATAGTGCACGTGGAAAGCCTACACGCTGTATATGCAGGTGCTCCCGTGCTCCGAGCTCCTGCAGTGTTTCACCAGAACCCACCGACTCTTTTCTGTGCCTGGGCCGTGCTGTGGGTCGTCAGTACCTGCTTCCTCCTATCTGTGCCTGGCAGTGTGCTTTGGATTCTGCTGAGACTGGTCTCTGTGGATATTGTGATGTTGTCTTTTGCTGTGTGTTTACATCTGGTTATTTTTCTTCTTCGATGGGCCGTTATTTCCGTCCGTTTCCTGCCCTATTAATTCCTGGTTTGGGTTCTTCCTCTGAACCCCGGTTTCTTCCCACTGACATCCACCCCCCTTTCTACCTCCGGTCCGGGTTCTACCCTCTGGTCTGTTTTTCGAGGGATGAGAGCTGGGGTCAGTGGTTTTGTGCCAGGTGTTACTTCCTCTGACATTAAGGCACCCGTGGAATCTCCTAGTTTGGTATCTCCCGACCTCTCTGCAGGTGACCTTTTCATGGCCTCTTATGTGGCCTGTATCAATAATCCGGGATCTTTCTTCCTGCACATTGCGCTGACAGCTCAGAGCTATATCGATCCTTGCTGTGTGGTGGGGGATAGGGAGAAGGGGGGGTCCCCGGGCCATTCCCTCAACAGAGCCTGCTCTCCCTCGGACTCCGCCACTCTTTCCACCCCCAGCACCAGTTACCTTGGTATGTGCCATAGCACCGTCTGCCAGAGCTGCCATGGCGGGCTCTTTCATTTGTAGGTTGTGGAGGGGTAGTGGGCTATTCCCTCCTTCCCCGGCAGCAGAGGGTCGATAATATCTTTCCGATTTCCCTTTTGTGAGAGCTGGCTTTGATGTCTACACCCCGCCCCCGCGGTGACAAGTGGGTAACTGGAGAGGTGCATGTGACAGCCTGCATGCGGAGACCGAGGTGGGGCTGTGGGGGTAGAAAGCTGGTCCGAACTGGTGGAGCGCTGGGGTCGGGAGGGTGCTGGATATTGGTGTATGGTGTTGTTGGGCCGAACGCTATAGGAAGAGACAGCACTGGCCTGGAGGGGTGGGGGCTAGACCCCTGAGCGGGGGTCGGGAGGAACCTGCGCCCAGAGAGCTCTGGAAGGGCTCTGTCTCTGCCATCCTCCCTGCACCAGTCCCTTCTGTGCTTTCAGTAGTCTGTCTGATGCCCACCGTCGGTCCCTGTCCAATGTGTCCTAGGCTCTGCCACCAGTTCCTGAAGAATGCCCGGCCTCTACTCACAGCATCGGCTCGGTCTGCCCAGGCTCCTGCCCTCAGTCATTCTACCTTCTACAGTGGTCACTGCAAGCAGGAGATCACGTTTTCATCGGGCTCCGCCCTCAGTCCCTGCACAGGTTGGCAGGCTTCTGGGCCCATGTTGGTTCTCTGTAGCACCAGGCCTCGGTACCACCACACTGTTGCCACGGAACCTGGGCGTCATCCTGGATTCCTCACTTTCGATGTACAGACAAGTCAACGCCGTCTCTTCATCCTGCTTCAACATTCTGCGCATGCTCAAAAAAACATTTCGTTGGATCCCCACCGAAACCAGGAAAACGGTCACCCACGCTCTGGTCACAAGCCGCCTGGACTACGGAAACACCCTCTACGCCGGTACTACCGCTAAACTTCAGAAAAAACTCCAACGAATCCAGAACGCCTCAGCCAGGCTCATATTAGACATCCCGCGTAAAGAACATATCTCTGGTCACCTGAAAAACCTTCACTGGCTCCCCGTCAATAAGAGGATCACTTTCCGGCTCCTAACCCACGCACACAAATCACTCTACGAAATCGGACCCGAATGCCTCAACACACGACTGTCCTTCTACACCCCCTCCCGCCAGCTACGATCATCCAACCAAGCTCTTGCCACTGTACCTCGCATCAACAAAACCACCATGGGAGGTAGATCCTTCTCCTACCTGGCAGCTAAAACCTGGAACTCACTTCCCACTTACCTGCGCCTTACTCAGAACCACCTAGCATTCAGAAAACAACTTAAAACGTGGATATTTGACAAGTAATTCCCCACCCCTCTTCAAGCGCCTTGAGACCCTCTGGGTATGTAGCGCGCTATATAAATTTTTTGACTTGACTTGACTGTGGGCTCTGTCAGAACTTAAAGCCTGTGAGGTCCCTGCGCCTACATACTAACCCTGCACCCACTTCTGGCCCTGTACCTCTCAGTGTGCCTTACTGCTTTCTTCAATGCGTGTCCCAGCCTCCATCATCTGTTTGCTGTCTTTTCTCTCTGCTTGGTCCATAAAACCCCTTTGATGCACCAGTCCCTTAGTTCCGGTCACTTCTCTGACTAATAAAAAATAGAAAGGTGCAACCTGGTATCCCTGGGGGCCTGGGGACATAATCAAAACATCAACAGTGGCTCCCTTGGAGGACGCTTTAAGCCTAAGCTTCCTAGGCAGAATAAATGTGTACGTTTCCACTCATGAAATGGGTGGTAAATGACTACATAAACATGTCAAATACACAGAATCCGAATAATGGGTCTTTAAAAAAAACAGTGCATTGACAGTGATAGGAGACAAGTAAATTGTAAAGTGCGCTTGTGCTGTTTACAAAAGCAATGTGTTCACAACAATGCTGACTAGCTGGTGCTTGAATATACAAAAGCGACTCAAAGCTAAGAGTTCAGGTTTGTTTGCTCTAGTTCATATTAGTCAGCACGTTAGTACATCGATGTTTTGACCTTATTTTTTTATTGAAAGGGGTCTTCATCAGGATAGAGAAATAAGCATCATCACAGCCACTGAAAATTTATACTGGTAGACCTCTTAATTGTAGACAGCAAAAAATCTCTCGATCAGCTTCACAGATCACAAATGATCTCATTATTATCATCATCATCATCATCAATAATCTTTATTTCAATAATAAAAACCATAAAAGATTTCCTACTATATAAAACCGTCATAAAACAGATCTTTCAATCCCGCGCCCATCCATTCCAACATAGTTAGAGGTTCTAATCGAAGTCCCAATAGAGGTTTTTCCTAGTAATTAAAACAATAAATACAATTTGAAAGTCTAAAAACGTGGAACCTCCATCAAAATTATCATTTTAACAAAATTACAATATTACCAATTCATTTAAACGCAATTTTTACGTGGTTATTTCCTTTTTAAAATATATTTAGAACTATCGGCATTACATACAAAAAAACCTATATCAATACATTTTAAGAGTTACTATTCTTTTCTTTGCACAAGATTAATCACGGAGATAGCTAAAATGTAAAACCCCTTCTCCTTCTTATTAACTCGACACAGAAAAGATATCTGCTTATGCCAAAGACAATGGATTGGTGTAGTATCCGTTTGCAATATTCTTTAAGCCTCACTCAACGTCTAAAACCCAAAAGGCGACAAATTGGTTTAATCCATTTTCTCCTAGTGAAGATGTAAGCAGAGCAGAAAAATAGTATGTGTACTTCATTCTCTTTGGCACCTGAATTGTAAAGTTCACAGCTACCATTATTTTGCTTTCCTGTGTTACACACCCACTTTGCAGTATTTGGCTTAATTTGCAAAATGCCATAACGAAATTTTAAATACAGAGATTTGGCAAGACCTGGTAGAATTTCATCCATAACGGACTCAAATTTACTGTTTGGTTTCATAGAAAGATACCTCATGGATAGGGTGCCTAGTTTGGGGTTGTGTAACCGGGAGCTTTGAATAAAAACCTAGTAGCTTAGCTTTAGCACTTTTTTGGAACTCAAAGTCAAGCCTTCTGGGTTCTCCCAAAAGTGTAACAAAGTGTTATACCGGTGCACTCCAAATTTAAACTATGTTTTGTGTTGAGTATGCGAATTTTAAGAGCAGCGCTCTGGTCGTCGCACGTAGTCAGGACGTGCCTTTCAATCTGATAATAAATGTTGAGGGTAGAATCATCTATCCTCCAGGCTGAGCGCAAAATCAACTGTGAAACACCAAGTTTCTTATCCTAGTTCATGAGTTTTATTGTCTTCATTAGGATATTTCAAATGTTCAATTTAACACGACATTGTACAAAGGATTTTCCTTGCGTACATAATTGCATTCTTATGTCGTAAGAATGTAATTATGTACGCAAGGAAAATCCTTATCATTCTCCCAAAAATGTCTCAGTCCCAGCTTGGTAAACCACTCCTCGTTATGAGTCAACCATGCCAACCGTGTGTTGTTTTTTATTCTCCGGATTTCCTGTAGGGCTTCTCTGTAATGGGCAAGTTTGTCTGTTGACCACAAGCGGACCCAAAACAATAATGGCAGTAGAGCCACGTGGTCATCTATACGATGGATGTGTAGGTCCATTACAAGAGGAAGTAAAGGGGTGCGTTTTGGGATACTTAATAGTTTCCTAAAGAAAATATTCTCTTGTGCCATAAATGTATGTTTCACTGCATAACCCCATAATTCTGCCCCATAAGGGGAAGCAGATTGTGCCTTATGTTTATATATCTCCAATGCTGGGGAAACAGCTTTTGATTGGCTGGTCTTGTGTCTCCTCTCTATCGGGGCTAAGTTCTGGATGAGAGCTGTATTACTCTTGTCCAGCTGGGGTTTCCACTCTAATTTAGTATCTAAAGTAATGCCTAGGTAATTAAAATTGTGCACATATTCAATCCTTTCTGGTTTGACAGTCAAAGTTTTTTAAAGTTTTATGTGGATTGACTGCCATATTTGGTTTTAGTTGAATTAATCGCCAATCCTTTGATTTCACAATAAGTTCTAAAAGTATTAAGTACATTTTAAACGGTAAACAACCTTTACAACGAAACTTTTACAACGCACTACCATTACGACGCAACTTTTACAACGGAAACCATTACAACGCATTGCGCTGGGGGGCGCTCTAGGATAGGGAATAGGTTTAATGTACTATCCAACACCTTCCCTACTATCCACGGGGACTGGAGTTGGAATAGTAAATTAATCTATTCACTATCCAGCGCCCCAAAGCACTATGCGTTGTAAAGGCATGCGTTGTAAAAACCGCGTTGTAAAGGCATGCGTGGTAAAAGCATGCGTTGTAACGTCATACATCCATTTGAACGCCTTTGGGTGTCTGGGATATTAAGATCGTATCGTCTACAAACAAGAGTGCAGGTACATGAGCCCCCCCCTCCCCCATGCAGGTACATCTCATCACTTTTGAAAAGTTCTTTAGGTTGCGCTAGATCTGCAGACTACAAAAGTAATTTTTTTGGGAGTTCGTTTAGCCTTGGAAGGTTGAGCTTAAAGCACTCTCTGAGTCTTTTACTAAAGCAGCTCCCCTCTGTACTCCCTGCAGCTCCCCTCTGTTTTCCCTGCAGCTCCCCTCTGTACTCCCTGCAGCCCCCTCTGTACTCCCTGCAGCTCCCCTCTGTATTCCCTGCAGCTCCCCTCTGTACTCCCTGCAGCTCCCCTCTGTACTCCCTGTAGCCCCCCCCTTACGCCCTGCAGCCCCCCTCCCTCCGTACTCCCTGCAGCCCCCTCTGTACTCCCTGCAGCCCCCCTCCCTCTGTACTCCCTGCAGCCCCCTCTGTACTCCGTGCAGCCCCTCTTTGTACTCCCTGCAGCCCCCCTCTGTACTCCCTGCACCCCCCTCTGTACTCCCTGTGTAACCCCCTCCCTCTGTACTCCCTGCAGCCCCCTCTGTCCTCCCTGCAGCCCCTCTTTGTACTCCCTGCAGCTCCCCTCTGTACTCCCTGTAGCCCCCCTTACTCCCTGCAGCCCCCCTCCCTCCGTACTCCCTGCAGCCCCCTCTGTACGCCCTGCAGCCCCCTCTGTACTCCCTGCAGCCCCCTCTGTACTCCCTGCAGCCCCCTCTGTACTCCCTGCAGCCCCCCTCTGAACTCCCTGCAGCCCCCCTCTGAACTCCCTGCAGCTCCCCTCTGTACTCCCTGTAGCCCCCCGCCGTACTCCCTGCAGCCCCCTCCCTCTGTACTCCCTGCACCCCCCTCTGTACTCCTTGCACCCCCCTCTGTACTCCCTGCCTCCCCCCTCTGTACTCCCTGCAGCTCCCCTCTGTACTCCCTGCAGCCCCCCTCTGTATTCCCTGCAGCCCCCCTCTGTATTCCCTGCAGCCCCCCTCTGTATTCCCTGCAGCCCCCCTCTGTATTCCCTGCAGCCCCCTCTGTACTACCTGCAGCTCCCCTCTGTACTCCCTGCAGCCCCCCGTACTCCCTGCAGCCCCCTCTGTACTCCCTACAGCCCCTCTATACTCCCTGCACCCCCCTCTATACTCCCTGCACCCCCCTATGTACTCCCTGCAGCCCCCCTCTGTACTCCCTGCAGCCCCCCTCTGTACTCCCTGCAGCCCCCTCTGTAGTCCCTGCAGCCCCCTCTGTATTCCCTGCAGCCCCCCTCTATATTCCCTGCAGCCCCCCTCTGTACTCCCTGCAGCCCCCCTCTGTACTCCCTGCAGCCCCCCTCTGCACTCCCTACAGCCCCTCTGTACTCCCTGCAGCCCCCTCTGTACTCCCTGCTCCCCCTCTGTACTCCCTGCAGCTCCCCTCTGTACTCCCTGCAGCCCCCTCTGTACTCCCTGCACCCCCCTCTGTACTCCCTGTGTAGCCCCCCTCCCTCCGTACTCCCTGCAGCCCCGTCTGTACTCCCTGCAGCCCCGTCTGTACCCCCTGCAGCCCCCTTTGTACTCCCTGCAGCCCCCCTCTGTACTCCCTGTGTAGCCCCCTCCCTCCGTACTCCCTGCAGCCCCGTCTGTACTCCCTGCAGCCCCGTCTGTACTCCCTTCAGCCCCCCTCTGTACTCCCTGCAGCTCCCCTATGTACTCCCTGCAGCTCCCCTCTGTACTCCCTGCAGCCCCCTCTATACTCCCTGCAGCCCCCCTCTGTACTCCCTGTGTAGCCCCCCTCCCTCCGTACTCCCTGCAGCCCCGTCTGTACTCCCTGCAGCCCCCCTCTTTACTCCCTGCAGCCCCCCTCTTTACTCCCTGCAGCCCCCCTCTTTACTCACTGCAGCCCCCCTCTGTACTCCCTGCAGCCCCCCTCTGTACTCCCTGTGTAGCCCCCTCCCTCCGTACTCCCTGCAGCCCCGTCTGTACTCCCTGCAGCCCCGTCTGTACTCCCTTCAGCCCCCCTCTGTACTCCCTGCAGCTCCCCTATGTACTCCCTGCAGCTCCCCTCTGTACTCCCTGCATCCCCCCTCCCTCCGAACTCACTGCATCCTCCCTCCCTCCGTACTCCCTGCAGCCCTGTCTGTATTCCCTGCAGCCCCCCCTCTGTATTCCCTGCAGCTCCCCTCTGTATTCCCTGCAGCCCCCTCTGTACTCCCTACAGCCCTGTCTTATTCCCTGCAGCCCCCTCCCTCTGTCCTTCCTGCAGCCCCGTCTGTACTCCCTGCAGCCCCTTCTGTACTCCCTGCAGCCCCCTCTGTACTCCCTGCCGCCTTCGGTCGTGCTGCTCTTTTCGCCTCTGTCCCCCTCCCTGGCTCTCTCTGGCCGGGCTCTCTCTCGTGTCGGTAAGAGCTCCCAGGTGGGCCCTGCTCTGAATGAATTGACGGATCGATCCGACGGCGGAGGAGGCCCTCGTGGCATGCATACCGAGCATTGCTGCTGGACCTTCGGAGGGTCAGAGGGGGAGGGGCGGAAGTGCAGGTGACAACCTGCCCTCGGGAGGGAGGGAGGGAGTCTGTGGCCGCAGTCTCATTCATTGCGACCGAGAGGGCCCCGTCTCTGTGGCTCGTCCGTCGCGGCTGCATGTATGGCCCTCCCTGTGCGCTCTGAGGCGTGCTTCACCTCCTCACAGCGCGCGCTTGTATGTCTCTCTGAAGGATGGTTCGTTTCCCACGCAGGGAAGAATGTCCCAAGGTTTGGAAGGGAGGGTTGCAGGGACCTAGGTTAGGGGAGTCTCGTCCGAGATTTTCACAACCAAGCACAGACCTCCTGAGTAGGGTGACCAGACGTCCCGGTTTTTCCCGGACGGTCCGGGGTTTTGGAGAAGTGTCCCGGTGTCCCGACACTTTTCTCCAACTTGGAGAAATGTCCGGGTTTTTGGGTAGTGCCTGGGTTATTAAAAGAAATGTCCCGGTTTTTAAGCAAGCGTCGGTTAATTAGGTGTTATACAGGCTCACATTGCGACCCGCCCTCCAGGAAACGGCGGCAGAAGTTCAGTTCTTTACCTCTTCTGCTGTGCTGCTTCGCCTCACTTGAGCAGCACAGCAGGATTTAATGAGGTGTGAATCAGGGCTGAAGAGGCCACAGGGCAAGGCCAGGCCCAGCAGTAGCTGGACCCTGGTGCTCTTTACAGAACGGGAGGTAATGTAAAAATACATTTCTTTAAAAGAGCACAAATATATATGTTTGTGTTCTTAAACAATGTATTTATATATACATGTATGTTTATATATATATATATATATTTATATATATATATATATATATATATATATATATCCCTGAAACCTGACAGAACATTTAGTCCCTTTTCTATGTTTGTGCCCGTCCCGGTTTTTAATTTTGAAAATCTGGTCACCCTACTCCTGAGGCAGCACCCCCCCGATTTTCACAACCAAGCACAGACCTCCTGAGGCTGAAGATACAAGGGAAAGCTTAACACTACTGCACTTCCCCGTTTACTTTCAAATGTCAACAGTATGGTACAGATCACAATAAAGCATGCTTCATTCGTAAGTAGCCTATACAGAAGCGTGTTTTCCTGAGTTCAGGTTAAAGTATAAGGCAGTGTTTGACTCCTTATGTCCAATTTACACTGCATGAGAATCCTTTATCATACTTACTAAAGTTCGCATCGGGTCAAGCAAAGTGCAAGCCAAACAGACAGGCCCCTTGTCACTCCACTTGCCCTATTAGGACAGCGGTGTTCATGATGAGCACAATGACTGACCAGGCTAGGGACCACGACTTGCATCCTTTGAAGATTTTGTGGTCATGGCAACTCGTCTCTCTCACAAACCGTATAGGTGGAAAGTAAAGTAGTGCGAATGGAGATCCATGGCTGTCAGGCGATGTCCAGCACAGATCATAAGACTATTCAAACACAGGAAGGACCCATCTGTTTGGGCCAACTAGACGCCCCCATCTCTTGAGAAGAATGAATGAAAGAGATGAGTAGCCGTAAGAAATTACCAAGGTGACCATGTGCGTTTAGTATGGGACACTTAAGTCTGGACGAGAATAAAGGATACTTCCTCGCACCTAGTCTCGCCTTGTGGGTGATAAATGACTCTTGTGTGTGGTCACTCTGCAAGCTTTACTTGCGAGCGGGTAACAGGCATTACAAGAGTGTCCAATAGAAACGGCCCACCGAGTAAACCACGGAAGCTGCGTCAGACATGATCTCTACAAGCAAATACCACCAAAGGAATCTATTTATATTCTTATTAATCAAACATATTAATTGAAAGACTATTTTTAAATAAATGTATTTACTGTTTTAAAGCAATAATAATAAGGAATTTAATTATTTTTAAACATATGAATGCCTGCTACTTCCAGGGATTCATTTGTACTTTACAAATAATTAAATGAATGTCTTTGATTAATAAGAATGCACATAGCTTCGTTTAGAAGCATTTGCTTACAGAGGTGTTACCAGAGAGCATGCTGGAGGAGGGAGTGGCGAGCTCCGCAGTCTGCTGCTGCTGCCGGGGAGGTCATCTTTGAGCTTATGTCACTGCACTGTCGCAACCTTTCCACTTTCCTTTCTGTGGGAGAGAGCTGGTGGTCTCCCTCCACCTCCACTGGCCTGCCCTTGCCACGGTCCTGTCGCTTCACTATGCCCTGGCCTATGCACAGCTTTAGCACTGCCCCCCCCCCCCCCCCCCCGCACTGTCCATCATGGCCGCCTCGCCTCTGTGGTGTCCTTCCTATCAGACACTTGTTCCAGTCCTTTCTTCCACCTCTGGCGAGAGGTTCATTCTGTTCCCATTGGGCGCCGTCTCGCCGTTCTCTGCCCCAGGTTGTGGCCCCTGTGCTCACGAGCCCGGTCACGCGCTGCTCCCTCCGGTGCCGCCTTCCTCGAGTACACTCTGTCGCGCGCTGTCCTGGGAGCTGCTCAAGGTGTTGGTGTGCGATAAGGACGGGGGCCTCCTCCAGGGTGGGGTGCTCTCTCTCCCGCTAAAGACGTGTCACATAACTTCGACCTTATTTAACTCTTTGCAGACTCACCTTTGCAGCTCTTTCCAGAGGTGATTGTGATGACAATAAAGATTGTCTCATGCATTGCCAATGTCTTGGGTAGTGTCGTGCACACCTCAGACCATTGCATGCTAGTATTGTGCTGGCCGAAAGTGTCCAGAGTGTCTGTGGGCGCACGTGTGCAAGCGCAGCTTCTTATCACGTCTTACCAGAGGCTGCAACATTTTGTTTTTACGAGTTCATTTTTGTCCAGCCTGGTCTAAAGCAGTTGCGCGATTGCCAAGTGCCCCGCTGTGTGTGGCACCCCCGCCCAACCGTGGCTTCTTACTCTGCATCTGGTGCTACAGCGCCCCCTCTTCAGTGTGGGCCGCAAGCCTTCTCATGTGCAGAGTGCACGGGCTGAAGGTGCCACAAGTAATGTTGTTGCCACTTGACAAATGTTGGAAAGTCTTACCTGAGGTTCTTTCTTAGACGATGCTGTCTTTACAGATGTATTATAATGCTTCATCTGTTGAACATGGCACACCTGCTCGGGCGCCTGTTCTTTGCAGCTGCAGGGGTGCAGCGGACATAGGTGCCATCGGTTCAGTTACGCCAGGGCCCACGAGTTCCCACCTTAAGGGTGACATTTCCCTTGCCTTCGTTAGGGGTCCATGGCACCCTTGCTATACTACTATGAATCTGCGGGACTCCTTTTAAACTAATGCACAATTGTACGTTTATTTTTTATTTTCAAAGAAGCGTAAGGTGCGCGCCTTTTTAAAGATAAAGAGTTTGACGCGTTTTCGTGGTGTTCGTGTGATGCTACTCACTCGCCTAGGTTGCTTGCCAGCTGTCACCCAGGCTGCCTCCGTCATGGATCTGTGCGTTCTGGTTGGTGCTGAGCCTCCCCTCTCATCAGCTTGGACAGGGCGTGGAGGGCCAGTTGTCGGAGGCGTCGCGGGTGTGCAGCGCCACAGTTGTTATTTTGTGTCTTGTATTTGCTTGGCTTTGGAAAGAAGAAGCGGCCGTGGCCCGCTCGCCCCAGCGTTCATGTACAAGACTGCATTGTGTGGCTCTTGGAAACATTTCCTGCCGGAGGTGTCCTGAGCTCCCACATGTCACGCGGTGTGTGAAATCACTGCGAGGCGCCGGTGGGGCAGGAGTCCTTATGTCTGCTCTGCCCTGGCGGTGGTGTGGCCCACTCGCTGCCAGCCTCCTCTGTCGCTGGCGGTGTTACTTTCTTAAAACGTGAAAAACGGGTGGGATTGAGAGGGGCGCGCGCTGCTGACAGGATACAGATGTCTTGCAGCTCGAGCGTCTTCATCCGGGTCATGAGCGCAGCGTCCTCTTGAAAATGTCCCCGTGCAGACATCGTGTAGCCCTGGCAAGTTGGAGGGTTCTGGGTGTCCTGGGTGTGGTGTCGTATTCGGGCGGTGGTCGTGGTTCTGTCCCCTGGCGGTTCTCGCTGGTTAGCTTCTTTCTTTCTTTCATTGCCCACAGGTAGGGGCGTTTGTCCATCGGTGGTACACAGGGTTCTACCACGCCCTTCGTGTCGCATCGATCGCATGCATGCATGACGGGAGGGCCGAGGACCCTCTTCTGCAGGTTGTTGCGGGCCCCTCGTGCCTGGCCTTGCAGGGTTGTGTGAGATCTTCAGGGTCTTGCAGGCATTGATCTAGGGAAGCTTCCATTTTAGATCAGGGCGGTTGGATGGATTGTAAGAGATGCATGTTTGAATCCTTCGCTAGAGTGATGGGGGGAGGGGGGACTTGAGTTTGATCTGCAACTCCCACAGGTGCATGGGAGTATTTGTGGCTTGATTAACAGGGCAGTCCTGAAGGAAGCCTACCAGATATATTTCCTCTTTAGATAATCTGGACCTGTTCCATGCAGGGCTTTTAAGACGATACTTAAGGCTTTAAAGTCAATGTGTTTACTAACAGGCAGGGCTTTAAGTGGGCCGGGTCTCACCGGTGCTGAGCTCCGGCAGTTTTTTAAAGGAGTCCTCAAAACGGGTCTCTATCGTGCTCTGTTTTGTGCCTGCAGGCACATTGATGTGCACGTGCTCACACTGCTCACTTCCCACTAGTGGAGAAGTTAGGTCATGACGTCATGCCAGGTGAGCGTTGTAGGGGAAGGGAAATCCTTTAAACAGTCATTTTCTCTCTGGATTTCCCTTCTTTTTTTGGAACTCAGGAGCAGCAGCATTGTGATGGTGTCACCAGGGCTTTAAGTGGAAGCTTTTTCAATATTGTATACACCATAGTTGCTGCTTATTTATCTTGTGCAACTAACAACCATTGACAAAGCCAATAGTCCAGACTTCTTGTAGATATGATGTTACTTGTGGCATATATCTGGATGCAATGACGGAAACAGAAAAATACAAGTTGGGCGGCACACTATGCTAAGCACAGATTTTTAGCTTAGGTGTTTTAAAGCCACGCCCTTAATTACATTGGCCACGCCCCTTTGAGAGACCCCCTAGTTTTTTTTTATCCCACTCAAAGCCCTGCCAACAGGTAACCACTGGGGTTGGGCTAAATCCTGCTATGCTGATTGGTGCTTGGGAATCCCCGTCAGCATACGTGCTACAGCGTTTTGTAGGACTTGTAATTTAATAGTCTCAGCTGTATATTAATGTATAGGGCATTGCAATAGTGCAGTTCCAAAAGCACAAGAACAGTAATAACAAGTTTCTGCAAATCTTGCGGGATGAAAGGAAAAACCTTTCTCAAGATCTTTAATTCAAAGAAAGAAGCGGAAGTCACAGCATTTATCTGCTTGTCAATTGTTAGTTTGTTGTTTAACACAATCCCCATATCTTCTACTTTGGAGACCGGAACTGGTAGAGCTCCTTATTCTGATGGCCACTAAAGGACCAAAAGGAAATAGAGTTACCCACCAGGAGTCGTTCGGTTTTACAGGAGTTCAACTTTAGACAAATGTTGGCCATCCAGTGACTGATCTGCTCCATGTAAGAAGCTGCATTGACACTCACACTATGCTTTGGACCATTTTAATCAAAACCTTAGATGAGCTGCTCGATAATAGGCTTGAAAAGTTTGGGATCCCATTACCCTCCGCCCACGCTACGTTATTCTTGCTGGCTGCCTCCTCTTATAATGCATTGAGAGCTGGCCCACGGTCCTTAGGATCCACTGCCCCTCGATGAGGCATCGCTGAATTTACAACGTTTAGCTGGCGCACTCCGTCCCCAGGCCAGCATTTTTCTCCTTTAAACAAACTTCTCTGGGAGGATCTGCCTTCTGCTATATTGCTTCCTTCGGTGCTGGGCTACAAAGGAAGTCTTTTTATATTACCCAGGAGTTATCTGCGGTCCCTGGGCTTCACAGGTTTCTTTGTGTGGGGCATTTCCTCCCAACTTTGTGGATCAGCCTTTGGCTCAGTGGTACTTTCATCTCATCCAGATTTCCGTGTAAATATGCGGATGCTCAGAAGCCGAGTCAGTCTTGTGTCCAGCGGGTTTCGGTGGACTGTTTATACAAGAGCACTGCTGATTTGGATGCACGTGTACTTGTCTCCTCCTGAAACTCTGCATTTTAAGTGTCACACGCCAGCATATGCAGGAAAAAGTCTTCTTGACACAACATCTTTGCACACCAAGGAAGCCTGAAGATCATCACGAAGAAGGCAGAAGTCATGCAACTCAACATCCCGAAACCTTCTCCAATCAAAGTGGATGGAGAGGAGCTAGCAATTTTCTGTCTTCGGGTCACAAGGACCAAATGTGCCATAACCAGTGACATGATTGTGTGGGTGCAGTCTCGGGCCCTTAGCAAGAAAGCAAAGAGCCGTCCGGCTCCCATCTTGGCCGGAGCCAGCTCCTCTGATGTTGCATTGATTTCTTGTGGCATTAATGAGCACCCGGGCTGCACGGACTTTATGATACATCACCTCAAGGCTTCCTCTATACATGCTTTATCCATCTGGGCTTGGCTCTCCGTTGTGTTGGCCAAGGGCCTGCTCCATTTCAGAATCTGTGCTTTGTTCTCACCCATGAGAAAGAGTCTTTCTCTGCACTGGTGCCGCTGAGGCCACTTGTGGAAGTTCACTTTATCTACTTGAGGGATCTGTATTTTTCTTCACTTTGGCAAACTGGTGTGACGTTGACACCTGCCGAGGTACAGGCAATCTTAGGACTGAAATACTATAATCGGGGCGAGGTGCACCTCATTAGATGGTCCTCCTTTCTGGGAGGTGGAGTCTAGAAGGGTTTATGTGGCCATAGGCTTGTGTAGATTGCACCCAGAAATAGCAACAAAGTGATAAATAGTTGCCAGGCAAAATATTGGTTGCCGATTTTTATAAGTATAAAAACAAACAACTACTCCATGTTATCTGTTGCGGACAAGTCTTTTTAAGCGAACATAACAAGTTCCTACATCCAGCTTTTCCTCACTTCAGCATACGGGCCTGCAAAGCTGCAAATATTGCATGTTTCAACAGAAGGTACTTAAATAGACAGTTTTGTAAAGTATAGGAACACTGTGTTCAAAACTGTGGACATACGATCTGAATCATGCACAATTTAAACAATTTAATCCTTTACATGCTTTAGAAGATTCCACGTGTTTATTTCATACATTTTAATTGACGCAAGGGACACCTTATTATTTTAGTATAATGATATTTCATCTGTGTATATTAAATGGTTTTAAAGTAAACCTGATTGCTTCTACTAGGTCAGTGGTTCTTAACCTTTTGTTTGTTGACCCCCCTCCTCCCGAATCATTACTGGAAGCTGGGGTGCGCCACTGATTTATTTCTGGACACAGAGACCTTGGCATTTTTTATGAGTTGCACTGCAAAGCAATGCACGGGACTACTCCTCGTCCATACTATATTCGTTTCGATATATGTGATATACTTGCACTGCACTGCTCCCACAAATCAGTTTGAGGATACCAACTTAATGTTGTGCCTCCAGTTTAAAATTCCTTAACATTAATAGAACGCTTTTAACATTTTCAGTTGTACACTTCTTTATTTATATCCACTTTATTAATCTCTTAATATTATTTAATTTTCGATCATTCGCAGACCCCCAGATTAGGCTTTGTGGACCCCCAGGGGTCCCCGGACCACAGATTAAGACCCACTGTTCTAGGTGATGCTCACCAAAGGAAGGGTGGGTTTGGGGTACGGTGGATATTTATTCACCCAATCCATAAGACAGTCAAGTTCAGGAAACGGTCTTCATTCATGCCCTCCTTGCCTGTTACCTCCGCCCCCAGTGCCTTCTACGGTTCTACCATAGCCTCCGTACATACGGGGACAGAGCATCGCCTCTAACCCGTGCCCACCGCTCTGCTCTCAGTGCCGGTGGGACCAGCCTGTGATCGGGCCGAACGAGAGCCCTAAACTACCCCTCGTGCCTGCCCGGCCTTCTCGGGGCGATGGTGTGAGGTGAGGCTTCAGTAATACATTCATGTCTGTGTGTTCACAATTCACAGGCTGGCCAGGGAAGGAGGGTGCAGTGTTTTCCCGGCGGGTCTGTCTGTGTGAGGCTGTATATGTTGTGTATGTGACGCAGTACAATCAGATTCCATCGAGGATTAGCGATTAAGGCCCTCGCGGCCGCCTCTGGGTCCGTATGGCAGATGGCATCCCAGGGAGGGGCAGCGCCGAACTACTGCGCCCTTCTGCAGACTCGGCATCGCCTTCAGAAATGGTTGGCAGAAGCAGCTGGCCTTGCCTGGCATGTGACTGACTCTAGAATAGCCCTGCCGGCCCGCATGGTCCTCGCTGGTCCTCATTCTGGCAATGCCCCGCCCCTTCCTGTCAGCTGGTACTGGGTTAGTGGGTTCTGTGCTGTGTGGATACCTCTGTGCAGGTGACCCGGTGCTCCAGGCGCCCATCGCCAAGAGAAGATGTCAGAGCCGGGGCTGGTAACGTTCACCTGCCATCACCAGGGCTTTGGCACGGTCTGGTGCCTGGGAGGATGCAGCATGGCAGACTCCCTGGCTCCTGGGGCGGGCGAGTCGAGGTGTTTGGAGAGGTGAGGAAAGATGTGCATGAGAGCGGCGCGGCGTGCAGGTGTGCGCTGCGTGTGCAGGCCTGTGATCTGTGTGCGTAGCTCCTTCTGCAGGTCTGCTCTGGGGCGGTCCGTGCGCTCCTATCAGCCTGTCATCGGGAAAGGCTCACCGTGACAGCCCTCAGGTGCCCTGCACTGACTGGCAAGAGCGTCACTGCTGCGTCATGCGCCAGCAGATGACGTCACTCTAGCCGGAGCCCGGCATTCTCTGCCCTGTGGTCACTCACTGGGCCCGCTCCGGTGGCTGTTGGGCCCTTCCAAGATCGAAGACGCCACTGGAGCGTGCTGGGCCCTGCATGGGTTGAAGCCCTTCCCGTGGCATGCCCAGCACAGGTGGGCGCTTCTGTGTTTACTTAATATCGAAGGAAAGGGAAAATCCCACCCTGAGCCCCTCAGGCTGCTGAATTCTCAGGGGTTTGGGTGAATTTCCACAGTGCAAAAAACTATTTCCTCAAAAAAAACTCAGCAAATTTCAGAAACAAAAAGCAGCAGAATATGGGATAAGAAAACAGGTAAAATAAATGAGGGAAAGAGTAAAATATGAGGGAGTAGAGGTTCTTGAGGGTAAATAGGGCTAGAGAGAATACAGATAGGAGCAGAAGTACTAGTGTCTAGGTAGGTAGCGCGTAGATACTAGGAGGTAGGGAGAGAAGTCCTAGGGTGGAGGTGTAATATTTAGGCTATCACAGAGGCAGTAAGAATATGTAAAAGCGCCAGGATACAATTAGAGGGCCTAGGGTACAGGACAAGGTATAGGTGATTACATGTACAGATGATAGCATATACCTGAGATTGAAACAGTGGGGTCAGAGGTTATTGTGGGGGCACTAAGGTACAGGTGGGGGTTGAGAATCTCTAGGGTGTAGATAGAGGTACAGGAACTAGTGTATAGGTTGGGGAGGAGGTGCAGCGATATAGAAATGAATGTGTATATGGAGGTGGGAAGTGGGTTTGGATGGGGTGGAATAATGAAGGTTCAGGTGCAGCAACAGATGGATCTAGGCAGACAGAGTTGCTAGGGGCTAGGTAGGGATTGACATGCTAGGGAATAGGCAGGGAAGCAGTCCTACGATACTGACAGATTTACAGTGGGATAGACTGAGCTGGTAAGAATAGGGTATTGAAAGACGTACAGGGGGCGTGATAATAGGGCATATTTGATGATAAACATACTAGGGTACAGGCAGGTGGCAGTAAAGGTGTATTATGGTATATGCAGTTGTAGAGCATAGATAGACAGGGCCACTTGAATTATGTGGCAGTTGTAGGAAGGTACCTCCTGACTATGGTTGCCCCCAACTTTTTACCCTGTGTTTTTGCTGGTTTTGGACATAGTCGACCTGGGACCCTGCCAATCAGGACCCCAGGCCTACTGCTCTCTCTTTAAAATGGATTCCATGTACCCTAGGTACATTTCCAATTGGTACTGGGCCACCCTATCAGACCCTGTAACTCAGGGCATGGGTGTACCCAGGGCTGCCAGGGGCTGCAGCATGTATTATGCCACCCCTGGCTGGCCTCCTAAATTTGACACAACTGGCTGCATGACAGCTGGGGCAAAGTCGTGTAATCACCCTTTGCTGTAGGTGTAGTATACCTATACCTAACCCTAAAATGGACACACAGATTCCTATCAGTCACTCCTATGGCAGGCCTTGACAATCCTGAAGGCAGAGTGCTTGGAATCGTGTGAGATGGTGTTCTGGCATGAGCTGAGCCTGTCTGCAGCTTGCGGAACCAAGTCCTAATAGCTGTTCCATGATATCGCATACCATATACTCTTAAGTGCATTATAATCCTCGCGGTTAAATGCTAACTTTGGTATTGCTTTATCAAAACATGTCGAGTAAGGTGTCATACGAATTGGAATACTAACCCCTCGCCAATTCTGGCGACGGGGTTAGCATTCCACCCTTCTAGAGGGACACGACATGTATGTAACTGTGAACCCCGGTTAAAGTTAACTGAAGCCTCAGCTCCACAAAATGGATGCTGCCACCACAGACACGAGTCTGACCTCCTGCTGCTGGGAGTCCTTCCAGCGAGGGAGGCCTGGACAAAGGGTTTCCTGTCCGGGGCGGTGCTAGCACCATCCCAGACATGGTTTTGTGTATCCAGGGTAGGCAGGGCTTTTCAGGAAGGTGACTGCTGAGTGGCACCCCGGTGCTCACTACGCATAGGCCAGTCAGAACCAGTTCCAGGGGCACACCAGCCCCTGGCCTGGGGAAGTCCGGCAGGGGAGAGGGGTGTAACCACCCCCCTCCTGGTCCCACCCATAGGCAGGACCTAGTCACCGGGTCAGCCCCCTTTTTTAGTATAAAGATAGGAGCGGGCCCCCTGTTCAAACTAGATCATCTTTGGAATCAAGACACGACTTTCTGCGAAAGGACTTCAAGATTTCTTCATCAAGATTCTCCCTTGTGGCTAAGGAGTAGTCACCCTGCATCCGCAGGCACCATCCTAAAGAACACTGCGGTCTGCTGCAAGTCCTTCATCACGAATCCGACGACCCAGCTCGACGAGACCCGGCTTCCCTGGCACCTCTGACCTCTACTCACCTCTACAGCAAAGCTGAGAACCGTGAGTGCGACGAGACCTCGAGGGACCGACGATCGCCAAGACTGCACGACATCTTTACAACAAGCCCACCGTGTCCTCCACGGGTGAGTGCTTTGGGGTCCGAGAAGCCCCGACCCTGCGCAGCTCCAGCACCCAAGGTCAGCCTCCCTGCATCTCCACGATCTGCGTGGGGCCCTTCTGCTGTTTGCTGTGCACCGCGTTGTTTGGCTACTAGCCGGCTGGCTTGTGGCCTTCTGAACGACGCCCGACGACATCACTGCTGCTGGTCTGGTTGCTCCAGACTGGCCCTTGCTTCCTTCTTCAAGAGAGGCACCCCGGACCCCCCTGGTCCACTCCAGACGCCATTTTAGGTCCACCGCGTGGGCTTGAATTTGCCAAGGCTTTGTTGCCCAATCCTGGGTCCAGCGACGCCGACAGCTTCTATCTTCGTGGGACAGCTCGATCCTCCATCCTGGTCGCCGACAACGCCTCCTGGTCCGTGAGATCTTCGAGCACAGCGTCACCCACTCACCTAGTCGAGGTGGCTACCATCCGGTGCCCTCCTGGTGCCCACTGACTACTGGCTAGTAGTCTCGAACTTGGTCCCCTCTGCTTTCAGGTGTCATCTTCCATCGATCCAGGCTTGGATCCACCGAACTTTCTTCACTGGTCGCCTGCCAGCAACTTCTTTCTTCCAGGCTCCTGGTCCGGCAACGAGGATTCCCGACGTCTTTTGAGTCCTATGCAGCTGCAGCCCCTGGGCTAGGTAACTTCGGCATTTCGGTGCCCCAGCATAGCCTCACTATCCAAGGGTCAGAATCCACTTTCGTTTTCCTCCTACCAGGTCGGGTTCGCCCGAGAACACTAACTTTGCAATTTCTAGCTACCATAGACTTTGTCCCGCATCTCGCGTGAGAGTGCACACACTGCACCCGAGTCCCCTGGGTCTCCTAGAAGTAATCTAACGATTCTATAGTCAAGATCTAGCGATTCCAAAGCCTATTAGTACTGTACTTACCTGCTAGTAATTTCGCATTCCACTTTTCAAGTATATGGTTTTCCGTGCCCCTCGGGCATTTGTATATACTGTGCTAACTTAAGTATTTTTGTAAGAGTTTTGGTTTGTGCTTAGTACCCTGTCCTCATAAAGAGTACAGGGCTGTTGTGATACTTAATAAATAACTGTTTATTTTCATAACACTTGTGTGGTGTCCTTTCACTTGGTGTTCAAGGGGTATATGTGTGGTAAACAGCTGGCTTAACACGCCCTCTCGAGTCTTTAGCCTTAGACTGCTCGTATCCACGCTACTAGGATAGCTGGTCTATAAGGTTGACTTACAACCAATCATCAATAAGGGTTGCTGGACTGATACATAGTGTTCACTAGAATAGTGAGCACTGCATATCAGGCCACCTTCTCACAGCAGTGGTGCTACAGATTAAGTGGCACGTTGACTTGATTATGTGGCAAAAAAAAGCCAAATTATGCGGCATAATGGGCCTTATTTGGAGAGGAAGATTATCCATAATAGGTGTCCTTTAGGACGTTTCTCTTCAGAATCACACGCTAGGGTGGATTCTCCTCACTTCACGGTCCTATACTGGTATAACTTGGCACTGCTATCTGCTACCACTAGCACTGGTAAAAACGTATGCTGCTCAACATGGGAGGTCACGCTATTATGTTGTGGTCCAGTACAGTTCGAAGGAGTAAACTGGACTTATCTCAGTCATACTGAAAGTGTCTAACACTAAAGAAAACGAGCATTGGCAAAGACAACAGGTTTCATATTGGCTGCCAGTCTTTTGTCTTTTCCGATGCATCTTTTGTTTTATCATTATTTTTGGAAAACATTATTAATGGGGAAGCTGCAAGATCCTCACCAATATTTAAAATAAAATGTTGGTTAAAAGCTAAAATATGTTTTGGTCTCAAATAGCACAGATTGCCCGAATAGTCCTTAGCACTGATGGGAACTTCTTTGTAGATATGCTGTTCGTGAAAGAGCGGAATGCAGTCACTCACAGTGAAGTTAGCCAATGGCTGATGTGGGCTGACTCATTGCTCTATGCTGCATGGTTTAGTGAGTGGATATAATAGGTGGAAAACACAACATTTCAATGGATGAAGAGGGCTATTTCAAAGATAGATACACAATGTCAACCGCCACTGTGTAGTAAGTTAGGTCAGAGTTTCCACAGGAAGAGCATTTTTTGTTTGGACAGTAACTTTGGCACCGTTTCATGAATCTGCACAACATTTACCAAAAGAAAGGTTATCCACCTCGGCTTCTTCATGGAAAGTTTTCTGCTGCTCTATCAAGTGGAGGCGGACTAAATGGAGGGAAGTTCTAAAAAGTGCAGTTTCTCATGTTAATTGCCATAGGAAACTTTGCTGTCCGATACAGACAAATATGACTGAACGGAATTACACAAAATTTGGCAATAAGTTAAACCTCTACTCAGTAAACATGTTTTTTGTGATTTGATGCAAATTGATTCAACCATTTTAGGGAAGTTCTAATTTAAAAAGGGACTTGCACCTAATTGGCCAGGAACAGGGACGGACTGCTGCTGTTTTCCGCAGCGCTTGCCAGGAACCTCCTCATCGTTGCTCTACATCGTTGCTGCTAGCGGAACCCGCTTCGCGGGTCCCGCGTCGCCCTAGGACCAGGGGCTGAAGTTCTCTTTGTTGCGGAGTGGGTCAGAGGGCTGCGAGCGACGGGGTGTGGACTCCGTTTCCCAGGAGCCCAAGGGAAACCCCGAGCCCGTGTCACCTGGGCTGCTCTCCCTCATCGTCCCGCCCCCTGCCTCCGGGTCGAGATAAAGTGCCCCGTGAGGCTTGAGAACGCGGGACTTGCACCTAATTGGCCAGGAACAGGGACGGACTGCTGCTGTTTTCCGCAGCGCTTGCCAGGAACCTCCTCATCGTTGCTCTACATCGTTGCTGCTAGCGGAACCCGCTTCGCGGGTCCCGCGTCGCCCTAGGACCAGGGGCTGAAGTTCTCTTTGTTGCGGAGTGGGTCAGAGGGCTGCAAGCGACGGGGTGTGGACTCCGTTTCCCAGGAGCCCAAGGGAAACCCCGAGCCCGTGTCACCTGGGCTGCTCTCCCTCATCGTCCCGCCCCCTGCCTCCGGGTCGAGATAAAGTGCCCCGTGAGGCTTGAGAACGCGGGACTTGCACCTAATTGGCCAGGAACAGGGACGGACTGCTGCTGTTTTCCGCAGCGCTTGCCAGGAACCTCCTCATCGTTGCTCTACATCGTTGCTGCTAGCGGAACCCGCTTCGCGGGTCCCGCGTCGCCCTAGGACCAGGGGCTGAAGTTCTCTATGTTGCGGAGTGGGTCAGAGGGCTGCGAGCGACGGGGTGTGGACTCCGTTTCCCAGGAGCCCAAGGGAAACCCCGAGCCCGTGTCACCTGGGCTGCTCTCCCTCATCGTCCCGCCCCCTGCCTCCGGGTCGAGATAAAGTGCCCCGTGAGGCTTGAGAACGCGGGACTTGCACCTAATTGGCCAGGAACAGGGACGGACTGCTGCTGTTTTCCGCAGCGCTTGCCAGGAACCTCCTCATCGTTGCTCTACATCGTTGCTGCTAGCGGAACCCGCTTCGCGGGTCCCGCGTCGCCCTAGGACCAGGGGCTGAAGTTCTCTTTGTTGCGGAGTGGGTCAGAGGGCTGCGAGCGACGGGGTGTGGACTCCGTTTCCCAGGAGCCCAAGGGAAACCCCGAGCCCGTGTCACCTGGGCTGCTCTCCCTCATCGTCCCGCCCCCTGCCTCCGGGTCGAGATAAAGTGCCCCGTGAGGCTTGAGAACGCGGGACTTGCACCTAATTGGCCAGGAACAGGGACGGACTGCTGCTGTTTTCCGCAGCGCTTGCCAGGAACCTCCTCATCGTTGCTCTACATCGTTGCTGCTAGCGGAACCCGCTTCGCGGGTCCCGCGTCGCCCTAGGACCAGGGGCTGAAGTTCTCTTTGTTGCGGAGTGGGTCAGAGGGCTGCGAGCGACGGGGTGTGGACTCCGTTTCCCAGGAGCCCAAGGGAAACCCCGAGCCCGTGTCACCTGGGCTGCTCTCCCTCATCGTCCCGCCCCCTCATCTAACTGGAGGAAGCGACCTATATTAACCGTAGAGCCATGCTGCGCGGGAGCGCGCGGGAGCGCCCGGGGCGAAGCCCGGGCCAAGGGCGGGCCCGTTTAAGCCCGTTCAAGACCGGGTAAGACTGGACTGGGCCACCCCCTTGATAGCGTATCCTCTGTGCTGTTATTGTAGTACTTGTATTGTAAACCCCGACTTTCCGGTTACTTAACTTAGCGCTATACTTATTAATTTCGTATCATGTCACCTAGGCTTACTAGAAACACCAAGCCTACCCATGCTGCACAGGTCAAAGGGCCTATAGATCAATTTATTGCTAAAGCAAACGATGCCATAAATCAAGGTGTCCTTTTACTTGAAAGGAGAGTCTCCCAGGATTTGGCCGCAGCCAGACGCTCCTCCCTGGGACTACTGGCGGCAGCCAAAACTCCGCAACGCCCTGTAGACGCTGGTTTACAGCTGGAGACTCATACTGTCCCTGGAATAGTGGATTTATCAGTATCCATCGATCTCTCCACTACTCACATTTCACCCTCTTCTGCACCACATACTCCCCCGTCACTCGAGAGAACTCCACTTCTCTTTACTATCCCTCCCGAGGAGGATTCTCCTTCTTCTCCCTCCTTAAATGCAAGGGGTCAGAGGGAGGGGGCCATTCCGAAAAAGAGGAAAGTGAAAAAGGGTCCTAAAAAAACCTCCCACAATAACGTCATCATACAACAGGATCCCCTGATACCCCCCTCAGATCACCCCCTTCCTTCAGCTTTATCCCCATCTTACCCAGCACTGTTTCAACAGTCAACGCTTACCACAGCGCCTGAAATAATAAATCTTTCGTCAGACACACTTAACCAAAACCCAAGTGGCAATTTACATAGCGAACTGGCTCCCAGTACACATGAGACCTTCTCCTTGGTGTCTATAGAGGCTTTAATTAAGTTACATCTGAAACCCATTGAGTTAACACTTTCGAAAATTCTAAAATCTTTAGCCTCATTAACAAATGACTTAAATGTTCAGAAAAGTCTGACCATAATCTCAACACCCTCACTCCCAGTGCCTCAACCTCAAAATTCAAAACCTAAAAATGCAGGTAAAACCAACTCTCTGCAAACATCCAAACCACAGAAAGTGGCAACCACCACAGCGGTGGTTCACCAGAATTCCACCAAATCACCTAGCAAACCAGCGCAGCAAATACCAGCTAATAACGCAGCTAAGAACACTTCCATCTCTTCACGTCCTGCTCCTTCTGTAGCAAAGGCCCAACCCGTCACAATAACCACAACAACCCCGGCAAAATCCTCGACAAAAACCCCAGCCTCAAAAAACGTCTCTTATAACGCAAGACGTAACGGAGCCCGGCCTGCTCACCTTCCCCCAGAAGCGACCCCGTACATTATCATTATGACCGGGGTCCCAGTTTTGCGTACCAATTCTGAAGAACCGGGATGGTCCCTAAAAAACAAAATAATCCACTGGTTGTCACTGAATCGCCCACTTCCTCCATATTCTAATAACAGAATTGTTTCGGTACGCAGAGTCCCGTGGATCGGGAGGGAGCGAAAAACGATCCCAGGAGATTGCATAATCATAAACTTTGAGGATCCCCAAACTGTCGAGTTGATCTCCTCTTGGGGCCCCCAAACATCCCCTGAGGGAATCGGCACTAAAAGACTAGCCTTTTTCTATCCTCCAGCTAAACCCATGCAACCAAGCCCCGAGTGGAACTGGACCCAGGTAGGCAACTGGAATAGTAACTCGGATTGGTCAAACTGGGCAGGACAAGGAGGTAGAGATAACATGCCATACCTAGATTGGGGGGGCGTCCCTACTTATAATAGGTTTGACTGCCTAGAAATGGTGGACTGACCACCACTCTCCACCGTCTTGGAAGACAGGAATATATCCCCCTCCAGCCCTCTATCCTTGTCGCCTGTAAGTTCCTTCCAACTCCCAAGTCCATCGACTCAAATAAAGTCACCATTAACCACATTAGCTACAATTGCCACAGATGATATAAACCTCTGTCAAGGCGCTGATATTCAGCCCAGTCCCGCTATCATATGTAACATGCAAGGTGACATCCTGTCCCTCTCTCCAAATTTCGATCCATGCGCAATAACTAAGACTCCTTCGCAAATAGGATGCCCAGCGTATGGTACTGAAACCCCGTTGTTCCACCTAGTCTCAATAATATTCTGGAACGTTGCAGGTCTCCGATCCAAGATTGTACTGGCACCTTGGTTAGACTTTGTCATCACGCATCAGATAATTTGCCTGCAAGAGACCTGGACAATTAACCCACTGCATATACAAGGATACATAACACTTCACTCCCCAGCCAGTCCAACAACACATGGTAGACCCAAGGGGGGCCTTGTGGTTTATATTTCTAACACTTTAGCAGCAAAGAAAACCATAACTCTACGTACTACACCAAATTATCAAATTATTTTGCTCACTTTTAAAAATGGTACATCTTACACTCTCATAAACTTTTACAACAATTTAACACCAGCAGATTGTGCAAAGACTGTGTCTGATATTTCTTTGTATATAACTGAACAACGTGTTAAGTATCCATCAGCTATGAGCAATGTAATATGGGGAGGGGATTTTAATGTACAACTGTGCCCTAACTATAAGAAAACTGTCTGTGGCCTCTTAGATGAACATGATTCCCCGTTGACCCACTTTACCCATACCCCTGTAGGAGACTCTTTTAATGATAGCCTAATGTCCCTAGAAGTGATGTTCGCAAATGAACTCGTAAATCCACCTGTGGAATTTAGACCTACCTTTCATGGCAGGGGTTGTCGTAGCACCATAGATTTTATACTATGTTCTTATCCTGTAATGGGTACGCTTCACCAATTTACTACAGGCTCAGAAATAGCCGGCGATCATTTTCCTAACAGTATTAAGATCAAGTTACCTACGACTGCTCCCAATACACCGAAGAAGAGTTTGCTGACCCAAAAAGCACTGACTATGGATAAAACAAACGGTTACTCTGTGAAATGGTCAAGTGTTGACCCATCCGTTACCTCAAGTAAGGTCATAGCTAAGGCTCTCCCCTGGATTTCCACCTGTCTCGATGAAGACTCCTCCCATGAGCAAATTATTACTAGCTTCGGAGAAATCCTCAATACCATCCAGAAGGTATTAACCCGAAAGCCCAATCCAGGTAATCACTCTGAGCCTCGATGGTTCAACACGGCTTGTCGGAAAGCCCTAACCGCTTTAAAAAAAGAGCTACACAACCCAAATAGAGATAAAGATACTGTAGCTAAATTAAGAACAGAATACAAGCAGGCCCAAACGAGTTGCAAAAAAGATCATAAAAATAAACTGTGGGCCCAATTACATGCGAGCTGCCAGAGTAAGGACAGCATTCAGTTCTGGCAGATTGTTAAATCCCCATTCCTGCTGGAGGCCAGCTCACACCAACACCTGGATGTGGCCGTGACTGCCGACGAGTGGGTGTCTCACTTTTCCAAGATCTTTAGTGATCAACCCCCGGAACACTCTGCACAATCCACCTCAATAACCGACTCCCCATCAAAAAGGGTTTATCCAATTGATCTTCATTTTACCCTAGGAGAGGTTATAAGTGCACTTTCTTCCTCTAAAACAGGTAAAGCGCCGGGCCCGGATGGTGCACCGCTCGACATATTTATATGTAACTTGGAACTATGGTCCCCAGTCATCACGCAGCTGATGGCCGCAGTCTTAAACATCGGCCTTCTGGATTCTTGGTCTTCCTCGATACTCCTTCCAATTTTTAAGAAGGGTGAAAGAAACAACCCCGCCTGCTACAGACCCATTTCCCTCCTGGATTCATTGGGTAAGGTCGCGGGTCGCCTAATTCTGGAACGTTTACAGGATTGGGCGGCAGAAAAGAACATCTTTACTGACCTCCAATATGGATTCCGGGAGGGTCTGGGTACTGTCGAACAGGCTCTGAATCTCACCCTTCTTATTGGGAAATATGTGGGAGTAAAACGGGGCAACCTATTCATGGTCTACGTCGACCTTAGTGCGGCGTTTGACTGCGTAATTCACGTCAAGCTGTGGTCCATTCTGGAGGAGTTGGGTGTTGATCCTCCCCTCATCAAATTTTTGCGCGAGCTTTATACAGATGCCTCGGCTTGCGTAAGATATGGTAGGGGTGGAGAGTTAACATCCTCCTTTCCAGTAACTCGTGGAGTACGGCAGGGTTGTGTCCTGGCTCCCTTCCTGTTTAACTTATACACTAACGGTTTGGAAGAAGCCATGCTAGAAGGGAGTCAGGATCTACCGACCATTAATCATCGCCCTATTCCAGCGTTACTTTACGCTGACGATTCTGTACTTTTTGCTAGGACCCTAGTACAGCTCCAGAAACAGCTGGACAAATATTGTACCTACATGTTTTCGCTTGGGCTAAAGGTGAACAAGACCAAGACCTTTGTCATGCACTCCGGGCCCAAGGTAAAAAGTTCCAAACATCTCTGTATCGAGCTCACCAAACTGGAACGTGTGAGGGAATACCCCTATTTGGGTATCTTAATAGACGACCACCTGACATGGAAAAGGGCATTGGTAACCAGAAAATTACTCTTTCAACGAGCTACCTCTGCCCTTGTTTCATTTTCCAGAAAATTGGGTAAACCAACTCCATCAGCGCTCCTTAAGATCTTCCAAGCCAAATGTCAGAGTATCGCCACATATGGAGCTGGGGTATGGGGTTATGCTAATGTTATGGAACTGCAAAAAGTCCAAAATGTCTTTACTAAATATCTGCTGGCCCTCCCACAGAGTGCCCCCACCTATGGATGTCACATCGAGCTCGGGATTGACTATTTGGTTGATTACATCAAATGCCAACCTGTACTCCTGTGGCACCGTGTTTGGTCCAAACCACAATGTCATCTTACACGTGCCCTGATCTCTGAATGTTTAGAGATGTCAGCCTGGAAAAACATCCCGTGGCTGGCGTACGTGGTTAATTTTCTGAAAGACCTGGATCTCACTGAGTATATAATCGAGCCATCTTCTATCAGTGGGATAAGCAGAAAATCCTTGAAAAACCTATGTCTCAGTCATTTAAGGGAATTGCGCTTGTCTGGTGAAGTTTCCAAGCAATCTAATGTACATATTCTGATGGTTCAAGTGTCACCAGGCATACAGCCTTACCTTACATATTACATAACTAATCACGAAAGGTATTTATTAACCAGGTTTCGATTTAATTTGTTTTTTCGTTTGGTTTCTTTCCCAAAAATGTCAACTTGGACTCATGATCTGGGGAAATGTCCTTGTGATAAAGTATCCTCGCAATCAACCATGCATACAGTATTGTTTTGCCACTATTACACTGAAATACGTAGGCGCTGGGTTTTACCAGTGCTGCGCCAGATGGGGTTGAGGACCTGTCGCCCGGCGTTTTTAGCGCTACAACAGCTTGATACTCAATATGTGGCAAAAAGCTTAGCTATGTTTTTGAAATTAAGCCTATCAACTCGCAAAGCTATAGAACTGATCCCTACTTGAACATCTGTATATCTGTATTTATCAAGTTCTGCGAACCCCAATGTATTTCTTTCTCATTTATTCATTTATTTTAATTTGAACAGTAATAATGTGTTGTAATAACAATAATGCGCTTTATTCATGATGATGTGTTTTAAACAATTTGTGTACTTTTTATGATTATCAAAATGATTAATCGAATAAAAGACTTTTTGATTTGATTTGAAAAAGGTGCTTGGGGTGAGCTTGAAGGGGTTAAGAATTTAATTATGTCGCAACATTTGCTCCCATAGGAGTCCCCCACGAAATGATATATGTATATATGTGTGTGTGTGTGTGTGTTTTTGTGTGTGTGTGTGTGTGTTCGTGTGTGTGTGTATATATATATATATATATATATATATATATATATATATATATATATATATCCCTCCTATGGGCCAAAAGACATTTAGCCTTAAATTTTAGAATATAATTAAAAAAATAAAAAAAAAAAAACAAAGGTTAAAGTGACATTACAGTTGGATACAGTAATAACTGTAATAAGATCTTAGATTTTTTTTTTCTTTAAATCACTGGGGAAAAAAAAAGGTTACCGTGATGTTATAGTTATGTGTTGAAACAAGCTAAAAACCAGAAAAACACTGAATTTCACCTGTTCTAGGGTACTGAGCTAACTAAAACTTATTTCCCCTCCAAGCACTGTTTATAATCTCACATATTGCATTATTGATGACATACAGTGATTGTGACACGATCCTACAGGGTTTGCGGACTTAATGTATTGTAACTTGCTGCAACTGTGGCCAATTTTCTAACCACCTTAATGAATTACCCTTTTAAGGACCTCACATGAACCACAATTTGAAGTCAAACGGTTGGCAGGTGTACATCTGCCACTGAAAAGGCACCTTCTAGCAGGACCTATTGACAACCCTCCATTTCTGAGATGGACCCGATGGCATACAACCTTCGGGCCAAACTTACAACCCCTGTTTGAAATAACCCACCTCAAAGTGTTACACCCTTATATTCTACATTACTCGACAATCTTCAACACCTCGAAATCTTCTGTCAAGTTCTTGAAATAAACATCCACACCTTATAAATGTTCTCACTACATAGCATTAGTCTATACCTCTATAGTAACATCTAGTTAACATGGGCACGTGCCCAGATAGCCTCCGGTGAATAGTCTGTTGTCAATGGAAGCTTTGGCCTTTGTCACAGATTGTTTGGATCAGACTTTGGCTGGAAGTCCCAGTCTATTTTCAAACTTAATTCTGCAACCCATATCAGGTGTGCTCTGCATTTATCTTGTTTAACATGGAGTAATACTTGCACCATAACTTAAGTGATTTAAAAATGCTGCTTCATATAACTTTGGACATGCACAATCACACTTTCCTCCAGTGCTTACGCTGTTTCCATGTTATCGACCCACATGTGTGTACATTCAGTTACTCTTTGCTATTTTTGACTATGGCGTTACCAGTAACGTCATTAATGATGTCACCAGTGAGTTCATCGGTGATGCTGTTTAACCTGTCATAAGTGATGTAATATGAGGTCATAAACGGCGCATGGCAGGGGCGTAAGTTATAGTTCACTCAGTAAACTATAACTGATGAGTGTCAGTGTTTTTTTATTTTTATAACATTATTGATGTCATTTCAACATCTAACTATAAAATCACCTATATAAATTAAGTAAAATCCGAAACCCTGGCGGATGTATGTGGAGGCTATTGTTATGCTTGACCTTTCTTTAAAATATTAAAAAGATTTAAACCATAAATTCAGAAACCCTTTCTTACATATCACCTAAAAAGCGCGTGCCCTTGATTCTCCTCCGAGCAGGTAGGCGGGAAGTCGCTGGGAGGCGGGTGGACCCGAGTTGCTGGGGTAACAGAAGAGGGGCCGCGCTGTGAATGAACAAAGGCCTCTGTGTCGGGGAGGAAGAAGCCTGGGAAATAAGAAAATGTTTGCTTTTGCTCCATGTCGATCACCCCGCACACCAGTGCAGAGCACAGTGGTCGCCCTATCGGTGACTCCCAGCGCGGGGCGCTGCAGGCGCGGCTCCTGCCGGTGGGGGGCGCAGCGGAGCGCAATGCCTGCTTATGCCAGCCCAGGCCGCAGTGACACCTGAGCAGTGACGTAAATATGTTCTGGAAAATGGGCAGCCTTTTGTCACCCGTGGGTCTTTCACCTGCCTTTAGGAACTTACGGACTTCTCTCGCCTCCTATCCGGAGGGGTAGACGGTAAAGAGAGGGGTCGCGAATGGGTGAATTTGGTCAGTAACAACAACCGATGAGCTGCTTTTAAGGAGGTGAAACATTGACAAGGGACTTCGCCTCCACACTGCTCTACCACGATTTCAAAACAAGACCTAAAATAAGATTCAAATCAAGATGACGTATCTTGGTATAATATGTGGTTGTTTCGTGACTGTTGGATTCGGATTTTTCCAGTACCTCGGATCATAACATAAGCTGTACTTTAAAACCTAAAGTATGCAGATTCCTTTCGGTTTGCCAGTCCGATTTTCGATTTTCGAGCGCGATGCCCATCGCTTCCCAGCCCAGGGTCGACGCTCCGACCCCAGCACGCCCCTCATTGAATCCCGCTCCTGCCCTCCCTTGCTCTCGGTAAGGAAGGGACCCTCGACACTCCTCTCTCCACCTTGGCTTGAGTGGCCTCGTTCCTCCCGTGGGCTCAGCGTGCGCCGAGATGGCGTGCGCTCCATTACTGGTGTTAATAAACGAAAGGAGCGTGAAACGGAGCGGGGACCGCACAGCCAGGTACTGGCTCTGTTTTTATTTTAATCAGAGCTGGAGCGTCTGTGCGGGGTCTCTTGTGTCAGACATCTGAAGCCGTCAGGTGCAGGCTGGGGGCAGAGTCCAGACCCGAGCACCTGGGCCTGTATCGCATCTGCCTGGGTTCAGCACCCTCAGCCATTTATTCATCAGATGCCAGAGGGGCATTCCCAGGCGTGCGCTGAGCTTGGCGTACAGGGGGATTACCAAGCACCCCACGTGCATTCAGAGTTGAGCATCGGAAGGAGTTTCTCGAGTTTGACGCGACCATTTCCGGTTGCTCCCGAGTTTGCTTCACCATTGACATATTTCTATGTGAACTTTAAGTTTGTAACCGAACACACACGGCCAGGTGTGCCTGCGTTTGTTTCTGAAGGGTATTTGCAGCTGTACCCGGAGTTTGGCACGTTTGAGCTTTGAAGTATGGGAGACCTTTCGGCCTCAGGCAGAGGCTGGCGGTGCTTCCTCGTAGCCTCTCGCCCCACGTTTCAGCTCAAAGCTCTGCCCGGCCCGTCTGAGCTCCCGAGACACGGATCTCTGCTCCGCGTGTGCCTGGCCCGGAGGGGTGGTGCCTGGTGCGCACCCTCTTGGGAACCTCTGGGCGGTGAGGGGGGTAGTGGTGGTAAGTGCACACTCGTGGAGATGCCAGCGAGGGGGGCAGATGCATGGCAGCCGTGTGCCCTGCAGCTGCCAGCCTGCAGTCTCCGCGGGGCTCAGCTGTCCGGAAACCACAAGGAAGAGATTCCCACTATGGGAGCAGTAAAGAACGCAGCTGCCCGGATTCCATCTGCGAAGGATCCCCGCGGGTGTCGGTGCTGGGCCTTCACCAGGCCCGCGTGCCCCGGCGGGGTGATGCCCATGAGTGTGCCCTAGTAAGGGGGTATAGGCCTGTGCGCCGCTGTGAGGAGTTATACTATCCTTTTCAATCCCAATACCAGACTAACATGTTCACTTCTCAGATTCCATATTCCACTATACTAACTCACCACTAATCCTTTATGGGTTCCAGAGTAGCGTGCTGCTCGCCGATAAAGCGTTTCAACACTCCATCAGGGTGACAAGCGCTATATAAATGCAAACCTTTTTTCCCTTTCCTATCCCTCCTCACCCTTCTCAATCCAAATAACTGACTGACCTATCCACCACTCAATTTCATGTTTCACCATACTAATTCAACACTAATCCTTTATGGGTTCCAGAGTAGCGTGCTACTCGCCGATAAAGCGTTTCAACACTCCATCAGGGTGACAAGCGCTATATAAATGCAAACCTTTTTTCCCTTTCCTATCCCTCCTCACCCTTCTCAATCCAAATAACTGACTGACCTATCCACCACTCAATTTCATGTTTCACCATACTAATTCAACACTAATCCTTATGGGTTCCAGAGTAACGTGCTACTCCCCCCAAAAAAGTGCTTTAAAACCACATCAGGGGTAGCAAGCGCTATATAAATACAACCCTCTTTCCCTCTTCTATCCCGCCACCTACCCTTCTCTATCCAAATAACTGAATAACATATCCACCACCCAAATGACATCATATTTCACTATACTAATTTTCAACACTAACCGTTTATGGGTTCCAGAGTAGCATGCTACTCGCCAGAAAAGCGCTTCAACACCCATCAGGGTTAACAGGTGCTATATTAATGTAAACATTTCTTCCCTTCTATCCCTCTCACTCCAAATAACTGAATAATGTCCACCACTCAAATTACTTTAATATTTCACCATACTAATTCACCACTAATCCTTTATGGGTTTCCGTAGTAGCGTGCTTCAACACCCCATCAAGGGTAACAAGCGCTATATAAATACAAACCTTTTTTCCTCTCCTATCCTTCTGCTATCCTTCTGAATACAAATAACTGACTTACCTATCCACCACTTAAAATTACTTGCATGTTTCACTATACTAATTCAACACTAATCCTCTATGGGTCCCGGAGTAGCCTGCTACTCACCGAAAAAAGCGCTTCGACGCTTCGTCAGGGGTAGTAAGCGCTATATAAATGCAATAGCTTTAGTATAAGTGTGCAGGCCTTTCTGATTTTTGAGTAGTCTGCCGGCCAAGTCCATCTGGCTACGGTCCACAGCGCCAAGATGCTCCTTGGAGTGATAGCCGTGCTATAGAAATGTGCCCTTACATTACATTACATTACAATTGCAATACAATACAATATAGGCCCATGCGCCAGAGTGAGGAGATATAGGCCTGTGCACCCTAGTGAGTTGATGGAGTCCCGTGCGCTCTCGTGAGGTGATGGAGGCTTGTGCGCCCTAGTGAGGTGACGGAGGCTTGTGCGACCTAGTGAGGTGATGGAGGCCCGCGCGCCCTCGTGAGGTGATGGAGGCCCGTGCGCCCTAGTTTGGTGATGGAGGCCCATGCGCTGTAGTGAGGTGATGGAAGTCCATGAGCCCTAGTGAGGTGATGGTGGTTTCGTACCTCATTAAAGGGATGGAGGTCTGTATTCCTTAAGGCATTGGTTTTGGTATCTGTGTTGATAGTTGTCTGTATACCTTACGGTGGTGATGGTGGGCAGTGTGCTTTGGGGCAGTTATAGGAGTCTGTATGCTTTAGGGTGTGGTGGTGGACTCTGTAGTGATAATGATCTTTATGCCTTATGGACAAGGTGTTTTGTGTTCCTTCTGGAGATGATGGGGGTTGTATATAATAGGGTGATAATGGGGGCGGGCTTGTGTTCCTTAGGGCCGTTATGATGGGCTTCGTCCCTTATGGTGCTGATCGATGCTGTGCACCATTTGGTGCTTATTGGTAGGCTGTATACCAAGTAGAACGCTCAAAAGTTATTGTTATCTAGGTTCAAATCTGTTATAATCAATGTCTATATGGAATGCTTAGCAACTACAAAGGCTGGCTAACCTTGCAAATAGCCACTGGCAGCCTTGCTGTAGAGGCACACCGTCTGGACTAATGTGACTATATGAAAACAACACTGTAACAAATAGTTACAAACAAATCAAGACTGTTAACTTGTTGTAAAGCCAAGCGTGTACTGTATTTGCAACATTAATGTAAGCACAACAAAATTTAAAATTCAATAAACAGATGTTTAAAAATAAATAAATGGGGAGGCTGTATATCTTTGGGGTGGTGATGGAGGTCTGTTTGTGTGTTAACGATAGAGGTATGTATACCTTAGGACGGTGACAGAGGTCCGTTTCTAGGTTGGGGTAATGATTTATTCTCTGTGTTCTGGCACCAGTATGACGGTCAGTACGATGTAGAATGTTGCTTCCGCAACATCCACCCTCACTACAAGGCCTGCAAGCACGCTGAGCACACTGACTGATGACGAACGCAGACACAGCGAGAGAAGTCCACCTATTCTCTGGTGTCCTCACAGAGCTTTATGAAAATCTGCTAAACTCATATCAAAGTTTTTTTTTCTCATTTTCACAATAGTTCTTCCATTCCTCGGTTTATGAAGGAGTAACTTGCATCATCTGCTCTGTCTCCAGTTGCTATTTGAAGGGTTTGCTTAGCATTTGCTGTCTTTAGCTTGCCGCAGAGGGGTGTAGTTTATAAATCCTATCTGGTTGTTAATTATGTAGTTTTATGACACGAGTTGTTGCAGTTTGTGTAATGGCTCAGCCTGGTTCAGTATTGTGTGTAAAGTGTATTTGGTTGAGAAGGTTTGTAGTACAAAGTTTGTCGAGTTCACAGCGACGGAGTGCATTCTAGATGTTGTCTTCGGTTGTCACTGAATGGTTTGCCTGTGGCTGGCTGTGAAGGGCTTGCTGTTTACATATTGGTTCTGGATGGCAGTCATTGGTTGCAGCTTATGGTTTCTCTAGCTGTATCAGATTTTGTATATTTAGATTTTCTCTAGTTTGCAGCAAGGAGGTTGAAGTGCCTGCTATGTCCATGACTGCCCGTGAACGGGTTAAAGGACATGGTGTCTCTGGTTGGGAGGAAAATGTCAGTTCATGTTTTTTCTCTGGTTCACAGTTGAGGTCGTAGTGCATGGTTTGCTTCTGGCTGCCACTAAAAATTTCTAGCTGGTAGATTTCATCCTGCTGGAGTTTAAAAGTTTATAGCACATGGTTTGTCTCTGGTAGTTAGTGAAGGGGTGGGGTTGTCAGTGAATCAGCTGCCATGCATGTTTTGTTTCTTGCTGATAGGTGCATGGTTAGTCTGTGACTGTCGGCGAATGGGTTGCAGTAAATGGTTCGCCTATGACTGGCAGTGAAAGGGGTGCTGTGCTTGGTTTGCCTCTGGCTGCAGTGAAGGGGTTGCTGTTTGTAGTTTGTCTCTGGCTGCCTTCACGTTGTTGCTCAGTGTGCGTATACGGTCTGTTGCTAGCTGGCAGGGCAGGGTTTTCTGTGTGTGGTTTGGTTCAGGGTGGTGTGAAGGGGTTCTGTGCATGGTTTGTCTCTGGCTGCAGTGAAGGGGTTGCTGTTTGTGGTTTGTCTCTGGCTGGCTCCGAATGGGTTGCAGTAAGTTGATTGCCTCTTGCTGGCAATGACGTGTTTGCCGTCAGTGAATGTTTGTCTGGTTGACAGTGAAGTGGTTGCTGTGTAGGGTTTGTCTCTGGCTGCAGTGAAGGGGTTGCTGTTTGTAGTTTGTCTCTTGCTGCCTTCACGTTGTTGCTCAGTGTGCGTATACGGTCTGTTCCTAGCTGGCAGTGCATGGTTTTCTGTGTGTGGTTTGGTTCAGGGTGGTGTGAAGGGGTTCTGTGCATGGTTTGTCTCTGGCTGCAGTGAAGGGGTTGCTGTTTGTGGTTTGTCTCTGGCTGGCTCCGAATGGGTTGCAGTAAGTTGATTGCCTCTTGCTGGCAATGACGTGTTTGCCGTCAGTGAATGTTTGTCTGGTTGACAGTGAAGTGGTTGCTGTGTAGGGTTTGTCTCTGGCTGCAGTGAAGGGGTTGCTGTTTGTAGTTTGTCTCTGGCTGCCTTCACGTTGTTGCTCAGTGTGCGTATACGGTCTGTTCCTAGCTGGCAGTGCATGGTTTTCTGTGTGTGGTTTGGTTCAGGGTGGTGTGAAGGGGTTCTGTGTGTGGTTTGTCTCTGGCTGCAGTGAAGGGGTTGCTGTTTGTGGTTTGTCTCTGGCTGGCACCGAATGGGTTGCAGTAAGTTGATTGCCTCGTGCTGGCAATGACGTGTTTGCCGACTGTGAATGTTTGTATGGTTGACAGTGAAGTGGTTGCTGTGTAGGGTTTGTCTCTGGCTGCCTTGACGTCGTTGCTCAGTGTGCTTATCCGGTTTGTTCCTAGCTGGCAGTGCATGGTTTTCTGTGTGTGGTTTGGTTCAGGGTGGTGTGAAGGGGTCCTGTGTATGATTTGTCTCTTGCTGCAGCAAATACGTTGCCCTGTGTTGGTTTGACTCTGACTGCCAGTGAAGCAGTTTTAGTGTGTGGCTTGTCTCTCACTGGCAGTGAAAGTGGTGCAGTAAGTGTTTGTTTCTGACTGGCAGTGAAGGGGTTGCTGTGCATGGCTTAGTAAGAGGTTAATGAACTACATTCTGTGACTTTTTAACTCTGCTATTTGTTCTAGGAGATGAAAGTGAAAACTCATGTTTACCCTAGGAGGTCCAGTCCCTCGTCTATTTCCTCCTCCCGTGGTTCCTGTGAACACTGCTAGGCTGTGTCCTTCAGCGATGTTTGCCCTTCTTGATGACTACTGGGAGGTCAGCCCCGGCTGCCCGCCTCAGCAGCCAGTCACCATCCCCAAAGCCAAACACGACTCTTGTGGGGCCAGAATTAGGATCTTGGTCTGTAGGGGAACAAACTAAAATAACTGTGGGCTTGACTGGAGACAACTATGAGCAAATGTAGGCTGTGTCTGTATGCACAACATAGTAGCAGTTCTTGGTCAGATACAAACTTTCTAAAAGGTATTTGATGAAAAATGAGTTCTCTAAAGTGGGAGGACAGAAGTCGTTCATGATTGAAGGAAGCATTTGAATCTGTCCCTAGACAGGATACCGAGAGGTTTGATGTGCTTCTTGTCATGAAACTGAGGTTGGATGACTTCTTAAGATGTGGATATTTGATGCCTGTCTTGCCAGGATGTATTGGTGTGATGCCCTTCTTGTCAATGTTGTTATTTGATGGCTCCTCATAACGATGCAGTGGATGGATGTTTGCCTTGGAGGGGGTGCAGTGTGGCATGTTGCCTGCCTTGTCAGGATGCAGACATCTATGTTTGCTTTTGTAGTGACTCAAGATTGCAGGTCTTGGAGATGATGCGGATATTGAATCCTTTTCTTGCCATGACACAGGAGCTACAGGCCACTCTAGACATAACACCGAAATAGTGTCATCTTCTCCTTGACACGGATGCTAGGCAGTGTCTGTCAAGCGACAGAAGTTTGATGATGTCATGTGTTGCAACATGGAATTTGGACCTACTTAGATTCATCGGTTGGGTGACAGTTTTACCATAGTACAGAAGCTGAAGGTCACCCTTGGCTCTACCGAAAAGTCAGAGCTTTTACTTGCTGTGGCACAGAAATTTCAGCTAAACCTTCGTATGCCACAACGCGGAAGCTGTAGTTGGCCTGATACGGAAGTTACCTTTCACCTTTACAGAAGGCATTCAGTAGAGCTTTGTAATTGACTCCATGCAGACACACAAAGAAGAGCTTAGTCCTTGGTATGATCGAGATGGTGCAGATTATTCCAAGCATGGAATTCTGACGTTGGCATGGCGCAGACGTTTAAGATCTCCTTTGACATGATGTAGAAACTAGAGGTGATCCATCTTTGTCCTTGGCATTGCATGGAAGTTGCAGGGGACGCCTGGAATTCTAATGAAATTGGTAGATTTATTGTCTTAATCGGTGCCGCTGGAATTATGTTGCAGGGGAGAACCACATTTTGCTGCAGAGTTGACTGAATTATGCAGCAAGAAAACACAAATTATGCTACCCAATTTGGCACATTTTGCGATAGTACTATTTGATAATTTTGTTATTTGTTTACGTTAACACAGTCTGGGCAAAGTTTTACCTCAGTAGTTCTAGTTTACCATCCAAATACAGTAATAAGCAAGAGAAAGATGACTGGTACACCTTTGCATATGCCCTTCCACTGTGCAGAAAACAGGTCACCATGATTTCAGTAATTCATGATCTGTTTCAACTAGAAACGTCTTTTTTTTGTTAAAATCTGCAGATTATGCAGAAGATGGTGGTTTATGTGGGGAAAACCAGCAAGTCCATAATTGTGTCCAAAACGCGGCAGCAGCAGAATGTGGCTCTGATCATGATGCAGAATTTGGAGTCGGCCCTTGATAAAACACTGTGTGCCAGCCCTGGGATGTTGAAGAGAGGTTTGCCTCTGACCTAAGGGTGATGAGTTTGGTTTCTTTTTCCCAGGCAGTTTTTTTTTTTGGACATACTTCATATAATAAATGCAGATACATAACCGCTGGTCACGTTCCGCCAACACTCAAGGAAAACACATACAGGCAACATGCTTGAAGTGTCGACGGACTCCAGATACCTAGACGAAAGAAATGCAAACATACAGAAATGTTCAGATCAAAAGTGTCAGTTGACTACCACTGGAGACATAACACCCTATATCCATTCCTTCATATGTCACTTCCAACGTTAGCAGTGCAGAGATAAAGGCCTACCATTCAATGTGCAGAAAGTTAAGTACCCTCCCATCTAATCCGGGGTCTGCCCAGCCTCCGCGAACCCGGTGTCAACAGTCTCAGTCTGCGTCTGGACCCATTGTAGGAAAGGCTGCCAAATCAGAATGTTACCAATTGTGTGTGGCCATACACTACATCAGCCGGCCGGCCCTTGATCGAGGGCGCCCTCCTCCTGCCCCAGCGTAACGCCACACGTCTTTTAGCAAATAGAAGGAGTAAAGCATGCAATTTGCATGTTTTGTGTGGAGTATGTTTAACATATCCCAATATGCCCAGTTCTTGGGACAGGGCATCCGATCTCCCAACAATCTGTTTCACTGAGACAAAAATTCTAGACCAGTAGTCTGCAAGTGCTGGGCATGACCAGGCCACGTGTAGAAAAGAAGCAGGGGAAAACCCACACTACCAAGTCATCCCCATCTCTAAGTCCCATCCTGTGCAGGCTAATGGGTGTCCTATAGAACCTGTGTAGGTATTTAAAATGTATCAGATGCAGTCTATAATTAGGCGATAATTCCGTAAGCTGTCCGCATCAAAATTCCCATTGGTCTATGGCTAGCGGAGTCGGAAGATCATCATTCCAGTGTTGCAGGGACATAAGTTGAGCCACTTGCACAGTGGCCTGCATCTGTCTATATAGCCTAGTGACCAACCTGCGGGGGGACGGAGAGCCCACCAGGCTCTCCAATGCCCAGAAGACCCGAGGAGCGGACAGAAAATAGTCACTCATAGCGCGGCACGCCGCACAAAGTCTGTGATACAAAAACATTTCTGAGAAGGGCACCGCCTGCCCCTCCTCTGCATCCGGAGGGGGTATGAATTCACCATCAGGGAATAAGTCAGCAAAGGTATATAGGTGTTGTTTCTGTTCCAAGGGTTTACTAATACCCGCTGCAATGCCTGGCAGCATTGGGTTTTGCGGCAACGAAAGTGAGGGGGCATACAACACCGGAACACCCGCCCTTTTGCGCAGCTCCTCCCACACCCAACAGAGCATACCGGCAGAGTCTACATCCCGCCTAGGGCGCTTCGCCTTAGCACATATAGCTACCTTCAGCGGGACAGGCACAACTATATCCTGCTCCACTGCTACATGGGGTTAGAAGGGAGTCGGATGGGTCCAAAAGTGCAAAAATTGGGCCTGAGCACAAAGCGCATAAAGGTGCATATCTGGAGCGCCCAGGCCTCCTTGCTTCAAAGGCAGTGTCAACGCATCCCAAGAAACTCTCGCCTGACCATGCGCCTACGCCAGGGTGACAAGATGTGATTTGAGCGTATGGGAAAAGTGCGCTGTGAGTGGGATTGAGATGTTCGTGAACAAATATAGAAATTTGGGTAAAATGACCATCTTAGCCAGGGCTATCCTGCCAGTGAGCGACAGAAGCAGCCTCTCCCAAATCCTGACCTTCTCCTCCAGCCACATGACCGCTCTTCCAAAATTCAAATTCCAAATCTCTTTCCCAGGCAGTTTAATTTAATCTGCCCTGTCCTCGAGCCTTCGCGTTCATTACTGCAGTTGAGGTTGGGGGGGTTTGCAGGCGGAGGGGGGAGCAGCCTTTTTATACGATTAGCCCAGGTCCTCTAATCCTGAGGCTTCAAACGTGTTTTCCTGCCCTTTTCCCTATGAGTGCCACTCTGGCCCCTGCCTCCATTAGACCATGGTGCTCTGCGGTGGCGCGAGCTCTCCAGGAAGCCTGCATTCCGAGGAGTGCTGACCAAGGGGCCTAGAGCAGGCCTGCCTTTCGCAGCCTCGCCGTCAGAAGGTATTAAGAGTCTGCATTCCTCGTTCTCTTGTGGAGGGAGCTTTAACCCTGCATTACTTGGAGGTGCATGAGAAACCATGGCCTTGCAGACATTTCTGAGAAGGCCTCCAAACTATTCACAGATTGCTGTTGAGGATATGTGTTGACCCCAAAACATAGGGGAATATTATTAGAAACAGACAAACAAGGCCTGCTTTGCAGAAGGCATCGACTCGCCTGGAAAATAAATATGCATACAATATTAGCGCCATCTTGCTGATCGGCCACTTCCACTTGTTGGGATGGAACTCACATGACTGATTATCCTTCTGGATTCGCCTTGATCCTGTGTCCACCTTTGCTTGTTCCTGTAGCACGTTCCCTTCTCGTTAGGGTGGCTTGGCTGATTCCAGGAGTAAGTTGACTTCTGGAGCAGTTTTCTCTGATGATTCTTGTGATAAATCTCCATCTCCTGAGGGGGGGTTGTAGTAATCCTGGTCGCAAGTCTCCTGAGGCTGTGCTACTTGATATTTATGGGAAGTTTTCCCTGGCAGCAGTCTTGATGGATTTCTGAAGTATGTCTCCTTCTCTTCATCCGGTTCTGAGGCAAGCCTCGCTCTCCGAGCAGCCCAACCTGGACTCCATGTGGGGGATCTTGGTTGATTCCAGTAGTAAGTCTGAACCTGCAGCAGTTTTGGATGATTCCTGTAGTAAGGCCCTTGCTTCTGGATAGTCCCGGCTCGTTCTTATAATAAGGCTCAAACTTTTGATGCTGACATAAAGTCTGCAGCTCCAGTTGCAGTCTCTGCAGATTCCAGTTGTAAGTCTGCAGCTCCAGTTGCAGTCTATGCTGATTCCAGTATTCAGCCTCCTTCTGCAGCAGATCTGGCTGATTCCAGTCGTAAGTCCTTTCCTCCTGGAGTAGTTGGCTGGTTCGTGTAGTAAGTGGCTGTCTTTTGAGGCAGTCTCTCGATTCCTGTTGCAGTCTCCAACTCTTGAAGCAATCTTTGCTGAGCCATGTAAGTCTCAGGCTCGTAGAGCAGTCTATACTGATTACGTTCGCTGCTGCATCAGTTTTGGCTGATTCCAAGAGTAACTTTCCTGCATCTGAGCAGTCTTTGGTACACGGAGTGGTATTGGAGCGATGGAACAGAGGAGTGTTTTTGTCCTCTCATACACATGAGGGGCCCTGTGTGACAGCAGAGAAATCCTTTATCCTTTTCCTCTGAGGAATGCAGCGTAATTCTAGCAAAACCAGTTTGTGTGTGATGGAGGTGCACATGCAAGGTCCGGTTTTACCGGAGGGCCCTGGGAGGGCTGCCCGAGCCTCCCTTTAAATTACTCTCACACCCAAAGCAGGTCACAGTCAGATAATGGTCTAGGGTGCGAGGACATCCAATCCTTGTGCTGGCCTGGAGGGTAAGAGATTTTTAGAGTGTGCTCCGGGCCTAGGAGGGAACCCCGAGGCCTGTGTTGAGGATGCTATCAGAGGCAAGCGGGGTGACTAGGGACCTAGGTACCCCACTACCCGTGCTCGATCTACTCCCCAGTCCATGATCACAGCTCGTAATTGGACATTATGCGTTTGTATTTATTACTTTTCACTTTGAGCCAGCCACACTATGGGAGTCGGAGCTTCGGTGTTACCTGTTACATATCACCATGTATTTAGCATTTTGTTCCCAGTCAGTTGCATGACTTTTTATCCAAGCCAGCAATGCAGAAATATATTTTCTAAGATTTGACCCTCCTGCTGACAGTTTGAGGCTTTAAAGCACTAAGCCTTACTAGAAGTTTATTTTGGATGAATTCTGACGTGTTTTCCACGGTTTTACATACTGTGTACCGCGTGACCTTTCCTGACAGAGAAAGGTGACGCAGTAGGCCCCCTCAGCGACATGAGCTGTGTGGTCTTTTTTTTGGGGAGTTATGTGGTATGAACTATACTATACCCGCCTTCAGGTATGAGCAGGTGCAGAATCCTGTAGGTGGGGATTGGCTAAGCCCCCCAGACCCACCCACCCCGTCCTGCCTGTGGAATTACCGCAGCTTGGTGTAGGTAGGGCGCGTGGCTGTGCTCTAAGTCAAGTGTAGGGAGCTGAGCTGTGGCCAGTGGGTGCTCGGAGCAGGAGCTGTGGCATGATAGAGAGGGGTCTGGACCCGGACTTCCGAGCTGTGCTGGGTACCGAGGAGGGCTGGATGAGGAGCTGTGCTCGGGTAGCGAGGGAGGCTGGAGCTGTGCTGGGCAGTGAGTGAAGTCTAGACCAGGAGATGTGTGTGAAGAGAGTGAGAAGCAGTGAGCTGGACGAGGAGCCGTGCTCGGGTAGCGAGGGCGGGAGGAGCTGTGGTTGGGGTCTGGACTGGGAGCGGTGCAGTGAGGAGGGCTGGACCAGGAGCGATGCACGGCAGTGAGGGGTCTGGAGCATGATCCATGGGATGGAAGGGGAGGGGATCTGGAACAGGACGGGAGCTGTCACAAGGGGTTGCCTAATAACACCCGGTCTTCTGTGCAGGTAGTGCTACCCGGCGGAAGTAGGACGCGTGACAGCACGCGGATGCGTGCGTGAAGTCACGCCTGACCAGACACCTCTAGTGTGGCCCTGTGCGGGAGCAGCTGCGGGGAGTCTAGGGTGCTGCGGAGTGATTTGAGGAGAGCACCCTAGGAGAAAGGCAGGCATATTTACATAGAGCGGTAGGTACCCCGAGCCTTTGCAGGAAGTGGTGCTGTAGGTACAGGAAACTGCATGGGGTGCTCCCGGGACGGTCACTCCTTCCTTTGTTTCCCTTCAGTTCGCCCTGTCATTCAATTGTAGTTGCTGAAGAACCAGACTGTGGCTCCGCAGCGGCATCTAGTGGCCACAGAATGAATATATTTAACACAATAACGCTTTGACAGCAAGTCAGTTGTTGCCAAGGCGGCTTGCAAACAGTATCATATTCATATTTTAATGAGTCACCATCTCTATTCCGATCAAGGGCAGATACGATGCGATATATTACAAAAAGACTTTATCAGCGTGGCAAGTCGGACAAGCATTGTCAGATAAGTAACACGCGTGCACGTTTGCATTGCATTTTTAGTCTGTAACCAAGTACAATTTGGCCTTCTGCTGGAAGGACTGTGTATAAAGGCTCCAGCTCGGGTTATTTTCAGGACTTTCTGACTTCATCTGCCTCTTACTGCTACTTGTTAACTAGTATCCTGCAGTATTAGCTTAGACTACGTGTGTTTGATACATCACATGCGGTCAGGTTTTCTGCTGCCTTGTACTGTCACATAACGGGTATTCTGCAGCTATAGTTTAGCCAGTGCCTTGTACTTCACATGCTGTCAGGTTTTGAGTGCCTTGTACTCTCTTCTAATGACAGGTATCCTCAGCTTTAGCTTAGGCTGGGTATGACTTGCACTTCCCATGCTACTCCAACCAAGCAGATGTTCGGCGCAGGCTAGGAACCATTTTTTGCACTGTAATGTGTTTTTGAAATAAATGATAAACACTCAGGTGTGGTTGCTCAGTCTCAAGGAAGGGGGAACCCCCAACAGGTTGATCAAGAAAAGGTCTGATCAAGGGGAACCTGGGAAGGGGGATCCGAGGGATCGGATCAAGGTGCCCTCACACCCCCAGAAGGGTGTCATGCTTCATCGTAGGGCGCTCCTCGTCAGGCTGGCGCTACAGTGCCCGACGAGCCACTCAATGGGGGCTCTTTAACGGGGATCTTTTGATCTTAAAGGCGTATGATGAGTGGGGGGTTGTGGGAGTAGGGTGATACAGAGGTGTTTTATAGGAGTCTAAGGGATCCTTGTATGTTGGCAGAGGATGGTAGGTCCTGGTTAATACAAGGCTAACTTTTTCTCCCACAGCAAGGCACGGGCTTCTGCCTCCACTAAGGGCATCACTCCTACCACTTGTGGGCTGGATTCCTCCTTCGGTACTGTAGCAAGTGCAGTGTTAACCTTTGTAAGGGAGCGTCTTCACTCTTTCTCTATGCCCCACTCCAGAGTAGGGTAGGTACTTACCTGGTCCTGATAAAATGCCACAGCCCATCCAGACATTTAGGCACAAAACATTTTGACCTTACTCAACAAGCACTGAAACTATCACAGTACATTGTTACCTTCAATAGCTCCCCTATTTTTACTGTCAAGAGAACCCCAATTCCATTAAAACTCCTTACAGATCCATTAGATTCTTTTAAAACACCTCTGCACCACCCTACATCCCCTCATCCATTCTCACAGAACAGGTTTAAGATCAACAGATCCCCGCCAAAGAGCCCCAATTGAGGAGCCTGCTGGGCATTGCAGCGCCAACCTGACGAGGAACGCTATATAATTAAGCATGTCACCATTCAGGGTGTGTGGAGGAACGCTATATAATTAAGCATGTCACCATTCTGGGTGTGTGAAGGCACATTGATCTTGTCAATCAGATTCCACTCTTCCTGGGATCCCCCTGAATAGACCTTTTCTTGATCACTGTTGGGATTTCCCCCTTCCTTGTCTGAGGAACTGATCTCTGTGTGTGTTTATCATTGTTCTTGGAGGAGCATTGGTGCCAGACCTCTTAAAATAATTTATCCTCCCTTGATTATTTATTGAAATAAACGGCAGACAGTTGGAAGTAGTAGCAGGTTCTGGGTCACAATTCAAAATTGTATCCATTACATATTTTGAGAACGTTGGTTTAAACAAAGTTAGAAACTATCAACGGGAAACCACTCACATATGTGGGTGGGGTTACTATAATTCACTTGATTGGGTTTTATTTGTGTATCTCTTTGTTTCTAAAACGGACAAAAATTATATACAGTGCCAAAAGGCCAAGAAGGGTTAGTGATGCCATCACCATGGCAACTTTGGAATTAGATTAACACCTTGTTCTGGTGTTCCCATTCACTGCATGAATGTTTAGGAAGCAGTGCACCAAATGTCAGGTAATGGATTTTCACACCATGGGTAACTCAATCGAAATGCCATAAAGATTAAACCTATACTGAGAAATGTTCCCCTGCATGTGAAGAAAGAATGGAAATAGTGAAGAAAATTACAGCGGAGGAGTTGTTGGTACAGATGGAAACAGGTGACTGAGTCTAACTAAAGTTTCGTTCAAATAAAATTTAATCAGTTGAGGCTGTGTTGTAATTACCTCTTTCAAAAAGCCCAAAGTGATGAACGGGCAGCCTGTGCCCAAGATGCTTGAAATGATAGCTGTGTCGTATCAGATAAAGCTCTTTTCAACTTTAGATCTCAAGATAGCTCCATATCAAACAGGATTTACGAAAGAGAGCTGACGGTTACCATGCTACATTAACTCTGATGGTGCATTAAAGATCTGGAGGTGTCTTTTGGTTTGGGGTCTGCGGCTAGCATGTACCTGAAACTCAAGCATTCATTGTTTGGGGGCAATGAAAGGAGTGTCAACCTTTCTAGGTAACATTCTAGTGTTTACCAGGGGCGGCTGGTGACATTTGAAAGTGGTGGGGCGTAAACTAATTTGCATATTGCACCGCAGCGATCGAGCGCAGCGAGCGAGCCCGAACCACCTTGCATCCATCCATACATCATTCATGCATCCACCCACCCACCCTCCATCCAAACATCATTTATTCATGCATCCACCTATCCATCCATCATGCATCCACCCACCATGCATGCATCCATCCATACATCATTCATGCATCCACCTATCCATCCACCCACCCATCCTGCATCCATACATCATTCATTCATGCACCCACCCATCCATCCATCCATCATGCATCCACCCATCCATCCACCCACCCATCCATCCATCCATACATCATTCATGCATCCATCCATCCACCCATCCATCCATCATTCATGCACTCACCCATCCACCCATCTATCCATCATGCATCCACCCATCATGCATGCATCTATGCATCCATCCATACATCCATACATCATTCATACATCCACCCATCCATCCATCCACCCTGCATCCATACATCATTCATTCATGCATCCACCCGTCCATCCATCATGCATCCACCCATCATGCATGCATCCATCCATACATCATTCATGCATCCATCCATCCATCCACCCAACCATCCGGCATCCATACATCATTCATTCATGCACCCACCCATCCATCCATCCATCCATCCATCCACCCATCCATCCATCAGGCATCCACCCATCATGCATGCATGCATCCATACATCATTCATGCATCCACCCACCCACCCATCCATCTATCCATCCACCCACCCTTCCTGCATCCATACATCATTCATTCATCCACCCATCCATCCATCCACCCACCCATCCATCCATCATGCATCCACCCATCATGCATGCATCCATCCATACATCATTCATGCATGCATCCATCCATCCACCCATCCATCCATCATGCATCCACCCATCATGCATGCATCCACCCATCCATCCACCCATCCTGCATCAATACATCATTCATTCATGCATCCACCCACCCATCCATCCTGCATCCATCATTCATTCATGCATCCATCCACCCATCATGCATGCATTCATCCATGCACCCATCCATCCACCGAACAATCATTAATGCACCCACCCTGCATCCATCCATCATTCATGTATTTTTATGACCATATCAAAATAAATGATGGACTATAACAAGCCTTTAGGATCGATGTTGAAGGATGTGCCAGTTTACATATTACATCACCCCTACCTTTTTATGCTGGAAACCTTCTACCGCCCATGTATTTGCCATCCTGTAAGCCCTAGGTATGTACTATACAAATTCACATACAAACATACACCAACATGCATGCAATAATAAATGCATATATCATGCTATTCCGCCTCTACTGTTTGTTAACATTTAGAAATTTTATAACCTTAGTTCAAAGAGTACATTATATTTGTGGTGACAGTTGTTAACTCATTTTCCGGAAAATGTTTATAAAATGAAATCTGTAGAAGGCTGTTGTTGCAACTATCAAAAAAGAAATTCTGAGAATTTTTACATTTCCAAAACCCCATGCCATGAAATAAACGGGTGACCTGGAATAGACGCACACATTTCTGCAGCAGATGCTTTAACACACTGAACTATCTCAAGTCATTTGTGCAAGTTAGTTTACTGGAACACCGAAAAACACACACTCTTACCTTGCTGCCGGTCCCGCACACGTCACAGCCTCACAGTGCCCCTGGCCAATCCTGGCGCCAGGGGCACAGGTACCCTCTCGCCCGCTGCACGCCCATTAGGGCTCCTGATGGGCATGCGCAACGCCGCCAAAACACAAGTGCGCATGCGTGGGCATGGGTAAAAATTCACCCTCCGTCCCCACGCATGCGTACTTGTGTTACCGTCTGTACAATCATGTCAATGAATCAACATGACGCCCGCCCGGCGGTCTGACGTCATGTTGATTCATTGACATGATTGTCATGAGGGAGCTGCAGGCGGCGTCGGGCAGGGGGGGCTACGCCCCCACGCCCCAGTGGACGAACCGCGCCTGGTGTTTACCAAGACCATTAAACAACACTATGAGAGTTTGGTAATGTGCTAGAAATATTTCCGAGCAGTGGTTTGACATTGCAGTTTAAAAAGTGCACATTTTTAGGTCTCGGCTAAAAGACGCGCGTAAGCGCGTCTCCGCCGAGATCTTATGTCAGCGAGTAGCAGTCCCAGGAGACAGTCCTGGCCACGCGCATCCTTCCAGGCGATTTGTAACTGGAACGCGCGCTGTGGCCAGGCGCTGTCTCCTGGGAAGCGCAAGCACCACACACGCATGCGCATACACACACACACGCGCCCATGCACATACATACATACAGAGACACCACCCCTGACTCATACACACGCGCGCGCACACACACAAGTGCACCGAGGCCCCCCCTCCCCCGCCGTCACGCACATACATACACACACACACACGACCATACACACACACAAGTGCACCAATCGCGCTCCAGACCCCCCTCCCCCGCCGTCACCGTCGCGCACATACATACACACACACACACACGAGCATACACACACACAAGTGCACCAATCGCGCTCCAGAACTTACCTTACCTCAGCACGCGGCGCCCAACCTCCTGCTGGCGCGGCCCCGGGGCTCTACACCGCTCACAGGAGCCCCGGGCCGCGAGACGCTACGACTCCGCCTGCCTCCTCTTCCGGTGTGAACGTGGCCCCGCCCCCGTCACAGGCGACCGTGCCTGACTTCCGGGGCGGCCGCGAGTTCAATGATGAAAGACGCTTTGTTTACATCACCCATTGATTGAACTCATGCAAGAAAATCGCTTGCCGTACTGCCAAATTCTGTCTCTCTCTCGTTGAACCCGCATGACATTTTGGATTAAAGCATACAGTGAATTCCAACAGCCCTCAAGCCAACGTGCGATAGAATGTGAACGTTTATATTTTAACATATTCAGAAGGACGCGACCACAGAGTTAAAAACAAGCATTGGAAAAGCCAATAGGTCTCGTCTACATAAGGTATTGGGTTTGTCAATGCTTGGTGGTGGTGAGTGGTGAGTGCAGAGTGGTGAGTGCAGAGTGGTGAGTGCAGAGTGGTGAGTGCAGAGTGGTGAGGGCAGAGTGGTGAGGGCAGAGTGGTGAGGGCAGAGTGGTGAGGGCAGAGTGGTGAGTGGTGAGTGCAGAGTGGTGAGGGCAGAGTGGTGAGGGCAGAGTGGTGAGGGCAGAGTGCAGAGTGCAGAGTGGTGAGTGGTGAGTGCAGAGTGGTGAGTGCAGAGTGGTGAGTGCAGAGTGGTGAGTGCAGAGTGGTGAGTGCAGAGTGCAGAGTGGTGAGTGCAGAGTGGTGAGTGCAGAGTGGCGAGTGCAGAGTGGCGAGTGGTGAGTGCAGAGTGGTGAGTGCAGAGTGCAGAGTGCAGAGTGCAGAGTGGTGAGTGCAGAGTGCAGAGTGCAGAGTGCAGAGTGGTGAGTGCAGAGTGGTGAGTGCAGAGTGGTGAGTGCAGAGTGGTGAGTGCAGAGTGCAGAGTGCAGAGTGCAGAGTGCAGAGTGCAGAGTGGTGAGTGCAGAGTGGTGAGTGCAGAGTGGTGAGTGCAGAGTGGTGAGTGGTGAGTGCAGAGTGGTGAGTGCAGAGTGGTGAGTGCAGAGTGGTGAGTGCAGAGTGCAGAGTGGTGAGTGCAGAGTGGTGAGTGCAGAGTGGTGAGTGCAGAGTGGTGAGTGCAGAGTGGTGAGTGCAGAGTGGTGAGTGCAGAGTGGTGAGTGCAGAGTGCAGAGTGGTGAGTGCAGAGTGGTGAGTGCAGAGTGCAGAGTGCAGAGTGCAGAGTGGTGAGTGCAGAGTGGTGAGTGCAGAGTGGTGAGTGCAGAGTGGTGAGTGCAGAGTGCAGAGTGGTGAGTGCAGAGTGGTGAGTGCAGAGTGGTGAGTGCAGAGTGGTGAGTGCAGAGTGGTGAGTGCAGAGTGGTGAGTGCAGAGTGGTGAGTGCAGAGTGGTGAGTGCAGAGTGCAGAGTGGTGAGTGCAGAGTGGTGAGTGCAGAGTGGTGAGTGCAGAGTGGTGAGTGCAGAGTGGTGAGTGCAGAGTGGTGAGTGCAGAGTGCAGAGTGCAGAGTGGTGAGTGCAGAGTGGTGAGTGCAGAGTGGTGAGTGCAGAGTGCAGAGTGCAGAGTGCAGAGTGGTGAGTGCAGAGTGGTGAGTGCAGAGTGGTGAGTGCAGAGTGGTGAGTGCAGAGTGGTGAGTGCAGAGTGGTGAGTGCAGAGTGGAGAGTGGTGAGTGCAGAGTGGTGAGTGCAGAGTGGTGAGTGCAGAGTGGTGAGTGCAGAGTGGTGAGTGCAGAGTGGTGAGTGCAGAGTGCAGAGTGCAGAGTGGTGAGTGCAGAGTGGTGAGTGCAGAGTGCAGAGTGGTGAGTGCAGAGTGGTGAGTGCAGAGTGGTGAGTGCAGAGTGGTGAGTGCAGAGTGGTGAGTGCAGAGTGGTGAGTGCAGAGTGGTGAGTGCAGAGTGGTGAGTGCAGAGTGGTGAGTGGTGAGTGCAGAGTGGTGAGTGCAGAGTGCAGAGTGGTGAGTGCAGAGTGGTGAGTGCAGAGTGGTGAGTGCAGAGTGGTGAGTGCAGAGTGGTGAGTGCAGAGTGGTGAGTGCAGAGTGGTGAGTGCAGAGTGGTGAGTGCAGAGTGGTGAGTGCAGAGTGGTGAGTGGTGAGTGCAGAGTGGTGAGTGCAGAGTGGTGAGTGCAGAGTGGTGAGTGGTGAGTGCAGAGTGGTGAGTGCAGAGTGCAGAGTGCAGAGTGGTGAGTGCAGAGTGCAGAGTGGTGAGTGCAGAGTGGTGAGTGCAGAGTGGTGAGTGCAGAGTGGTGAGTGCAGAGTGGTGAGTGCAGAGTGGTGAGTGCAGAGTGGTGAGTGCAGAGTGGTGAGTGCAGAGTGGTGAGTGGTGAGTGCAGAGTGGTGAGTGCAGAGTGGTGAGTGCAGAGTGGTGAGTGGTGAGTGCAGAGTGGTGAGTGCAGAGTGCAGAGTGGTGAGTGCAGAGTGGTGAGTGCAGAGTGGTGAGTGCAGAGTGGTGAGTGCAGAGTGGTGAGTGCAGAGTGGTGAGTGCAGAGTGGTGAGTGCAGAGTGCAGAGTGCAGAGTGGTGAGTGCAGAGTGGTGAGTGCAGAGTGGTGAGTGCAGAGTGGTGAGTGCAGAGTGGTGAGTGCAGAGTGGTGAGTGGTGAGTGCAGAGTGCAGAGTGCAGAGTGGTGAGTGCAGAGTGGTGAGTGCAGAGTGGAGAGTGGTGAGTGCAGAGTGCAGAGTGGTGAGTGCAGAGTGGTGAGTGCAGAGTGGTGAGTGCAGAGTGGTGAGTGCAGAGTGGCGAGTGCAGAGTGGCGAGTGGTGAGTGCAGAGTGGTGAGTGCAGAGTGCAGAGTGCAGAGTGCAGAGTGGTGAGTGCAGAGTGCAGAGTGCAGAGTGCAGAGTGGTGAGTGCAGAGTGGTGAGTGCAGAGTGCAGAGTGGTGAGTGCAGAGTGGTGAGTGCAGAGTGGTGAGTGCAGAGTGGTGAGTGCAGAGTGGTGAGTGCAGAGTGCAGAGTGGTGAGTGCAGAGTGCAGAGTGCAGAGTGCAGAGTGGTGAGTGCAGAGTGCAGAGTGGTGAGTGCAGAGTGCAGAGTGGTGAGTGGTGAGTGGTGAGTGCAGAGTGGTGAGTGCAGAGTGGTGAGTGCAGAGTGGTGAGTGCAGAGTGGTGAGTGCAGAGTGGTGAGTGCAGAGTGGTGAGTGCAGAGTGGTGAGTGCAGAGTGCAGAGTGGTGAGTGCAGAGTGGTGAGTGCAGAGTGGTGAGTGCAGAGTGGTGAGTGCAGAGTGGTGAGTGCAGAGTGGTGAGTGCAGAGTGGTGAGTGCAGAGTGGTGAGTGCAGAGTGGTGAGTGCAGAGTGGTGAGTGCAGAGTGGTGAGTGGTGAGTGCAGAGTGCAGAGTGGTGAGTGCAGAGTGCAGAGTGGTGAGTGCAGAGTGCAGAGTGGTGAGTGCAGAGTGCAGAGTGGTGAGTGCAGAGTGCAGAGTGCAGAGTGCAGAGTGCAGAGTGCAGAGTGCAGAGTGGTGAGTGCAGAGTGCAGAGTGGTGAGTGCAGAGTGGTGAGTGCAGAGTGGTGAGTGCAGAGTGGTGAGTGCAGAGTGGTGAGTGCAGAGTGGTGAGTGCAGAGTGGTGAGTGCAGAGTGGTGAGTGCAGAGTGGTGAGTGCAGAGTGCAGAGTGGTGAGTGCAGAGTGGTGAGTGCAGAGTGGTGAGTGCAGAGTGGTGAGTGCAGAGTGCAGAGTGGTGAGTGCAGAGTGGTGAGTGCAGAGTGGTGAGTGCAGAGTGGTGAGTGCAGAGTGGTGAGTGCAGAGTGGTGAGTGCAGAGTGGTGAGTGCAGAGTGGTGAGTGCAGAGTGGTGAGTGCAGAGTGGTGAGTGCAGAGTGGTGAGTGCAGAGTGGTGAGTGCAGAGTGGTGAGTGCAGAGTGGTGAGTGCAGAGTGCAGAGTGCAGAGTGGTGAGTGCAGAGTGGTGAGTGCAGAGTGCAGAGTGGTGAGTGCAGAGTGGTGAGTGCAGAGTGGTGAGTGCAGAGTGGTGAGTGCAGAGTGGTGAGTGCAGAGTGGTGAGTGCAGAGTGGTGAGTGCAGAGTGGTGAGTGCAGAGTGGTGAGTGCAGAGTGGTGAGTGCAGAGTGCAGAGTGGTGAGTGCAGAGTGGTGAGTGCAGAGTGGTGAGTGCAGAGTGGTGAGTGCAGAGTGGTGAGTGCAGAGTGGTGAGTGCAGAGTGGTGAGTGCAGAGTGGTGAGTGCAGAGTGGTGAGTGCAGAGTGCAGAGTGGTGAGTGCAGAGTGGTGAGTGGTGAGTGCAGAGTGGTGAGTGGTGAGTGCAGAGTGCAGAGTGGTGAGTGCAGAGTGCAGAGTGGTGAGTGCAGAGTGCAGAGTGGTGAGTGCAGAGTGCAGAGTGCAGAGTGCAGAGTGCAGAGTGCAGAGTGCAGAGTGGTGAGTGCAGAGTGCAGAGTGGTGAGTGCAGAGTGGTGAGTGCAGAGTGGTGAGTGCAGAGTGGTGAGTGCAGAGTGGTGAGTGCAGAGTGGTGAGTGCAGAGTGGTGAGTGCAGAGTGGTGAGTGCAGAGTGGTGAGTGCAGAGTGGTGAGTGGTGAGTGCAGAGTGGTGAGTGCAGAGTGGTGAGTGCAGAGTGGTGAGTGCAGAGTGGTGAGTGCAGAGTGGTGAGTGCAGAGTGGTGAGTGCAGAGTGGTGAGTGCAGAGTGGTGAGTGCAGAGTGGTGAGTGCAGAGTGGTGAGTGGTGAGTGCAGAGTGGTGAGTGCAGAGTGGTGAGTGCAGAGTGCAGAGTGGTGAGTGCAGAGTGGTGAGTGGTGAGTGCAGAGTGGTGAGTGCAGAGTGCAGAGTGGTGAGTGCAGAGTGGCGAGTGCAGAGTGGCGAGTGCAGAGTGGCGAGTGCAGAGTGGTGAGTGCAGAGTGGTGAGTGCAGAGTGGTGAGTGGTGAGTGCAGAGTGCAGAGTGCAGAGTGGTGAGTGCAGAGTGGTGAGTGCAGAGTGGTGAGTGCAGAGTGGTGAGTGCAGAGTGGTGAGCGGTGAGTGCAGAGTGGTGAGTGCAGAGTGCAGAGTGGTGAGTGCAGAGTGCAGAGTGGTGAGTGCAGAGTGGCGAGTGCAGAGTGGCGAGTGCAGAGTGGTGAGTGCAGAGTGGTGAGTGCAGAGTGGTGAGTGCAGAGTGGCGAGTGCAGAGTGGCGAGTGCAGAGTGGTGAGTGCAGAGTGGTGAGTGCAGAGTGGTGAGTGGTGAGTGCAGAGTGCAGAGTGCAGAGTGGTGAGTGCAGAGTGGTGAGTGCAGAGTGGTGAGTGCAGAGTGGTGAGCGGTGAGTGCAGAGTGGTGAGTGCAGAGTGCAGAGTGGTGAGTGCAGAGTGGCGAGTGCAGAGTGGCGAGTGCAGAGTGGTGAGTGCAGAGTGGTGAGTGCAGAGTGCAGAGTGGTGAGTGCAGAGTGGCGAGTGCAGAGTGGCGAGTGCAGAGTGGCGAGTGCAGAGTGGTGAGTGCAGAGTGGTGAGTGCAGAGTGGTGAGTGGTGAGTGCAGAGTGCAGAGTGCAGAGTGGTGAGTGCAGAGTGGTGAGTGCAGAGTGGTGAGTGCAGAGTGGTGAGTGCAGAGTGGTGAGCGGTGAGTGCAGAGTGGTGAGTGCAGAGTGCAGAGTGGTGAGTGCAGAGTGCAGAGTGGTGAGTGCAGAGTGGCGAGTGCAGAGTGGCGAGTGCAGAGTGGTGAGTGCAGAGTGGTGAGTGCAGAGTGGTGAGTGCAGAGTGGCGAGTGCAGAGTGGCGAGTGCAGAGTGGTGAGTGCAGAGTGGTGAGTGCAGAGTGGTGAGTGGTGAGTGCAGAGTGCAGAGTGCAGAGTGGTGAGTGCAGAGTGGTGAGTGCAGAGTGGTGAGTGCAGAGTGGTGAGCGGTGAGTGCAGAGTGGTGAGTGCAGAGTGCAGAGTGGTGAGTGCAGAGTGGCGAGTGCAGAGTGGCGAGTGCAGAGTGGTGAGTGCAGAGTGGTGAGTGCAGAGTGGTGAGTGCAGAGTGGTGAGTGCAGAGTGGTGAGTGCAGAGTGGTGAGTGCAGAGTGGTGAGTGCAGAGTGGTGAGTGCAGAGTGGTGAGTGCAGAGTGGTGAGTGCAGAGTGGTGAGTGCAGAGTGGTGAGTGCAGAGTGGTGAGTGCAGAGTGGTGAGTGCAGAGTGGTGAGTGCAGAGTGGTGAGTGCAGAGTGGTGAGTGCAGAGTGGTGAGTGCAGAGTGGTGAGTGGTGAGTGCAGAGTGGTGAGTGCAGAGTGGTGAGTGCAGAGTGGTGAGTGCAGAGTGGTGAGTGCAGAGTGGTGAGTGCAGAGTGCAGAGTGGTGAGTGCAGAGTGCAGAGTGCAGAGTGCAGAGTGGTGAGTGCAGAGTGCAGAGTGGTGAGTGCAGAGTGCAGAGTGGTGAGTGGTGAGTGGTGAGTGCAGAGTGGTGAGTGCAGAGTGGTGAGTGCAGAGTGGTGAGTGCAGAGTGGTGAGTGCAGAGTGCAGAGTGGTGAGTGCAGAGTGGTGAGTGCAGAGTGGTGAGTGCAGAGTGGTGAGTGCAGAGTGGTGAGTGCAGAGTGGTGAGTGCAGAGTGGTGAGTGCAGAGTGGTGAGTGCAGAGTGGTGAGTGCAGAGTGGTGAGTGCAGAGTGGTGAGTGCAGAGTGGTGAGTGCAGAGTGCAGAGTGGTGAGTGCAGAGTGGTGAGTGGTGAGTGCAGAGTGCAGAGTGGTGAGTGCAGAGTGCAGAGTGCAGAGTGCAGAGTGCAGAGTGCAGAGTGCAGAGTGGTGAGTGCAGAGTGCAGAGTGGTGAGTGCAGAGTGCAGAGTGGTGAGTGCAGAGTGGTGAGTGCAGAGTGGTGAGTGCAGAGTGGTGAGTGCAGAGTGGTGAGTGCAGAGTGGTGAGTGCAGAGTGGTGAGTGCAGAGTGGTGAGTGCAGAGTGGTGAGTGCAGAGTGGTGAGTGCAGAGTGGTGAGTGCAGAGTGGTGAGTGCAGAGTGGTGAGTGCAGAGTGGTGAGTGCAGAGTGGTGAGTGCAGAGTGCAGAGTGGTGAGTGCAGAGTGGTGAGTGCAGAGTGGTGAGTGCAGAGTGGTGAGTGCAGAGTGGTGAGTGCAGAGTGGTGAGTGCAGAGTGGTGAGTGCAGAGTGGTGAGTGCAGAGTGGTGAGTGCAGAGTGGTGAGTGCAGAGTGGTGAGTGCAGAGTGGTGAGTGCAGAGTGGTGAGTGCAGAGTGGTGAGTGCAGAGTGGTGAGTGCAGAGTGGTGAGTGCAGAGTGCAGAGTGGTGAGTGCAGAGTGGTGAGTGCAGAGTGGTGAGTGGTGAGTGCAGAGTGGTGAGTGCAGAGTGGTGAGTGCAGAGTGGTGAGTGCAGAGTGGTGAGTGCAGAGTGGTGAGTGCAGAGTGGTGAGTGCAGAGTGCAGAGTGGTGAGTGCAGAGTGGTGAGTGCAGAGTGGTGAGTGCAGAGTGGTGAGTGCAGAGTGGTGAGTGGTGAGTGCAGAGTGGTGAGTGCAGAGTGGTGAGTGCAGAGTGCAGAGTGGTGAGTGCAGAGTGGTGAGTGGTGAGTGCAGAGTGGTGAGTGGTGAGTGCAGAGTGGTGAGTGGTGAGTGCAGAGTGCAGAGTGGTGAGTGCAGAGTGGTGAGTGCAGAGTGGTGAGTGCAGAGTGGTGAGTGGTGAGTGCAGAGTGCAGAGTGCAGAGTGCAGAGTGGTGAGTGCAGAGTGGTGAGTGCAGAGTGGTGAGTGCAGAGTGGTGAGTGCAGAGTGGTGAGTGCAGAGTGGTGAGTGCAGAGTGGTGAGTGGTGAGTGCAGAGTGCAGAGTGGTGAGTGCAGAGTGGTGAGTGCAGAGTGGTGAGTGGTGAGTGCAGAGTGCAGAGTGGTGAGTGCAGAGTGCAGAGTGGTGAGTGCAGAGTGCAGAGTGCAGAGTGCAGAGTGCAGAGTGCAGAGTGGTGAGTGCAGAGTGCAGAGTGGTGAGTGCAGAGTGGTGAGTGGTGAGTGCAGAGTGGTGAGTGCAGAGTGGTGAGTGCAGAGTGGTGAGTGCAGAGTGGTGAGTGCAGAGTGGTGAGTGCAGAGTGGTGAGTGCAGAGTGGTGAGTGCAGAGTGGTGAGTGCAGAGTGGTGAGTGCAGAGTGGTGAGTGCAGAGTGGTGAGTGCAGAGTGGTGAGTGCAGAGTGGTGAGTGCAGAGTGCAGAGTGGTGAGTGCAGAGTGGTGAGTGCAGAGTGGTGAGTGCAGAGTGGTGAGTGCAGAGTGGTGAGTGCAGAGTGGTGAGTGCAGAGTGGTGAGTGCAGAGTGGTGAGTGCAGAGTGGTGAGTGCAGAGTGGTGAGTGCAGAGTGGTGAGTGGTGAGTGCAGAGTGCAGAGTGGTGAGTGCAGAGTGCAGAGTGGTGAGTGCAGAGTGGTGAGTGCAGAGTGGTGAGTGCAGAGTGGTGAGTGCAGAGTGGTGAGTGCAGAGTGGTGAGTGCAGAGTGGTGAGTGCAGAGTGCAGAGTGGTGAGTGCAGAGTGGTGAGTGCAGAGTGGTGAGTGCAGAGTGGTGAGTGCAGAGTGGTGAGTGCAGAGTGGTGAGTGCAGAGTGGTGAGTGCAGAGTGGTGAGTGGTGAGTGCAGAGTGCAGAGTGGTGAGTGCAGAGTGCAGAGTGGTGAGTGCAGAGTGGTGAGTGCAGAGTGGTGAGTGCAGAGTGGTGAGTGCAGAGTGGTGAGTGCAGAGTGGTGAGTGCAGAGTGGTGAGTGCAGAGTGGTGAGTGCAGAGTGCAGAGTGGTGAGTGCAGAGTGGTGAGTGCAGAGTGGTGAGTGCAGAGTGGTGAGTGCAGAGTGGTGAGTGCAGAGTGGTGAGTGCAGAGTGGTGAGTGCAGAGTGGTGAGTGCAGAGTGGTGAGTGCAGAGTGGTGAGTGCAGAGTGGTGAGTGGTGAGTGCAGAGTGCAGAGTGGTGAGTGCAGAGTGCAGAGTGGTGAGTGCAGAGTGCAGAGTGCAGAGTGCAGAGTGGTGAGTGCAGAGTGGTGAGTGCAGAGTGGTGAGTGCAGAGTGGTGAGTGCAGAGTGGTGAGTGCAGAGTGGTGAGTGCAGAGTGGTGAGTGCAGAGTGGTGAGTGCAGAGTGGTGAGTGCAGAGTGGTGAGTGCAGAGTGGTGAGTGCAGAGTGGTGAGTGCAGAGTGGTGAGTGCAGAGTGCAGAGTGCAGAGTGCAGAGTGCAGAGTGGTGAGTGCAGAGTGGTGAGTGCAGAGTGGTGAGTGCAGAGTGGTGAGTGCAGAGTGCAGAGTGGTGAGTGCAGAGTGGTGAGTGGTGAGTGCAGAGTGGTGAGTGGTGAGTGCAGAGTGGTGAGTGGTGAGTGCAGAGTGCAGAGTGGTGAGTGCAGAGTGGTGAGTGCAGAGTGGTGAGTGCAGAGTGGTGAGTGGTGAGTGCAGAGTGCAGAGTGGTGAGTGCAGAGTGGTGAGTGCAGAGTGGTGAGTGCAGAGTGGTGAGTGCAGAGTGGTGAGTGCAGAGTGGTGAGTGCAGAGTGGTGAGTGCAGAGTGGTGAGTGCAGAGTGGTGAGTGCAGAGTGCAGAGTGGTGAGTGCAGAGTGGTGAGTGCAGAGTGCAGAGTGGTGAGTGCAGAGTGGTGAGTGCAGAGTGGTGAGTGCAGAGTGGTGAGTGCAGAGTGGTGAGTGCAGAGTGGTGAGTGCAGAGTGCAGAGTGGTGAGTGCAGAGTGGTGAGTGGTGAGTGCAGAGTGGAGAGTGGTGAGTGCAGAGTGCAGAGTGGTGAGTGCAGAGTGGTGAGTGCAGAGTGGTGAGTGCAGAGTGGTGAGTGCAGAGTGGTGAGTGCAGAGTGGTGAGTGCAGAGTGGTGAGTGCAGAGTGGTGAGTGCAGTGGTAGTGCGTGAGTGCAGAGTGCAGAGTGCAGAGTGGTGAGTGCAAGAGTGGGTGCCAGTGCAGAGTGGTGAGTGCAGAGTGGTGAGTGCAGAGTGCAGAGTGGTGAGTGCAGAGTGGGTGTGAGTGCAGAGTGGTGAGTGCAGAGTGGTGAGTGCAGATGGGTGAGTGCAGAGTGTGAGTGCAGAGTGGTGAGTGCAGAGTGGTGAGTGCAGAGTGGTGAGGTGGGAGTGCAGAGTTGGTGCAGAGTGGTGAGTGCAGAGTGGTGAAGAGTGGTGAGTGCAGAGTGGAGAGTGGTGAGTGCAGAGTGCAGAGTGGTGAGTGCAGAGTGGTGAGTGCAGAGTGGTGAGTGCAGAGTGGTGAGTGCAGGAGTGGTGAGTGCAGAGAGAGGTGAGTGCAGAGTGGTGAGTGCAGAGTGGTGAGTGCAGAGTGGTGAGTGCAGAGTGCAGTGAGTGGGGTGAGTGCAGAGTGGTGAGTGCAGAGTGCAGAGTGGTGAGTGCAGAGTGGTGAGTGCAGAGTGGTGAGAGCAGTGCAGAGTGGTGAGTGCAGAGTGGTGAGTGCAGAGTGGAGTGGTGAGTGGTGAGTGCAGAGTGGTGAGTGGATGAGTGCAGAGTGTGAGTGAGTGCAGAGTGGTGAGTGCAGAGTGGTGAGTGCAGAGTGGTGAGTGCAGAGTGGTGAGTGCAGAGGTGCAGAGTGGTGAGTGGGGGCAGAGTGGTGAGTGGAGCAGAGGTGGTGAGTGCAGAGTGGTGAGTGCAGAGTGGTGAGTGCAGGAGTGGTGAGTGCAGAGTGGTGAGTGCAGAGTGGTGAGTGCAGAGTTGAGAGTGCAGAGTGCAGAGTGCAGTGCAGAGTGGTGAGTGCAGAGTGGTGAGTGCAGAGTGTGTGAGTGCAGAGTGGTGAGTGCAGGGGAGTGGTGAGTGCAGAGTGGTGAGTGCAGAGTGCAGAGTGGTGAGTGCAGAGTGCAGAGTGCAGAGTGCAGAGTGGTGAGTGCAGAGTGGTGAGTGCAGAGTGGTGAGTGCAGAAGTGGTGAGTGCAGAGTGGTGAGTGCAGAGTGGTGAGTGCAGAGTGCAGAGTGGTGAGTGCAGAGTGGTGAGTGCAGAGTGTGAGTGCAGAGTGCAGAGTGGTGAGTGCAGAGTGGTGAGTGCAGAGTGGTGAGTGAGTGCAGAGTGCAGAGTGGTGAGTGCAGAGTGGTGAGTGCAGAGTGGTGAGTGCAGAGTGGTGAGTGCAGAGTGCAGAGTGGTGAGTGCAGAGTGGTGAGTGCAGAGTGGTGAGTGCAGAGTGGTGAGTGCAGAGTGGTGAGTGCAGAGTGGTGAGTGCAGAGTGCAGAGTGGTGAGTGCAGAGTGGTGAGTGGTGAGTGCAGAGTGCAGAGTGGTGAGTGCAGAGTGCCAGAGTGCAAGTGCAGAGTGGTGAGTGCAGAGTGGTGAGTGCAGAGTGGTGAGTGCAGAGTGTGAGTGGTGAGTGCAGAGTGGTGAGTGCAGAGTGGTGAGTGCAGAGTGGTGAGTGCAGAGTGGTGAGTGCAGAGTGGTGAGTGCAGAGTGGTGAGTGCAGAGTGGTGAGTGGGAGTGCAGAGTGGTGAGTGCAGATTGGGGATGCAGAGTGTGAGTGCAGAGTGGTGAGTGCAGAGTGGTGAGTGCAGAGAGTAGTGGTGAGTGCAGAGTTGAGTGCAGAGTGGTGAGTGCAGAGTGGTGAGTGCAGAGTGCAGAGTGGTGAGTGCAGAGTGGTGAGTGCAGAGTGCAGAGTGCAGAGTGCAGAGTGGTGAGTGCAGAGTGGTGAGTGCAGAGTGGTGAGTGCAGAGTGGCAGAGTGCAGAGTGCAGAGTGCAGAGTGGTGAGTGCAGAGTGCAGAGTGGTGAGTGCAGAGTGCAGAGTGGCAGAGTGCAGAGTGGTGAGTGCAGAGTGGTGAGTGCAGAGTGTGAGTGCAGAGTGCAGAGTGGAGAGTGGGTGAGTGGTGAGTGCAGAGTGGTGAGTGCAGAGTGCAGAGTGGTGAGTGCAGAGTGCAGAGTGGTGAGTGCAGAGTGCAGAGTGCAGAGTGCAGAGTGGTGAGTGCAGAGTCGGTGGTGAGTGCAGAGTGGTGAGTGCAGAGTGGTGAGTGGCAGAGTGGTGAGTGCAGAGTGGTGAGTGGTGAGTGCAGAGTGGTGAGTGCAGAGTGGTGAGTGTGAGTGCAGGAGTGCAGAGTGGTGAGTGCAGAGTGGTGAGTGCAGAGTGGTGAGTGGTGAGTGAGAGAGAAGGTGGTGAGTGCAGAGTGCTGAGTGCAGATGTGAGAGAGCAGAGTGCAGAGTGCAGAGTGGTGAGTGCAGAGTGGAGTGGTGAGTGCAGAGTGGTGAGTGCAGAGTGGTGAGTGCAGAGTGGTGAGTGCAGAGTGGTGAGTGCAGAGTGGTGAGTGCAGAGTGGTGAGTGCAGAGTGGGTGAGTGCAGAGTGGTGAGTGCAGAGTGGTGAGTGCAGAGTGCAGAGTGGTGAGTGCAGAGTGGTGAGTGGCAGAGTGGTGAGTGCAGAGTGCAGAGTGGTGAGTGCAGAGTGCAGAGTGGTGAGTGCAGAGTGGTGAGTGCAGAGTGGTGAGTGCAGAGTGGTGAGTAGCAGAGTGGTGAGTGCAGAGTGCAGAGTGGTGAGTGCAGAGTGGTGAGTGCAGAGTGCAGAGTGGTGAGTGCAGAGTGCAGAGTGCAGAGTGGTGAGTGCAGAGTGTGAGTGCAGAGTGGTGAGTGCAGAGCTGGTGGTGAGTGCAGAGTGCAGAGTGGTGAGTGCAGAGTGGTGAGTGCAGAGTGGTGAGTGCAGAGTGGTGAGTGCTGAGTGCAGGTGGTGAGTGGAGGAGTGCAGAGTGGTGAGTGCAGAGTGGTGAGTGCAGAGGTGGTGAGTGCAGAGTGAGTGCAGAGTGCAGAGTGCAGAGTGGTGAGTGCAGAGTGGTGAGTGCAGAGTGGTGAGAGTGCAGAGTGGTGAGTGCAGAGTGGTGAGTGCAGAGTGGTGAGTGCAGAGTGGTGAGTGCAGAGTGGTGAGTGCAGAGTGGTGAGTGCAGAGTGGTGGTGAGTGCAGAGTGCAGAGTGGTGAGTGCAGAGTGGTGAGTGCAGAGTGGTGAGTGCAGAGTGGTGAGTGGTGAGTGGTGAGTGCAGAGTGGTGAGTGGTGAGTGCAGAGTGGTGAGTGCAGAGTGGTGAGTGCAGAGTGGTGAGTGCAGAGTGGTGAGTGCAGAGTGGTGAGTGCAGAGTGGTGAGTGCTGAGTGGTGAGTGCAGAGTGGTGAGTGCAGAGTGGTGAGTGCAGAGTGGTGAGTGCAGAGTGGTGAGTGCAGAGTGGTGAGTGCAGAGTGGTGAGTGCAGAGTGGTGAGTGCAACTCGAGTGCAGAGTGGTGAGTGCAGAGTGGTGAGTGCAGAGTGGTGAGTGCAGAGTGGTGAGTGCAGAGTGGTGAGTGCAGAGTGGTGAGTGCAGAGTGGTGAGTGCAGAGTGGTGAGTGCAGAGTGCAGAGTGGGTGAGTGCAGAGTGGTGAGTGCAGAGTGGTGAGTGCAGAGTGGTGAGTGGTGAGTGCAGAGTGGTGAGTGGTGAGTGCAGAGTGGTGAGTGCAGAGTGGTGAGTGCAGAGTGGTGAGTGCAGAGTGGTGAGTGCAGAGTGGTGAGTGCAGAGTGGTGAGTGGGAGTGAGTGCAGAGTGGTGAGTGCAGAGTGGTGAGTGCAGAGTGGTGAGTGCAGAGTGGTGAGTGCAGAGTGGTGAGTGCAGAGTGGCAGAGTGTGAGTGCAGAGTGGTGAGTGCAGAGTGGTGAGTGCAGAGTGCAGAGTGGGTGAGTGCAGAGTGGTGAGTGCAGAGTGGTGAGTGCAGGTGAGTGGTGAGTGCAGAGTGGTGAGTGGTGAGTGCAGAGTGGTGAGTGCAGAGTGGTGAGTGCAGAGTGGTGAGTGCAGAGTGGTGAGTGCAGAGTGGTGAGTGCAGAGTGGCAGAGTGCAGAGTGCAGAGTGGTGAGTGCAGAGTGGTGAGTGCAGAGTGGTGAGTGCAGAGTGGTGAGTGCAGAGTGGTGAGTGCAAGAGTGCAGAGTGGTGAGTGCAGAGTGGTGAGTGCAGAGTGGTGAGTGCAGAGTGGTGAGTGTGAGTGCAGAGTGCAGAGTGCAGAGTGGTGAGTGCAGAGTGGTGAGTGCAGAGTGGTGAGTGCAGAGTGGTGAGTGCAGAGTGGCAGAGTGCAGAGTGGTGAGTGCAGAGTGCAGAGTGCAGAGTGGTGAGTGCAGAGTGGTGAGTGCAGAGTGGTGAGTGCAGAGTGGCAGAGTGGTGAGTGCAGAGTGGTGAGTGCAGAGTGGTGAGTGCAGAGTGGTGAGTGCAGAGTGGTGAGTGCAGAGTGGTGAGTGCAGAGTGCAGAGTGCAGAGTGGCTGGTTGCTTGAGTGGTGAGTGCAGAGTGGTGAGTGCAGAGTGGTGAGTGCAGAGTGGTGAGTGCAGAGTGGTGAGTGCAGAGTGGTGAGTGCAGAGTGGTGAGTGCAGAGTGGTGAGTGCAGAGTGGTGAGTGCAGAGTGCAGAGTGCAGAGTGGTGAGTGCAGAGTGCGAGTGGTGAGTGCAGAGTGGTGAGTGCAGAGTGGTGAGTGGTGAGTGCAGAGTGGTGAGTGCAGAGTGGTGAGTGCAGAGTGGTGAGTGCAGAGTGCAGAGTGGAGTGCAGGAGTGCAGAGTGGTGAGTGCAGAGGGAGAGTGGTGAGTGCAGAGTGGTGAGTGGTGAGTGCAGAGTGGTGAGTGCAGAGTGGTGAGTGCAGAGTGGTGAGTGCAGAGTGGTGAGTGCAGAGTGGTGAGTGCAGAGTGGTGAGTGCAGAGTAGTGCAGAGTGCAGAGTGCAGAGTGGTGAGTGCAGAGTGCAGAGTGCAGAGTGGTGAGTGCAGAGTGGTGAGTGCAGAGTGGTGAGTGCAGAGTGGCAGAGTGCAGAGTGGTGAGTGCAGAGTGGTGAGTGCAGAGTGGTGAGTGCAGAGTGGTGAGTGCAGAGTGGTGAGTGCAGAGTGGTGAGTGCAGAGTGGTGAGTGGTGAGTGCAGAGTGGTGAGTGGTGAGTGCAGAGTGGTGAGTGCAGAGTGGTGAGTGCAGAGTGGTGAGTGCAGAGTGGTGAGTGCAGAGTGGTGAGTGCAGAGTGCAGAGTGCAGAGTGCAGAGTGGTGAGTGCAGAGTGGCGAGTGGTGAGTGCAGAGTGGTGAGTGCAGAGTGGTGAGTGCAGAGTGCAGAGTGGTGAGTGCAGAGTGGTGAGTGCAGAGTGGTGAGTGCAGAGTGGTGAGTGCAGAGTGCAGAGTGGTGAGTGCAGAGTGGTGAGTGCAGAGTGCAGAGTGGTGAGTGCAGAGTGGTGAGTGCAGAGTGCAGAGTGCAGAGTGCAGAGTGGTGAGTGCAGAGTGGTGAGTGCAGAGTGGTGAGTGCAGAGTGCAGAGTGCAGAGTGGCAGAGTGCAGAGTGGTGAGTGCAGAGTGCAGAGTGGTGAGTGCAGAGTGCAGAGTGCAGAGTGCAGAGTGGTGAGTGCAGAGTGGTGAGTGCAGAGTGGTGAGTGCAGAGTGCAGAGTGCAGAGTGGTGAGTGGTGAGTGCAGAGTGGTGAGTGCAGAGTGCAGAGTGGTGAGTGCAGAGTGCAGAGTGGTGAGTGCAGAGTGCAGAGTGCAGAGTGGTGAGTGCAGAGTGGTGAGTGCAGAGTGGTGAGTGCAGAGTGGTGAGTGCAGAGTGGTGAGTGCAGAGTGGTGAGTGGTGAGTGCAGAGTGGTGAGTGCAGAGTGGTGAGTGCAGAGTGCAGAGTGCAGAGTGGTGAGTGCAGAGTGGTGAGTGGTGAGTGGTGAGTGCAGAGTGCAGAGTGCAGAGTGCAGAGTGGTGAGTGCAGAGTGGTGAGTGGTGAGTGCAGAGTGGTGAGTGCAGAGTGGTGAGTGCAGAGTGGTGAGTGCAGAGTGGTGAGTGCAGAGTGGTGAGTGCAGAGTGGTGAGTGCAGAGTGGTGAGTGGTGAGTGCAGAGTGGTGAGTGCAGAGTGGTGAGTGCAGAGTGCAGAGTGGTGAGTGCAGAGTGGTGAGTGCAGAGTGGTGAGTGCAGAGTGCAGAGTGGTGAGTGCAGAGTGCAGAGTGGTGAGTGCAGAGTGGTGAGTGCAGAGTGGTGAGTGCAGAGTGGTGAGTGGTGAGTGCAGAGTGCAGAGTGGTGAGTGCAGAGTGGTGAGTGCAGAGTGCAGAGTGGTGAGTGCAGAGTGCAGAGTGCAGAGTGGTGAGTGCAGAGTGGTGAGTGCAGAGTGGTGAGTGCAGAGTGGTGAGTGCAGAGTGCAGAGTGGTGAGTGCAGAGTGGTGAGTGCAGAGTGGTGAGTGCAGAGTGGTGAGTGGTGAGTGCAGAGTGCAGAGTGCAGAGTGGTGAGTGCAGAGTGGTGAGTGCAGAGTGGTGAGTGCAGAGTGGTGAGTGCAGAGTGCAGAGTGCAGAGTGGTGAGTGCAGAGTGGTGAGTGCAGAGTGGTGAGTGCAGAGTGGTGAGTGCAGAGTGGTGAGTGCAGAGTGGTGAGTGCAGAGTGGTGAGTGCAGAGTGGTGAGTGCAGAGTGCAGAGTGGTGAGTGCAGAGTGCAGAGTGGTGAGTGCAGAGTGGTGAGTGCAGAGTGGTGAGTGCAGAGTGGTGAGTGGTGAGTGGTGAGTGCAGAGTGGTGAGTGGTGAGTGCAGAGTGGTGAGTGCAGAGTGGTGAGTGCAGAGTGGTGAGTGCAGAGTGGTGAGTGCAGAGTGGTGAGTGCAGAGTGGTGAGTGCAGAGTGGTGAGTGCAGAGTGGTGAGTGCAGGGTGGTGAGTGCAGAGTGGTGAGTGCAGAGTGGTGAGTGCAGAGTGGTGAGTGGTGAGTGCAGAGTGGTGAGTGCAGAGTGGTGAGTGCAGAGTGGTGAGTGCAGAGTGGTGAGTGCAGAGTGGTGAGTGCAGAGTGGTGAGTGCAGAGTGGTGAGTGCAGAGTGGTGAGTGCAGAGTGCAGAGTGGTGAGTGCAGAGTGGTGAGTGCAGAGTGGTGAGTGCAGAGTGGTGAGTGGTGAGTGCAGAGTGGTGAGTGGTGAGTGCAGAGTGGTGAGTGCAGAGTGGTGAGTGCAGAGTGGTGAGTGCAGAGTGGTGAGTGCAGAGTGGTGAGTGGTGAGTGCAGAGTGGTGAGTGCAGAGTGGTGAGTGCAGAGTGGTGAGTGCAGAGTGGTGAGTGCAGAGTGGTGAGTGCAGAGTGCAGAGTGGTGAGTGCAGAGTGGTGAGTGCAGAGTGGTGAGTGCAGAGTGGTGAGTGCAGAGTGCAGAGTGGTGAGTGCAGAGTGGTGAGTGCAGAGTGGTGAGTGCAGAGTGGTGAGTGGTGAGTGCAGAGTGGTGAGTGGTGAGTGCAGAGTGCAGAGTGCAGAGTGCAGAGTGCAGAGTGGTGAGTGCAGAGTGCAGAGTGGTGAGTGCAGAGTGCAGAGTGCAGAGTGCAGAGTGGTGAGTGCAGAGTGGTGAGTGCAGAGTGGTGAGTGCAGAGTGCAGAGTGGAGAGTGGTGAGTGGTGAGTGCAGAGTGGTGAGTGCAGAGTGCAGAGTGGTGAGTGCAGAGTGCAGAGTGGTGAGTGCAGAGTGCAGAGTGCAGAGTGCAGAGTGGTGAGTGCAGAGTGGTGAGTGCAGAGTGGTGAGTGCAGAGTGGTGAGTGCAGAGTGCAGAGTGGTGAGTGCAGAGTGGTGAGTGCAGAGTGGTGAGTGCAGAGTGGTGAGTGGTGAGTGCAGAGTGGTGAGTGGTGAGTGCAGAGTGGTGAGTGCAGAGTGCAGAGTGGTGAGTGCAGAGTGCAGAGTGGTGAGTGCAGAGTGCAGAGTGCAGAGTGCAGAGTGGTGAGTGCAGAGTGGTGAGTGCAGAGTGGTGAGTGCAGAGTGGTGAGTGCAGAGTGGTGAGTGCAGAGTGGTGAGTGGTGAGTGCAGAGTGGTGAGTGCAGAGTGGTGAGTGGTGAGTGCAGAGTGGTGAGTGCAGAGTGGTGAGTGGTGAGTGCAGAGTGCAGAGTGGTGAGTGCAGAGTGGTGAGTGGTGAGTGGTGAGTGCAGAGTGCAGAGTGCAGAGTGCAGAGTGGTGAGTGCAGAGTGGTGAGTGGTGAGTGCAGAGTGGTGAGTGCAGAGTGGTGAGTGCAGAGTGGTGAGTGCAGAGTGGTGAGTGGTGAGTGCAGAGTGCAGAGTGCAGAGTGGTGAGTGCAGAGTGGTGAGTGCAGAGTGGTGAGTGCAGAGTGGTGAGTGCAGAGTGCAGAGTGCAGAGTGGTGAGTGCAGAGTGGTGAGTGCAGAGTGGTGAGTGCAGAGTGCAGAGTGCAGAGTGGTGAGTGCAGAGTGGTGAGTGCAGAGTGGTGAGTGCAGAGTGGTGAGTGCAGAGTGGTGAGTGCAGAGTGGTGAGTGCAGAGTGGTGAGTGCAGAGTGGTGAGTGGTGAGTGCAGAGTGGTGAGTGCAGAGTGGTGAGTGCAGAGTGGTGAGTGCAGAGTGGTGAGTGCAGAGTGGTGAGTGCAGAGTGGTGAGTGCAGAGTGGTGAGTGCAGAGTGCAGAGTGCAGAGTGCAGAGTGCAGAGTGCAGAGTGGTGAGTGCAGAGTGGCGAGTGGTGAGTGCAGAGTGGTGAGTGCAGAGTGGTGAGTGGTGAGTGCAGAGTGGTGAGTGCAGAGTGGTGAGTGCAGAGTGGTGAGTGCAGAGTGCAGAGTGGTGAGTGCAGAGTGGTGAGTGCAGAGTGGTGAGTGCAGAGTGGTGAGTGGTGAGTGCAGAGTGGTGAGTGCAGAGTGGTGAGTGCAGAGTGGTGAGTGCAGAGTGGTGAGTGCAGAGTGGTGAGTGCAGAGTGGTGAGTGCAGAGTGGTGAGTGCAGAGTGCAGAGTGCAGAGTGGTGAGTGCAGAGTGCAGAGTGCAGAGTGGTGAGTGCAGAGTGGTGAGTGCAGAGTGGTGAGTGCAGAGTGCAGAGTGCAGAGTGGTGAGTGCAGAGTGGTGAGTGCAGAGTGGTGAGTGCAGAGTGGTGAGTGCAGAGTGCAGAGTGCAGAGTGGTGAGTGCAGAGTGGCGAGTGGTGAGTGCAGAGTGGTGAGTGCAGAGTGGTGAATGCAGAGTGGTGAGTGCAGAGTGGTGAGTGCAGAGTGGTGAGTGCAGAGTGGTGAGTGCAGAGTGGTGAGTGCAGAGTGGTGAGTGCAGAGTGGTGAGTGCAGAGTGGTGAGTGCAGAGTGCAGAGTGCAGAGTGGTGAGTGCAGAGTGCAGAGTGCAGAGTGGTGAGTGCAGAGTGGTGAGTGCAGAGTGGTGAGTGCAGAGTGGTGAGTGCAGAGTGGTGAGTGCAGAGTGGTGAGTGCAGAGTGGTGAGTGCAGAGTGGTGAGTGCAGAGTGGTGAGTGCAGAGTGCAGAGTGGTGAGTGCAGAGTGGTGAGTGCAGAGTGGTGAGTGCAGAGTGCAGAGTGGTGAGTGCAGAGTGGTGAGTGCAGAGTGGTGAGTGCAGAGTGGTGAGTGCAGAGTGGTGAGTGCAGAGTGGTGAGTGCAGAGTGGTGAGTGCAGAGTGGTGAGTGCAGAGTGGTGAGTGCAGAGTGCAGAGTGCAGAGTGGTGAGTGCAGAGTGGCGAGTGGTGAGTGCAGAGTGGTGAGTGCAGAGTGGTGAATGCAGAGTGCAGAGTGGTGAGTGCAGAGTGGTGAGTGCAGAGTGGTGAGTGCAGAGTGGTGAGTGCAGAGTGGTGAGTGCAGAGTGGTGAGTGCAGAGTGCAGAGTGCAGAGTGCAGAGTGGTGAGTGGTGAGTGCAGAGTGGTGAGTGCAGAGTGGTGAGTGCAGAGTGGTGAGTGCAGAGTGGTGAGTGCAGAGTGCAGAGTGCAGAGTGCAGAGTGCAGAGTGGTGAGTGCAGAGTGGTGAGTGCAGAGTGCAGAGTGCAGAGTGGTGAGTGCAGAGTGCAGAGTGGTGAGTGCAGAGTGGTGAGTGCAGAGTGGTGAGTGCAGAGTGGTGAGTGGTGAGTGCAGAGTGGTGAGTGGTGAGTGCAGAGTGGTGAGTGCAGAGTGGTGAGTGCAGAGTGGTGAGTGGTGAGTGCAGAGTGGTGAGTGGTGAGTGCAGAGTGGTGAGTGGTGAGTGCAGAGTGGTGAGTGCAGAGTGGTGAGTGCAGAGTGGTGAGTGCAGAGTGGTGAGTGCAGAGTGGTGAGTGCAGAGTGGTGAGTGCAGAGTGGTGAGTGCAGAGTGGTGAGTGCAGAGTGGTGAGTGCAGAGTGGTGAGTGCAGAGTGGTGAGTGCAGAGTGCAGAGTGCAGAGTGCAGAGTGCAGAGTGGTGAGTGCAGAGTGGCGAGTGGTGAGTGCAGAGTGGTGAATGCAGAGTGGTGAGTGGTGAGTGCAGAGTGGTGAGTGCAGAGTGGTGAGTGCAGAGTGGTGAGTGCAGAGTGGTGAGTGCAGAGTGGTGAGTGCAGAGTGGTGAGTGCAGAGTGGTGAGTGCAGAGTGCAGAGTGCAGAGTGCAGAGTGGTGAGTGGTGAGTGCAGAGTGGTGAGTGCAGAGTGGTGAGTGCAGAGTGGTGAGTGCAGAGTGGTGAGTGCAGAGTGGTGAGTGCAGAGTGGTGAGTGCAGAGTGCAGAGTGGTGAGTGCAGAGTGGTGAGTGCAGAGTGGTGAGTGCAGAGTGGTGAGTGCAGAGTGGTGAGTGCAGAGTGGTGAGTGCAGAGTGGTGAGTGCAGAGTGGCGAGTGGTGAGTGCAGAGTGGTGAGTGGTGAGTGCAGAGTGGTGAGTGCAGAGTGGTGAGTGCAGAGTGGTGAGTGGTGAGTGCAGAGTGGTGAGTGCAGAGTGGTGAGTGCAGAGTGGTGAGTGCAGAGTGCAGAGTGGTGAGTGCAGAGTGGTGAGTGCAGAGTGGTGAGTGCAGAGTGGTGAGTGCAGAGTGGTGAGTGCAGAGTGGTGAGTGCAGAGTGGTGAGTGCAGAGTGGTGAGTGCAGAGTGGTGAGTGCAGAGTGCAGAGTGGTGAGTGCAGAGTGGTGAGTGCAGAGTGGTGAGTGCAGAGTGGTGAGTGCAGAGTGGTGAGTGCAGAGTGGTGAGTGCAGAGTGGCGAGTGGTGAGTGCAGAGTGGTGAATGCAGAGTGGTGAGTGGTGAGTGCAGAGTGGTGAGTGCAGAGTGGTGAGTGCAGAGTGGTGAGTGCAGAGTGGTGAGTGCAGAGTGCAGAGTGCAGAGTGCAGAGTGCAGAGTGGTGAGTGGTGAGTGCAGAGTGGTGAGTGCAGAGTGCAGAGTGGTGAGTGGTGAGTGGTGAGTGCAGAGTGGTGAGTGGTGAGTGGTGAGTGCAGAGTGGTGAGTGCAGAGTGGTGAGTGCAGAGTGGTGAGTGCAGAGTGCAGAGTGCAGAGTGGTGAGTGGTGAGTGCAGAGTGGTGAGTGCAGAGTGCAGAGTGGTGAGTGGTGAGTGGTGAGTGCAGAGTGGTGAGTGCAGAGTGGTGAGTGCAGAGTGGTGAGTGCAGAGTGGTGAGTGCAGAGTGGTGAGTGCAGAGTGGTGAGTGCAGAGTGGTGAGTGCAGAGTGGTGAGTGCAGAGTGGTGAGTGGTGAGTGCAGAGTGGTGAGTGCAGAGTGGTGAGTGCAGAGTGGTGAGTGCAGAGTGGTGAGTGCAGAGTGGTGAGTGCAGAGTGGTGAGTGCAGAGTGGCGAGTGGTGAGTGCAGAGTGGTGAATGCAGAGTGGTGAGTGGTGAGTGCAGAGTGGTGAGTGCAGAGTGGTGAGTGCAGAGTGGTGAGTGCAGAGTGGTGAGTGCAGAGTGCAGAGTGCAGAGTGCAGAGTGCAGAGTGCAGAGTGGTGAGTGATGAGTGCAGAGTGGTGAGTGCAGAGTGCAGAGTGGTGAGTGGTGAGTGGTGAGTGCAGAGTGGTGAGTGGTGAGTGGTGAGTGCAGAGTGGTGAGTGCAGAGTGGTGAGTGCAGAGTGGTGAGTGCAGAGTGCAGAGTGCAGAGTGGTGAGTGGTGAGTGCAGAGTGGTGAGTGCAGAGTGCAGAGTGGTGAGTGGTGAGTGGTGAGTGCAGAGTGGTGAGTGCAGAGTGGTGAGTGCAGAGTGGTGAGTGCAGAGTGGTGAGTGCAGAGTGGTGAGTGCAGAGTGGTGAGTGCAGAGTGGTGAGTGCAGAGTGGTGAGTGCAGAGTGGTGAGTGCAGAGTGGTGAGTGCAGAGTGGTGAGTGCAGAGTGGTGAGTGCAGAGTGCAGAGTGGTGAGTGCAGAGTGGTGAGTGCAGAGTGGTGAGTGGTGAGTGCAGAGTGCAGAGTGCAGAGTGGTGAGTGCAGAGTGGTGAGTGCAGAGTGCAGAGTGCAGAGTGGTGAGTGCAGAGTGGTGAGTGCAGAGTGGTGAGTGCAGAGTGGTGAGTGCAGAGTGGTGAGTGCAGAGTGGTGAGTGCAGAGTGGTGAGTGCAGAGTGGTGAGTGCAGAGTGGTGAGTGCAGAGTGGTGAGTGCAGAGTGGTGAGTGCAGAGTGGTGAGTGCAGAGTGGTGAGTGCAGAGTGGTGAGTGCAGAGTGGTGAGTGCAGAGTGGTGAGTGGTGAGTGCAGAGTGGTGAGTGCAGAGTGGTGAGTGCAGAGTGCAGAGTGGTGAGTGCAGAGTGGTGAGTGCAGAGTGGTGAGTGCAGAGTGGTGAGTGCAGAGTGGTGAGTGCAGAGTGGTGAGTGCAGAGTGGTGAGTGCAGAGTGGCGAGTGTGCAGAGTGGCGAGTGTGCAGAGTGGCGAGTGTGCAGAGTGGCGAGTGTGCAGAGTGGCGAGTGTGCAGAGTGGCGAGTGTGCAGAGTGGCGAGTGTGCAGAGTGGCGAGTGTGCAGAGTGGCGAGTGTGCAGAGTGGCGAGTGTGCAGAGTGGCGAGTGTGCAGAGTGGCGAGTGTGCAGAGCAGTGAGTGTGCAGAGCATTGTGTGCTGTTGAGTGCAGAGTGCTGTGTATTGGCAATGTTAATGACAATGGCCATTTATTTTTGATTTAAAGAAAAAAAAAGAAATGTCATGAGCAATGCCATTAGCTCTACCTTTAATGATGCCGAGACCATTGCATTGCAAATGCTTGTTGGCTAAAGAAGTTGAATATTTGGGCCTTGTATTCCAGGCATGACATTGAATCCAAAGGTAACCTGTTGCAAGCTCCTGAGCAACTTACAGGATAGTGGGATAGCATCCTCAGCAGAGCACATAAGGGTCATATGGCTGAGATCAGAACCAAGATGGATACTTTTGGTGGGCTACCATGGCAAGCAAGATTGCAACTTTTGTTAAAGCCGTGTTCATTGCAGGAATTCAAATTAAATGTGCTGTAAACACAAACGGCCACTAAACCAAGTGAGGTTTCTAGAAGGTCTATTGCAAGACGTCTATTTGAAGATGTGGGACGTGGTGAAAATGAATGTGTTAGTACTCTAGGAATATTTTACTAAATGGGTGGAGACTAGGCCATTGCTTTTGATTGTGTTACAGAGTTCCTGCAAGAGTATTTTTAGGGTAGGGTTTCCTGTTTCTGATACTGGTGTCCATTTAATAGCCTGGAAGATAAAGCCATCTTTGGAGAATAGAGGAATCGCATATAAGAAATCTGCATTACATTTTTCACATATGAAGACGCTATTCGCAAGATTTAATAGGGTGATTGTTGAAGGAGTAGAGTTGGCATGGGCATCCAAGTTAAAGGTAAAGGAACATTTAAGAAGTAATGCTTGCTGTTATCACTGCTCCGCACAAAAAGCTGACAGGGTTATGTCCTCTCAAGCTTCTCAGGAGAAGGAAGCTTAGAAACGGGTTGAATCCTGCATGGGTGCACAAGCCGTTGGTGCCTTGCACTGTCGCATGCTGGCAGGTATGCTGCAGCTTTATATCCTGGTGCCTTATTAGATCAGAAGTTAGCCTGTATGCGGCTCACTTCCTGTCCTCCTTTTTGGTGTCTTGCGGTGTCGCTATCAGGCAGGTATCCTTCAGCGTTCTCTTTTGGTGGCTTATTTCATCACTCATTGACACCTACTCAGAACGACTGGCATCTATATTTTATCTCTTGGGTTCTTAGTCTACGGTTTTAATTGAAACCCCTCCAAAGTAGTATTTTCGTATTTGTTAATAGTCGGTGGAATTAATGAGGAGTTTAGTTTAATCTTTGAAAGAATTTGAGTTGTACAGTGACAGATTCTCTTCTTCTGGCTTTAATTTCTGTCTGCCTTAGTCCATCTCTGGCCATTTAATGCTCGCCCTGTATTTGATCATTATTTGCTTGTAACTGGGATCCCCAGGTCTATCTGCATCTCATGGTTGCTCGCCTTGTTTTTCTATCTGCATCTCTCATGGTTGCTCGCCTTGTTTTTCTATCTGCATCTCTCATGGTTGCTCGCCTTGTTTTTGGTCGCTATTTACCTTCTCTAGGACCAATCTTCCTGCCCGCCTTTCTTCATATCCTCCCTGGTGGCATACCTTTTTTTTTAATGCTAATTTTTTTTGTGTCTTTTGCATTGTGGTCAGTAGGTGTGTCTTTCTTTATGTCTAATGGTCTATCACTTATCATTTGGTCCCTATTTTGTCATTGTTCACATGTGTTTAGTGCTTTTCAGTCAGTTGGTGATCTGTGAACTTGAACCCTCCAGTAGTTTACCTGGATTATGAATGAGGCAAGGTGTTTTTCAGAGTCTTTGCCCATACATTTGTAGAACGAAGACTTTTTTGGGGGAGGGAAGAGGTTGTATTGTTTGATTGTGAGGGAACCAAATTTCTTGAAACTGTTTCAAGGGGGCAATGCTGCTCAGAGAAGGCCAGTGAGTTACACTCTGCTTGAGACTAGATAACTGCTTCCTCTGATGTGGCTAGTTGCATTTCACCTAGTCTGCTTACCTCCATTCTCTAGAGCGCTTTAGAGAAGCGATACAGATATTTATTTTCTTCCTGCAACCTCTCCTTTTTGTAGGTCTCGCCTGGCGTTGCAGCGCGAATCGCTGTCACTAGTGAGAGTTATTGTGGTTGTGTTGCCTTCCAAGTGGTACAGACCGGTGCTCAAGCAGATTCTGGTCTGTGAACGTGCTTCCCAGAAACTGTGAACTGCAAGTCAGCCTCTCGCCTCTCTCAATCATGCGTGCACACACACAGCCACACTCATGCACGCACACACACACACACATGCACGCACTCAGGCACACACACACACACGCATGCACACACATGCTGGCACACACACACGCAGGCACACACACAGGCACACACAAACGCAGGCACACACACACCCAACAACTAAGCCCCACCCACCCCACTCACCGGGCTACAGGCTCCGTCACGCCGGCTTCCCTCACTTGCATTGGTGGCCTCTGCTCCTCCTTCGTGCCTACAGCGTTTGACAGCCTCCCCTGCGGCGGGACTTCCGCTTTCTAGTCCAGTCACTTTGTGGGCGCGGCTTCCTGCAGAAGGCGGAAGTCCCGCCCCAGGGGAGGCTGTGAAACTCTGTAGGAGGCATACGAGTGCTGGAGTCTCTAGGATAACGAATCGGGCGCTCCCGCTTTACATCCCCCCGTGTGCCAAGTCCTCTTGTAAAGGTTGGGATGTACTGTATATCTTAACAGTTTGTAATGGACACATCGTGAATATTGCTGATTAAATCAACAGATAATGGCACAGGGCTGTGAATCCCTGTTCCTGACACCCCAACATCACATGCCAGCGATCGATCCCGGCGCTGGCAGATGCCATTAGGATAAAGCGGCGTATTGAAATATTAAAGTATAATGTATTGCTTCATTTACTGCGACTTGAGAATAGATTTTCTTTTCCAAATGCGTGTAACCTCTATAATCCCTCGTGGTCGGTGGCAGTAAAATGGCCGCGCTCTCAGAATGAAGCCACTTTGTCTTTTGTCAAATGACATTTGGCCGCTCTCCTGGGGACGGTTACGTGCACGTATATGATTGTATCTCCCACTCAGATATGGCGGGTTGGGGGTTGGAAGGAAGCCACCTAAAGAAGTAATGCGCAGCAGACGCCATTCTGAGGCGACTCCTGGCGACACCACTTTTTGTTCCCTGCACAAGGAAGGTGAGTTTATGGACTGTCGCCCAGACAGCCTCTAAATTTTTATGCACTACACTTTTCCTCATCAGTACGATATGTAAAATCAAAAAGATACACAAATCCGCTGTTTTCTTCAATAAATCAATAAATACATCTTCAGATCACTGCAATCACACTTCAGAATGTGGGTTTTGTTTTTAAGGCGACACGTCATGTATTGTTAATATGCTCTAGGCAATAAAATAGTGCACTAATGTACATACACAGCAATAAAAGATGATGAGATATGTGTAAAATAAAAAAAATTCAATTTGCGTTTTGAGTAGACTTTATCACGTTACACAATCAATCTCCTTGGGTTATTAGTCATACTAAAAAAGAGAAAACTAGATTTATTTCAGTTAAAGATTAAATATCCATTTTGAAAACGCAAAATTCCGACGAAGGGTCTATAGTTGGAGTACATACCTTAGTTACATTTCTGAGCCCTACAATGTGACTGGCTCTACACCACCTCTACTGCCTCAGAGACACAATCTCACTATGTGGCTAGTGAGGCACCTGTGCTATCTTTCTTTCCCATGCCTTTTCCTGCATATCACACACAGATGCTCATGATATGGGGAAATCACACGTACACCTAATATAAAACAGATACTGCCTCAGCCCAACCAGCCTTCTAGGTGAACTGGTCTGACTTGAGTGATTCCACCCCAGCTGTGAAGGCCTCCCAGGGGCCTACCAGGGCGACGTTACAATGACATCAGAGTGAAAGGACACTTGCTCGTGGTTTAGATACATCAGTTTCTACTTTTATCTCTGATAAAGGCTGGATGGCCTTTCAGAAACCAGCTGTAAGGCAACACGCTGCACGGTGACTCCGATCTACAAGCTATGGATGGTTAAAGGTGCATTCTAGCGGTTTATATTACTCCGGACCACAAAACCATTCCTCCTGAAGAAATATTTCAAGCAAGCTGGACAAGCAATTGCCAACTCCCACCTAGTTTAAGGGAACACCCTTTTCACAGGTCTTTTATCCACTCATTTTGCTCCTCAAAATGCAGCATTTATGGTACAACCTGGCTGATCTCAGAACATAAGAATATGAGCGTATAGCACCTACATTAAGATCATTCAAACTATTTCCCTAGAAGCTTACCACGCCTTCAAAATAGCGTGCACTGTCTAGGACAGTAACAATTTTTCAAGATGGCAAACGGGAGCGGAAGCATGACCAAAGCGTGTCAAATAAAGGGGTTCTCCATTATTTTCATGTGAGGAAACATATATCTTTTTTCGTACAAATGCATTTATGTGTGATATTTCAGCAATTTGAATGTACTGCTGTCATAATCCAAAGCTAATGCTATTCTCTTTCTCCACCGACTTTCTATGTTCTGACCACTTTCTCATGAAAGTGACATTTTTGATGCCCAGAAAAACCACCCGACCCAGCAAAACATTACGATTAGGCAAAGGAACTGAAAATGAGTGTCACTAGCCATGTTCAAGAGGTCCTTTAAAGACGTTGCTTTTAGTTGTGATACGAATCACACTAGCTAAGACTGCGGCCGATCATCTACCTTCTTTTTACCACACCGTAAATAAGATTCTTCACACTCTTGTCCACCTCGGGACCAAACAAACATGGTAAAACAACATATTTACCCAATTCTTGGTTACATTATTCCTTTAAAGCAGAGAAAGGCTTACCAACATAACTACAAATGAAGAGGCGCAGATCGTACAACCCAAAAGGTAAGGAATCCTATCATTGACAAATTCACAAGTAGAATCATTTTGTCAGGAAAACCAAAACAAGCATTTGCAATGCAATAGGTCTCGCATTTGCGAGAGTTTAAGCTACTAGCATTGCGAATGACAATGCCTTTTATTTGTTTTAAAAACCAAAACATAAATAAAAGAGATTGTAATTTACAATGCGAATACCTCAAACTCACATAAATGCGAGACTTATTGCATTGCAAATGCTTGTTCTCTAGGGCTTCCTTCATTGTTGAGAGTGTTTTTGGTTTTAAAGTGATGGGAGTTATTGGTATTTACGATGAGACCAGAAATTCCTGCTTGTTTGCCTCTATCATCAAAGATGGACTACGCAGGCCTGCTTTGTGTGCAGTATCCACGGCCTTCTGTCGTCTTTCAGTGCTTCTCTAACGAATATTCTGTGCATCTTTACTGTGTGAGAAAACACACGAGTTTGTGCTTCGAAACATCAAGGCCTGGGTTTCATTCCTCTCGGCTCGCCTTTGCCAGGGTACCGGGGATCTACTCTGTGCAGGCAAAGGTTTGTTCATTACTGCATGTCCGTGTCCACTCTGCACCACACCACAAACACTCCCAGGCGTGTTTCAGCCTCATTGGGTGCAGTGTAGCTTATGTGTCTCCAGAGCGAGCGTGGAATCCATGTCCAGACTTACCCACTCAAAAGGGATACTTGCCGCACCCAGATGCGTACACTCACCTCTGGGAGAATCACTGAGTCCAGGTGCATACACGCACCTCTGGGAGACTAACCAAGTCCAGGTGCGTACATGCACCTCTGGGAGACTCACTGAGTCCAGGTGCAACACGCACCTCGGGGAGACTCACCGAGTCCAGATGCGTACACTCACCTCTGGGAGGGTCGCTGAATCCAGGTGCATACATGCACCTCTGGGAGACTCCCCTAGTCCAGGTGCATAAATGCACCTCTGGGAGAGTCGCTGAGTCCAGGTGCGTACACATACCTCTGGGAGAGTCGCTGAGTCCAGGTGCGTACACGCACCTCTGGGAGACTCAAAATTCAAGTGCATACACGCACCTCTGGGAGACTCAAAATTCAGGTGCATACACGCACCTCCGAGATACTCAAAATTCAGGTGTGCTTACGCACCTCAGAGATACTCACCGAGTCCAGGTGCATACACACTCCTCTGGGAGATTCACCGAGTCCAGGTGCTTACACGCTCCTCTCAGGGACTCACCAAGTCCAGGTGCATACACACACCTCTGGGAAACTCACCGAGTCCAGGTGCGTACACGCACCTCTGGGATACTCACCGAGTCCAGGTGTGTACACGCAGCTCTGGAAGACTCAAAATTCAGGTGCGTACACGCACCTCAGGGATACTCACCGAGTCCAGGTGCATACACACACCTCTGGGAGAGTCGCTGAGTCCAGGTGCTTACATGCTCCTCTAAGGGACTCCCCAAGTCCAATGTGCCCGCTTAATTTAGTGAGATGCACCAAAAACATTATGCAGTGGAAAACTTTGACCCTGCTCGTGTGGTTTAGACACTTAAGCAGTGCTGTCATTGTGTCAGAATGTACTGGTTCCACCTTTCAAAAGTTATCATTTACCTTATACTTAGTAACAGGCCGGTGAGCTGGTATTGACCCTGGCATTGTTTATTGTGTTGCAGTGACTGCTGTCATTGGCAAACAAACAAGGCTTGCTCTTCAGACACAATTTATAGCAAATACCCCGCAGACCAAAACAGGACTGCTATTCATTCCTCGCTTACATTAGAACATAAGAACAGGTGGTTCACATATAAGGGAGTTGTACCTCCTTAGAGTCTCATTACTGCTCTTTACGAAACATAACCTTTGATAGCCACTGAAAGCGAGCTCTCAGGCAAAACACCAACACACTCCTCGTGATGATGTTGGGGTGTTAGTCCCTAGCTTGGAACATATTTCGTATAGGGGGAGTGGAGGTGACACAGTAGTGGGGCATGAGAGAGGCCCTTGCTTTAAAAGACCTGTGAGACGCATTAATGCCATATCCCCCACCCCATGTGCAAGCTACCATATTGCGAGAGCCCATTCCCACGATGGCCTTAGGGCATGAAATCTCCCCAGAGGCCGAGCCTGCCCTGCAGGTGCATTCTCACAACTTCTGGAGAGCTGGAAGGCAGCACACTCAGAGGGAGGCAGGCCGCAAATTGAAATGTTAGGGTTGCATCGTTAACAGATGCGGGGTTTGTGAGGTGGGTGTCTAAGACTGGGCTTAGAGTGTGGCACGAGGAGAGTTACACATTCAGGGATGCGGTTAAGCACTCTTCTGTAGTGTGCAGGCACTCGGAGGGGATTAGGTAGTCTCAGGACACAGATGAAGTCAGGGACTCTTGTGAATTATGCTGGAAGAGGTGTGGCGTCGCAGCTAGGGCGACTGACTCCGGAATCTGGGGATCACTGTTCGATCCCTGGCACTGGCGGCAGATTAGCCAAGCACCATGTGACTCTGGGCACTAGCATGCTTAATCTTCCCGACGGCCCCCAGCGCCTAGAGACCCTTACGGGTGATTATTATTAAATTGTTTCTTTGTAATCTCAGGACTCGCGCCTTGGATTGGAAGTCTTTGTTCTTAAAAGTTCTCACTATGTTGTAGCCATCAATTGAATTGTTCACTTTTATGCCCAACTCTTGGTAATGCACAATGATCTTGGACTTCCTCAATTTCTAGGTCTTTTGATCTCCCTTTACCGGTGTTAACGATTACCTTCTAACCTCTTTTAACTAATAGTGCCTTATGCAGTGTTTGCTTTGCGCTATCTTAATACATATTTTAATATTTTTTCGTACTTACACGCTTGATAAATTGCAACCAAGACCACCCTTGCTTCTAAGCCCCACTTGTAAGACAAATTGTGCTTCTCACCAACCACTCTACTGTTCTTGAGTATCTCTGGATGTAGATACGAGGTAATCCCCGTCCCATCCGAGGCTCTGCTTCCCTTCTATGTACCCAATTACTAATTGTTATCTGTTTTATCATGCTTGTTAGTTTTTTCACAAGTCCCTAATTATCCATTTTTACTGTAATCCCTTGAGATGACTTAAGTACTGCACTTAACCAACCTAGTTCTACACTACTCTCCCTATATCACTCTACCGAAAGCCTGTGTTCCTCCTGTAAGAAATATTTGCTTTGTCATCTTTTATGGAACATCTGTGTACAACGCACTGAAACTCTTCTTGTTGAAGTCTGCGCTGTATAAAACAAAGAAAATAAAAATCTGTAGACTGTTGACTGCACAGGGAGACTCTGGTATGATTATTTGGTCGCTGAGAAGTTGGCAGTGCAAGCTGCGGAATATTACTAAGATAGACCGTGACCTGACTGTGGTCATGAAGTAAAAAAAGAAACCAGTAAGTTGATATTGGGGACTGGTAGTTATTTGTAGGTTAACGATAAGTGTCTGTGTGTTGGGGGTGGAATTTCGGGCCTTGTACTGATTTGAAATCTCCGGGTGGGGTCAGTGGGAGGAATCTGGGCTTCACTATGCACTATGTGTGACCTAACATCAGGGCCACTAGACACATACTATTCTGCGGCCACGACTTTTTTTTGTGCAAAATTATGAGTTTGCCTCATATTATGCCTCATAATCTTCAGATTTTAACAAGAAAAATCTTTCAAGCGTAAATGGATCTTAAGTTATTAACCCTTTCCTTGCTGCCGTCGGCCATTGGCCGACGCGGCCCCGCCCGCGCACGGAAACGCCTGCACCGCGGCGGTAATGTTAACGGGTTAAAAACGTGACAAGCTGTGTTTTCACGCGGTTGAAAGCCCTTCGTAAAGGCTAACCGGTGAGCTTTCAGTTGTCTTTTTATTTCTTTTTTTGGTTGTCAAACTGGTCCTAATGAGATTAAATGTTTGCCAAGACAGTACTGCCATGTGTAAAAATGATAAAATAATGAAGTAATCCCATCAACAAATGTTGCACTATGCCGCATAATTTACCTATTTTTTCTACATAATTTATTCAACTCTGCCGCACAATTTGGTAGTCCTCTGCTGCATAATTCCAGTAGCCCTGTTTAACACTGAAGGGAGGGAGGGGGGAGGTGACAGCTGTGGTAGTGGTGTGTTGTGTCTGTCAGCTGTGTTTATCAGATTGCTGCCCGGTGTGAATTGCCCCCGGGAGCTCCATGCTGCTCTGCCGTGTAGAAGGGCCGCAGTTTCGCCCAGACTTGGGGTTTTCCCAGTGGCAGTGTTTTATGACTGCAGGTCTGTAAATGACAATGTCGGGGGACAGCGGAAGGGTTGTGTTCCTTTGTTTTCCCATCGCTCGGGACTCCACAACTTGTACGTGTACATTTCCTTCTGTGTACATCAATTTTCATTAATCATCTCTTCTCTAATTTTGAACGAACGTTAACAGTCAAATGTCTTCATATATTTTGTACATTTGTTGTTATGGGTTCCACGAGTGCATTTCCGCGTTGCGCGGTGGGTCTGCTGGGGGCTTTTGCCTGACTCAGTGCTTGCTGCTGTGCAGGGAGCAGGCGGTGTATCTCGGAAGCGGTCACGGGTGTCGGCGGGAGCATTACTCATGCAGTCTGTGCCAAGTCACGGCCCCGCCTCCGCCTCCCCGCAGGAGTGAGGAGAGGCGGCGGGCGGCCTGCTCTCGCGCCGCAGGCGCCTCGGCCTCCTCCCTCGCCCACCCCCTGTGCCCCCACCCCACTCAACGTCACTGGCTCTCCCTTCTGCCCAGTCCTGCTTCAATGGCCCACTGTGAGGCGCACTTCATCTAGAAATGCCCCCTCCGGACCGGGATCCCCCCCCAGCCTGCCTGGCTCCCGCCTTCACGCCCCCAAGAACAGCCCGGGGAATTCCCCGAGGGTCTACCGCTTTCACTACTGCACGGATGCATGTATTTACTCTGACTCCGTCTGAGCGATATTTCCGGCCGCCACTGCACCTATATTCTCCTCAAATGGTCAAAGTAATGTGCTTTGCGTATATTTACATCACTGGATAGGTCGATATCTCGCCATTAGCAAACCAATTAAACATGTAACAAGCAGACGCTAAAACCGGGACAGGCCAAACATAAAAGTAGAACTAAAGCTTTTAGTGTTACTTTTTAAGTCTGGCCTGACCCTTTTTTTGCATAGGCTTGTAAATATGTATGTGCACATATATACATACACACACGCACACACACACGCACACACACACACACTCCCCAAACACCCCACACACCCACCCCCCACACACCCCCCACACACACCCCCCCTCTATAGGCTTATGAATGTGTGTGTGTGTATATGTATATATATATATATATATCTACACACACATGCTAGATTTGTAACTGGATGCGTGTGTGTATATATATATGTGTGTGTATATATATGTGTGTGTGCGCAGATATAAACATATATATGTATCCAAAAACCTATTCTTTCCTCGGTTTCCAGTCGGAACAGAAAAGCACGGACCCAGGATTCTTCTTCAATACTAGTTTGTTTATTTCAGGATCACCAGGGGCGTAGCTAGAGCTTGTGGCGCCCGGGGCTATCCCTCAGATTGCCGCCCCTTGGGGGGGGGGGGGGGGGGGGGGGGGGGGGGTGCTGGGGAAAAAGGACGGTGAGCACAAAACCCCACACCGCAAAATTGAAAAAGGCCAGGGGAATAAAAGCACACAGGTAAAGATGATCAAGATATGCAAACCAACAGGCCCGCCCCAGCAAACATTATGTTACAAAACAGGAAGGCCAACCTCACCATCCTTAAGCATGACAAAGAAGCAAAACATTAGCACCAGGTAATCCGATTCGATCATCGAAACAAACATTTGATTACTTCATCGACGCACTGGAAGAAATGACACAAAGATAATCAAATATCTATAATACCTAGCAGGAGATGGGGTCAAAGGGGCATTCAAGAAGTTCCCAAAGGAGGAAGTAGCCACATACCAGATGGCAAATGACGCACTCCCCAAGAAGTTCGATCTGACAACCAATATGAACTATGAAAGGTACACTTATAGCAAAGCAAGCAAGACAACAGCCAGCCCAGGACAAATGATGCATGAATTCGCAAAGAGGATAGAAACCCTTAAAGACCCACAGTGACCATCTGCAGTGTTACTGTGTATATCTGTGGTCGTGTGGTATTAATCTACAGAGTCATGATGTCCTTGTGTGCAGCATCATGGCATCCATTCTTGTAGACTAGGAGATATTAAGTGATTTGCCCAGAATTGCAGGATATTCAACCAATGCCAAGACACGCATGTGGTTCCCAAAATTCTAAATCCGCAGCTCTGGCCATTAAGCTACATCTCCTCCCAATGTATAGGCTGTTAATCTTACTTCGTTTTCCCATTACTTGGATGTGTGTGACACTGTGGCATCTAGTGTCAACCGATCTGCCCATTTCAAGTCTGTTCACGACTTACATACACCAGTGGCATAAAGCAAAATGACCCCCGCCCCCACCCTACAAAGTGGGCCCCGGAATGTCCAATATCTCACATATCTACATAGGCTTTTGGCTGAATGGTTACCCAACGTGCTGTTGTCCCAGTGTCCTACACTCCCGAATTGTACATTTGCGTTTCCATAGCTATTGGTCTGCTGTTCAACATTCCTGGCTTTAAACATCACACTGCACATATCTGTAATAATCTGAGGCCAGCAATTGGGAACAGAAAAGATGATTCACTCAAACGGATTGTGCTTAACAGAAACCAAATTTTAAAAACTCGCACTTTGGTATAAATAACAGTAAAAGAAGAGGAAAGAAACTAGCAGGAGGTTGGTTTCTAAATGAATACGAAGCTAGACGGTGTACTTTCCAATGTTGTACAAGCAACAGCTGAAGAACTTACAGGTTGCAGCGATGATGGCCAGGAACAGCAAGAGGACAGTCTGCTCTGAGAGTGTCATTCTTACTGCAGTCTCGTGCTTCTCTACTTCAGCTTCTCGCACCCTCTCTCGCGCTGTCTTTTTTGTCTCCTGTGAGGTGCTCCTCTCCCCCTATTCCGCTGTGCTTTTAATGACACCGTCTAGACACCCAATCAAACACAAACCTTACTTCAAACTGAGCGGTGATGAGCACAGATCTGGAGAGAACCTCTCTTCTTACAGCATAATTCGAATACATTTTACATTTTGAATGCAGTCATCATCAATCACCTTAAAGGGGCCCCCTCATTTCGAGAAAAACACAATTTTCTTGCCCCAGTCCTGCATCTCTAACCACTACCGGCAATAGGCAATCTAGAATGCGGCTTTGCTTGATGATGTCAGCAGAAGTTCAGAGCTGTGTTGTGACATCAATCACCGAGTGCCCCTTTCAGATGAAAAACTGCACCGCTGAATTGCCAAGTATTTTCCAACTTTGGAGCATATCGGTCAGAAAACCGTGAATTTGAGCATCATTTGCAAGGTGTCAATAATGTATTAGACTGAACCAAAGGCACATATCACCCTAAAAATGGGCAAACAACTATGACGCGGTATAACTAACCTCCTGCTAGTTTCACTTTCTCGCGCCCTCTCTCCCGCTGTCTTTTTCACTCCTGTGAGGTGCTCTCTCCTCCTATTCCCGCTCGAGGAGTTCTCGTGACCCAGCTTGAAGCAGTCAGCCGTCATCAATAAATATTCTCCCTGAACTCCGAGTGAGGCTGGGGCGGGGCCAACAACGGTCGGAGCTACTGACTTGGCTCGAAGAGGGACGTCACTAACGGGCCGCGTTGCACTGCAGCCTGCACTCCTAACATGTGGTAACTGCAGCAGGCAGGCACAGCCGCACAGTGCAAACGCGGGACTTTCAATTAAATTAAGTCCCGCGTTTGTGTGCACTGTGCATGCAGCGGCAGCCTGCAGTTACCAAAGCTGAACAACTTCTAGGCCGCCGCGGCCGCGTGGGCCTCCAGACAGTCCCGGCCGCCCGGCCGCCTCAAAAATTGTGCCGCCTGGGGCGGACCGCCCCCCCCCCCCCCCACCCCCCCCTAGCTACGCGGCTGAGGATCACATTGCAACAAACAGGTAGATGGCAGCCATAACACCTTTCATCCCTCCTTGGGGACTCGATCACATATAAATATCGGGATCCCCTCCACCCACAGCTCCCTCCTGCCCTCCAACCCACCCTGTCTCCCCTCTGCTGGGAGTGCGGTTGTCCCCCTCCTGTACTGCTTGACCAAAACAGATGAATTACTTTCACTCTTCAGTAAACGGAGAATAACTTTCAATTCTGCTTTGCAAAATCACCTGACCTTTGTCCCAAAAACCGGGCCATATACCTAAAATTAGGTAAAGTGTTGGGATACTGAACAGTCCTCTGAAAACCAGGACTGTCTTTGGAAATCCGTGACGCCTGGTCACCCTACATGGTACATAAATTTGTTTAAGCTAGATACGAGCACTGTACTCTGCCGCGGCTTTCTGTCTGTCTGGTAGCTTCTGGTCTCTGGCTGTCTGACGGTGCGTTTGTGGACAGGTATTTTTATAGCACAAACCTAGATGGTATACACTGCAGCGCTGAACATAAGGGAGGCGGCCCATGGTTACAGTTCAAGGACGTACCGGGGAGATATAGGGGTTCCTCTGGTGGAGGAGAATAACGCACCTTGAAGTGGTCGGTCTTCAGCTTCTTCATGAATGGCAGGAGAGTTGGAGCAGTTATTTTGGTAGGGGAGATGTTGTCCTTTTTGTGGGTGTCTAGGCACATTTTTGCTCCAGTCTGATATGGTTTATGATGTGTTTGAATATGTGTGGACTCTTCCTCATGAAGTCTGTTCTTGAGAACAGTCTCTGGATGTCTGGTGATGCCGGCCCCTGAATGTCTCAGAGTGGTTGATCTGCGAGTGCCCATAATGATACATTTGTTGCTGTCTTGTAATATGTAGTCTGTGGGATATGATAGTTGTAAAAAATGTTTTTAGAAAAAACAACACAATAAAAATCCAATCAGTAGAACCAGAGATATGCAATTTTAAATGTGTAAGTAAAAATTGTGCCAAGAAACCGCGCTGACTGTGGGCATGTGGTCGTGCTTGACTGGGACAAAATCACAAGTTCTGGCTGACTGTGATGAAGTACAGACCGGGTTCAGGGACTAGGTTAGTTAAGCTGAAAAGGTTACTGTCTCAAAGTCTGGTGGGCAGAGCACACAACTTCAGGATTTCCTAGGAGGAGCTCAGCTGGTGCCAGGCAAGGGTCCAGGACCTGGGGAGGCACCACTTGAGGATCAGAAACTCACTCCCGTGCGGCTCCGGGCTCAGGCAGGTTGCTGGCCCAAGCAGGGCCAGTTGCAGTAGGTCAGCTGGGCAGTTACAGGGCTTCCTCTGGAGCTTCTTGTGCCCTAGTAGGTCAGCCATCTAACCATTGGAGTCACTCTGGTAGTCCTGAGTTCAAGGAGATTGTCATCACTCCTTCAAGCAGTAAGGCAGGCTTCAAACAGAAGTGAAGTCTTCTGAAAAGCAAGGCAGGCTAATGCCCTGACCTGTTGACTTCAAAGTGGGGGACTAGGTTCACGTCTTGGCTTCGACTCAACATCCTGTGATTGTGGGCAAATCAGTTAATCTCCTGTGCATAAAAAAAGGAACAATGAATGTGCCCTCCAATGTCTTCAGGTCAAGTTCTTGCTATTTAAAACTGGAAAAAAAACGAAGGCTGCAGGACATTCCTATGAAGAACAAGCAGGCCTCTGGGAGCAGCAGGGCAGTCCTCTGAAAAACAAGGCAAGCCTCAAGGAGCATGACAGTCCTCTGGAGTGTGAGGAAGTCCTTCTGTAGTCTTCCGCAGGTCCAGGAGAGTACCGAAGAATGGGTCTCAGATACCTATTTTTATACCTGGTGCCAGCTTTGAAGTCAATGAAACTTCTTGAGTGTCTGCAGAGTAGAGTGGAGTAGGGTAAAGTGGAGTATGCATGGTGTGGTAGCGTGCTGCCATTACAGACAACATATCTTCGATTGAAATGACCATTACATCTTCTCAGGAATACAGTTTTACTGATGAAAGACTACAACGGCACAAATGATAATGAATGGAAATGTCATCACTTAGTGTACTGATTTGTTTTGATCGTATTCAAATATGTTTCCACCACACTTCAGAATTACCAAAAATGTGCTTAATTTGTGCTGATATATTCTGAAATATATCCACAGTTCATTAACAGACATTTACATTTAGTTGTCTGCTAGAAAATAAAATAACATCATTTAGCTTTCAGACCAGCACACACTCAGCAGCCCGCATGATTACCACATATATCCACTCACTTTGAAGTCAGAGAAATAAAAGTAAACACCAAGCTCCCTGGAAGTCAGAACCTGACATTTGACCTCTGTCTTTGTATGCATGGCAAATGTAACAAGATAAGAACAAGGCTTAAAGGCCTGTTTACATAAATCCAGTACTGGTAGAAGAATATGGTAAAGGAGGTATGGGCAAGGAAAGGGACACAGTCAATCAAGCTGGACAGCCTAAAACAAATAAAGCCAGCATTAGAAATCAAACAAATGTGATTTACAAACCTCAAAGCCAATGGTAAGCAATGGGTGGAATGCATTCCCAGGGAAGCTTTCTGAACACCCTTTAGATGTTGTTATAGGCTTTAATATAAAATGGAAGGTTTAGGCCTTGCAAAAGGCTTATTTTTCCAGATTGAATTGGCAGTTTAAAACTTCACACAGGTGGCAATGACAGGCTTGAGACCAGTCCTTAAAGGCTACTTAAGAGGTAGCACAATAAGTGCTCCAGGCCCACCAGTAGCATTTAATTTACAGGCCCTGGGTACATGTAGTACCACTTTACTAGGGACTTAAAGGTAATTCAAATGTGCCAATTGGGTGTAGGCCAGTTTTACTGCGTTTAAAGGAAAGATCACAGGCACTTTAGCACTGGTTGGCCATGTCAAAGTACACGGAGTCCTAAAGGCCAACAAAACACGAAATTCAGATAACAGTAGTGCTAAAGGCAAAAGAATAAGTGGGTGACGCTGCAGAGAGGACCGAGTCCAACAACAGTGTGGTTTCTCCAGGTGTGTGAAGGACCCTCTGTGCCTGATAGAGGTCATAGTATCTTACTACTCCGTGTCTAATAATTCAATGTCTTGGTGTCTCATAGTGAATGAATTCCGGGAGTTTGATGGTGTCCAGTCTTATACCGTTCCATAGTACCGGGTCTCTGGGTAGCGAATAGTGTCCCATAGTACCAGGTCTGTGAGTAGTAGATAGGGCCTAGACTGTGAGTGTCCGGTTTTTGATACTGTAGTGTGTGATACCATTTGGTCTTCAGGATTCAGATAGCGTGGTGGTGTCTTTGTACTTGTTTGAGTTCATAGCGCCTTACTGTAAATTCTTTAAGGGCCCGGTCGCTGGGTGTCCATACTTTGTGTCCGGTAGTGTCCTGTGTTCGATGGTGTTCAGTTGATTACTCTATTTTGAATTTCGTTATTGTCTGTGGTGCGGGGCCTCTGGGTGTCATCTTGGCGCTAGATAGTGCCCACAGTTTGACTGTGTTCCTTGTCAGATAGTGTTTGGCCTGTGGTTCTGATGGAACTTTGTGATGCCACTTTGTCGGTCGTTGTGTCTCTTTGTGTCGACTCTGCCTTTCTGGGACCTTCTTATTATTTCCTTTGCCCCAACCCCCTGTATTTTGAGCCTCATTTGCTGACTCCAGTATCCCATCCTCTTGTTCAGCCTCCCCATCTTCTGCACACCTCCTGCCGCTCTGCCCCTCCACCCATTCAGTTTCCTTCTCCTGCCCCTCTCTTTCCTTATTCCGTGCCCGTCACCGGTCTACACCTTACTTTGGTACCCACGCTCACAAGCCCTTCTAATGGCCCTTCTCTCTGCCCAATCTCTTGCCCCTCCGCCTCGCTCCCCCTTCTATAAACCGCTCTTCCCACCCGCTAACTCGACCCTCCTAGTTATTTCCCATATCAGACCACCTATGCAGGTCTTTATCCCTGCCCGCTCATTTATTTGTGTGCCAGCAGTTCTAATGGCCCGTAATCATGGTGCGACAGTGCTAGGTTTTGGCCAGCAGAGGCCACTGCAGGACAATAATGCGTAGAATGGAATAAATAACTAAACACCGCCCCGTCTGAGTGTGACCCTCGTTTTGTGTGTCTTGATGCCATTTGAAGTGAGTTATATATGCCTTAAATGTGCACAACGTCCATTGACCTGCGTTGTGCACAGGGGGCCGACCGACCGTACACCCATCTTAAGTAGGGGTGCCACATGCCCAATACTTTGCAAGCCTGGTCAGTATGTTCGTTTCGAGTCAAGCAAATAAATCAGGAAAATCATTGAAAAATAAGTGTTTTGTCCCCCTTTGAAAAATAAACTGAAAACAAGAAATAGAAGATTAAAACCCGAAAAAAAGAATTTAAATTATTGCGTAGACGATTCCTATGTTTTTGAAGCAAATAGAGGCAAAACTGATGTACTCGAAAATAATTCACAGAATGTTACGCAGTTTGTAGTCCAGCACTAAGACTTGCCATTCCTAAACCCGAAAATAGGCATAAATGGACGGTAATTTTCTCAAAACAAGTTTGAGACTCCAATTGACACTCAAACTCTGTTTCCACAGCATCCAAGTGAAGCCTTATACATTACAAATATGTATAAGACTGAACTTCCATGATGTGCATGGATTTTGATTCACCCCAAACCACATGCTTAAGGGAAGTGACATCACGTATAACAGAACGGATGGTGACACAGCGTCACCCTCCGCTTCCTCCTATTTAATGCTGAGGGGATCGGAGAATGGCAAGAAATGTAAACGATTGATCTGGAGAGATGGCGCAGAATATACCGGTCAAATGGAAAGAGTACAATACCGCTTTATTAGTACAAGTTGCAGCTGAAGTTTGTAAAACAATAAATGAACATCAATAACCCCATGTCACTGATACAACAATTCAACCTGACACCTCCCACCCTTAAACCTTCCCCGAGCTCCTCAAAAGCCCAATAAAAGACCCAGCACTTAAATGCTCTGCTTTCATTTCATTTACTGTCCTTTCACACCTGATTCTGTGTCATTGTACTGCCCTCCTTCTGCCATCGCTCCCCCAGCAAGCCCCCAACCCTCTCAGCCTAGTGCGTGAGCCCTCCTCCGCCTGTCTGCCACCTGTTCTAAAGCCACAGCTAAAATTCAGCCTTCGCCTGAAGAGACCAACAAAGATGGCCAAATAACAACATAAGCCAAGAGCCCACTGTCGAAAGCCCAAACGGTAGGGGATGGGAATAAAGGAAACCCACTCACTCCACTGTCTGTAGGACCACCGCGGGACCGAAAACTGCTCTCTGACGTTGAGGGAGCCCCAGCTGTCACCTTCTGCTCCTTCCCACAAATCAACCAATCATCTACGACCCTGGGCCTAGTCTGCACCACTCGCCCGAACACTTCCGGGGGGTGGATTCCTTATACGAAACCACCCCCAGGATCCCACAAAGTGAACCAGGCTCCTAGAATCCGGTTTACTTTCTGTTCCTGCCATGGCCTTCATCACCCGTGAGACCAGGGGTGCCAAAGGGGAAACTAGGGGTACCAGCTGATACTCTTGGCTACCTCTCACTAGTGGCAGCGGTCGAAGTACATAAAACAAGGTAAGGGAACTGTGATGCTGTGTGCAATGGAGCTGGGCGAGAAAGCGTGGAAGCGGGATCAAAGGCATGGCTGAAAAAAAATATATTCTGTCTATTTTTTCGGTCTTTCACTTTCAGGTATGTGCATATAAAATAACACAGCTTAAATAAAAAAAAAATGCAAGTTAAGTTAATCAGTGGGAAATGCACTGTCGTACTTTAAGAACCCTCTATTAGCTAATGCACTACGGAGGTTCGTGTCTGAAACCAGACAGCCACGGAATTGAATCCTGGTTGAAGTAACGGAGCGTAGGGACCGTAGGCCTCTTTTCCCGTGTTTACCTACATACACCTCATGCCTGCACTCCCTGAGCTTGCTGTAAAAGCTGAATTCACCCGCACTAGGCTAGTAAGGCGGGTTTGTAGAACCGAGATACTGGAAGATTTATATTTCAATTAAAAAGAGATGAGGATAAGCTTGAAGCAGGGTCTGAGTCTGCGATAGCCTTGTACGCCCCATTCTGTTTGATTGATTAACAGAGAGGTTGGCGCATCAAACAACTGGTAAGCCCCTCGCCAAGGCAACGAGCTGCAAAGTATCCGAATAGTCTACAATGCTTTTAATGACCAAGACGACTCCTGACCATTGATTTGCTGCTCTGAAGTAAACATTTCTTTTTTACCTAATGTTTTTATTGCAGATACGCTGTATGACGAATAATACAAATTGATTGAAACGTAAATGGGAGGAGTTCCTCGGAATCTTTCTAGTTTACATTTTGCCTGAGCGCGCGCCCCAGTTGGCCAAAACCAAGAAATGGAATTGCCACCACATTGGGGGAATGGTTTCAGGAACTGTCCTACCCCCGGCCTGGCCCATACCAGAATGACTTGGGGAGGGGTGAGAGAGGGGCAGGTTAGCTTCTGGCAGCAACCCAGAGGAACCCTAGGATCTACCTCTCTCCCCAACCAACCAACCACCGTCCCACTACCACGAGATTTAGTTCCCTGGGCTAGACCGTGTCGCCATGACCATTGACACCATATCATTGGCCGTTGTTGCTTTGAGAGATCACTTTAATGGTTCGCCTTAACCCTAGATCCCAATTCCTTATTGGAACTGGCACGTCCAGAAGATTCCCAAGGACCCTTTCACTGTTTGCCATTAACACGATATGGGCCCTTGAAGGTGAGCTGTGCACGCTTGCCTCTGTGTTCCTAATGTGTGCCGTGGTGTGCGCGTTGAATAGACCCTGTCAGACGGAAGCCTGGTGTGATGTGGTGGCCTGCCCCTGTAGAATCATTACTTACTCATTTACCACACATTTCCTATCTGTACTGCCAGAGCTGTGAGCTATGAAAGCCTTATCGGAAACCCTTAAAATAACGTTCTATTTGTGTGGTGGTTGTCATGGCGCTGTGGGTGGAATGGGGGTGCTCGCTCTTATCTGCACCAGGTCCAGGCAGCTAGAACGCTGAGGCCTCTGGGGCAGCAAACTCTAAATAACCAATGGTGCAGCAGGTGCAGTGGCACCTGGGCCCAGGGGAGTGGAAAGGCCACTGCAATTCCGTTATGACTCTTTTACCACCCATTCAGACCTTAATGAGCCGTTTTCCTTCACTGCCTTAGGACGCCTGTTATCCCACTGTAAATAGTGCAGGAGTGATGTGCGCGGAGCAGGAGTGACGTGCGAAGACGACTAGGCATAAATAATGCATGCAAATGACCGGGACTGAGTGATGGGTACGAACGACTAGGTTGAAGGATGTGCTTGAAAGACTTGCCCATGAGTGGCATGTGCACAGTAACGAAAGACCATTGGGGGCGTGTGCTGGAGCAACAAGGCTGTGAGGGGCATGTACTAGTGCAGCAGCAGGGCAGAAAGCTGCCTGCTAGGGAATGTTGGCACTGGCACTTTCTGGCTGTCTGAGGTCATCACACACTATGCACACACTATATTACCGACACTCACCCTTGGGTAGCTTGGCACTGAGCAGTCAGGCTTATCACAGAGGCAATATGTAATGCACAGCACTCCAGCACAATAAATACCTTTAGCGTCACAAAAGAGACTCCACGCGTGATGTATGTAAATAATGTTTGTATTTAACACACATAATCATACAACAAGAACATCACATATTTCTGGGTATAAATCACATTGGAAAGTAATACTGGCAGTACAAGGCCCAGCCATGTTCAAATGACATCAGTAATATGCACACTTGGGAAAGATCCTAATCTACACCCCCCCCCCTCACCCCCCACCCCAGCACCCTTATGAGGGGTAACACGTTGTCCATCCCAGGCCCACCCTAGCAATTCTTCTAATTCAACACCACACAGTTAGAGGGAGAACCCCGGATCACAACGATATCAGAAATATGTAGATACATAGAATGATAGCACTTTTTAGCAACACACGGGGAGCAAGGCCGCACGGGGTAAAAACCAATGTCAAACGTAATGCTCTTTTGGCAATATATTAACGTATCAGGCAAACCGCCATCCAGTGCCGTGAATCGCAGGTGGTTCCCCACTGACTGACTGACTGACTGACAAACAGACACACACACTCATGCTACGCAGTGAAACGGATAACCGACAAGTCCGTACGGAAGCGCTTACACACATATGCACTCAGCATCCTAATGCAATGCAAATGATACCCAGGAGGTCAATTGATTACACATTGCAGACCCTGTGGCCCCAAGCCTCACTCCACTCTCAAACTCACCCCAACTATCCTACGCCCCGCTGATTGGAAAAACCCGTGCCCCCCAACCCCCGGGTACTAGGCCGCATGTGGCTGAATTTACTCTTAGTCAGGGTCCCAGGAAAGCAGGTGGGGGTAGGCAGCAAGGTCAATTTGGAGGCAGTCTGCAAATGGGTTTGACAGCCATTCGAGAAGTTCAACCACAGGATGCTTAGCAGACAGGGGGCGAGGGCATTTGATGGTCACACCAAAGGAGTCCCAAAGGGCCTTCTGGCACCAGAAGAGTTCTACGAAGCACGTAGGGTCACGCAGACTCTTGACCCGCTTCCAATAGTTCTCGGAAGCATTCTTCGAGCCCAATCAGTCATTCTCAGCACCCAGTTTCGGGCCAGGATACCTGGCAACACGGTGTCGTCTGGGAGGGCTGTGTGAAGAGAGGGCAGTTGGTCCCCAGTGCTGAGGGCCAAGTATGGGAATAGTTGATGAATGGAGAATTAAGGTACATGTTGAACAAAGTTGCACTCAGGCAATCCTGGCATAACGCAGGGTGTTACGGATTGCACCAGACCGTTCCGGGCACACGAAACGAAGAGTTGCAAATTCTGTGCCGCCCTGGGAATGAGGCACATTGTCTGGTGTAAGTCGATATTGGTCACATCAGACCGGTCTAGTCAAGGTGCAAGGTCAGCAATGACTTACAAGATAGAATGGAGCACTAGTATGGTTACGTTCCCACCTCTAAGGGTCGTAAATCTGACACCGCATGCAGTAAACATGCAGTCGGCGTGTCGCACGAGTGAGGAAGAGGGCCACACTGTATCCCGCAACTGGTGAATCCCCTCAACACTGAGACGCTTATGCGTGCCAAGGTCCTCATGATGTGGGAGCCTCACGCCATGGCGGCGGGCCAGAATTCAGGACTCTTCACAAGGCAATCCAGTCTCCAGGCACAATTCTTATTTGCACACTGCACTACTAGTTGGAATCCAGCACACAATATGGGCACTTGAGAGAGCGACATCTTTCATCTGTCACAGGTAGATGGTGTGGGTCCCTCTTAGGAGATCTTTGATGTCCCTGAGACCTCCGAAAGAATAGGAGGCAAGCTCAACAAGCCCTTGGAAGCACTCCTCAGGGTGCCAATCAGCAGCGGGTTGGCGGCCCAAGCCAGCCACTATTCAGGAAGGGTACGTGGTCCCTTTCAATGGCAGTATACATCTTGTGCACAGCAGAGTCCTTTGGCAATATTTACCACATAGTTTCAGGTTCTCTGGTCCCACGTCCCCAAGCTTAACTTGTCTCGTGTTGAAGTAAGGCACCAGTTATTATACTTGAGTGTGCCTTTGAAGTTGGAGGTGGTTCAAAGTGTCCTCCTTTGAACCACATATGTCTCCCCTAAACCTCAGTCCTGTCAGCCATGAGGTATTGGAATGCCGATCATTAACTTTAATGGGGATGTGATATGATTCCAGAGGCTAAGTGTCAAAACCTCTTCCTTCAATCTCTCCAGCTTGGCCGCAAACGGCAGAGGTTTGTCATTCCAGTTGCATGCCCAGTGTTTTATAGCTGCTGTTGGGAAATGCCAAAGATGTGCTCCCCCAACCTCTAATGAGGACTGGATCCAAGCACCAAGGCCCACAAAGAGATAAAGAAAAGAAATGCCCACTTTCTAGTAGTGGCATTTCTACATGAAATATGACAAAGCCACCTTCACCACTGGCAAGGGGTTGTTGCTGCGAATCCAATGATAGGAAACCTCATGAAGCTGCTCCACTGCAATCCACTATTGCAGTCTGAAGTGATTCCAACCATTTCCCCATGTTAGCCAATGGGAAGAGCATACCTCATAGGTAGTGAAAACATGCATGGGTATTCCTCACTACCTGGGCAGGGGACACACAGGTGTTCCTTAAGTGCCTTTCACCTACCACTCGCTTCGCCCCTTATGACATACCTTTGGGGTACTAGGGTGAAAGTGGAAGGTCCTCTGAAGATGGCTAGTTACTCAAACTGGCCAGCCTGAGTAAACATGCAATAGCGCTTATCAGCCTGCGATGGCAGGCTGGACCTGTGTTTAGGAGTGCTATTGTCGCCAGTGCACAGACCAGCCTGCAATGGCAGGTTTGGACACAACCCCAGGTAAGCACCACTACCTAACGTGTACAGGAAGGGTTGCATTCTTTTGCCAATTCTTTTAATAGGGCCCTTAGGCCCTATTAAAAGATTTGGCTAAACGCGGGAGGAGAAAGCAAAAAGCTTGGGAAAACTCTACCTGAAGGGTTAAGTTTTAACTGGGAATAATTGGTTCATGTGGGTTTTTTTGAATTGTAAATACATTTTAGTCAACACAACTTATAACTCGGCGAATGCACAGCAATATCAATGTAATTGTCCAGTCAAATACATATTTTCATATTAAAAAGTATTTTCATTGTAACTCTACTAATTCAAAGAAGTATTATGACATTCATAAGCAATCACACATTCCCCTTGAGGTTGGGGCTCTAGTATTTCACTAGCAAATCCTTGTCTCACCCGTTCTTCCTAATGTGGTTAGGATTATTTCTCATTCACTGTTGGCCACATCCAGAGAATGGTCAAACGTGTCTTTGGCGCTGCAGCACTTATTGCAGCGAGTCCCTCTGGGGCCAGTAGGCCTTTAACTAGTCTTACCTGCTCCAGCAGCGAAGAAGCGCTCAGCGTTTCAGCAGGTGCCCTGAACCACAAGCGCTCGCAATGCTCCGGTCCTGTTAGGGATGCATTGCAGGACATGCTGCAGCAGGTGTAAGCTCTCTTGCAGGATGCGTGGCCGGCTCCAACAGCGCTCCGAAGTGCTCCTGTGCTTCCCTCTGTAATGTAAGCTTAATGGGGGTAGGTGGGGCGATCTGGTCCCAGCGATGTGGTGATGAACTGTTGGCGTCCTTCTCAGACCACAGGACCGGTTAGGAGCAGTCCTTGATGCTAGTTTCGTACTACGGGTTGCGGATTTTCAGTTCTCATGGCAGCGGCCCGATCGTCACAACTCTCTTGGCATTAGCTGTCCTTCCAGGAATACGGGGATGCTGCGGTACCTGCTAACAAGGCGCTGGTCTCCTCTGCGCAGCAGTCTTACCACTGCGGCCCCTGTTGGTATATGGGGGGCTCAATTATGTGGTACGGGTTTCACTCTCCCCTCGTGGCATACAGTTCACAGCTATCTTCATGACATACCTGGCCTACGGGGATTGCTGACCTGATTCTGCACATGGGCAATGACACATTCGGTGCAGCAGCCATCTCCTCGCACCTCTCACTGGGAGTCTTCTCTACAGGGCCCCCTACTGGACCTCACTCCCTCCAATTCTCTCATCTACCTCACAGGGCACACTGGTCTAGGAAAGCAAGCAGGCAGGCACTGGTGCTCCTGGCTTCAGAGCAGGTAATCTTGGTTTCCTGGGTGATTAGCAGGCCTTGCGCCTTGCCCACAGTCCTGGTCACAGGCAGAATTCTTGCAGAGCTTCTCCTCCTCACGCCACCCATCTGGCTACTTGGCAGATGACACATTTTGGGGATCTGAACCTCCCCTTATAGTTCATTTTGAGAAACCAGTTATGATTTAGGATCTGGGTCTTTGAAGTTTTCCGTTTGGGTTATGCTTCTTTTGCAGTGTACAATTTTTTCTCCCTCGTCCTCTTGAAAGGCTGTCTTTCGCATCAGGAAAGACTCCAAAGCTGAGAGTCCCACAACACAGGTCATGGGGGTGATTAAAATTCACAGCTGGATATCGGCCACAGTGATATGTGCATCAAAAGGTTAATCCCGGGCTCCTAGTCCCACTCTTTAGGGGACCCTATCAGCCCCATCTCCTTCCTGAGATGTGTCCAGGCCTGTTGCTTGTGCTCTACCACTGAATTAAAGAGCACCCTTCAAAGAGTACGGGGTCGGCCTCTCTCTCTTCTCCAGTGCGTCTCACACAGCTGACGTGTGCAATACACAAATTTGTCTAGGAGATTCTTCTGCTTCTCATGCCTTCACCAGGCAAGCATGGCTCCCCCAATATGGAACCCAGTCTCCTCCATATAACGTACCATTGCAGATGCACACTCTGTATACTTACACAGCATACACACTGTCCATTACTGTTAACTCCTTGTATTGTGCACATATATTCAGCACACAGTTACTCTGTATGCACTGCTCAGTACTGAATCCTTCTTGTATTTTGCCATACTGGGATACATGCAAACACACCCACTGCTAGTACACACATTCACCATGTGCGCACTGCACAACACTTCCCTCTTCGTGTATTGTACTTTTTGCAAACACACATACACCTACCACACATTTTCACTGCGCATGCAGAGCACAGCACTATGTCTTTCATGTAATGTATTCCTCTCTGGGCTACGTGTGCCCAGTACACACACACACCATGAATATACTGCAGCGCACTGCTCTATCCCTGCACCCTTCCCAGGAACTTATACATCCAGCGCAGCAACTACTCCTGCGCTGCGGAGCACATTATATCTAACTTGTGTAGGCCAAGGGTAAGTGAGGCACATAGCTGCAGAACTTGAAAAGGTGAGTGAGCCTGTAGGCCTCACTCCAGTGACAGTTTGAAAAGGTCCTGTCCACTCCTACTGATCACCACACAGTATGCTGTCACCACCACACTCCTGCTGCTTAACGCTTGGTGAAGGCAGTAGCCTTCTACCACTCTGAGAGTGGAACTTCGGGCGCCACTCCCACTCTAACAAACCCACAATCTGTGAGACAAGCCTATGTAATGGCACACCCACATGATCCATGTTTGCTTATGACAACAAAAATCAGCATTAGGGATCCAGGCAAAAGTACATTTGGCACTCAAGGCAGGGGTGCCTTTTCATCTCTGTACGAGGGATGTTTCGCTCCCAACAAGAGGTCTCCGTCCCAGGTCTTCACATGAACAAAAGTAGCTGCATAGCGTGCCTGCACCAGACTTTCATAAAGAGCTCACACGTGTCTGCTGGCTTTTTCTCTTTTTCTGATTACCCTGTTTCAGCAAGTACCACCAGATCAGATAGGCTGACTGTTAAATTGCCGTAGAGTTCTGTAAAAGTGGATGGAGAAGCAAGTGGTGTCCGATCTCACAACAGACACTCGGTGGGCTGGGCGCAGCACCGGCCAACTCCCAGGGCTGTCTGCAGAGGATGAAGGGCCCATTTTGGAATGACGCAAGAGGTCCCCCGTGTCTCTCAGTTGGATCAAGTACATGCTTCCCATGTACACCACCCATAAATACATTGCACTCTTCTGATGCAATTAAAAACGAGCATATGTTTTGAATTATCGCGACTGTCAAGCAACTATAATTAAAAACATATGGCCTCTGGTTCGCGTAACAGACACCAATAGGCCATGGGCGGAGCTACGCGACCGCCCATGGCCTATTGCGTGTTCTGTTAAAAAACAGCACGCACGCGAAGGCCAATGAAAATGGACCTTGGAAATAACACGCACGAACTGCGTGGAATTTCCAGGTCCATTTTCAAATCCCCGGGAAAAGGACTCTCGCTGCGCGACACTGCATGCACAGTGTACAGCAGGCCCGAGCCCTAAAAAGACATTAACATAGCACTGTACACAACAGGGAAATGCTTCGCACTACTGGAGTTAAGGCTGCCCCAGGACCCGTGCACTGCACGGGAAAGCGTGACTGTCCATGGCGAAGTGGTGCTCGCTGGGATCGGTGAACCGGGTGCCACTGGCCCCAGAAGAGCTGGCAGTCATTTGATCTGGAATGCACCAGTGCCTGTACGACGGCATCGCCCGAACATCCTCTGCTGAAGTCGGGGAAAAAATAAGGGACTGTTCAGAGATTGGTTGAGAGGGAAGAAGAGTCAGGAAGGCTCGACTCGTTTGGGGCTCCGGGGTCCAAACGGACCTCGAACTGAGCCCCAGAGCCAGGCTTCTGGGTCGCCCACCCCTACGTGCAGGTGTGGCGTGCACAGGTATGGCGCAGACGTGATCGCAGGGACAAATGGGTGCTCGAAGGTGTGCAGGTGGTAACCGTGCCCTGAGTGACTGGAGTGGGGACCACGGGGTCGTGGGCATGACAGGTGTCCAGTGCGCCATACGTGGGGGCTGGCACGGCTGAGCTGTGGGACCAGCGAGCCAGGAGTTATGTGGATGACGAAGCTTCAGTGAAGTGTGCCTAGGCGGCTGGACCACGAGCGAGGCGCTGGGGGACTGCTGGGCCTCGAGTGACGTGAGGTTATTTCTGGACCATGAGTAATTTAAGCGGGGGAGACGTGATGTTGTCTTGTGCGAGTGAGTGCGGGGAGAGCTGGATATGAGTGATGTGTTGGGACCACTGGGCTGTGACTCGCCCTCAGGGTGATGACGGGCATGGGTGAGGCCGTGACAAAAGTGGGTGTGTGGGGTGACACTGTACGTGGGTGACGTTACTGCTTTAATGGAAATGTAGAAGTGCAGGTACTGCCCATTTAAAGTACCTGTCTGCTCCTGAGATGGGCCGGTACTCTCCTGTTAAACGTAGTGCAGCAGTGCTGAGGAGTACCTGCACTTCCCCACTTTCCCTTTTACGGGAAAGAAGTGCAGGTACTCCGCACTGTGCAGGTCATGCCTGTTAAAGCAGTGTGGATGCTGTACAAGCGACGGGGCGAGGTGCCATGTAAATGATGGCGCATGGGGACAGGAGGGCGTGGCTTTGAACACTCTCCAATTCTTACTTTTGGCAGTAAGCTCGAGCGCTCTGTAGCGCTGAACTGGTCGTTGCTCGGCCATAGATGAAAACAAGTTACCAAGCCATGGTGTGTCTTACCTAAAACACAGTTTATTGATCTGTGTTTTAAACCCGCGCGAGTTAGAGGGTCCCATCTGTGCCAGGCCATCTAGGGCGCTTCCGGTGCTTGGGAATGTAGCGCCTTTCATCAGCTGCAGCGGAGTGCTTCCGGTGCTAGAGAAAATAGTTCTTTCTTATCGCAGTCCTGGCACGCGTGCCTCCTGACCCGGCGAGACCCGGGCTGGACTTCAGCCTGCCCCCAGGATGGTGATTCATATTCCAGCTCTAGTGCCAAGATGGGAGGTCTCTTGGCTTGGAGAAGCTGGGCCTGTGCCAAGCGCCCATGTGGTCGCGAAGAGGCCCCTGCCAGTGTCTCGTAGGTCTCTCGGTGGTACTTGCTTGAACTCCGCTCATTTTAGGCTGGCACTGGCGGCTGCAGGGGCACTACAGTGGCGCTGGCGAGTCACCCGTCCACGGTTGCACAGACACGCGCGGGTTTGCTCGACGGCTGTGCGCAGCTTTACAGGCACTGCACTGGGTGCAGTGCTTTCGTCAGAGACCGGAGAAGCTTTGCAGAACAGGGCACATGGAGGTGATTGTGCCCATGCAAGTTACTGATATGACGCCTCTCTGCAGGCCACTGACCTCCTCTCCAGCTAAATAAACCTCACTGACAGAGCCCTTTCCTAACTCCTCGTCTCACTTGCAGACTCCTCCCTTTCACCAGAACGCAGTGATAAATTTCTTATATCTCCCCTCCATGTACCTAACATCTCTCTCAACCTCTTCTCTCTTTACCCCAAATGTGTCCATCTCTCTATACTTTATTCGCTCTAGCTCAACCCTTTCTCTTCCTCTCTGTGACCATCCCATGCCCCTCCCACTTCTCTTACTCCAAACCAGAGCACACTTTCTAGCCAGAGCAGTGTTTAGAGCAAAAGATGAGAGGAGGGACAAGGCAGTGGGAGAGAATTGCAAAGAAAATCATCAGATTTTACCTATAAAAGTAGGACAATCAGGGGAGCAGTAATTTGATTATCTGTGTTCAAGATTGTGATTTGTAAAGTAGATTTATTTGTGATTTATAAATATCCATCAGTTAGGTAAAATGTCCAATGTACACATGTTGTGTTTCTGTATTAGGCTCTTGTCCACTAAGTCCTGCTCTGTGTACATTGTTATCCGTTGCCTCCATTGGCTTCCGGTGGCCAGGCGCATTGAATTTAAGGCCTTATGTACCTCTTTTAAGGTTTTGAAATCTGCCACCCCGCCTACTCTGGCCAATCTCCTCTCATTGTATGTTCCGTCATGCCCCCTTCGGTCATGGTGTCGGCATTTGGTAGTGGTACCGTGGATACAAAGAGTCTGGGCTGGTGGCTGCTCTTTTCGCTATAGAGCTGCCACTTTATGGAACACACTTCCTGTGCAGATTCAGGGTCTCAGTAACTACCTGGAATTTAGGAAGGCCATTTAGACTTTTCTTTTCCCCACTAGCTAGCTGGTGTTACTCTGCTATTTGCCAGCTTTCTCTTTAGCGCCGGGACACCCCTTTGCTGGGGCAGCTGTTGCGCTTTCTAAGACACCTCAACATAACATAACAGTATCCCTCAGAACATGCTTATGTTGTATTTCCTTCAATGGTAGAACAGACTGGGTAGACACTGAATTGCAAGTAAAATATTTTTGAGAGACAAAAAAATCTTAGCACAACTGCAAAAAGAAATCGTCCTTGACAATACTTGTTCGTGTTTTCTTTTAGTGCCATATCCCTGGTGGGCAGCATGCAAGGTTGATCATTTGGCTGTTTTTGAATACCCGTGTTTTTGAAAGCTTAAAATAAATTTCAAAATTGTTTGGCATCAGGAGGGCTTGGATTTGTTGAAAAGGGTTTGATAAATGTAAAGTTCTTTCAAAAAGAGGGCCATACTGGTATGTTTTCCTATGGGCCTACAAATCCTTACTACGTGCACAGCGGTACCAAGTCCTTTGGTTACATCTCCCCGGCACTCAAAAAACTCGAATGGCTCCCTGCGGAAATGCGAAGTACCTTCAGAACGGCCTGCCTAACCCACAAGGCCCTCCACACCGGCAAACCGGAATACCTGGCTAACAAGCTCAAAAAAGCAGGCCAAGCCAGAAATTTGAGAAGCTCTAACTAACTCCCTGCTGCTCATCCTACCAAAAACCAGAAGGAAGAGAACTGCGGACTGCTCTTTCTCAGGAAATGCCCCCAAAATATGGAACGCCATCCCCCCGCACATCAGAACTCTACCGTCCTTTGCAGAATTCAAGAGCCAACTTAAATCCTTGTGCCTTATCCTCTCCCTTGGTTGTGGATAACTTAGAGCTGCAAACGTCTCAGAATCCATGCGGTAATGTTGAATCTAGCACCAAGAAGCCCTGCTGTCCGAAATTTTCTTCTTTCCAAATTGTCTCTCGCCGATTGCTTTTATTGGGTTTGTCTCATGTTGTTCTCTTTTTCATGTCCTCTACTGTGAAGCGCTCTGATACCTTCGGGTCTTGTTAGCGCTGTAGAAAAGCTCCCAAAAAATAAATAAATAAATAAATAAGTACACGCAGAAGGAGAACGTGAAGAGACACTACTGAAGAAAAGAAAATGGCATGAGAAACGAAGATGGCGGATTTCAGAAAGATGCGGGAGAAATAGAGCATAATTGTCGAACAGCGTGAGAGACTGCGGAGTAAATGCTGTGGAAGAGAGAAACAAGAGACACTCCAGAGATCACCACTTCCACGGACCTGATTAATGACATGATCAGTTCTAATTGGTGACAACTGAATCAATGTTGTTACTCATTTATTTGCTAACCAGCATTGTCAACGCCAACATGTATGGCTTGTTTCAGGCCAATCGCCATAGTTTTGGTTCTATGTCTGGAAGCGATAATGTAAAGTGCGAAGAACCCAAATACGGGTCAGTTGGCTTTAAGTGTGAAGCAAAGGATTTTACTTTACATATTTTAAGCCCGCCATGCTTAGGAAAGGATTCCCAGATGTGCTTCTTTGGCACCGCCCCTTTTAGACCCCACCCTTTTCACTTAAGGCGCTGCCCGTCGTCATACTTTCACACACCTCTAGAGCTGCTGCTCGTCCATTCTGCTTGCCGTGTTAGGAGTTCCCCTGAGGCTGGGTTAGTTCAGGTGCGCGAGGGGGGCTCTGACTCTTGAGTGGCAGTGGTGACCCCTGACAGGCGCCAGTGGGAGAGGAGTCGTCCGAGGGGACCCGCTGTAAGTGGGACAGACCTTCGGGAAGTCACAGCGAAGCTTATTAAGGGATGAGCTCTGATGAGGCTGCTTATAAGCAGGGCAAGGTGGCTCTCTGGAGCAAGGGGGGGGGGGTTAGTGTCTGTGGAACAGGCTGTACACTCTTGGCTGCTACGGGGAGGGGGGGGGAGCCAAGGCACAGTAAGAGAGCGTCTACAAAGATCAGTCCATCAGAAGTGACTGGGTGCGGGTGGTGCTGGGGCACCGAGGCCATAGCAGACGCGCCCCCGGACCCCGGTAGAGAAGCACGGGGCATCACTGCAGAACACCGGGGGCAGGCTGCCCCACTGCGGGGCTACGGGCCCCACAAAGGCAGAATTGTAGAGCTCCGAAGACTGCCAGCGAGGGCATCACAGCGCGGCGTGGAGAGGGCTGGCACCAAGGGCGTCACTGCTGCCACATGAGCCTGGTGCTGATGCCTCATCTGTGGGGCACAGAGGATACTGGACAGGAAGACACCTCTGCAGGGTAGAGAGCAGTCTGGCAGAGCGGGCATCGCTGCAGGGCTCGGGGGAGATTGCCACAGGGCACACAGAAGAAGACTGCAGCGGCCCCGGTGACTCTCCCACAGAGGGCATCAGTGCTGGACACGTGAGACTTTGTTTTGTCAGCGAGAGAAGGGGGCGCGAAGAGTGGGAGGCTGGCACGGCCAGTGTCACAATAAGAGCCGAGAGGTTGGCACTAGCCGGGCATTCATCGAGGAGCGCCCCCGGGCCCGTCCTTCCGTGGAGCCTGGTCTGCCTGGACTGCCAGCTGTGCCACAGCCCTCGGCGGCATCTCGCTGCTCCGCGGAGCTCCTGGTGCCAGCCTTGGGTCTCCGTGGTGCCAGCCCTGGGTACTCTGTATCCTCCGGCTCCGATTTCTCAAGACCACTTTGATGGGGCGCGCATTGTTATCTTCCTGAATCCCGCAGTGACTGCACCCCGCTCGGACTCCTAGGGTTGGGGTTGTGACGTGGCCCCTGACCCCCGGCAGAGCCTCCTTGGGGGGGGTCGTCTTTTGTACGCACTACGCTTGTCGCAGTAGATTGCTACACACACTGTACGTCCCTGTTGGTGGCTGTGCGTAGCCTAACAGTTTGTTGCACAACCCCTCTGTGCTAACAGTGCTGTGTCTACTGCTGTACAGTGACGGGGCAGAGCGCGGGCCTCGCGCCACAGGCTGCAGGATATAGGCGGATCATGAAACATACATTCACACGTGTGTTTGTTAGCCTGCTCCCGTTCTGCCCTCTTTTTTTGTAACGTGTTCTTTACAGACCCTCTGTTGGTGCCCACACTGCCTTCTTGGCACCTGGCTCTATGCCTCCAGGGGGCGCCCGAAGCCCAGTGGTGGGGAGCGCGTCTTGCCCCTGAGGGGGTGCAGGGCAGTCAGGTGAGCGGCACATCCTGCGTGACTCTTCTCTGCAGGGCAGGGGGAGGGCCCGGGTGTGAACAGGCCTGCCCTGATAGGCCTGCGGAGGCCGCTGGTTCACATTGCGCCCTGGGGCGCTGCTTCGTTGCAAGTTCCTGCATACCTGAGTCCCGGCGGAGAGGCGTGTGTGTGTACATTAGGACAGTACTGGGGGAACAGGCATCGGAGAGGTGGTGGGGGGCAGCTGCGAGCCCTGGCACAGGAGAGGAACTGTAGGAGACGGGGGCTTCCTGTGCGCATGGCACAGCTGTGCCCTACCTGCCCTGGAAGACGCACAGCGCCTGCAGGAACATGGCATGCTTTGCAGTCGTTACCGAAGAAGTTTGACAACTCTCCACTGACAGGGCATGAACTGGGTCTGAGCCGCACCCGGACACCCGGCCCTTTCAAACCTGCCTGGAGCCGGCCAGCGCGCCGCCTCACCAGCCACCTTCCATTGGTCCCGGGGCTCTGTGCATCTGAGGTCTGCCATGAAGGATTTTACGGCCGCTGTGCTCTAGGCAGCCTCGCTCTCGTTCACCCTGCGGGCCCAGGAGTTTCTTCCTCGCCGGTGCTCTGTGTCCACCATTTGAGAATTGTTTGAGCAACTCCCAGACCTGCCTCCCCGTCAGTGTCCAGAACCTGCGACTATTTCTAAGGTGTGCTAAGCCGCCGGAGACCTGCCCCGCTGTATAGCTTTGTGGTGCCAATTACTCCAGAACTGCCCCTTCTCAGAGCTCTTTGGTACCAGTCACTCCAAACCTGTCAATGGGAACTCTGTGGTACCAGCCACCCCAGAACTGCCCCTAAACTGAGGTCTGCGGTGCCGGTCACCCCAGACCCATCTCTCATCAGGTCTGCTGTGCCAGCCACTCCAGTCCTGTCCTTAATCAGAGCTCTGCGGTGCCACCCACTCCACCCCTCGCTCTCATATGAGCTCTGCGGTGCCACCCACTCCACCCCTCTCTCTCATATGAGCTCTGTGGTGCCGGTCACTCCATGCCTCTCTCTCACGTGAGCTCTGTGTTGCCACTCACTTCATGTCTCTCACTCGCATGAGCACTGCTGTGCCGGTCACTCCATCCCTCTCTCTCTCTCTCGCCTGCTCGCCTGAGCTCTGCTGTGCCGGTCACTCCATCCATCTCTCTCTCTCACTCGTCTGAGCTCTGCTGTGCCGGTCACTCCATCCCTCTCTCTCTCGCCTGAGCTCTGCGGTGCCGGTCACTCTATCCTCTCTCTCTCTCTCTCTCTCTCTCTCTCTCTCTCTCTCTCTCTCTCTCTCTCTCTCTCTCTCTCTCTCTCTCTCTCGCCTGAGCTCTGCGGTGCCGGTCACTCCATCCCTCTCTCTCGCCTGAGCTCTGCGGTGCCGGTCAGTCACTCCAGTCCCGTGCCATCACCAGAGCTCTGCATAGTACCAGTTGCTCTTCGGACTTCAGAGTTACGAGCTCTCACCCTATCCACTTCTACTCGAACCCGACCCTGCAGCGTGACAGCTCCCGCCTGGGGACCACGAGAGGGGCGTGCAGTGCCCACCGCAGCCGCGCTGCCGCCCCCTGTGCCCTAACACGATACTACCAGAAGAACTTCCTGATAGGAAGTGGGTGGAGCTGCCCTGTCAGACGCTCGCTGGAGCGACCGAGATGCGGAACGCCGCGTGAGCGGGGCCCTTCTGGGAGCCCCAGGAGGACGGGGCCATGGCGGTGCACGCAGGGGGCAGTGTCACCTCACAGGAACTCCGTGGAGAGACGGCCGGGGCCATGTGGCTCCTCTACTGCCGGGACGGGCGACTGAGCGCACACCTGGTGAGCCGGATGTGCTGCATGGGTTAGTATGAGCTCTTGGTGACCACTATGAGTGAGGGATATATGCCCGCAGGTGCGAGCCGATTGGGGGGGGGGGGGGGTAGAGGGGGGGGGGGGGGGTTGGGGAGAGGGGAGGAACCCTTGCAGCCTGGCAGGTTTTAGGTGGTTGTTGTAGCCCCTAGCAGGTGCTGCCTCTGCAAATGAAGCTCGCTCCTGCAGCCTGGCAGGTTTAAGGTGGTTGTTGTAGCACATAGCAGGTGCTGGCATCTACAGGTGAAGCTCGCTCCTGCAGTCTGGCAGGTTTAAGGTGGTTGTTGTAGCACATAGCAGGTGCTGGCATCTACAGGTGAAGCTCGCTCCTGCAGTCTGGCAGGTTTAAGGTGGTTTTTGTAGCACATAGCAGGTGCTGGCATCTACAGGTGAAGCTCGCCCCTGCAGCCTGGCAGGTTTAAGGTGGTTGTTGTAGCACATAGCAGGTGCTGGCATCTACAGGTGAAGCTCGCTCCTGCAGCCTGGCAGGTTTAAGGTGGTTGTTGTGGGCTCTAGCAGGTGCTGCCTCAACAAATGAAGCTCGCCCCTGCAGCCTGGCAGGTTTAAGGTGGTTGTTGTGGGCTCTAGCAGGTGCTGCCTCAACAAATGAAGCTCGCTCCTGCAGCCTGGCAGGTTTAAGGTGGTTGTTGTAGCCCATAGCAGGTGCTGCCTCAACAAATGAAGCTCGCCCCTGCAGCCTGGCAGGTTTAAGGTGGTTGTTGTGGGCTCTAGCAGGTGCTGCCTCAACGAATGAAGCTCGCCCCTGCAGCCTGGCAGGTTTAAGGTGGTTGTTGTAGCCCATAGCAGGTGCTGCCTCAACAAATGAAGCTCGCCCCTGCAGCCTGGCAGGTTTAAGGTGGTTGTTGTGGGCTCTAGCAGGTGCTGCCTCAACAAATGAAGCTCGCCCCTGCAGCCTGGCAGGTTTAAGGTGGTTGTTGTAGGCTCTTGCAGGTGCTGCCTCTGCAAATGAAGCTCGCCCCTGCAGCCTGGCAGGTTTAAGGTGGTTGTTGTGGGCTCTAGCAGGTGCTGCCTCAACAAATGAAGCTCGCCCCTGCAGCCTGGCAGGTTTAAGGTGGTTGTTGTGGGCTCTAGCAGGTGCTGCCTCAACAAATGAAGCTCGCCCCTGCAGCCTGGCAGGTTTAAGGTGGTTGTTGTGGGCTCTAGCAGGTGCTGCCTCAACAAATGAAGCTCGCTCCTGCAGCCTGGCAGGTTTAAGGTGGTTGTTGTAGCCCATAGCAGGTGCTGCCTCAACAAATGAAGCTCGCCCCTGCAGCCTGGCAGGTTTAAGGTGGTTGTTGTGGGCTCTAGCAGGTGCTGCCTCAACGAATGAAGCTCGCCCCTGCAGCCTGGCAGGTTTAAGGTGGTTGTTGTAGCCCATAGCAGGTGCTGCCTCAACAAATGAAGCTCGCCCCTGCAGCCTGGCAGGTTTAAGGTGGTTGTTGTGGGCTCTAGCAGGTGCTGCCTCAACAAATGAAGCTCGCCCCTGCAGCCTGGCAGGTTTAAGGTGGTTGTTGTGGGCTCTAGCAGGTGCTGCCTCAACGAATGAAGCTCGCCCCTGCAGCCTGGCAGGTTTAAGGTGGTTGTTGTGGGCTCTAGCAGGTGCTGCCTCAACGAATGAAGCTCGCCCCTGCAGCCTGGCAGGTTTAAGGTGGTTGTTGTGGGCTCTAGCAGGTGCTGCCTCAACAAATGAAGCTCGCCCCTGCAGCCTGGCAGGTTTAAGGTGGTTGTTGTGGGCTCTAGCAGGTGCTGCCTCAACAGATGAAGCTCGCTCCTCTAGGATTGCACAGGGTCTGGTGTTGAAGTGATATTTCATGCTGATTTGGTGACACTCCGTGCCGATGTTCTTTGTCCTTTGTCCTGGCTGCTGTGTGTTTATTTTATGACTCATATGGAGGCCTTTCATGCATCGTTTTTTTTTTGTACGTGGTTTTCTAGAATGCTTACAGGCTTGAACAGTTTGTGTTTTTTTATTAGAGCAAGACCAACCATGTCTGACAGCATCAGTTTGTAGACCTGTGATTCTGTCCAGCAGAGCCCAGTGTTTCACAGTAAAATTGCAGCTTGTTAATATATATGAAACGTTAATATATATGAATCGTACTCCGCAGCAAGGGCAGGATCCTAGGGCCTGGGTGGCTCCATAGAAAGTTGGCTTGGGGTTTTTAGTTTTATAACTCGAGCCCTCAAGGCGCAATATCATTTTGTTTGTCGCGGAGCGGCCACCACCAGCTATTTTGAGCTCCTCTGATAAGTCTTTGGTTGTGCTAAGATGGGCGGAGCCCGTAGACATCCGTTCGCACTGGGTGATGTGGTCATCCACCTCACATGGAGTCGCGTGAATGCCTTCACTGGGGCTAACCTTGATTTGGGGAGATCAGCTAGGAGGTGTTACTGTAGTCACTTTTGTTTACTGCCACGGTTTGAACCACTTTTTAGAATTAAAGGTTTCCTTTTTAGGCGTCCTCAGTTAATGCTGGGGCACCCTCAGTTTTTTAATTTTTTTTTATAATATGTTCACATTGTTAGCTGTCAGAGATGAGCCTCAAAGACCTTGCCTTTTAAACATTATCTCTCTCTCTCTCTCTCTCTCTATATATATATATATATATATATATATATATATATATATATATATATATATATATATATATATATATATCTGCAAAACTCCAACCTCTCTTCAATCTCCTCAGAAAACAGCAGCACGGACCACAAGCAGGTGCAGATTTTTGTTTTATTTCAATCAAACAAGTACTAGCAGCCTTACGCGTTTCGGCTCTAGAAAGTCTTGACCAAAAAAAGGTGGGGGGCATGTGGTGCTGGAAGACTTCAGAGGTTGGGCTGCAATGGGAGGTTGATGCTCACAGGTTTTGGATGCTGGGCTTGGCCACAAGCCCTGCTCCCAACCCCTTACTGCGCACAGCCGAAAGCCATGCATGCTGGGAGGTTTGCATCCCATAAGGATTGGGTGCATGGCCTGGCCACATATAGGTACGGTAAAAAAAAGTTTACATCACTTTAAAGAAAACTCTGGACCTTCACTGAAAAAACAAAGGTTAAAGTGATGTTATAGTTAGGTGAAAATAACACTGTGCATGGTGGGGGCGTACAGTACAGTTGATGTGCAGATAAGCTGCGTGAAATATACTATTTATTGAATGAATGAATTCATTATTACTAAATATTACCATGAATGAGTGAGAAAAGGGACCCTGACTGCCAAGAAGCAAAACTTCAAGTGAGTTGTCCTACTCTTCCTCTCCATCTACTGTCAGAATTGGTGTTCAGTGGAGTAATCTTGAAGTGCAGCAGTTGTTTCTTTGTGAGATGGTATTATTAGTGCAGCAGGTGCAGTGGCACTGTGGCCCAGAGTTATAAGAGGCTCACTGCATCCTAATATCACCTTTGCTCACTAGCCACAGGATGGTTGGAGGACCATTCTTCCTACTTCGCCATTAGGGCCCCGGTGCACCCTTGCGCAGTCACTGAATGGCATTTGTAACATGTAAAAGGTCTTTACATTAAGGACTGTATTGGCTGATTTGTTAAGGCGTAAGAGTTTTTATGGTACATTATAGTGTGTTCCTTATATGCGCATGTATGACAGTACTTTGAGTATTGTATCATTAGGGTTGACATGTTTGTCCTTGGGTTTCCATTGACGTGGAATCCACTGTGGATGTAATTCCTAATGTTGTAGATTGCGTGTTGTGTTTCTGTATGTTTGACACTGCTGTCTGCTCTCCAGGCCGCCTTCGACGCTCCGATCTGTGAGTGTGAAGGAGCTGGACTGTTCCCATTGGGCGCAGGATCAAGACTGATTTGCATATGGCTGGGTCTAAACTGGAATGGCGAGCAAAAAAGCAATGGATTTAGGCCCAGATCTCTGTACTGGGGTGAATGTATGACATTGTTCTGCATTTTGTACATCAATTGTTCTTTTTGCATTATTCACCCCAAGTGGAATGGGTATGCTCAGACGTGAGTCCCGTGCTCTCCATGCCACTGGAGTCAAACTATCCTGGCTGATGAGGGTAAAAGCCCAAAACTGGTCCTAGGATGATTGTTTCCAGTCCAGTGAGGACATGGCCTGGCAGTTTGGGCTGGACTGTTCCCATTGGGTGCAGGGTCAAGACTGATTTGCATATGGCTGGGTCCAAACTGGAATGGCATGGTGAGCAAAAAAACAATGGATTTAGGCCCAGATGTCTGTACTGGGGTGAATGTATGACATTGTTCTGCATTCTGTCCATCAATTGTTCTTTTTGCATTTGTGAAGGAGGTGTGGCACATTTGACAGGGCCCCGTGTTCTCTTTGCATTGCCATGCTGCTAGCACCAGTCCTGGGGTATAAAATGATGTGCGCCAAGGAGTACCGGCCCCTGATACCTGCCCTGGCGTCCTGTTTGTTGCTTTTAACATGGAGCCACAGTAGCCCTTAGGTGGCCCAGGCCGTCTTCACCCTTATTGTGTTGCTGGTGATGGTGAAGGAGGCCCAGGGATACCTGACAGCTGGCAGTGTTCATAGAAAAGTGAATGAAGCAGCTCCGATTGTGGGCCCTGCAATAATAATATTATTGTTGGTGTTATTATTATTTGTATTATTATTGTAGTTACTGTTCTTATTCGGGAGTAATGGTCACGTCGGGAGTTAAGGTCACGTCCGCCTCTGCGGTTCAACAAAGTGGAAGGGGTCGATGGAGCCCAAAATCCACCTTCAACCCTTGGTCAAGGTGCAGGTTCAAACAAAAGCCCCCTCCCGTCCTTTGGAGAAGTTGGGGGAGAGGGCGGAGCTATGGTTGGGACTCCGAGTGCATCGGTGAGCTGCTTCACATGCCTCCTACATTCGTTTTTAACAGGTGGTAACTGTGCAAGACCGGGGTGCGGCACAGGAGACTTGGCATCTTTTATCTGTGCCTGTATTGTGTTTAGTTCAATCCCCCTACTCTCATCCTTCGAAACTGTACGTAGGCTATCAACCCGACCCTCATCTAGCCACAGTTCCCATCCTTTGGAAAGTAAGTAACTAATCTTTATTGACAAGTTAATAAAAACTCGCAATTGAAAACTCACAATTTAAAACATTCAAACATTAAAATAAATCAGCCTTTTCTCTCTTTATTCACTAGTGATTAAGATTCACACTTCCGGTTTAGCTTGTTGATGTTGTACTGTGAACGAGAGTCCCAGCTCTGTTATCTATACTGTCCTTCCAAATATATAAGTCATGGACGAGGCGCTTTGTGCTTTGGGTTCCCTATTCAGTCCACTTTAAAATGAAAAAGAGAAAAGATGTAATAAAGTGCTTGTGCTTCAAGGTGAAAAAACTTAGGCAAAACAATCCCGCTTTCGGTTGGCTGTTGTCGTGCTCTGTAAGTTGTGCTATCTGCCTGCTATTCTGCTTCCATGTCTTGCTCTTGCTTTAGTCTTCCAGCCACCAATTCAAAGTCATTTGCAAGCTGTCAGTTTAGCTGGGTCTCTTCTGGGTTAAAAAACAGTTTTAAAGCCTGCCTGCAGGTCCTGATGCCCTTCTGGTTCCATTTTACTCAAAGTAAGGCGCGCCTTATGTCCATCAAACTTGGGCAATTACAGATAATGTGTATTAGATCCTGGTTTCCTGTTCTACAGAGAAGACAGGACTGTTCTTCTTGTCTCCTTTTCCAAGGTGCCAGGTGAGGGAGAATTGGTAAAATGCCAAAATGCAACTTTAAAAACTTTTCTTTTATCTTCTGTTTAATTCCCTCCTTAAAATAAGCTTGTGACATAAGAGCTTTATAGTCATTCAACACTATCCATCCGTGAACCCTCTTGGCCAGAGTTTTGTTATCTTCAGATAAGGATATCATTTTTGTTACTTTGGTTACACCCTTTTTGAAGCTCTTATGACCTGTTGATGATTCCCTAAGATCGGTCAGTTCGAGGCTTTCTAATGATTCCAACAGGTGCTCCCTGGCAGGTGATTCTTGGAATGGGTATGGTATGATGGCTAGCATCCCCCCTCCCCTCCTAGCCACAGCCTCCACAGAGGCCACATTTTTTGGTGCAGTTTGTCTTTTTGAGGGGCATCGAGTAACCCCTGCCCTTGGTTGTCGATACTCTTCCCCCCTCATCTTGCCCCCTCCCATGCCAGTGGGAGGGAAGGATGTTTTATTTTTCATCTCGGGAGCGATCTGCCTATGTGGATGGCCCCTCCCTCACCGCCCACGCGGCTTATGTCATTAGAGCAGCTTCGGCCGCCGAGGCTGCAATCTCTTGATTTCTACCCTGTCACCCCCTATAATCCCTCTGAAGGATTCCGGACTGTCACGTTGTGTAATGTCCATGAACGCCGCCGCTTTCCGCCGATCTGCAAACGTTTTTGTATGAGGATGCGGGGTTTAAAGAAAAAGCGTCAATGCTTATGACTGAGACGTTTTAGGGTCCCAGCCTTTCAGACGGGCCACCTGATAGAGACAGCGCTGTTCTGTAAGAGTCGTGCCCTGCTGACCATGAATGATTTTGTTTTAAACACAGTTTTTCTTTAATTTATTTTTAAAGTAGGTGAAGTGTGAGAGTCTATTGCAGACATTTTCCTGAGAAATATTGTTTATTTTTCATTCCTTTACCTCAAAACAGGACCCAAATTCATGTGTCACAGAGATTATTTGCAGTAATGTTAGTGAGCTGCTGCTGTGTTATAATATTGAAAACTCGGGTCACTATTCCTAAATGTTAGATGTAAACACATTTATAATTTGGAGCAGTGTGCAGTTGCACTGTCAGTCACCTGGCGAAAGAGGGCATGAGAGAGCTGATATTGGATCATAAATTCAAGACTGTTCCGAACAGGGCCCCCAAAATACGTTCGGTCCCAGGCCCCCAAAATCCTTAAGATGTCCCTGGTTTATGAAAATTAACTGAACTTACCGCACCGCCGCGTGTGAAGTGGACGTTGACAGACTCGTACAACTGGTGCTGATTTTCCTGTGGAGTTTTAGTTCCCTGAAGAAATCTTGGTATGCCATAGAGTTTAGAGGTTTTCCTAATTTTGCTGTGACCTTTCCCATCTGTGCCAGAGTTAACAGGTAGAGAACTCGTTTAATAGAAATATCAGAGAGGTGTGGCTTGGACCTGGGAGGCGGAGCCTCGGGGCGGCTGTTAGAGGCCAGCAACCCCGCAGGCACGTGCGACCTGCCTATTGATTTTAATGGCATCTTATCTGAGTTTCAGGCCACGCTGAGCAGTGGATTTCTGCATGGGAAGACTTTTCAGGGAAGTCACAAGTGACCCATTGGCCTTCACCGCTGTATCATTTTAGGTGAAGAGAGGATTGTGCAAGGACGCTTGCATATTTAGACGAGCGTGTTTGCTATACAGTCATCATTCTTGAAATAAATACAGCGAGTGCAATTTGATGCACTTTTTAGCCTTGCTCTAACGAACATTAATTCTTTTTCGCTGTCGTCTCTTGAAGATTTTATCTTCTGCAGCACTTTGTAAATAAATAAATAAATATAGTTGATAACTTTTTTTAGGTCGATTTTTGTCTACCTCCAGTTACAACTTCAAATAGGACGGCCAAAAACCAAAACTCGCCAAGAATAGAGCTTAGTGCTGCTTGCCTGCAAAATTTGGCGGACTTTGAATCAGCGGTTTTTGAGTTGTGTGGCGAAAGGTGATATTAAAAAAAATAATTGGGGGCTTAATTTGCACAAAATGCAGTGGCATAACTGTAAAATGTGTAATATATCTCACAGCTCCCTGTGAAATATTGATTTCATCATCATAGTGTCAGCCTCCAAAGTACTCTACCAAGCCTTACTATTGTCACCACTACTAAGATTGTACAGAGTTAGGGACCACATTATGCAGTAGGATAATTTAAACTACGGGGCATAATAAGCAAACTATACAGTACATTTTGTGGCATTATTCATTGTATGCCTTTTGAGCTAAAAACATTTTTTGTGTGAAATCTGCAAAGTATGCAGCAAATTAAATGGCAAATGCTAAATCCATAATTACGCAAGTGATGCAGCCACAGAATCACATAAATCCTGTAGCCCTCACGATTGTCTGCTCTTTAATGAAAGGTTTACAAAATCTAAACTTTCTAATTCCAGCCAGTGCCCATTGTTAGCTGCACTTTGCAGAAAACAGATTTTCTAATAACACCCAAAATAGATTTGGAATGTAAAAAGTACATGACAGGCGGCGTGTTATATGGTCTAATATTGTTGGCTCAGGGTTTTCCTCATGTATACATATGTCCAGTTGAAGAGGACCCTTCAGGGGTCCCTTTATAGTGGAGATCCATAGGCGGGTGCTGAGCCCACTCTGAAGGTAAAGAGAAGAGCAGATTGAGAGCTGTTGAATGTGGGCAGTGGGTGGGGCCCAAAGAATAAATCTAAAGTTGCTGAAGGGACTTTGAGAAGTTAGTAACTGTGAGATGGGTGGGGTGAGGCCTCGGGGGCTGTGGTTGAATTCTGTATTTGATGGGAACACACACTGTTAGACCGTGGGTTGTGCCTTCATGGAGGAGGCAGTGCTGCGGCCGGGGAAAGTTGGCCGTTTAAAATCAGAAAAGTCTGTTCTTGGCCCTTGTTGGGGCTGGATATGTGGGTTGAAGGAGGAAGACGACAGATCTTTGTCTATGGGAGCAGCTAGTGAGTACAAATGAAGCAAGGGCAGTATCATGGGCTTTTCTTGGAAGCTGGTTCCACTGAGCTGACCATAAGAAACAATGTGCATTGTAACTCCCACACCAGAAATCTACAAAACAAAGCAATGTAGGCAGTTTCTGTCACTGCGAGTGTGCACGGAGCGAGAGAGGGAGGGACTGGGAATAGTGAAAACTCAAGGATACTTTGTGGTATCCGTGGGGAGGGTCATGTAAACCATTGACCCTTCTGGTGGGGTGTTGTGCCGAGGCCATATACTCCAGGGAGAGTGTGGCCCTACACGGTAGGGGGAACCCGCACGCTCCCCAGCTAGCAGTGGTCTTAGGTATGCATGAACTCGGTGATTGAGTTCGAGGTATAAGCTGGGATAGTCAGTCTGAAGCAGTTCTTCGACCAGGCACAGACCTTGGAATGAAGCGAGTTGTGTTAAATGTGGACAGGCATAAAAGGTAACCCATGTCTCCATGGGTAGCCACAGCATTGCTCCGGAAATATATATGTATGCATGTATAGCCCCTGCTGGTAGTGCCTGGAGAAGATGCCTCCGGGATACTGTGTTGCAGTGGTCCAGGCTGGGGGGCCGGTGTATTGTAATGTAAACAGTCCATTTACATTCAGTTTCAGTGTCTTAGTATTTCCCAGTTTTTAGCCTTTGCATATACAAAAAATCTAATATATTTAAAATGTGCATTACATGTACAGACGAAAAGCAATGGGGCTAATAGAGTGATTGCATAAAAGTGTACCTAAATGCTGAAATGAGATAAGGAATAGAGGTGTGCAGGAACTCTTAATGGCCATTACCTGCATCAACATGCAGAGTGCACGCGGACCCAGTCCACACAGCAGCTGTCTTTTTATTTAATTTCTGTAATATTAGTATTGTTTGGATGCTTACAGGGGCCTCGTTGAGAGATACCTTACAGTGTGGCTTTTTTGTAGGTTTTGTTCGGTCACGCTGTAAATGTATTAGCAAGGAGAAAGCTCCACATATCTTCTAGGTACCAGAACGATAAGTAGGTATCCAAGGCCTAATTCGCTCTACCAGTTTTTTTGCCACACAAAAAGTAATGTACGGGATATTGGATAGGACTCGGACCTGGTCCTCTGCATCTCCTGGTTCGCACACATTTTTCACACTGATCAAACTATAGAATGTTCGAAGGAGTACACGTGCCTCACCTGCCGATGGTCTTAAGTACCAAAGACAGACCAAACCTATGCTAGGTGCTCAAGCATGGTCTTGTTGGCGATGTCCTTCCAAAGTGCCTTGCTTTCCTTCAATTCTTCCTAGGCTTGTTCCTGGTAACTGTATTTTATTTGGTCTTTCATAGTTTGTAATGGAAGCTCATGCTTTTATGAGAGAAAAGAGGCATTTGGTATCATTCTTTCAGTTTGGATGAAGATAATTTGTTTAGGCAAACCTTGTTGGCCATGTCACTTTGTCTGAAATTATGTTTCCAACTTCTTAGAGAGTAACCCTACAGTCATGGGTTTACGGCTTAATTAAGAGTGGAACAAGGGAGTCCAAGAACAGCTGCCTTCCCTGAGCAATCAATGCGCGATTTGGAATTAAGTCCAGTATGGCAGGCGTGCCTGACATGCAACAGTTTTTAGATGATGTAACGAAACAGACTACCTGTTTGTACCTCCTGCGGAAGCTTCAAGAGTTAGAATCTAAAAAATATATCTAAATATGTAATCCAGCATTATCTCAGTATTTCCAAATTATTTTAACACGTCAGTCTCCAAAGTCATAAGGTATATTTTGATACAAGACTTTTACTTTTACCTTTCGCTCGGTTTAGGAAATCATGGACCACATTTCCACATGATGAGGCCATGCAGAATGTGACTTGAATTGTCTGCTTTTGCCAAGACCTGGCCTTTGAGCATAGGTTTGAAGGCTCATTTTCAGATACCCTCTTTTATGTTCGATTTTACGAAAATTATATATAATATACCTACTTAGTGAGGCTTTCAGCTAGCCCTCTTCATCCATTGGTCTCGTATTGAGTCATTCAAATGTTTCTTCTGTCCACAAGCGCATACAGCATGGGTCAGCCCACTTTAGCCATCACCTCGCTCCACTGTGACCAACAACATTCTGCCCTTTCGCAAGAAGTAATCTCGCACAAACAAGTGCTTCAGGCCATTATACTAATATGGCAATGCGATCTTTTTGGAGACAATGTGTTTTTGTTTTTATTCTTTTGTTTTTTAGATTTAGGAGGGACTGGCCGCTGCCCCAGCAAAGTTTTCGGAAACCATGACAACATAAGCATTGACAAAGCCAAAAGGCTGACCGCCAACGCCAGACCTTTTAGCTTTTCAATACTTGTTTGTTGCAGTGAGGCAAAGCTTTTCTCTTTAAGTGGTCGAGACATCTTTTCAGCATCCTAGAGTCTCATTGTGGCCAGACTTTCTTTGGTGGACTACTTGAACACCCCTTTACTTGCTCACACATCCATTCTTCCTCGTGGATTTCAAAATAGAGGTGTGTAATGCCTGTGGCAGCTGTTGGTGTGTTTTTGACATGTGATTATTGTCTGATGCTTTCTCCGACTTGCGGCCCATATTTCGTCTCAGTAGAGAAGCAGAGAGTCCCTAGCGGTGATTCTTTAGACGAGCTCCAACTTGTTGTGCGATTTGCTTAATACCCTTCATAGCCGCATCACTGTTTTCCATGAATTTGATCGTGTGGTGGTTCCAGTTCCGTGAGCTGAACGTCATGTCCCAGGGTATGGGAATTCCTCATTTTTTTTAGTCATTAGTTCTGTAAAGTAAAATACCCTTCATTGTCTGAAGGCCCATATCATGATTTTAGATTCTGTTATTGTTAGGAATCTGGTTGTCTCTGCACCACTCGGTTGCTGTGTTTAATATTTTCCCAGTTTCACTGAATCATTGGCATTAACCAGGATGCCTTTTCAATCCCATCCTTCTCTTGGGGTTTCCATTTTCAGAATCTGTAGGAGATCGTTCAAGTAGTGGGCCTAGTAAACCACCTTATTTGATACCATTTCTACTGCTCAGTTTTGCACATACCTGGCCCCTGGTGAAATGCTGCACCTGAGATGTATCTTTCTGAAGTTCTGTCAGTGCAGCACTGTGTGGTTTGCCAGTGCTTTGCACAGCTTCCCCCAGAGATATGAATCTGTTAATGAGATCAAATGCCGAGTATCTCAAGAAGATAGTATGTATGTTTTCTTACCCACGCATAGGAATATCTGAAAAAAATTGCCACGACAAACATGAGCTTTGTTGCTGATAGCCCAGGGCAGAAGCCACTTTGGAAGATGTGGTGAGGGGTAATAATGTTGTTTCCTTTTTTACATCCCTGCATACGGCACAGCAGTATGTTTGTGACCAAGTGTGCTTCAGAGTCCCGCAAATCTATGGGTTTATAGAAAAGTCTGGTCCATTTTGCCTTTCTTTTAAATTGGCACGATGATTGGATTAAGTAAGCCAGGAGATTGGGATCTTTGAAAAGTTTATGCAGTAATGAAATAGAGCTTTCAAAGGTAGCATCGACCAAGTGGCTACGTTTTTAAATTCCTCTGTAGTTAAGAAGTTTGGGCCGGGACCTTTTTATGTAGTAATTCACAACCTGTTTGATTTGGACCTTCTGTGGTATGCCAAGTTACAAAAGCTCATCTGTCTCATCACACTATGTACCAAGTTTTGCATCAAAGAAGCTGATCAGAACAAAGCTTCACTGGTTTGCTGGTGCAGCAAAATGTTGGTATTTTCTACGAGTAGTTTGCTGAAGGCAGCAACTTCGAGCACCTAACATAAATGTTAATTACTCAGTGAAGATTGATCAGGGAGCCCTTGAATAACATGGTATATGTTACAAAGTTGCAAGCTTTCAAGATTAGGTCGGTAGGTATGCTGATCGACAGGCCCCCCAGATCCCTGCCATTGCGGTTCTTGATAGTCGGAACGCTATGCCATCTTGGTTTCTTTTTAGCTTACTTCAGAAGAAAGGCATCCAGCTCTGTGAGAAACGTTATCAATTTGTGGTCATTTGTTTTTGGGGCTAGCCTAGCTGTGTTCCAGGAAGTTTACTTCAGAAGTTCTTACGCGCCATGGTGCCTACTGGCTGTGCGAGTCACCTTCTGTGGAATGCTGGGTTTAGGAATCCAAACGCAAATTCTGGTCCATGAAGCTACTTGATCGATGACACTTAATGGTACGAGTGATGGCACTATTACTTGGATCAGTAGGGATATATGTTATTGGATCCTACGTGATCTGAGAATTTCAGGACCTTATAGGGACACCTCTTGTGTGTTCTTATGGAATCTGAAGGTTATAAGAGGCACCTATTTCATGAGCTTGTAGTATGGGAATTGACCCATATTGAGATCCTAAGTGGGCCAGCTTTGAGGATTGATATTAAATAAGTGAATATAGCATTCCCCTCTTTTTTTTTTCCTTCGTCTCGCTGTCAAATCGTCCCAAAGGGTAAATATGTCCTTCTGTCTCTAGTGCTCCAATGTCCTAATGTTTCTAGAATGAATTCCACCCACAGAAGGGAGTAACCACCGAGTAAGGTCAGCAGACTAGCTATACACCAGGAAAAGGACGGGCACATATATTGGTCTTTTCGGCGTGAGCGCGTCTTTGGCACCAGTGGCCAATGCCATTAGACGTGATTAAACAATCTCAGAATCTGGGTTTTGCATGAAAAAAACGAAAGATAATTTTGGTCGGTAGGGCCGGATCTCCCCCCCCCCGGGCACGCGGATCGGTGAGAGCTGCGAGGCTCGTTGCATACCGTTATGCATCCTGGGGCTGGGCGAGCGTGTGCGACTGGTATTACCTGTCTCGAGTACCGCGGAGATTCCCTCGGGGCTCGCTGGTTGACAGTAATCCTCGGGCCACACCCTACTATCTCCGGAGGTTTAGGTGGTAAGCATCCCCTTGGGTTGCCTCCCTCTTCTTGCAGTCTGCCCACTTGCTCCTCTCACACAGATGACCCGAGCGGCCTTTACGATGCCGCTTCCGTCTGGTTTAGCAGCGCCTCCTACACTCCTGCGGGTAAATCTGAAGTGGGCGCTCTAGTGTACCCTTCTTAAACTGCAGGGCGCATCGAGCCAGAGAGGCTCGCGGGAGCTCCGTGCGGGGTACAATATCCATCCTTCAACTGAGAGATGGAGCAGACGAGAAACCATGAGGTCAAGAAGTGATTCTAAAGGAGTGCGGCGCAGGACACCTGCGCTGCATCCACCATAACCGCTGGCCCTTCTTCAGGCCTTCCTGTCTGTCTCTACTGCTTCTCTCTCTCACGTAACTTCCTCCTCCTCTGCCCCTCTTCGCGCCCAGGCCTCTCCCCTCCCCTCCACGCCCACGCCTCTCCCCTCCACCTCCTTCTCTCCCTCAACTTTTCTTGCTGAGAATTGGTGGGTTGACAAAACCTGGTGCCTTCTCCCCAGTTTGTCACGATTAGTGCCTCGTCGCCCTGCCTAAGCTGCTCTCCTGAATTCACAGGTGGAAGGCATTCCACGAAGGAGGGCAGGACGCCATTGGACGTAGTGTTTGGGCCGTTCAGATCACCCGTTCAAAGCCGTAGGTCTCTCATTAAGGCTGTCGATAACTCCACATCACCAAGGACCGCTGACTTTTGGTTTACCCGCCTGGTGGTTTTCGGGAGCTGTAGTTTCAGCTGATGCAATTGAATTAACACGTGAAGGAAATCATTCTAAAAGTAAAGTCCAGGTCTGAAACATGCTGCCCCTGGGGACAGGGAGTCCTGTGGTAGCCTTGGCGCTGATGCACGTCCTATGCAATGGTTCTGTCGCTTTAAAAGGCGGCTGCTGCCAGCCTCCAGTGCCACGCTAACGGTGCCTCCTTGCTCCATATCATCAGGAAATATTATTTACAACCCTGGGGTTTGCTTTCACATCCTTCTGGTAGTTGTCCCGTTGTTTCTTCTAAGATAACCAGTTGTAATTCAACCCATAATAATGATTTGTAACCTGCGATGTTACAGATTTTAATTCTGCCATTTTTATGGCCTCTACTACAACAAGAGTCCTATCACATTTAGGGCAAACTGGGCCGGTCTGCCCAGGGGTGCGTATTCAACTGGGTGCGCTTAGCACACGCAGCCACTCTGCACCCTATCACAATGAACGCACAGCTCTTACTCACCTGCATTCTCCCAAATTCCCTTGGAATCGTGCATTATGTAATCAACTTTATTGGTTCTTAATAGGACCGTAAAAGTGCAAAGAACAAAGCTAGATACACACGATAGAAAAAACATTCTAATTGATGTATACCCTTATTATATCAATTAATACAAACTGTTAAAAATGGTGCATTATTGAAATGCAGGTCGGCTGGTTGAAGCATTCAGCATGTCTATCCCTGTGCAGACGGCAACCAGCATGCACTTCAAATGGGGACAGAGACCTCTTCCATGCCGGTTCAGAGAGTGACTGCACCGCCTGCAGAGGAATGCCTGCCCAAGAGGGGCGCAGTCAGGGACGTGCCAACAGTGCATCCAAAAGAGGTGGAAACAGAAACAGTGCATCACCTGACCGCCCCAGCGCCTCTTTGTCGAGGTCGATAATATAGCACGGGCTCAGAGGCAAAGTGTTGTTTCCCTTGGGCTATGGTTGCATGCTAACGAGGGAACATTCCCTCATTAGCATGCATTAGATCGTGCCCGCGCTATATGCGACCAGGCGCGATCTGTATCACAGTTGGGGCCCACAAGCGTCAGCGGCTTCTTTGTAATACCAAGTGCACTCGAGTGCAAAAGTAAACGCACACACACCCGTTGTACCGCAGAGGCACTTTTCATAATATGGTCCCTGGTGTCAACATAGGCCTCTGTGCAGAAAAGTGATGTCCGCTTGGCATTGACTCCCTGGCAGCCTTCTACCCCACAGATGTGCAAGGGAGGAAAAGATGGGTGAGGTAGTGTGGCTCACTGGTTAGAGGCGGCAGACCCGAGAGCAGAGGACGGCCCGGGACCAGGGTTCGATTCCCGACGCGGCAGGTTTCTGGACCAGGGTCAGTGGACTCGATAATTCTCTCGCCTCGGTGCCCACTCTGATCAGCGATCACACTCGGCAACTCTGGGCATTAGCTTGCCTCATCTTCACTAACGGCCCCACCAGACCGCTGGGGATGCCTGGTCTCACCCTGGAGATACCCATTAAGGGACCATCTCTCAGGGAAGCCAGGAAGGGTTTCGCAGCGGTCGAAGCGCCTTGGGACCCTCCGGGTAAGTAGTGCGCTATATAAATGCCTATACATTTACATTTACATTCTCTAGTCAGGATCAAAGTGAAAATGACACATGGCAAAATATAAAGCACCATGAAAACAACCCCAGAAGGAAGAAATCATAAGCACACATTGAAGTTAACTTGACTGAAGAACCTATCATATAGAACTCAAATATCAACAGCATGTGGTAAACCCTGCCCCTATTACTATTAATATTCAGCAGATCTAAAGAACTCAATTGGTCATTAGCATGGGGCCAGGGAAGACTTTCCAAATCTTGTTGGTATCCTTTCATTTATCATGACGTTTACCTTGTTCTTTACCCTACCCCTTTGGTTAACCTTAGCCCTTACTATTTACCTAGCCATGATCCTAACCTTACCCCATCTCTATTATTTTCTCCTACCCTAATCATTTTGAATTTAATGTTATAATGATATTTTTAAGATATTACAAATTTACTCTGCTTTACTGGTTTTTATTTTTTTCATCATCATGGTTTCCTCATGCAGTTTATTGTATTTCTTTGTTATTGTTTCTACATTTTTATTCAATGCCCAAAAGGTAGGTGGGGGAATTTGCACCCAGGGGGTGACAGGAAGCCATGCAGTGGCAGGTGGGAGATGCACTACATGGCAGCAGTGGAAATGAGGTTTGCTGTGCACATCACATTAGTAAAAAGGGATGGGGGTATGGGATTTAATGTGTTGGTTCTGCAGATGCACACTAGCAGCTGTGCAGGGTGTAAGAGATTATGCTACGTTATATGACCATTATATAGCGCAAATCACCTTCAGGTCTCTAATAAGGTGTCGGCAGCACGCGGCTGAGGGCAAGGTAGCAACTTTTCAGAGAACAGAAAGCAGTACAGCTGCCACTTCGGATCAGAAGCTGGCATTACCAACCAGGGGCCATATTATGTATTGGGCAAAATTCTCTGGTCTGTGCTGCAGATAACGGATAATGTACTGCCCCAGGTCAACTGCGAACTAATGCCTAAGCAGTTTAGCGAAAGGTGAACCAACACAGCCGGTCCGATTTTTACAGTACAGGTGACAACACAACCTGCTGTTCACAAGTGGACATAGATCGCACTGCACGCTGGTGATAGTCACTCACTGCAGGAAGAGCTGCATCTACATTTTGCCGCCCTTTCTGTAATAGTGACTGAGCGATCACCAGGGGGTATACACTCATTTGCATGGAGGCACGGCCCCTTTCAAATGAGGGAATGCTGCCTCTGTGCACATGCCATAATATATATATAGATGTGATGAGGAACATGACAAAAGTGATGGGTGGAAAGCTTGAATTCATCTCAGCCACTTATTACTTGTGTTATGTTGATTTGTAAGGCACACTAATCACCCAAGAGAGTACCAGGGGCTTGGGCAGGTGTTTGTGCGTGGCCCTACGTACACAAAGATCCAGGTCTTCAGCTTCTTACGAAACACGAGAAGTAAGGAGGAGCCTCTGATGTGTCCATGTCCAGTAGCGGCCTGTCCCATGCCAAAGTGGCAGGGCAGGCCGGAGGAGAGAGGGAGGGAGGGAGGCGGGTGGGGGGTTTGGGGATAAAAAAAAAAATTAAAAGACTTACCTAACTGCAGCTATCTCCCACCGCATCAAACTCTTCCTGCTTCTGGGCTCAGGCTCCCAGACTGCATGAATGCAGCGTCTGGATTGGCCTGACCGTTGGCAACTTGTGCTCCCAGGCAGACTGGGAGCCTGTGCCTGCTCTCTCCAACCACAGCAACGCACTCAGGCTGGAGAGAGCTCCACATGCACAGTGAAGGGAGTGAACCACACTCCCCCAGCAGCAGTGTCATCCCCTTGCACCTGCCCCCAAGTCTCGGCAGAGTCCTGGGGGGCAGGTCCAGGGGATTAAAATAAAACGATAATAAAACCGGTTTTATTATCATTTTATTTGAGGATAGTGGCAGGGGGGTCATCGCACCTCCACCCTAATGGAGAGGCCACCGCTGTTCATATCTTGGGAGTGATGTCGGAGAATGAGTGACCTCCAGTTTTGGTTTTTGGATGCGGGAATGTGTGTGTGTGTGAGGCATAGGTAGGGTTGGTGAAATTGTATGCAGCTGTTCAGGTATTCTGGTCATGTGTGGTGTAGGGCTTTTTATATGTGTGTGAGAAAAGTTTATATTGGCTGCGCTTGTGAATGGGGAGCCAGTGAATCTTTCTGCGGTGTGGTGTTGTGTGGGTGCAGCATGAAGGTCAAGTATGGGTCAAGAAGCAGTGTTCTCGATGGTCTGGAGTTTGTGTAGAAGTTGTTTGGACATTCGGCGCAGAGAGTGTTTAAGTTGTCCAGCCTGCAGGTGATGAATTCTTGTGTGACGGTCCATCTGGTTTTCTGAGGCAAACATTTGAAGATCTTTCGCAGCATACGTAGGAGGTGGAAGCAGGAGGTCTACACTGAATTGACTTGACTCGTCGTGTTGTGCTTGTCATCTAGGATAATCTCTAGATTTCTTGCGCGTCTGTGGTTGTGGGTGATGGTCCTAGCTCCAACAGCCTCCATGTGCAGTCCTGTGAGGAGGTCTTGCTGCCGAAGACCAGTACTTCTGTCTTGTCGGAGTTTAGCTTCAGGCAGTTGGTTTGCATCCAGTCTGCTACCATGGTCTTTCAGTGGTGAAGTTGGTTCTGGTCGTGGTTGTCCTGTCCGTCAGGGAGAGGAGGAGTTAGGTGTCATTGGCGTAAGAGATGACAACGATGTATTGTGATCGATGTTTGTGATTGATGTCCTGTATGTGCTGAAAAGGGTGGGGCTGAGGAACGATCCCTGTGGAACCCGCATATCAGTTTCTTGGTCTTTGATGTGAAGTGTTTCAGCCTGACACTTTAGGTTCTTCTAATGCGGTTGGAACAGATCCAATTTGAGAGCAGATGCCAATCTCGTGAAGTCTTATGATGAGGGTGTTATGGGAGACAATGTTGTAACGCCACGAAGAGGTCAAGCAGGATGAGGGCCTCTATTTCTCCTCGGTCCAGGGTGATTCGAATGTCATTGGTGGAGGTTTTGATGATGTGGGTCAGGATGGTGCTGATTGGTGATGTTCCCAGGTTGTAGAGATGGTGGAGGCGTGGGTCCATTGGGGCCCCCTGAGTGGAAGGTCCACATGATTGCGACTGTACCATTTCTGATGAGGGTTGTCCATTTGCTCAGGTGGCCGTCTCGATTAGTTGTGGGTAGGTTAGCAATGAGTTCTCTAGGGTTGGTTTGCTGTGCAAAGTTTCTGTAGATGTTTGCGATTTTGCTGTGGAAGAAGTTAGGTTTTTGGGAGGCAGCAATGTTGTTGACCATGGCCGAGAGCGAGGTGAAATCCTTAACGACTGAGAAGGTCTCCTTACTGCTGTTGGAGCATCCTTTGGTGCAGTCCACTAGTGCTTTTTTCTTGGTGTCCTTATTTGCTGGTGATAGTGTCTGAGTGCAGCCTTGTAGATAGTCCTGGCAGTGATGTCGTGGCAGTCTGTCCAGGGCCTGACTGACTGTTCTGACCAGGCCTAAACCATACACACCTCACACCTGCACATCCAGCTCCAACAAAACCAGGATCAGTCTAAGGCATAACAACCCATGCACACACAAAGAACCCAGAACGATGCAGCCCCCCGTCTAGGCATGCAATAGCTATCAAGACTCCCGGGCATGGTCCTGTACCAGTGCTAAGGCCCACCCTGGCTGTGCAGCGCTTTAGGCCCTCCCCTTCACCACTCTCCCCTTCCTGGCTGGAATGGTTTTGTCTCTGCTCTTTTCCAGTTCTCTGACCCTGGATGAGGGCGCGGCGTAGAGGGCATTTGTGAAATCCTACAAGGGTCCTCTGATGAGAAGTTTGTTTAGTAAGGTGCGCGTCTGGTGTCTGAATGGCTTCTTGGCGCTAGAATGCAACGGAGGTTAACCCGGGGGTATCCGCGTGCACGTGGCTGCTTGGGAAAGTGCCAGTTCCTGACAGCATCCCAGCATTTCTCCTCGGCCCTGCTCTTGCCTTCAGCCAGCAGAGTGCCACAGCTTCGCTGCCAGAAGAGAGTAGCCTTGTACATGACGCCCCAGGGCCACCAGAAATTGTCAGTGCGCCAGGTCCAACGAAAGAAAACATGTTTTTCCGTGTAGGTTTGCAGCTTGTAGCACAAAGTGTGTTTTTTGTACCATAAAGGGATACAAAGTTATTGCAATGAATGTGTATTTTTGTAGTGCTGGGCCTGACACTTTCCAGAGCTTATTGGTCAACTCTCCTCTGTTGATTTCTGTGTTCAGACTTGTAACGAAATTACACTTTTGCCCTGAAAATGTAATCCTACCAAAGGGATGAACTGGGTGAAAGTCATTTGTTTAGCCGCAGGAATCAAAAATCCGAACCACTTACACATCAATCAAACAGGATGGGAAGAAAAACGACTTTGTTATGACAGGTGCTGTTTCAACATTGATGCAAACTCAGCCATTAGTTCAAGAGGATGCAAAGAGTTTAAAAGAATCTAAAAGAAATGGCACTAATTTAACAACCTTAAAGTACTCCCTAATGAAACACAGAGATGCTCAATATATGAAATGTGCACTATTTTTCTGCATGGTTGTTTCTAATTGAAAAGTAGTTTTCTCAGAGGCCCTGCAATGTGATCACAGAACAATCCGAAGCCGAAGACAAGTTTTAGAGCATAACTGGGTGCACTGGATAGACGAGGCCAACCTCATATCACCGGCACAGTGTACATGTAGGCGTGCTTTCTGCACAGTGCAACACTGCATACGTTTTATGCAACTTGTTTCACGCACTCAAGCCTGTTTAAAGGGACAATATTCATTTTTAACGAATACAATATTTTATGGGATCTGCTGAATGTGTATACATTTGTTCATTAAGATCACTTCTTTGTCAGTGTGTTAAAATGTTAAATTAAATAATGCAACAGTTTGCCACATAATTTGCTTTTAATGCAATTAAAAACCACATCATTTCTTTCCTTTCTGCATATTTTACTTCATTTGCTGCATAATTGAGTCTCTCTTTGCACATAGTTGCAGTGGCCTTCCTATTAACTCTTCTAAGGGCAGGGATATGGATTTAGGGAGTAGATCGACATAAGAGAACAAGGGGTGTACAGGTCTGGCTGGCTCTAGTGGGCTTTGGCCACACAGTGACCATCTGTGAGAGAGTAAAGACTGCAGTCTATATACGAGACTCAATATTTAAACAACAAACTTTTCACAGTTCGAAGGTAGCTTCGGGTGCAGAGGAATTTTGATGCAGCATTGTGTGTAATTGCTTTCTCTCTCGATGCCTGATTAAAAATATCAACCCTCTCTATCTGCAGATGAACGAGACCGCGTGCAGAAGAAGACGTTCACCAAGTGGGTCAACAAGCATCTCATCAAGGTGAGTTCCTAGTGACCTCAAGGTCCTGCTCAGGAGAAAAGCCCTTTTGCGTTGGTTACTTATATACAATGTTATGTTATGTTTGACCTCCTTTACCTCCACTTGTGGACATGAGCATCACAGATATGTGGACAAGCGACTTGGACAGGCGCGAGTCCCACTGTTTCTGCCTGGGACTGATTAATTGCGTCGTTCTCAGACTAGACTGAGAGCAATTAGATCTCTCTTCTCCCTTTCCCGCGCTGTCTCTCCTACACCTCTCTTCTACATCCCTGAGTCCCTTTTAAGAAGGTTCTCTGCTGGTGTCTGCTGTTGTGTGAATTCTCTTCACTGCGCTGACTGACCGAAAGCATCTGACTGTTTTTAGGATGGGCTTCTCATTTGTTGGTGGTCTGGGCAGAGCCCAGCTCTAGTTCTGGATGTTACAGAAGGCCAGGATTAAAAAATCGATCCTTCCGTGCAACTTCCAGAATATGGTTCTTCTTACTAGCATCACAGCAGGTTCTTTCTTCTCCCTGAAACTCAGGCTCTTCCGGAGATTCCCCCTTCACTACTATGCTTTCTCTATTGCACCACCTGTTGTCCTTCATTTTCCCAGCTTGTTATCCTTCTTAAATTCGCAAGATTATAATATTTCTGTCTGTTGGGAGGACACTGGAAAAACTTTGACCTGATGTCTACTCTCTGGCAGTGGGGAGTTGAGGAATACCTGAGATTGGCACTGACATTATAATTCGTCAGCTACTGAACGTACTTACACCCAGGACCTCTGAAAGGGGCTCCAGACATAATCCTTAACAGTTCAGGAGGATTATAACCACCTAGTGGGTTTAATAACCAGGGCAGAGAAGTCCTGACATTGGCAGACAAAGCACAGTCTATTGCAAGTAAGAATGTTCACAGATGCTGAACAGTAGGGGCTTCAGCGTGGTCCAGTCCTTACGGACAATCCAGTCCTTACGGACAATCCTTATGGGCTGAGAGGCTCACGTAATGGTCTCGACCATGCCAGGCAGATAGACAAATGTAGTCCCAACTGCAGTGCTTAATTTCTGCCCTCAGTTACTAGTGTTGGTGCGTGGTGGTCATTGTTGGAGACCAAAGTCCTATTTTTCATCCTCAAACTTTGACCCAGAGCAAGAGATAGAAAGGAGGGTGAAGAGCAAGGAAGATAAACAGCGACAAAAGGAGGATGCAGGGATGAAAATGAACCTGTAATAATGAATTAGAGGCAGGAAGTGTCAGATCATGGAAGAGAGAGGTACGAGGTGAAGTGCAGACTAGGCAGCCTTCGTAATCTGCAGTCTTGCCATTCAGAAGAATTAACAGCAGGCTTCTAAAAAAATAGGTTAGGTCTATGCACTTCTTTATTTGGTAAACTAAGCACTGAAATTTGTTTTGGATCTCAGGACATTGGCCCATTCACTTTAATATTTTCAGTCTGACATAAACCGAGGGCATACAGTATAGAGATCATTCCCGCAGACAGTACAACCACATGCTGAAATAGGAAACCGAGCCCCCACATAACTACACAGCATTTGGTAGTTGGCCAATGGTGAGAAACATCATTCTCACTGAACAGAAGGTACCAAGTGTAGAAAGCAAACAACACACAGATACAAAAGGTTAGCGCAAGCAGGAACCAGATCAGGACACATTTGGGAATGCAGCACACCACACAAGGATCTATTTGCATTTGCAACCAGTGTAAACAGAAAATGCACACATTTTGCATCCAATTACCAACTGAAAGCAACCAGGTTGTGTAAAATGATAGATGGGTATCAGTGAACAGCGGGGATATTTTTAACTTGGGCGTACTTAGTACCTTTAAGTAGATGACAAGAGCGCAAGGTGCAAAACACCCCCTTAACTGTTACTTATATACAATGTTATGTTATGTATGACCCACTGAAATCATTTGTCTCTGCTGTCAACAGCCATGCATGCAAGGGTAGAAGAGTCCCTGGGGTTACACACCTCACCGGCTGTAGACCCCTGCTCCGTGGAACAACTGGTGTCCTGCCACCCACCCCACCACCCTCTTGTAATCACACTCCCTAACCCCGCCTCCAAAAGATAAACCTGTTATTTAGCCACCCACCACACCACCCTTAACATTACCACCCCACCCCCATACTAAAAAAAAGTACTGGTCTACTAACTGCCTGCCTCCAGCTGTGCCCTCCCTCCCTCTCCATAGCCCCGTGCTGTGCCCTCCCTCCCTCTCCATAGCCCCGTGCTGTGCCCTCCCTCCCGCTCCATAGCCGGTGCTGTGTCCTCCCTCCCGCTCCATAGCCCGGTGCTGTGCCCTCCCTCCCTCCCACTTCATAGCCCGGTGCTGTGCCCTCCCTCCCTCTGCTTAGCCCGGTGCTGTGCCCTCCCTCCCTCTCCATAGCCCGGTGCTGTTCCCTCCCTCTCCATAGCCCCGTGCTGTGCCCTCCCTCCCTCTCCATAGCCCGGTGCTGTTCCCTCCCTCTCCATAGCCCCGTGCTGTGCCCTCCCTCCCTCTCCATAGCCCCGTGCTGTGCCCTCCCTCCCGCTCCATAGCCGGTGCTGTGCCCTCCCTCCCGCTCCATAGCCGGTGCTGTGTCCTCCCTCCCGCTCCATAGCCCGGTGCTGTGTCCTCCCTCCCGCTCCATAGCCCGGTGCTGTGTCCTCCCTCCCGCTCCATAGCCCGGTGCTGTGCCCTCCCTCCCTCGCCATAGCCGGTGCTGTGCCCTCCCTCCCTCTCCATAGCCCGGTGCTGTTCCCTCCCTCTCCATAGCCCCGTGCTGTGCCCTCCCTCCCTCTCCATAGCCGGTGCTGTGCCCTCCCTCCCGCTCCATAGCCGGTGCTGTGTCCTCCCTCCCGCTCCATAGCCCGGTGCTGTGTCCTCCCTCCCGCTCCATAGCCCGGTGCTGTGTCCTCCCTCCCGCTCCATAGCCCGGTGCTGTGCCCTCCCTCCCTCGCCATAGCCGGTGCTGTGCTTGCTGTTCTCCGGGCCAGAGAGCCCGCCCAGCACTAAAAGCCTCACTGAGAGCTGTCAGAGCAGCCTGGAGTTTCTTTAAGACGTAGCAACCATGGGAGGGAACTCCAGCTTCCCACTGTTGCTGTTTCATTGCAGTGGGTAACCAGATTCAGAATCATAGCCACACTTAACGAATACATGATTGAAAAGATGGTTGAGGTATTGGTATCTGCATTTCTTTTGATGTCACTGATAAAACACGTAATCACCGACAGTGGTCTTCATTAGGCCGGCATGGGCACAATAGGTCTAGTACTTTAATGTTATATAATGTTTAGCATCACTCAAAAAATTCGGGGAGCCCACCCATGCTTCTGACTGGAACACACGGGAGAGTGGAAAGCAGTGGAACACTAAGCCAATGAGCGAGCGCGCTTTCAATATGAAGCCCATGGGTTTGAGCCTCTCAGAAACCGGGATGGGAGTACTAAAGCCAATGACAGTAGTATCATTGTTGAGGAGAACATCGTTTTAATACGGTGTTAATAATTTCAAATACAGAAGGGCAAGACTAAGCCACAAAGCATGATCACAATTTGCAATACCATATTGGTGAAGTAATAAAACAGATGACTCTATATTCAACATTTGTGAGCTAATCTGCAGCACTTAACAGACTTTGCACACTGGGTTCCTGCTCAGAATCCCAGTAATTGGAACTTTCTTGGAACTTCCTTTGCAAATCTGAAGAGAATATTACCCCCAACAAGATACCACCACTAAGGGTGCAACAACAGCTTTTTTGAGAACCTAGTCTTACATGACATACGCATGGTGGAAACTTTGAATCCAGTTCACATCAATGCGAGCGAATCCTGTGTTTGTGTTTTGACAAGAAAAAGCACACAGGTGAGGCAAGAGGTACTTAGGTGTGTTTAACAGAACTTGACCCTTGCACCCATCTTCAAATTCCAGACTGCTGGAAAACTGCCCGGTGTGTAAAACTATTGTAGTTTCATGCTGCAAAAGAAAAGGTATTTATATTTAAGAATACTTTTGTATCTTCAGCCTTTAAAGATTCACATGAGAGCCTTCTCAGGAAGTTGGAGAGACGTTAAACAACTTCCTCTCATGCGCACGAGGCCAGGCAGGAAACGTACAGTTTAATCACGGGGTGTAAGAAACGATGTAGCACCAGATGACAATATAAGGTAATCTCATGCACCTGCCTGTGGTTGAAGCCCATCATTTTAAACTTCGAGACAGACAAGTGGACTTTAGTGACCCAGCCCCTAGAGCGCAGCAGCAAGCACATCCTGCGAATGATTGACAGTTCAACCTTCAAACGATTGTTAGTGGCAAAAAACAGTTTTGAGTCTTAATGTGGAAGATGTGCTTTAGGCAGTAAGGATGTGCGCTTAGTATTTTGGCGTAACAGCAAGAACCGCCGAGGCAGTGTACCCTTCCACAAAGGGGAAAGCAAGGGTTTCAGTTTTCGGAGAATGTTGTGTTGAGGATGCTATCTTGGCATCAGTAATGCACTTTTCAGGGAACACTCATTCTTGCTCTCGCAGGCCTGAGATCAAAGTAAGAAACTCGGAGACCATTTGCAAGTTTGCAGAGCGAGCCAGAAGGTTCTGAAACAGAAGAACATAAGTTACTTCACAAATAGGGTCTAGAAGACCCATTTCCATCTGTACAGTAACACTGCAGAGTTCGTGTCCGTTCTCCAGCAGATGATGGCCTGGGTTTCTTATGAATTGGAAGAATGTTTACCATCTCCAGTGCACTCCTGAGAATGTTGCTATTGGATATTTAATACAAGGCGTTCTGATAGAATGCAGATTCTGCTTTGTAGAATAGACCTAGACATTCTGGTTAACTCAGTTGAATCCTTCATGAACCCTTGCAGACTTCTAATCGTGCATTTAATTCTTTGTGAATGGCTTTCTCAGAAATGTGATTATCGTCGGATCTCCAGGATGCAAAAAGATAATGTTCTGGTTTCCACAAAGGAGTCTGCCTTTAGCCTGAGAGAAAACTTTTTTAGCTTTCCTGATTAAGGTCCACCACGCTCTGTTGAAAAAGGTGAAAAATGCACCCCTCCAAGAAGGAGTCCACGATGCTCATCACTGTTGGCGTTCAAGGCCAGGGCCAGACTGGGAATGGCAACCAGACCTGGCAGATTGCTGCTCGACCGGCCCCAGGAGCATAGCAGTGCTAGTGAGAAGCACCGCTCCCGCTTTTGTTACAGGGAGCCGATGTTGCAGCACTGTTGCAAAACCGGCCTCCAGTAACAAAATAAGTCCCCCCTCTTTCCCTGGGCACAAAACCGGCCCCCACCGCTCTGGCCCACCAGTAAAACGCCTGGAGCCCGTTACGGCCAGTCCGGCCCTGGTCAAGGAGGAATTTTCTGGCCCAATGGATATAGGTCCTTCATAAATAGACTTTAGTGCCAGTTAGGCATACCCCTGCAAAGCACACACAGTGTGCAGCCGCTCAACTGAGAGCTGCCTGGTATACCATGTGTCTCAGATGAACAAGAAGTGCTTTACTTCAGTAATTTATTGCCAGAGAGAAAAATTGTTTGCATATTTTTTCTCAAGAACTTCATTTTTTAAAAATATTTATTTTTATTTCCAAAAAGGAACAATAAATACCTAAGGAATCCAGCTCATCATTCTTAAAAGAAAGGCCAATCAATCCAGTTAATTAATGCCGCGGAAAAAAAAATCATCTCAATTGTCAAATATTCAATATCATTTAACCTCAGACAAGGAAAGAGAGAGTAAGAAAGAAAAGAGAAGAGTGTTATCATCTAACCCTTGGCAAATCCAGCCAGATCAACATTAATCAGTTAGGTAGCAAGTTCATTGAAATCAATTCATACCAGAATAGCCTTTGTCAATACCTTAAGATTCAATAATCATATACACTAAAACACGGCCCAATATATAATCATTCTACTCCCCATAGCAGCTGGATCAACCCCTGGCCAATCATCAAGGCACAGATTGTCTGCAATCCAATCTATCAAGGGAGACCAGATCCTTCATCCCGCCTTCTCGCCCCCCTCCTCTTACAATAATACAAATCCTTCTCCAAATTATACAAGCCCCCAAACCATAGTTGTAGAGTAGGAGGCCATGCACTTTTCCATGCTGTTGCTATCAATAGGTGTGCTATCGCCATGAAAATAAAAGCAAAGTAAAGCTGATCCCAATCTCCAGCAAGGCCCTTATTATAGCCGACCAGCATCAAGGCTGGACTGATATGGCTATCAATTCCAAACAGCTTCTTTCAGAAGGCTCCAATACCCTCCTTCTAAGACTGTACCCTCCCACAGCCATAAAACATATGAGCCATGTCAACTGGCCCCATCCCATAGCGAGGGCACTGCTCCATTGTCCCTCTTGCCCCAACTGAACAGCTCAGCGGGTGTGTAATAAAGGTAAAACAGGGTTTGATAATGTTGAGATCTTAAGGTAAGTGATAACAAAAAATGTATTGTATCCCTGACTGCGTAGAACCCCTGAGTCGACAGACGCCACACGTCGACAGAGGGCTGAGTCTCGTCCTAAAGTGTATTGCGTGGCAGCTGTAGAATTACCTAGGGTAAATTAATAAACCCCACGTTTATAGCTGAGACTATCCAATAAAAGGAAATTTATGTGAAGGACAGTACCCCCATTAAAGGGAATAAACAACATCAGCTGTCAAATTGAAGGGATAAAGGCTAAACAAAAAGGAAGCAGCAATCTTAAGCGGGCATTAAGATAAAGACCCTCTATGATTAAATAGACCTGTCCATATTGAGATGGAAGCTTGAGATACTATTACAGGATTAACCACCTGAACCTCTAGCAATTGAAGAGGATTTATTTTATGAAGTTACGATGTTTTTAAATGTTCAGTCCTGAGGAAGGTGTTTTAAAGGAAAAAGTCACACCGAAACGCGTTGACACAAGGATCAAGTTTTTTGTTTTGTTTTAAATTATATGAACTGTAATGCAATAATTCTCTATATGTGATGTATTAGTTTAGAAAGGGGGACAGTACTGAATGTAATATTGAAGAAATTACTTTACTGTAATGAGATATTTTTACGTTGAATTTTTATCTTTGTATTATTATCTACATATATATATATGTTTTTACCTGCATCAAACTAAGTGTCTAGAATCATACCAAAATCCAATTCTGTGACCTTATATAAAATAATAAATGAAGGATATGATTCTGCGTGTTGCTACATATTTTTTATAATTAGATTTTCTTTGGTTCATTGCATATTGTTTTGATTATCACATTAGTATTGAATAACACTGAAAGGAAACATTTTTTGTTATCACTTTGTACTTCCCGGTCCTTTTTGGTCTATCTGGGTAACTCTCTCTTTTGTGGGAGAGCTTAAGCTAGACATTAGAAGTATTTTCCTGATTCCAGTTGAGGCCCGTAAATCTACAACTCACTCCCCTAGTTTCCCCACCCACCTTGCCTCATGTTTTTCGGTCGTCCAGTACCATATCAATCCGGATTCTATAAATCTGACCGATCTTACTGCCTGGAAGCTGGACTATATCTAGAAGGGGGATTCTCTCAATCAAGATCGCTCCTTCCTTTATCTTATTCAGGCAATCCCTGACCTGCCGATATTTAAAGAAAGTCCTAACTTCCAGTCCAAAATCCTGCTACAGATCACTAAACAGGCATAGCTGCCACACCGCCCCCCCCTCCCTCCCCCAAGAAGAGGTCCCCCAGCCTACCCAACGTACTCCCACTGCTTACATATCCCATTCTGGAATATTGCCCGTAATACTGGGGATTACCACAATAGGGTATACCAATTATATCGTTTGACGCACAGCTACTTCTTAACCATACTCCAAACATTCCAGTCTGCCATCACGGTCTTGAATCACACCTTTTTGTAGTAGCTTGGTTCAATCTGACTCAGAAGACACCTCCATGCCAATCCCCTAGGGCTAGCTCATAGATAGATAGTGGCCCTGAGTACTGCACTGAGCCTTCCATCCTACCCCTCTGTGTCGCAAAAAGGACCCCATCTGTTTTTGTCTATTTCTTTACTTTTGAAGCAGTTGCAGCACCCACGCTTTAGCTTAAGATGTTTAAAGCTAAAGCGCTGATACTGTGATTGATTTGCGATGCAATAGCTATCTTATTACTGAAAGTTTGAGCTAATGACGAAGCATTATTATTAGCAATGCCGATTGCTCAAACTTTCAGTAATGCGAGACCTATTACATTGCAAATTCTTGTTGATCATAGGTCTCTGTGCCAGCCGCTTTAGGCCCCATTCTTCCCACCGCCCTGGACTTGTTACGTCTGCGGCAGCCGCAAAATGCCCCAACTGCTCTAGTAAAACTCTCTCATGCAAAGTGGAGCTTTGTGCCCAGCTGCGCGCAATCACTACTTCCATGTACTTCTTGCTGGATCATGCCACACCAAGCTGCGTTCAACAATGTAATACAGGAGCAATCATTTATTACAACAGCCCATCACCACCTTCTGTCACATCAATATCCAAACATAATGCTAATTTTATTTTTAAAACACAGGTAAAAGCTCCTAAAAAAATTAAATATCCTACAACAAATCTGTGGGGAACAAGCATGTGAAGTAAAATGCAACAATTCTTTGTGAGTTGATATATTAAATTCACTATTGAAGGATACATATAAAACAATTTCTAATATCACTCGGAAATGTGGAATAGATTTTAGGTATCAAATCTACATAAATTGCGTGATTCAGAGTTTTGTAATTGACGATTCCAGCTTGCTTTTAGAGTGTTAAGAGGATGCTTTTCCATTCACATATGGGAGATTTTATTGAAAAAAACGTATGGTTAGGCACAGCAAAACTATTCCCAGAGATAACATTTCTATACAATTTCAAGTTGACACATTGTCTTATATCTCGAGAAAGCATAATTTCTAACTTTGGACTTTAAGAAAAAGTGACCTGGAGATGAACGTTTTAAAACATCCTTACTACTACTGAAAGTCTCTAAAGTAAAATGTACATTTGTGTGAGAAGTCATGACCTTAGCCAGTCTAGTGTCAAAACAGGAGAGGAGTAAAGAATGTATGGATCCAGCTGTCCCATGTAATATAGCTTGTAGCCACACAGATTACATTTGCCAGGGCACACACAGGCATTGGATACACCAAACTCTAATCTGAGAATCTGAACAAGGATCACCATACACAAACTCAGAAATTTACATAAAGTCTTACTTTCATATGAGTCTACAAAAATGCCAAGGCGATATAGGAATGCATTCTAGTGCATATGTAAGAATTGGAGGAATATTTCTATTATAAATATTAAGTAAATAGTTAAAAAATCTTTTACCCATAGAACTATAACATTTTTGCATGACCAAAGAATCTCAGGGCTTTTTTCCATTAATAAATTCAAACACGTTTACTAAAAATATCATTGCATTGCTGACCAGGGGGAATATGTGTTCATAATGAGTAAAAAGAAGAAACGTTTGGTTCCTTGGTGAATGTAAAATCAGTCCTCAAACATTTTACATAACTATTAGCACATGGGATACGTAGGTTAATACAATCCAATGTAGTCCTCAGGAGAATGGTAACCCTCCCCCTTTCACATGACCACACTCAGCATTGGTGGCTGGACAATGGAAAACATTGTAGGAGTCTACTCAAAGTCAGCAATACCCATGTTTCTTGAAGATAGGTGACTTTGGTGCTCTCAAGAGTTTTATTTTCAACTTCTCCAGCCCGGCCATATTTCTTGATCCTAATGATATTTGGTTGTTAACTAAAGTGACAACAGTGAACATGGCGTTTGTTACTGTTTAAAAAACCATGAAGTCACAGCCATAAATGGTCAGAATTGACTATCTAGACATCTGTATTTTGCTCTAAATTTTGTATTCGTCTTTTGGATGCTGAAAGTTCCCCCATAATTGAATGAGTTTGAGTAATTGCAGTTTTTCAGAGAAATTCTCTGTTCCACCTTCCAGTATATCCGAGACCAGCCCACCAAATTTCTTTGACGCTTTATGCTGTTTCTTTTATAAAGACTGGTTCGGCCGTTTTAACAGAAATGCATTGTAGTCGTTCTTTCTGAAAAATCCATGTTCCCTAAGATGATTTAGAAGATAAGATCGAACCAAAAAATCACTCTACAATGTAAAAGGTCTCGCTTATCGGGAAAGAGCACCCCATGTATCTCTTTAGATGAAAGGAATTACAATGATGGAAATAAATTTAGTAACTTCAAACTTTTGACCTATTTAAAGGCAAAACATCCCCTGGAAACAAAAAACAAAAATGTATCTAGAAATAAGATTCATCCTAGACATTTGTTTGATGCTTGTTCTCTATTAGTAGCCTATTTGATTGAGGAGTTTAGCAATGGAATGTCTGGAAATCATAATCTCTGAGTTCTGAGCAGTCATAGCCTAAGGTGCTATTTCAGGTTTAAAATGTGCCACTAATGGATTCAGATTATCACTGGTAATTCTTTCAATTGACCCAGTCTTTACGAGTACCATTGGCCTTTTAGCCACTACTGTCTCCCTCCGTTGCTTAGGTACAGGAGGCCTCATAATGAAACTGGTTACTAGAGACTCAATATTACAAAATCCATTTTTGGGTGGAAACCAAATTCACCTCTTTGTTTTTTTCGAGACGATTGCTTAACTTTTTCTTCTTGATTTTGTGCTTCTTTGAGGGAAACTCAGCTGTGCTTGGATCCTGGACTTAAACCTGTTCCTTTATTGCCATTTTAAAAAATCCCCTCAAAATCTAAAGTACCTTTTTTCTTTGCCCCACATTTTGGCAACATTTGTGGTAGCGATTGTGCTTTGTTATAAGACTGAACTGAATTGCTTACTAAGCATCCATTGTAGCAGTCATCAGGGAAAAAATATTCCAAAGAGAGTACATTTGGACACTATTAAGCTGTTTTTTTTCTTACGGCATTTACCCAATTGGACTATGTTATTATTGTCACTTTTGTCCTTGCTCACATAAGAACAGTAACTCCTAATAAGGACGACAATTGTGGAGGAGCCTTTAAAATGACCCGCCCTAATGTTGTTATTGGATATTGCCGAGAGGATTGCACTTAAGGATTCTAAAACATGATCTGAATTTTAGGTTTTTTCCCAATAATTTTAGGAAAGATTTTAGGATACCCTAGATAATATGCAAAGCTTCTGAAACATGAACGTAGTCCCCCGGCGGACGGCTTCTCCCATTTAAGATAGTAAGAACAGCAAGAGAAACCTGTAAAACCAATTGAGACCTGGGTATGATATGGTATCATACAATAATGTCTCACAAGGTAGCATTAAACTAATTGATTAATTATGAATAACTTAACTATAATACAAAAAGGACAATATGGCACTAGAAAAAGCATACACCATTATATTTTCAGAATATTTGACAAGAGCTTGAAATAATTTGTGTGTATTGAGTGCATGGTGAACACATAGTGCTTGTGAAGTAACCGTGAACAACACAGGTGAAAAACGTGAAAGCAGCAAATGGGTATTAATCAGCAGATATTATGCATGAATTTCAATTACCCCAGTATTGTTTTTACAAAGTCATGTCATTAATGAAATCTGCGGATTTTTGTCGACAGCGTTTCGACTTTCATTCAACTGAGGTCATCATCAGGACTGTATGTACACAAAGCAAAATGATTGCTACCTAAAGAATTAATAGAGATAGAGAAATTTTAGAGAAAAAAATGGCAGACTTAAACTGGAGAAACTTATGTTCTGTTTGCCAAGTGAGATTAAAGTGCTTGAATACTCTGTGAAAAAGAAGGAATTGGCATTGAGACGCTCTAGTTGCGAGTACCGCTGATGCTTTTATTTTGTTACAGGGGGCCGTTTATTTTGTTACAGGGGGCCGATATTGCAGCACTGCTGCAAAACCAGCTCCCACTGCCACACAACCGCCCCCCACCCCTCCGACTCACTGTGGAAATTTCCGGTACCTGCTACGGTCAGTCCGGCCCTGGCCCCAACTCCCTACTCTGGATCCCCGCTGCCACCTCCACACTCACCGGTTAGCCTCTACTGGCGGAATCCAGCAACAGGGAGAACCAGTGCGTGAGCACGGACCCGAGGCTGCTTGCTGTGAGTTGATGGGCTGTCTGAGAAAACAAGGAACAAGAACTCATGCAGAGGATGTTTGCCAAGAAAAACCAGTGGAACACAAGTGCACTCTGGTTTCTTCTGCCAGCACACGTTTGGCTGCTACTGCTGCAGTTGTGCACCCTCTAACATCAACATGAGCAGCAAGAAATTGCACACTTGGGGGAGGAGCAGTGGCCCCCAAACTTTTTTCTGCTACACAGCCCCCTGAAAATAGTTGCTCTACCCCAGAATGGCAAACATGTTGTTCAGTTATTTTATCAAATTGGCTGTTCTAAACATAGTTAACAATTCAAACTTTGCTGTGATGGTTAGTCATTTTCTTGAAATAATTTGTGGATTTTATTAAAGGATATTGATAAATGCTTACTTTCTGAAAAGTACTCCTTGTCAATGCAACCCTCCCTGAAGGAGAAATATGCTGGTCAGAACCGCTGGGGTAGAGAACTAGGGCTCACTCTTACAAGTAAGAATTGGAATCATGTTTTATATCGAACCCAACATAAGACAAGAAATGGCTGAATCAAAAAGAGCATGACCAAGATTGGAACATGTGCGTATCAAACTCCAGCCCAAACCCACAGGTGATACCCAGAACTGAACTAGGTTTGTTGGAGAGAAAGTGTGGAGACACTGGGACATTCCTTCACCTCTTGTAGAATTGCCCCAAACTAACTCTATATTTGGGGTATGTCTTAGACGATATTGATAAGACCTTTGACACGCAAATTTGCGTTTCCCAGCCTATACAATATCAGGATTGCCTGAAAGGCAATCATTCCCATTGATATAATTGAAAGGCTAACAACTTTCCTTTGCATTATATGCTGCACATCAGGATATTCGTACTCTTTAGGGTAGAAACCGGGTTCCGGACAACACAAACTGGCTCCATAAGATCTGGAACTTACTGGGAATGGAGAAATTAACCCTCTGTGGAATATAAAAGTGAGACATTCCAGGAGATATGCCCCCATATAATCTTCTCTCTACCAAATTCTATGAACAAACATGCCCTTAAGCTATTGCATATAGTGTCTCCTCCCAATCAGAAGGTATAATGGTAATGTGCTTAACTGACAGGCGTCCAAGGGAGTTACCTTTATTTAGTATGTTAGCCTAATATTGCCAGACTTATTAGGGGAGAGAAAAGGAAGGGGTGCATAATGTATCCAGCAGCTAGTGAGTGGTGGAGGTAGGTGGGGTGTGGGAGGGATATTATACAGCTTTTCTTCTTTCCTCTGTTCTCTCCAGCCCTCTGGTGGTAGGATGAAGGTTTGTGCTAGTTCCTTGATATATTTACAGAAATAGAATTTATCCATGAAAATGAAATCAAATGCATGATTGCTAACATGCTATGGGCAGCCTGATCCCCCTAAAGTATAAAAGTATCCTTTATCAGAAATGTGGTGGTCGGTGGAGGTATGGGGGTGAAGGTTATTTGGCAACCCTCCCTCTTTGTAACCTACTCTCAGCCAGGAAAGGAGTGGCAAAAATGTTACTGCTGGTCCATTACAGAGAGGCTCGCTGGCATTCTGTTCTTTGCACTAAAAACACAGCACTATTTAAACTACGATGTTCCTCTCGGCCACTATCTGGTGTCCCTCCTCGCCTCAGAGAGATGCATTCAGCTGCTTCCAACCACCCAAAGTTTACAGTCCATTCTTTTAAACAGTTTTCTCTAGTCTTCACAAGTTTAGCATACTTTAAGTGCTAAATGGGTGATATTAAGATTTGTGAATAGGATGAAAGACGTTTAAGTGTTGGAGAGTCTTTTTTTGTATTATTTTATTGGTACAATTCAGAAATGACAGCAAATTCGGTGACATGTAAGTCCAGCATATATACCCGTAATGAGATCTAAAAAGTTGATTAGGACAAACGCACAAATAGCAAACAATACTTACAAATAATATTTAAGAGGAATTGAAAAGGGAGGCAGTGGGTGAGAGAACTAGCTATAGAAGGAAGAAAGTAAAGAGAGAAAGGGAAGACTTACAAAGAAAAAAAGGGAAGAGAGATGGAAACTATAAAGCAGGGCAGAAAGAGGTGAGGGGGGGTAGAAATTACAATGATGGTAATGAGTAAGCGAACTAAAGGGATATTGGAGGGGGCTCCTGCAAAAAAGGGGACCATATAAGAAGAAAAGTATCAGCTTAGTCTATTAAATTGTAAATCATCTTTTCATATGACGCGGTCTTGTACATCTCTATTGGAAAATCTTTTGCTGACTTATGAAGTGGTGATTAACAGCAAGCCGGAACTAACCAAATGATTTCCAAAAGGACTGAGGCTTGAAAAAAATTGTTTTGCCTAAAAATAATTTGTCCTTCTTATCTGGTTGTTTCCCACAAGTAATGTGCTCCCCATTGGAGAGCTGGGTAGTGATCATGTGGAAACCCAGCAATATGTTCTGAAAATATTTCTATTTATGTTATGATGACCGTAATAACCCTAAGGGGGAGTAGGCATCCCTTAAAACCCTTCGAGAAGTTATCACTTAAAGGCCTTCTTCACTATTTGAATCTTACTGACTTTACCACTCTAATGTTTTTAATCTGAAGGTGATCCTATGCTGGAGCAGGAAAGGTTACGTGTCTGTGGCAGGAATTCTTAAGCACAAATATTCTCCTAGTATTCACATGCAGCCCACTCACACACCCCAACTTTCGAATTGGTTTGTTGATATGTTTTGATAAAAAAGCAACGGAGTTGTTGTAATTGTTGCCTGACGTTGGGGTGCCTTTAGTCTTAATAAAGCTCGGATTGTTTAAAGAGCTGGCTTTAATTCAAATCTGAAGAGTGACCTCGACCCTGTTCTATAGCTTGTGCATGGTTCGAGGCATCGGGGTATGTAGCAAAGTCATGACTGTTGAAGATCCCATGCCGGAGAACTATAATTACAGGTAAGGCCCGTTAACAACCCTCATTCTGAAGGGCACTTGTCTGACTCTCTATCAAGGACTCATTCATTCTTTCTCTGTCTCCTGCTCTCTCACGCCCCTGGCGCCTGAACATCCATTTGACGCTTCTAGCATGCAGTGTCACTTCTTTGAATGCCTGTGTCGTTTTCTTTCTGTTCTTCTCTGCTTCCTCTTGTGGACGGAATTCCTGAAAATGCCCGTTCCGTTACCCTGGTGATCTGTGCCACTCTTTTGTGCTGTTGTTCTTACTTCTTGTAACTTGCTGCTGTTCATACTAATCCCCTTCTTTCACCGACCATACCACTGCCTCTCATGATCTGTGCCAATTTCTCTTACACATACACACTCCGTGTTACACATACACACTCCGTGTTACACATACACACTCTCTTGAGCCCCGACTTTGCTTCTCTCGTTACTTTCTGCCATGCCCCCTGTCCTTTCCCAACAGCCATCTTGTATCTGTTCGACCACCAGCCACCGGGTCTCCTATCATTGAAACCCGCCCTATCATTTTCCATGTTGCCCTTTGATATTTTCCCCCTTCTGTACATCTTTTTGGATCCTCTATGCCTTTTTCCCCTCCCTACACCCCCCCCCTTCTCAAGCCTGTGTTTTTATACCTTTCTCTGCCATGCCCTTGTTACTCTCCCATGCCATTGGTACTTGCCGTTATTTGTTATCGCTCAAGACACGTTAATTCCTCCTCTTACTCCCTCTCGTGTCCCCGGATGCCCCTTGTTTCATGCCCCAGGATAGCCCTTGTTTCGTGCCCCTTATGTTGCCCTTCTCGCCCCCTCCATGCACGTGCCCTGTATGTTGTGCCCTCGGCTCCACCCTCACCTCTTACTTTACCCCCTCGAGTCGAGTCCACGGCATGCCCTTTGGGTCCCCCACATGATTTCTAACTTTCTTGATCTGTCACTTCTAACGTGTACTACGTCACTTCCAGCTGCACATGCTGTCCGGTGTCCTCGCTCTTCTTGTTATCTCTATCTAGAGTGGGTGCAGATTTTACAAAGAACAAATGTCAGACTGAACAATATTTTAGAAAATACTGCAAATTTTTTAAAAATGAACATAATATTAAAGTTGATCAGCAATAGCGTTGATTTGTATTTGAGCTGTAATTCTCCTTGTCGGTATTAAAATGCCCTCTCTGCTTCCTCCTGCCAGGTTCGGAAACACATCAATGATCTGTACGAGGACCTCCGTGACGGGCATAACCTGATCTCGCTGCTCGAGGTTCTGTCCGGCGTGAAACTGGTGAGTGCGTCAAGTATGCGTCGCACCTTCTGCGAGCAGATGTCATACGTCACTTCCTGCCGCGTGTCTCTTTCTGTCTCTGCGCTCTTTCATGCATTGTGCAGTGGCGGGCATCACGTTTTCACCATCATCATTGTACTCCCAACCATATCTAGAGAAAGACTGACAATGGCGAAAGGTGGGAAAACAATGACCCGGGGAGATGGCAAGGATGGAAAATAACCTGCAGGGATGCGATAGATAGACAGTAAATGTAGGGGGTGAAAGAAAGAGTCATGAAGCAGAATCAAGACAGGGCTGCCTTGGTATTCTGGCCGAAGTTCTGTTGAATTGAAGAAGGACACTTCAATGTAGGTTATAATGTAGTTTAATCCTTAAGCAAGCAGGTACACAGCTGACAGGTAGTCAGTCAGCGTCAATAAGAAAACCAGTAGAACACATAGAGGAAAGTGGAACACAGTACAGTACATTCCAAAGAATGTGGAATGTGCACAGTTAAAGATAAATTACATATTGCACAACATAACACATCCCCTTTGGAACGCAAAAACAAAAACAAAAAAATTATCATAACAAGCATCATCCCTTTCCTTTGAACAAAAAAAAAATACATCATTTAAAGTGGAAAACTTTCAGAAATGTAATCAGCCAACCAAACAGGAGGCCTTCTTTCACGTCTAGAATTCCTGTTAGAGCTGAAAGTTTCCTGACCAGCACAACCTGAGACAGGAAGACTGGGAATTGTCAAACTAGTCAAAGCATCTTGATCAGCTAAACCTGAAACACTAGGAACAGCTAAGTTAAAGCTAGCAGCATTCCCACTGGAGATGTTAGCATTAGATGACACAGAAGAAGTTGAACCCATCAAATCCTCCAAGTCAAACAAATTAGAGGATTTACTGAAAGAGTGCAAAGGAACAGAATTAGATAAATTGTTTTTGTTAAAGGAATCCAAAGGATCAGAAGAATTGTTTTTGTCAAGAGAATCCAAAGGATCACAACATTTAGCAATTCTTTTAAGATTCCACACCCGTCCATCAGTAAGACGAACAGAATTGTTCATAACTGCTCATAAAAACGACTTTCCTCCTTTGGAGTTTTGCCAGGTTTTTTGACTCTTACCCACTGACCAATAACAATGTCAACATTTTTAACATTGTGCTTTGAATCATACCAAATTTTACCCTTTAGGTGCGAGGCCTGACTCTTTTCTTTTACAAGGTCTTCAGACCAATTAACAACATTGGATTTGAACAACCACCCAGGAGTGAATTTTGTTTGTGGATTTCTACCACGCATAAGAACAAAGGGAGGAAACCCAGTTGCATCACAAATAGAGGTTCTGTAAGATCAAACCATTTTTAATACTTGAGTTTCCCAATCCTTATTACTAGCAGACATCTGAATGGTGTTTTTAATGACTCGGTTGAAGCGCTCAACCATGCCGTTGCTGTTGGGGTTATATAAAGCAGTGGTTTTGTGCTTGATACCTAATCTATCAAAGTACTCTTTAGCTTTACTGGACATAAACTGAACTCCATTGTCACTTAATAAAACAGAAGGAATGCCTTCTAAAGTGAAAGAATTGTCCAAGAACTGTAAAACAGTATCAGTATCAGCTCTGTTAACAATCTTTACAAAAGGCCATCTAGAGAAAAGATCCATCAACACTAAAATATACTTTTGGTCATCACCAATGGGACCCATAATGTCAATAGCTGTGTGCTCCCACGGCGAACTAGGTTCCACCATAGTGCCCATAGGAGGCTTACACAAGACCAAAGATTTATCAGCAACTTGACATGATTTACAATTCCTCACAAATTTATCAATATCTGCATCCATTCCAGGCCACCAAAATGAAGTTTTCACAATGCGTTTGGAACGGACAATTCCAAAATGTCCTTCATGGCATAAAGCCATGATAGAAGAACGCAACGTTTTGGGAGGAATGACCCTTTCACCAAACCAAATGTTACCTTCCCTGATACTTAGATCAAATCTGACCTCCCAAAAAGACTTCAAAGGATGTTTGCTATCCACTTTCTTAGGCCAGGAACCAGCTAGATGTGATCTGACCGATGTTAATTCATCATCATTGAGATATTCTTCATCCCATTTCTCTTTCACAATACCATTACCTTCCAGGTCTTGTACATACGCAACTTGAAAAGAATTCCACAAATCATCTTCACATTCTACAAGCTGCTTGGGCATTCTAGACAAAAAATCAGCTATGCAATTCTCTTTACCAGGTACAAATTCCATCTTATAACTCAAATCTTGCAACTTGATAGCAAGTCTGGCTACTCTTGCAGAAGTATTTGTGGTTCCTTCAGTGGTTAAAATTCTGAGTAACGGCTTGTGATCACAACGTAAAATAAATTTTGTCCCCCACACAAAAGCTCTAAAATGATTCACAGCCCACACACAAGCTAAGGTTTCTTTTTCAATAGTCGAATACTTTTCCTCAGTAGGTGATAAAGACCTAGACGCATAAGCCACTATTTGCTCTTTTCCATTCAATCCAACTTGAGACAAAACGGAACCCAAACCCTTGATGCTGGCATCAGTAGTAATAATGGTTTGTGCTTCAGGATTAAAACTTTTTAAAGAAGCAATGTTTGTGATGCAACTTTTTATGTCCTCAAAATCCTGTTCACACTCCACAGACCATACAAACTTAGTCTTATTTTTCAAAAGTTGTCTAATATTATACGTCCTGGTTGCAAAATTAGGAATGTATTTGGAACAAAATTCAGCTAAACCAATGAAAGATCTAACATCATCTTTACCTTTAGGAGATGGAGCACATTTGATAGCATCAATGAGGTTAGGCTTAGGTCTAATCCCTTCATAGTCAATAACATGACCTAAATAGGTAACATGATCACTGGCAAATGTACATTTTGGAAACTCAATAGTGAGACTTTTTTTCTTCCAAAATGCTCAAAACTTTTTCTAAATTTTGTGTTTTTCACGGAGGAGAACAATCTGTGCATTAAGCGCTGAAAAACAGCAGCTGCTGAGGCTAAGCCAAAAGGCATTCTTTTGAATTGATAACAACCCTGCGGAGTTACAAAAGCAGTGTATTGCTTGCTGTCTTTAAATAAAGGAATCTGGTGGTACGCAGCAGAAAAATCAATTGTGGTGAACCACTTAGCACCATCGAGCAAAGCTAGCATCTCATTTATTTTAGGTAAGGGAAACTGATCTACCACAATGTTGTCATTCAAATGGCGCAAGTCCACACAGAGTCTCAATTTTCCGTTTGCACGTTTCACCACAACCAAGGGAGAAATCCAAGCAGATGCCTCAATAGGCTCAATAATGCCAGCAGAGACTAATCTATCAAGTTCAGATGCAACATCTTGTCTTAAGGCAATAGGGACGCTTCTGACCTTATGGATTTTGGAAACTGCATTATCCTTTAAGATTATCTTATGTTCAAAATCCTTTAATTTGCCAATTGACTTCTGAAAAACAGAAGGAAATTTCTTTAACAGTACATCACCAGTCTTGGTCCCTTCATCCATTACTAGGACCTTTTCAACTAAATTGGGATCAAGGATAATGTGTAATTCACCCTGATCTTTCCATCCTAAAACCGATGGTCCTTTTTTTGAAATGTATAACTTACCATAAGATTTGCGATTCTTGAATTCGAATTTCAACCAACGAAAACCTATGATATCAATTTTCCCTCCATTATAACCTTCTGGGTCAATATCAGAAGATGATAAATTTGAACCAATTCGATCAACAAAATTGTTGCGCCAAACATCCTCATTTACAATAGTGTAAGGCGAACCAGAATCCGCGTAAACTTTAACATGCACACCACCAATGTGCATTCAGGCTTATTGTCAACTAATAAACATCCATCCCGAATATTGAGAAGGAGTTTCTTTTTTAGAACCACTGCACATTCAGAGGCTTGATCATCACCACTAGAAGAGTTGTTATCTGAATCAACATCCTCTTGAATGCATTTTACGGTTTTGGTTCTTCTTCTACATGCCTTGGTATAATGGCCATACAGACCACATGCACCACATTTACTCTTCTTAGCCGGACACGACTTAGCAAAAGCTAAATGCTCACAACTCCCACACCTGTAACATTTAGGAATCTCGCCACTCATTTTGGGTTTTGCCCAAGTTTCATTCTTTTGTTTGAAATTGTTGACTTTTTTATAATTGGAGCTAACTTTAGCAACTATATCTTTTGTAGTGCTATCTGATTTCAAAGCACTAGCACACCTGCTAGAAGTTTCAGCTTTACGAACTAAGGCTAAGATGTCATCTAGACAGGCGTCGCCATTCATCCATAAACGTTCCTGAATAGCAGGATTGTTTGCGTGCATTACCACCTGATCGCAAATTAAATCATCTAGTAAAGCACCAAACGCACAATCATTCCCCATCTTTTTTAACTCACCCACATAGTCATCAACACTTTCATTCTTGGATTGCTTCCTCTGAAAAAATGTATATCGCGTAATACCAATACAAACCTTGGGGGCAAAATACTTATCTAAATTTGACAGAGCAACAATAAAAACATTACTGTCCCCATCCCCAACAACAGGTTTGTTCATCTGATTATAGCACTTAAGACCTTGTGGACCTAAGGAGTGCAATAGGATGCGTTTCTTTTGTTCTGCAGACATTTTGCCATCAGAGTCCACAGTCTCCATGTAATTCAGAAAATAGTCTTTCCATTCCAACCATTTTAAATCTGGTGAAGAACCTTTAGACCAAAAGTCTTGAGGATTACTCAAAGAGAAAGTTTGTTGACTCATTTCCAAGAAAGAGAAGTAAAAAAATATGATGAATTCAGGTGGAATTGTTCAGTGAAAGAAATGATTAACAAATATTTACTTGAGAACAAGAAAAAAATATGAATGGTATTTCCTTCACTGTCCTTTCTTCACCACCAGTGAGTTTAGAATGCAGGAAATGTAACAGTTCGTAAAAGCAAAAGAAAGTTAAAAGCCAAAAAGTAGAATTAGTTGAATAATATACGAAATTGATGTGAATACCGTAAAAACGTTTTAAAAGGTAATTTCCCTGTGTGACAGAAACAACTGACTTCATTCACGTCAGTTAAATGATTGTCCGACTGCTAGTAGGCTAGACCAATCCAAAATGGCCGCCGCGTATGACGCACACGTTCACAATGAACGTCTGACGTAGGAGTGAAGACGCTGGAGATGGCAGAGAACTTGCGAGCATCAGAGGCAGTCACGCGCGAAGGCTCCAAATAGCATTATTCGAAATGCAACGGTAAGAGCTCCGGATTTCAAAGCGCATTAGCTCTGGAAATAGTAATTTCGCTTAAAAATAAATATTTAGCGATCCACACGCACATGAAAGGTGCTCACCGCCCAATAGCTCGAAGTCCTTAGAGAAGTGTTCAAAAGCGTCTGGAGATACTCCGTAGCGTCGTCTCTGCTTGTAGATGACAAAGGATTAAATTAATTCTTTTTTTAAAAAAAAATATGTAGAACATCCCACCCTCGTCGCCACTTGTTGAATTGAAGAAGGACACTTCAATGTAGGTTATAATGTAGTTTAATCCTTAAGCAAGCAGGTACACAGCTGACAGGTAGTCAGTCAGCGTCAATAAGAAAACCAGTAGAACACATAGAGGAAAGTGGAACACAGTGCAGTACATTCCAAAGAATGTGGAATGTGCACAGTTAAAGATAAATTACATATTGCACAACATAACAAGTTCACTTTATTTACAAATTGAGCTCTGTTTTTAACTTGCTTAATATCTTTTTTTTTCGGAAGGCTTAAGTCTCACCCGGCGTCACTTTGTTCTACTTTTCATCATTTGTTGTAGTATTTTTCTTTGCTGTCCCTACAGCTTCCTTTCTCCTAAGTGGTGCATTTTCTTTTTATCTCCCTATATTCTATAGTCTTATTTCCCAATGGCATCTCTATGCATCGGAACATCTCTCCTCTGCTTCTTTACCCCTTCCTCTTTTGAGGTTTCTTCTTTTTTTCTGACCCCACTCTTCTACTCCCAGCGATCCTCCTGTTCCTCCCTGTGACATTCCTGCGTTCATTGCAGGCTTTTTTTCTGCTTTCCTCGTGGTCTCCATCCTCCTTCCTCCTTCTCCTCTTCCTCCTTCTCCTCTTCCTCCTCTTCCTCTTCTTCCTGCTTACTTCATCACTGTCCCACATGCCTTCCTCCCTGCAACAACCGTTCTCTTCTCATGTTCATCAGTAGGGGCATTTACGAAGCATAGAACGCACAAATAAATCGTCTCTAGGCGCTATAGAAACAAAGAGAGGCAAAAGTGGGAAGGACAGCGCCTACCATTTGGCCGAACAGCCTAGTTTGGAAAATGAGCACAACTTCAAAAGGTCATGCTTGGCTCTGAAGCTTATTTTTTTTAGATAGTTCTAGCACTCTGCATGCTATGCCCAGGGCAGGCACTAGACTGTTTTACGCCAGAAGATTAGAGATCCATAGAGACGCCAGTGCCATTTTCATTAATTCTAAATACATGCATCTCTTTAACAATTACAGAAATAACGGAGTTTAAAGCTCGTCCAAAGTAAATACCACTTAAAGCGAACGGCAGGTTAATTTATATTGCTCATTTAAAACATGCAAGTTTAACTACCTTAAATGAAGCAAGTAAATAAGTATTTGGTTTTATGTATTAAGAGTGAGGGCTGGCACGTAAAAAAAACATAATTAAAAAAAGGCATCTCATTTTTTCACTCTGACATCTAGCTGAAGCAGGCTTGCCAACTTATTTAAAATAATAATTGTTCGAGGAGGGGGTGGGGCCTCCGAATGCTCTTATCTAATGTAAAATGTGTGAAGACATTAACCACCATAGGTTTACGTGAAGTAGAAGGAACCGGTTTCTTTCGATCGTTTGTAGTTTGATGATTGTCCTCTTTCTTTGTGTTCCATCCTCTCTTCAGTCTTCCTAGTGCTCTACTTTGTCACCTGTGGTCTCCCCATCTTCTCCGTTGTCTTGGACCTTTAGCTCCTGTAAATTAATTTTCTTTCACTCTTTCGGCCTCCCTCATTTCTTGGCAGTCTGGGTGTGGCTTTCCTCATCTTTCTGGGCTCTTCATGTTCCCTGCTGTCTTCTCCATGCTCCTTGTCGTCTGGGTTCGCTCCTTGAGTCTTCGTCTGTTGTGGGAGGGTGCTCTGTGCAGGCGGTGCCTCGGCTGTGCAGCTTTAGTGTGCCCTGCTCGCTTTCACAAGGTGACTCACTTCCTCACGCGCCCTTTGCGCACTTGTCGTGGCTTGTGATATTAAGTCATCGAGCAGCCATTAAGCATCTCACAATCTTCTCATCGTTTGAAACCTGTGAAAATATTATTTTATAACCTGGAATAAAAGAACGAGTGTCACATGACTATGAAATCCCCAGCGATGTGAGATAGGAGGCTGCTCTGCTCTGAAGATATTTTTCAGCGCCTTTCCCATGGTCAGTGTCGTGGCTCTAACCCGAAATATCGAATGTGAGACTGCAGATGCTTCCCATGGACCAAGAGGCTGGGTTCTTGGTCTGGGAAGGAAAGTTACCTACAAACCTCTTTGGTCCTCTCTTATAGCATGATTGAGCGGTCAAGTCCGGCTCAAAGGAGGTGGTGCGAAGGATGAGACTCCATATAGCTTAGCAAGGAAATTACAGTTACCATAGAGCCCACATGTCCAGCACAAGTTATTGCTAAAAGAACAAGACTTTAAGGACTTCTTAAATCAAGCCTTTTGTCTCTCACACCTACTCTCTCCTTCAAACGAGTATCACAATCTACCACCAAAAGTTTTTAATATGTTCTTGGGGCGCCACTAGCTGATACTTAAGAAAATCTCGAGCAAATCACAGCGCGATGAAGCCAGTATGTGGGGAGATTCTCTGCAATTCTAGCACCTTAACGTTAAGTTTCACTATCCAGAATCATTTGCTCTGGAGACCTGCTTTGTTTTCTTGTTTGGAGTTAAGATTTTCACAATACATAAAATGTTGGATGCTTCATTACCCAAGGTGCAACAGTACTTGTTTATTGGTGCCACCTCCAGCAAGGACCAGTCTTGGTCCTTAAAAGCCGCCCTGTTTTGGCTCCAGGTAGAAAGTAAGCCAACACGGTGTAACACCTTGGCAGTCACCCAATATCAGGGGATCTCTAAACGTGTCCGGGGCACATCCCTCAGGCATCCAGGGCAATCTGAAGGGGGCCTGGCCTGTACTTAGTACTACACAGAGGCTTGTGGCCACCAGAGAAGGACAAGGTTTGCAAGAGGGAGTGGGAGGCTGTGCCACAAAGATGCAACAAGCAAGCGTGGCCACTGAGATTCAATGCGCTCGCCAGTGGAGAGTCACCATTCAGCTCACCTCCACTTGTTGGTTGATTTGATCAGCCCTCCTCCACTCTCTGAATGGTAGAGAAGGACTTATGCTGCTTTAGAACAGTGATTGAGGAGTCCCGGATTGTCCATGTAGTAACGACAGCAGAGGGTCATGCTGGTAGAACTTCCGGGTTAGTGCTAGTTTTGAGGACCACCTCTGCATGTTCAGATGCTGGTGTGGGGCGATGGACCTCTGGGAATGCTGGAGTGCAGCTCCTGCTTATAATTAGCAGCTGGGAAGCGGCTGCTGTCAATCTGTACGGTGAACCTTCACAGTTTACAAAACCAATCATCAGCCTGGTTTCCATCCTCCGAGAGGATGCTCTGTATCGCAGCTTTATCCCACTTCCGGGGCTCAGTGTAGGGACTAGTGCTGGAGTTGGTTGACCTCATTTCCCTTTGGCCAGTTGCCATTCTCGATCCTTCATACATAGAATTATTGGTCTACAGATGATCCTAATGGCAGGTGTACCTAAGGGCATCGCTCATTCACCTTGGGCACTCCTTCCCATGTTTGGGGTTATTATTGTGATCACAATCCAGATACGTGCATTCGTACATTTACCATGCCAAAATGGAATTTACAAACGTTTTCTGGGGGTTCCAGGACTATTTTTGTAAACGTGCGATATCCTTAAGGTCGTATCTACAGGTGTTTTTTTGTAACTTTCTTTAGGATTTGGGCCCCTCGGTTTTTTTCCTTTTGCCTATAATAATACCTCCGATGGTTCTTCATAGAGTTTCCATTATTCATCTTTTTTATTTTAAATATTGTCATGCCTCAAACACTTTTTCGTTATTGACGCCTTAGAGAAATGGTATTTGAGGTTACACAATAGTCTGGCAAAACTTGTTTATCCAGTTGCAATTTTTTGTGTGCATTTTATTTTAAAATTGAGTAAACACCAGACTTGCGCTCATGCATGTATTTGCATATTTTCAAGTACAATTCTGGGAGGATTATAAATCAGTCAAATTGTTAAATGTGTTTGTGTACTGGAACCACTCTCAGAAATGCTAGCTAAGCGCACCTCTCGCTGCTTTTCATTCATGGACTCACCCTAAAAGTAAAGGCTTTGCACTAATGAATCGTATATACACGTTTGAACAACTTAAACATATGTATACAGATCTTTGCATTAGTGAAAGATAATTCTCTTTCACGGATCGATACTGTGGTACTGGGCCAGGCGATAGGATGCCACACCCCTCCATTTGAGGTCTAACTTCTCTTTATTTTCCTCTTCTCTTCCTGTAGTCTCCCCTCTTCCCTAGCAGTCTTATTCCCTAGTCCTGGCAGTTGTACCTCCCACCTCCTGGCAGCCCTTATCACTCTCTCCTGGTATTTCAACACATTTCTCTTTGCAGTCACTCTCTTCTGCCTTTGCAGTCTCCCCTCCTCTTAGCAGTCTTTCCTCTCTCCCTCTGCTCTACACTCTGCATTTTCTCTCTGTGGTCTGCTCTCCCTGCTGCTGTTACCACCTTACAGACATTGGGTGTAACTCTCAATTGTGTTTGTGCTTGCACTGTTGTTACCTTTTTTGGCATAAGGAGCCCTGCCTTCTGAAGATTGCACCCCTGACCCGAGTGCCATCCTCGCACCCAATCATCTGCGAAGAACCTGAAGAAGAGGATGATGACGTTGTTGTAGGTTGGGTTTTGAGTACTACATTGTGAGGCTGTTGATAATCCAGACCTTGGGCTGGCCTTCTGGTTCCAGTAGGCAAGTGCAGACCGAGGCAGACACTCAAGTAGGCATTTGCCCTCCTAGGCAAACACTCAAACAGGTACTTGCCGACATAGGCAGTCATTCACCGACAGAGACAGTCACTTAGCGAGCCATGTGCTCATGTTACGAACACAAATTTGCTCTAGGATGCTGCTTCAATTGCAGTGTTTTAACTTAAAAACTCATTCATCATTTACCTTAAGAATGATCAGTTTCCTGGATTATCTGACCAAGCCTCACAATGTTGGAGCCTTGCAGTGTAATAGAGAGACCACTTGCCTGGCATGGAAACTCACTGCTTTTGGGGGGTGGGCATGTCCGAGAGAGGACAGGAAACTATTCAGCTGGATCTGTCTGTGGAGGGAAAAAATGCGTGTACTCACAACTACGCAGAGTTAACATTTATGCACTCGTACCTGAGGAGAGTAGAGATCACTGGACTCACACCTGAGAAAAGGATAAATGTGTGTGCTTGCACCTAGTCAAAACAGGAATCTGTGTGCTTCCACCTAAGGTGAGCAGGAGCCCTGCTCGGGTGGGATCTGCAGACATGCTGTCCTCTCAGGTTGGTCACCTAACACTTACTGAGAGTTCATCATTTGAGCAGTGCTTTCCTAGGAGTTATTAGGGTGTTTGCTAACAAATCACTGCATGAGGATGGAAGGCTTGTGTATTGGTGATGCTTGCTAGATCTAGAAGCTTACGAATGCTAACCACACTTCGGACTGGCTACCTGTATGAAGAGGGCTGGGGTGTTTGCTCTCAAGCCTGGACCTTGTTGGAGGTCACAAGAAGCCAAGGCCTTGAACGTCATGTATTGTGTGAAGACATCTATGATATTCAGTGTCATACAGATTCTTGGGGAAGGGTGTATCTCTGTATTGAAGTATCACAGAGTGGGAGACTTCGTTTAAGTTAGACATATCCTTGCATTTTCAAACAGCACTTTGGATCTCAAAGCGCTATTTGAGTCTAAGCTGTGATGAGATCACTTCTGGTGGCCGCCAAACCTTTGTAACCGGCGTGAGTTTCTTGGGACTATCAGATGTTCTTGAAGAGGATCTGCAGTCTAACTTAAAGTGAGCTATTGCTAGAGTCTCTACAATGCCTCATCCAGGCAGAACTATTGCAGGGGGCCTAGCCCACGCTGAGATATTGCTGGAGTCTTTCTGAAAGGGAACCTGTGGCAAGATATTAAGAGTCCAACCTAAGAGTAGTCTCAGAGAGATTGAGGACCGACGAAACCTAAGCGGATGTATTGAACAAGCTGGCCGGGAGGCTAGTCTCATTAACAATATAGTTGAAATCTTTTTAAAAGTCATCCTAAAATGAGATACTGCTTGTGTTTGTAGGCCAATTCTGGAAGCCTAGTTTAAGCTAGAGATAAAGTTATGCTCCTTCTGGAGTCGAAGGTGAGATATTGATTGAGCCTCTCTGAAGTCTGCCATAAACTGGGATTTTTCTAGAGTTTATGTGAAAGCTAGTTTAAGGTGAGATCATATTACAACAGTGTAAATCCTAATTTTGGATAATTACTGAAATCCTCTCTAGGGTAAGTTCTTGTGAATAATGTTAATCTAGCTGAAGGCCCACATGGGAAAATCAGTGTTTCAGCTGATATGGTGTAGTTGAGTCTGTACCACGCCCTGCTCTTTTGTTGCAGTGTAGCTCAGACTGTAGTGAGCCATGCTCTCTGGAGGCAGTGAAGTCTAGCCTGGAGCGAGCCATGCTTTGTGGAGAGTCCATTAGAGTCTGAAACAAGCCATGTTCTCTGGAGGTGCATTTGTTCTTGTAACAAGACATTTTGGGAGAGGTGTTGTGTGCAATCTGGTCTAGAACAGGTCATTTCGAGTGACTGTTCAGTCTGTTGTAGTGCGCGCCCTCTTCAAGGTTATACAGTATAGTGTAGGACTGAACCGTGCCTTATGGACTTTTAAAAGCCTAGCATGTAGGGAACAGTAGACTATAAATACTGCAGCGTAGACTGTAAGCAGCCATGTTCCTAGGCTCTCCAAGCTAGACTGTAGCAACCTGTTTTTTTTAGGCTGAGCAGTGAATGCTGATGGAAGTCGTGTTCTGTGGGGGGTGTACGGTGGAGTCAAGAACAGGCCTTATTCTTTGCAGGCTATGAAGTCTCGCCTTCATTCTAGCCTGCAACACTCCATATTCTTTGAAGGATTTGCAGTCCAGCCTAAGGAGAGCCACGTTCCGTAGGTGCAGCACAGTCTCGCCTTTAGCTAGCCGTGTTCTTTGGAGGGTTTTCTGTCTGGCCTGGAGCGCATTTTGTTTAAGGTTGTTCAGTGCAGGTGAGTGAGCCATGACTTCAGAAGCTTTGCAGTCTAATATGCAGTGACTGATTGTCTGTGAATGTTGCAATACAGACAGTAACAAGAAGAAGTGGTGCAAATTAGCAAGAAGCAAACCAAGTTTCATACACTGAGTCCAAGATAAGCGGTAGCATGCTATGATCTCTTGTGGGTTTGCAATATAGACTAAAGTGAGCCATGCTGTATGGAGGCTACATGGTGTAGCCAGGAGCAGGTCCTGCTCTGTGCAGGCTATGTAGCCTGGCGTGCAACACACAACATTTTTTGAATGGTGAGCAATGTAGCCTCAAGCCAGCCTTCTTCTGTGGAGGCCTCAGTCTAGCCTGGAGGAGGTCTGTTCTGTGAAAGATACAGATGGGCTTTAAGTAAGCCATGGGTGACCCCTAGGACATTTTAGGTGCTTTGGAAGAGTTCTTCAGTATGTTTCCTTCTCAACACGATTGACACTTAGCTGCTTTCTGTTAAGATCAGAAATAATTCTGTCTTTTATGGAATGCTCTGTGGGTTTTGTCTGAGCTGTCGCAGAGTTTGAACTCTAGATTTCCGGAAGGTGGCCTCTTTGTTGTTGAAGACTCCTACATGGCTAATGTCAGGGAGCGTTTCAGGGTTTTGTTTTCTTATGAGCCTGGGTTACAGAGGAAGGTGAAATGGCTTTTCCGGTTTGTTCGGGATCTGGCCTGTGTGATCTAGTCTTGAGGTATTCTTGATATCTTGTATTTCAAAGATTAAGTATGTTTGAAATCTAGGTCATGTAGTGTTGTTAAGCAGAAATAAATGGGTGTTTGCCTTTCAATATCTCGCCTCTTGTTCTTGATGGACACCCACGTGTCTGATTTGGAGGCCTGGTTGCCTCTTCGGAGACCTTTGAGTGCAGTTTTATCAAAGATTGAGGTGTGTCTTGTGGGTATCTTTAAAGCCAGTCTGGTGAGCAGTTTCGAGTTGTCCTGGAAGTTTAGCAGTGGCACTACTTGAACGACTGCTTGGAAATCTTTGTCCGATCGGAAGCATCCCATCTAGTGTCACGGCTGTACTGTGTGCAGATCCCTCACTCAACACTCACCCCCTAACCCTTGCTTACACCCAGAATCTCCCTCACTCATACACCATATCTTGTTTCTTGCAGCCACGAGAGAAGGGTCGGATGCGGTTTCACAGGCTGCAGAATGTCCAGATCGCTCTAGACTTCTTGAAGCAGCGGCAGGTGAGTCCCTCCAAACGCCGAGACAGCAAGCTGGACTCCTGAGACCGCTGCAGTAAGAGTGGAAATAGGAACAGCTGGCGGAGGAGTCTGTATGAACTGGTGGAGCAGCTAGTGATTGAAGCAATGGAGAGAATGTAGAGAGAGGTGTTGTCTGAGTGGACGAGCAATGATGTGCCATTTTGGAGAAACTGCAGAGCAAGATATGGTACGAGCAGTCTGTAGATCTGTAAAGTGAACGTTTGGAGAAACAGTGGTGTGAAGAGTTTGATTGTGTTTATTTGGACACCAGAATGCATTTGATGCATCCTCAGAGCGCCATGAGGCGGTGCAGTTTCATTAAATGGACATTCTATTGACTGGCAAATGCATCAGGTTCAGGTATTCGTGAAAGAACTACTAGGGTGATGCACCTCCCTCAGACATCTATTGCTTCTTCGTTTCAGGTGAAATTGGTGAACATCCGAAATGATGACATCACAGATGGAAACCCAAAGCTTACCCTGGGGCTCATCTGGACCATCATCCTCCATTTCCAGGTAGGAACAGGATTTTTGTGTACCAGTTTCCAGGACCCAACATCACATGCCTGCTATCTGTTCGGCACTGCACCATACAGCACAGAAGCCTGTCTTAGTGAGGCATGCCATGCTGCATGCAGGCTCAGTTAAGTTGTATCTTGGCTGGCATGATGTGGTTCATAGCAAAGGCGGTTCTTGTGTGAGTTTTCTTGTTTAAATTTCTTTGCAAGTTTGTACTTGGGTGCAAGTTTTTTTAAACCAGTGGTGTAAACCATGCTATAACATTAGAGGTACAGTTAATGGGACCATTAACACGGCTGATGAGTCGGGCATAACTTGAAAACTGACTCTACATTGTAAATACTTATGCTGTATTTCTGTAGCAGGGTTCTCCAAAGTCGATCCTGGAGGGCCGGTTCCATGCCAGATTTTTAAGATAACTACATTTATCTAAATTGAGATATGCTAAAAATCTGGCATGGATCTCGCCCTCCAGGACTTTGGAGAACCCTGTTCTATAGTTTTATCCTAGCCAAAAGGCATGAGAAAGCTGTGCTGTGTCAAAGACCAGTGATAGGAGAGTAAGCTGGCTACTAGATGGTTAATGCATTCTGATGTAGTGTTCTTTAAAGAAGTGCGTTTTCAACTCTCTCCTAATTTGGAGAAGATTTTCAGTGGCCCTAATAGATGCGGGACGTTGTTTTAGATCCTTGGTGCTTGGGTGGAAAAGGCCAGCAGCCTGACTTTTTTATTTCTTATTCTTATTAGTCTGCAGTATGATGGTATCCTAGCTGCATGTGTGCCGAGATCCACCAGAGGTGGTGAACCTGTCTGCAAGCTACATGGGGGTGCTGGTCCTGATAGCATTGTAAATGATGTAGTTGGTTTTGGAGATGGTATTAGCTGGCAAATGGAGCCTATGGAGTTCCATCAGGGTGAGGGGATGTGATCATATTTCTTTGGGCCCTGGGTGAAAAATGCTATGGCATGTAGGATGTACCTAAGGAGTGCCAGTGAGAAGTCTTGGAGGCTATAGAGCAGTGCGTTATCACTATGCAAATGTGAGAGTACATCTGATATAGACTTCTAGCTGCAGATTTCTTACCTTTGAATTTCCCAGGCGTCGGGTAAGGAATCTGCAGCTAGATAGAGTCTCTACCAGATAACGCGTTACCGAAGGTAAGTAACTTGTTCAACGGGTTGAACAGCAGTTGTGAAGTCGTTTTCTGGAAGAAACAATTTCAATTTCTTTGGAAGATAGAGCTGGTACAAGGTCATCTTTGAGGCTGGTATCCAGGGTGAATCCAAGTGGCTTGGTATTTGGTGAAAATTGAGATTCACAACTGTCAATGCTCATGTAATTTAGCCAAGCTTTAACTTTTTTTCTTCGCTGTTCTTTTCAAATAACAGGGATTCTTGCTTGGTTTATTAATTACAGTAAATTATATATATTGCATTACGATTGTGTCATCAGGCAGTACTCAGAGATTAAATGAAACGGCAGATGAGAACATAAATGCGTGGAAATTCCCAAGTGCTTGTGAGGGTGGTTATTTGCACATAGAAGTTGTTGGAACTCTTTGGTGGGTGAAGAATTAAACTGCAGATATGTTGGTGGGGGAGTGTTCTTAGGAGAAGTCTTTGCTGTTAGAAAAGCTGTTTAGAAAGGTGCGTTGGCAGTCAGCTGCTTCCGCTGCTAGCTTTTTCCTAGCACATAAAGGACTGTGCTTTATCCTACAAACAGGTGAAGGCATAGGACTATTCTTTGTTTGCAGATGTACTGTAAAGGACTCAGGAAATGAAAGAAGATGCTTACAGTAGATTAAAATGGAATCCCTGTATGTACACCTCGTGGCTTTCCTTTTGAAGGGAGTGTCTAAGAAGTGTTCCCCTTATTGTACAATCATTGGGTGCGCTCCCTGCTGTCTACACACTCTGTTGTATGGCACGTGTATGTTCTGGAAGGTTCTAGAACCTGATCCACAGGGCCACCACTGCTTCTTGTCCTTCAAGCCACAATTACTGCAGTCTTCCTGAACTGTGGAATTTCCATTAGAGGATCTAAGGAAGAGACTGCACATATTCTTATCTCTCACCCACTTTATAGTAAATCAAGACGGGAAGTGCGTCACCAAAATATTCCCAATGTTAATGCCATAAGTAGGCCTTTTAAATAACACTCTTTGTGCTGTATGAACATGATGGGAACTGTTTTATACACACACACACACTTCTTGATGTGTCTACCACACAGACACGTCTGACATAACTCTAATGTTTAATAGTTACAGATATTTATTGATGGACATCCCACCCAGGTTTATTTTTAAAACACTTCTCTGACAGTTTTAAAGTTGGGAAACTGCAAAAAGACTTTCAATGTGGGGGGTAATGGGACTTTTGCACAGAAGACTAGGTTCTAATGGTAAGGTGAGCCTATCTCCTGGCATAGAGATGCCCCTGAACATGGATGCATTGTAATTGCATAGCAATCTCTTTAATGATACCTTAGTCCTTAGCTAAATGGTATCACAGTCCAACTAACAGTATTGCAGTCCTTCATCAAGAAAGGTCTTATTCTTACAAAAAATCCTACACACTTTCAAACATCTCCAGTGGCTTAGAAAGCGTATATAAATTCCTGGGGGTTGTCCCAGCCATTCACTTTTTCTGTGCGTGAAAACCGGTTACCCTCGGATGATTTAGGAGCATTTACCTACCCCCCAAAGGATATAGATGACAGAGAGGGGTGTAAGGTGTTACTTTATTTATTTTAGTGTTTTATAGAGCGCGAACTTGACCCGTGTTTTTAAGCATAAGACTAGCACAGTGCTTGAAGGAGTTCTCCTGGCCCTGCTGCTGGGAAATGACTGCTGCGTGCAGCACAGACACACCCCCAGTGCTGCCTGCAGACCGACTTTATAAGGTGCAGTTCTTGCATGGTGTGAATGTCTGCAGCTTTTTCGGTCTCGCCTAGGCAGCACAGGCAGTGTCTCTTCGAGACATGCTGTAGCTAGGATATGGGGTTCAAAAAACACCCATCTTTTTCATTAGTTCCTCTTACTGTTCTTTAGAAATGCTGGCTTTTTATTGGCGAATACGCTTACTAGTCCCTCGTTTTGGAATTTGTCTCCTCCAATGAGGACTGCCCCTGGTAATGTGTTCTTACTCTTCGTTAGTTATACTATGAGAGCACTCTTTTTTGTTTGGTTGGCCTGCCTCTGCTTCTTAAGTGTTCTATTTACTTGTGCATCAATCTTCGGTCTGCTAGTCGTCCCTTAATTTCCCTCTAGCTCCCCCTCACCCCTCCCAGAACATCGCTCGCAGGCTCTCCCCTGAACCCCCCCAATAGGCCACTGCTCGTTTTGCTTGTTTTTTCGTTTGTTTAATTTACGCTTCATTTGCACTGCAGTGCCCTCATTTAATCTTCCTTTGCCATCTGGAGGTCAGGAAAACGTGGTATCGGTTGCAATGACGTGGTTGAATACCATTAAAAGAATATATTTGAAAAACAAAACACAAATGTATTCTTTGATGTTCCTTGCATCCGCTACCATGTCTTTGCTGGCACTGCTATATCGGTAAAAAGGGTGCTTCCTGCACATTAGAACAGTAAATGTTGCTTTACCAACAATAATGTGCTCCGTATGTAAATGCATATAAGGTCCCAAAGGCGAGTCCAATTGCATTGTAAATGCTTGTTATTCTGGGGGCTCTTTTGCTAGTGACTGCAGGGTATCGTAGTCACCCCAATTTAACCCCCTTCTCTTCAAACCCCTGTTGGATTTTCAAAAGCCCTTGGGCAGTAGGGGCTACATCATGGAGCCTCTTTGGGCAGTTAGCTATATGGTATTCCCCTGACTCATGTACCGAACTCCGGGTCGCCAAATGGGACTGCAATTATTGAATCATCAGCTTGCCTTCCCGAACACCCAGCCTGTGAGAGCACACAGCCCTGAACAGTGGTGCTGTAACAATTGTTCAAGTGGGGCTGCTGACCAGTAACATCACCTCGCTGAAGGCGTAGGTGTGAGGGATATGATGAGTCTGTCTTTGAAAGTACTACAAATAGGGCCAGAAGAAAAATTGTTGAAAGGCTCCTTTATTTTGAATTATCCATCTGCACTCTTGCTCGTTTTATGAGGGTGCTACAGCACCTCCAGCAGCCTTCGGTCCAGAGCTCACGCTGTTAATTGCTTCACCCGCAGCTGACCATTTAAGCTGCTTTACTTGAACAGGTAAGATAGCAACACAAAGATGCCCCCTCGCTCAGTTTCCTCTAACAGAAAATCATTGGTAAATCCAATAGGTCTCATTTATGAGGCCCATTGGTTTTGGCAATGACTGCTGGCCATGCTGCCCATTATTATGGCCGCAGTGCAACATGGCTGAATTAATGTTGAAAAAACAAAAAGCACTGTGGTGCGGCTGTTGCTTCATTTTAATGGTGCACGCCAAAACGGATGCACACATCTACAAAATGAAGTGAGCAATTTTCTTTTTATTTAACAACCGAAGATGGATTACTAAATAAAAAGTTGTGCAAAATGTGCTTTTTTATATAGTCCATCAAATTGGTATGTTCGCGCCATTTTGGCAATATTGTCAACTCTTTAAATACTTAATTAAGCTATTAACAGCTGAAGGTGACCACTTGGCTGTTGTAAAATAACTGGCAAAGCATTGAACCACATACAAATGATGATGATGCAGTAGATGGTGGTGAATGTAACAAATTCAGTTACTAAGGAAAGCAGTTTTTCCATGTGGTCTTAAATAGAACATAGATTATAAAGCATCGCCATGTTAACATCATACCACTTTTTTGGCACTATGCCGTTGTGTTTGTAGCCTGACACGGTTAATAAAATACATGTGATACAGTGAAGCATTGATTACTATCCTTATGTTTGTAGAATATCATATGAATATGTTTAAACAGAACCACTCTGTTTACAATGTAACACTGAATATAACACATCACTGTGTGTACATTATACTCCTCTGTTAACCCCTTAACTGCTGAACTCCATCGCTGAGCCTTTTCTTTTTTAGCTATTTGGGGTAGTTTGCGCTTATTCTCCGATACTTTTTTCCGCATAAGATACGCCAAATTTCTGTCCTTTTTCCCAACATCCTAGGGATGCTAAAAGTACCTAGGGTTTTTGTATTTCCCTAGAGGAGATGATGAAAATAGGCAAAATATGTCAACATTTTGAGTTCCTTTGGATAAATAGGAAAAAGGTTCTCTTGAAAAAAGTGTCTGTTTTTCCCCCTTAAAAATTGCATCAATTAACTGTTTGCTGTGCTAAAGTCACCTACTTCCAGTTTGTGGTGGAAACCAGTGTAAAAACCATGGCTGAATCAGAAAAGCTATAGATTTCTGATAGTGGCCAAGATTACAAATTCAGCAAACTATTATATGTGTAGATCTTTCGAGGTTTTCCCAAAGAACTGTGAAATAAAGAAATACTGAAAATGAGTAGGAAAAAACGACCATTTGTGACAACGTTTTTATCTGTAACTTATTGTCGAAATTAGCCGATATACAAAAGCAGTATACCATTATGTCCGCTAGACCCTTGTGGTTGTTGGGTTATATAGGGTTTGTAGGTTCTCCAAGAACCTAAGGTACTCCGAGCCAACAACTGAGCTGCACCGTACAATGGTTTTTCATTGTGTACCGAGAATAAACCAATGGATGTAGTGAAATATGTAGAGTGAAAAATGGGTATCAAGGAAACCTATGTGTTTCTGAAATAAGCACAGGATGTGGCGTTTAGGAGCAATAGTTCATTTTAAATCTCTGAATTTGTGGGTACCCGTACTGGCATATGATTTAGAGAGTATTTTCTCAAAATGTCTTCTTTCTTACAAACTGGCTTACATTTAGAAGGCACAAATGCAGCGATATCCAATTGAAAATAACAAATATACTACTATTCTATGCTCCCAAATGTCTTCTGAATAAAATGGTACCTCACTTGTGCGGGCCGGCCTATTGCCTGCAACAGGAAATGATCCAAAATGCAACGTGAATGCATCAATTTATTTTACTCAAAACTGACCCGTTTTTGCAAAGTGGGTAGCTGTGGATTTTGGGCTCTAGCCCAGCCGGCACCTAAGTAAACCTAGCAAATCTGCACATTTTTTAAAACTAGACACCTAATGGAATCTAGGATGGGGTGGATTGCATGGCTTTAGCCAGGTAGTTTTACCCAGAATTTCTTGCAAACCTCAAACTTTGACTAAAAAACATATTTTCCTCAAATTTCTATTATGGGAAGTTATTAAATCGGTTTGGGGGTCGGAGGGGGGTCACGCATTCCACTAAGTCTTCTGATAAAAACGGTATCTCACTTGTGTGGGCAGGCTTAGTGCCCGCGACATGAAATGGCCCAAAATGCAACATGGATTCATCAAATTTTTCCTCACATAACTGACCCGTTTTCTACAGAGAGGTTATCTGTGGACTTTTGGCCCTAACTAAAATGGCACCTAGGAAGACCTAGAAAACATGCACATCTTTGAAAACTAGACACCTGCTTAAAACCAGGGTTGGGTGACTAGTGTGAATCCCATGAGGTTTTTTCCCCCACAATGCCATTCAAATCTTAAACTTTGTATGAAATTACTCCTTTTCCTTAAATTTCTGTGATGAAAACTTCTGGGATCTGCAGGAATCCACAACATTCCTACTACCCAGCACTACCCTATTTGTGTTGATAAAAACGCTGTCCCACTTGTGTGGCTGGGCCTTGTGCCCAGGGCAGGAATGGCTCAAACCAAGGCCACTTGCGTGGGATGGCTATTGACCTTCGTCTGATTTATTCCTGTCCAGGGGAGCATAAAGACTGTTGAGGTTTTAAGGGTGAAGGTTGGGTCTGATAGGATGGGAAAGACTAACACATTAATTTATTAAATATATATATTGCTGCCATGCAGTGGGCTTTAGATTGGGGGTAATTATCTCCATCTACCCCTGGGGGTTTGGGGGGGGGGGCAGAACGAACATTTACTGGAGGGTCTGGGGCATTGCCATTCACATTCCAGGCAACCCTCACCCATATATAAAAAAAAAACATTCCCTGACATGTAGTGAGCTTTATGCCCCCACCCCCCCTAGGCCCATCTGGGTTAATTACTCCAATCTGCCCAACGATCCGGACATTAGAATACCCGTCAGAACTATCTGCAGGTGAGGCAGGGATCTGACACCCTGGGGATAGCCTGCTGCTCAATTTGAAAAGGACTTTCTTAGATGCTTTTTATCCAACACCTAGATGATGTGATTCCTGATCAAGGACAAACCTGTTGAACTGTCAAATTCTTGCTGGGTTCGGATCTTGGATTTCTTGAAACTTCTTTAGAGGATGCTCATCTACTGGTCCTAGAGGAGAAAGCTCCTACCCAAAAAGAGCTCTCCCAAACTTCCTACCATTACTCACTGGACTGTATGGTTCTTGATGAGTTAACCTCACTCCATACTAGTCTATTGCCAAAGAAATTAAACATATTGAAGGTTATGAGACACCCAATTCAGTGGCTAGGTTTTGTCATGTTTTCTGAAGCCAAATACCCAAATAAGGCAGATGGTTACCTGAAAACTTCTTGCGGCCACAAACGTTTACAGGAATAGGCCGGATGAAAACATTTTGCAGCCATTGGACCCCTACTGGAATAGGCCAGGTGAATCATTTTGACTGCCCATTGGGACATCAAATGACATCGCCTTCTGCACCGGTCATCCTAGTACAGACAGGCTACTGTGATTAAAACACAAGCTTATCGAGTCCATGCTTTAAAGTGACATGATGCCATTCTCCTTGAAGATTTTGTTCTAGTAGTTATCTCTATCAGGCTCATTAGCGAGCTTAAAGCCCCTTTTCTTCTATGTATTTTCTACATAAATTACAGAATTTCATTATGAACTTTTTCATGCTTGTCCTCGACTGCCACTTTGAGAGGCAGCGACACTATTCTTACTGAGGTTTGTGCCATCATTGCTTGATGGATTCATTCTGCTTTACGGTTAGCTATTCTCTTCAAAATGCAAATCTTCCATCCAATCATATTCTACCAGACCCAAGAAGGCTTCAGTGCCATTCTCCGGATGAGTTCCTGTCACAGAAAGATGTTGGACAGATATGTGGATTGTTCCATGTGCATTCTACTGGGATTATGTTGATGAGCTTTCCTCTTGAAGGGAATCTCATCTTGGTCAGGAGGTACTGAGAAACATTCTGCTTACACTTAAGCTGCGGATGCAGCCTTCTCCGCTTTCTTTCCATCCTCATTGCTTTTCAAGCTGCACATCAGGCAATAATGGGAGAGAGTCAAAACGTATGCGTGAGATATATTTACATTGATGATGATCTACTCGGCTGTCGGCGAAAACTTGGCATGCCTTTTTTTTAACTAAGTGAACCCGTGAGATGGCCACCTGTGTGGTCGATTGGGGAGCACCAGTCTAGCATGTATTGTCATGGTACTGAGCTTCCATTAAAACAGTTTCCGCTCTCACCACTGAGAGGCGCATTTCTGAGGGTTGATAGAGTGTACCGATTGGCCAGGAGTAACTGAGTTGATTGAAAGATTACTGAGATCACTAGATGAATTAATTAGTGTTTTAAAAAAAAATTGATTGGGAAAGAGATACAATCGCCATGGAATAAAGAGAGCATGCAAGCCTTCACAGTTCCTGTCTGGAGGAAACGTGCTGCACATCGGCAGACATGGCATTTTCATTGTTTACTTTTCTGAATTGTGTGACCATGCTATTGTTTTCTAAACAAATGCATAAGTGATTTGTGAGAGCGAGGACGCAGTTTCATTGTTGTGAAACATTTGTTATTTTGTTGATATATGTATTCCTTTGAGTTGAGTGGTGGTGGATGCACTTTTAAAATTTGCCAAAAGTGACATCCTTTATTTGCCTCTAAAGGTTTATTTGCCAACCTTACTAGTTTATCATAAGTTCCTTACAAGTTTTATTGTTCAGTAGCATTATCGTACTTGACGTTTTAGAAGATAAGAAGGGGACGTTTCCTTCACTTCAGTATTGTTATGTATCATTTTAGGACCCTATTGTAATTTTCTCGATTCAAGCCCTTATATAGGTATAAATCACCATATCCTTATATAGGCATAGAAATCATAACCATTTTTAGGCGTAGCTCATGCAGTCTAAATACGGCAGGGCTATTTCCACTAGTTCCGAAAATCTACACTGATTGGAAAACTCGGCTTCAGCAGCTAGGGACTTTCCCTTGCTCGAGAACTGACTTGTCCAAGAACTCATGGAGTTTTCAAAGAACTGAGACTCTTTGATGACGTTATTATGTCCACCTTTACGTCAAACTCGGCAACTTCAAGGTATAAATATGCCCACACTTGCCTTAGCGCAAAGACGGTGGTTTGGAGCAATTTGACTATCTACTTGCCCGACGCATCCTGCTACAGCAAGTGCCGAAGGAAGCGGACCCTCCAGCAGACGCACTGAGAGAGACGCTGTCTTTTCTCCTGCCGAGAAATCCAGCTCCAGTGTTTCTAAGCTACCCTTGCGGGTTGTTGGGAAATCGAGTCCAGAGACCGACCGTCTCCATTCTAAACTAGGGTACGGAGTTGATTAGACCCTAAGAGAAATCTTGGACAGATTCTTGGGAAAAGAATACTACATGTATGCTACACCTCACTTACTTCTTCCCTCGTACTAGACTTCGGTTAGGTACATCGGGGTAGGCGTATTTTAGAAGCACCAGTTGAGTACTTTTAGCCTCTATTATTTATGTATGTATTTATCTATGGTTTAGGAACCATACAATGCTCTTACAGTATTATTTTATCCTACTCTTTATACTGTATGCATTATATTTTACAACCAGTTTTACGATTGTAGCAGTTCATTTCTTATGCTTGAGAAAGAAGACTGTTCAATAAATCTTTTTATTGAAAACGCCTGTCTATCTATTTCTCTGCAACTCTGCAACTCTGGTGAAACGAAGCATGCACGATTGACTGAGTGAAATATATATCTATTGTTTCCACAACTCTGAAGATCAGTTTTATCTTGGGGAAACAAAGTTGTCATGTTTATGCAGTTGTCAGAAACTAATCCCTTCTTGTGAATTTGAGAAAGTTTCTAGTGACCTCTGAGCTAGCTGGCACTCACAATTAAGTCTAATATATTCGATAAAGACCTAGTCGACCTCAGTCCTACGTCTAAACTATAGGATATATTATTCCAATGCGCAGAGCCTATTGGGAATATAGGAACTACACTACAGCATCAAACTTAATATTGTTCTCACTAAGGACCTGATTCCGATGAGGTTAGGAAGGCTTCCTAACAGCATTTGCTCTGTCCAAATCGGATCAGGAACGCGAGTTAGGTGTTAGGAATTTGGAATGACCGAGCCATACGTAGCAGAATTGTACGTCTTTACGGGCTGCGTTTCCGAACAACCGAGTACGAAGCTGGACTTGGACAGCCTTTACGAATCATGCCACCTGACTCGATTTGGCAGTGGGAATCAGACTTTGGGGGCCCGTAGTGGGCCCCCTGCACCCAGAGCCTTTCTAATTAGGCCTGTGGATGTACCCAGGGGTCTGCACCAAAGGGTGCCCACCACAGGATGCTCGATTTTCCCCAGCCACCCCTTTCTTCAGTAGGAGTCTATGCATTCGGTCGGAACAAAGACTCCCATTGAAGTCAATGGGAGTCCAACCAAATTGTATCTGTAAGCATCTGGATGCATTGTACTCTGTTGGTTGGACTCTCCTTATCCGATTCGGTCGGGAAGCTTTCCAAACCACATCAGAATCGGGCCCTAAGCCTATTAAGGGCTTGATTAAATCCTATGTTCAAATATAATTTAAAGTGTAATTCTTTTAAGGTTGCTGTATTTAAAACCATTAAGTCAGCTGGTAGAGTGAATGCAATTTGTTGTTTCCCATTACTGAAGTTGATTTCCGATGTTCATGCTAAGTTAGCAGTGTATCTTCTTGGTTCTTTTTCCAAGTTGTCATCTTTGATTTTACTGTCTTTTTGTCTGTTGCAACCAGCAGTCTCTGGTTGGCTGAAGGGTTGCTCCCAGCCAGGCAGAACTACCGCTCCCATCAAGGGTGGGTGAATACACTTGCTGTATAACACGTGCTCACCATTGGGTAGCTTGGCACTGAGCAGTCAGGCTCACTACAGAGGCAAGGTGTAAAGCAAAGGCACAGCAGCCACTCTTGATAAATACCCTGAGCGTCACAAACAAGACTTCACACAGGATGTATGTAAAAATGTTTATATTTAACGCACATATTCAATCATTATAACATGACCGTCATATACTTTTGGGCATAATACACATGCGGAAATATTACTAGGAGTACTGGGCCCACTCGTATTGTTATGATATCACTATTATGCAGACTGTAGATAATTCCTAATCTAACCCCCCCTCTCTCGCCCTCCAACTGAGAGAGAGCCCTCTTATACTATATATCAAAATTATACACATAAACGAAAATAGAACACTTTTTAACAGCACCGTGGTCCGAAGTCACATGGGTAAACCCAGCGTCAAAAGGTATTGTGCTTTTGGCAACAATTAACGTATCGCAGACTCCGTGGCCCAATTTTCCCTCCACCCTCTAGCACACCCTGATTGTCCTAAACCCCCGGATGATAACCAACACTGCCTCCCGGATGCTGGGCTGCATGCAGCCGAAATCACACTGTCTGGCTCCTCGGGAAGCATGTGAGCATATGTAACAGTTTTAATTGTGAAGTAGACATAAACAAGGGAGAAGTTAGTAGCTACTCTGGAAGTTCACCCGCAGGTCTCAAAACACAAAGGATTCAGACAGTCCATTAACCTGCTGCCGAACTGTCTTGGAAGCATTTCTTCAACTCAGTCAATCTCTCTTGCTACTTCCTAGCATCAAGACGTCTTCTGGAGGGGCCAGGGTTGGAGAGGGCAGCTGGCCGTCGTGAAAAGTGTCATTAAGTGAACAAACTATGAATGGGGAGTAGCACAGGGAAGCCTCTTGATAGGAGAAGGTGCCTCGATCGGTACATGCTGATCCAGGTTGTGCCCAGGCAATGACAGCACAGCACTTTGTGTACATTGGGTTAGGTCACACCAAGCACTACAGATTTCAAACACGGTGAGATGCAAATTCCGTGTCTCCCTGGAATAGAGGAACAATGACTGGTACACGTTGCAATGGATTGCACCAGGCAATTTCAGTCAGACACAGGGAAGAGATGCAATTCCGTACCTCCCTGGAAAGGAAACACCACGTCCAGTGCACAATGATATAGATGCACCAGACCAGTCCAGTCACACAGGCACAAGTTCAGCAGTGCAACATGAGGTAGAATGGGGCACTACTTTGGGTACACCTCCACCTCCCAGGGTCGCACTATGTGAATACCACATGCAATGAGCATGCAGTCTGGATGTTGCATGAGAGAGATGTGGCATGAACGGCGAAACGGGCTACGCAGGTTCCCGCAACCGCTGAATCCGCTCACTACCAACTAGCCGCTTAAGAGCGTTGTCGTCACAGCAGTACAGAAACCATACATCTTAGATCCGGGCATGATTTCTGTGGCTCCAACCTAGACAATCTGGTCTCCAGACACAAGTTTTAGTTCCACGCTCGCACCACACTACCAGTTGAGATTCAGTAGCTGAGTGGGCACTTGAAAGGGTACCAATCTCCAGATCTCACAGGCAGATGGTGTACGTCCCTCATAGAAGAGGTTTGAGATCTCCAAGAGAACAGAATACCCGGTGTCTGGCCCTTGGAGAGCACACTTCAGGGTACCACACTTAAGCAGGTCCTCGGCCCAGGCCAGCCTCTAATCGGACAGTTATACTACATTGGCAAAACAGAGTCCTCTGACAAAGTGCAACACGCAGTCCGGGTTCTCCGGCCCCACGTCCCCGCAAGCGTCTCCAACCCCTTGCTGAAGGATGGCACCCGTAGTTATACTGTTGTGTGTCATTGAAGTTCAGGGTGGTTTCGAGGTTTTTTCTTTGAACCACGGAGGTCTCCCCTAAATTGTAGGCCTGTCTGCAATGGGGCCGTAGAATGCAGATCTTATTCTTTAGTGGGGCCTTGATCCAGCCCCTAGAGGCGAATTGTCACAACCTCTACTTCAATCTATCCCATTCGGCCCTCAAATGGCAGAAGTTCGCTATTCCCATGGAGGCCCATGTTTTATGGCTGTCGATTGGGGAATGCACAGGTGTTCTTCCCTCGACCCCTGGTGTCCACTGGAGCCAGACACCATGGTCCCCGAGACTCTAGGAGCATAGAAATGTCCTTATTACATAAGTGGAATAAAAAACCAGGAGAAACCTGTTAACTTATTCGAGACCCGGATGGTAGTGTATAAACAATAAACAATGTCTCAAACGGTAATCATTTAGAGGGCAAATGCATTGAAAGAGAAACAAATCGATAAGGGAGAGACTGTAAAAAGGGAGACCACAAAGGAATTGTAAAAAAATTATAAATTCTTGTTGCTGGATGCAAGTAGTTATATCCGCACTACATTACAGTGTATGCATAAGTAACCCAATGGTAGGCGTGCACATTCGTGCTCGTGAAGGTGAACGGTGCAGTGACACAAGGTGAGGAAACAGCGTAAGCTGCGAAAAAATGTACAATTCAATTGGAGGTCACAAAAACAGTCGTTATTTACAAAGCAGTATGCAACTGCTTGAGGAGACTACAGTACCCACAGTAATGCCCGAAATTGCACTGAAGGGTTGACGGTGTTTCGACCTGTACAGTTTCAGGTCATCATCAGGACCGGGTTATGTAAATCAAGTAAGTGCTGGGGCGGTAGTGGAGGTTTCAGCTGAGAGGGATGATAAAATCCGGGGGGGTCCTAGCTGGCGCTGGAAAAAGATGAGATTGGCCAGGAGTGTCGAAATGAATCCAATAAGAGCACGTGTGCTCTAGTACATAGTCCGAGGAGGATTAGTCACTCAAAGTGGACGCTCAGTGCCGGAAGGAGTTGGGCGTAGTCAGATATCAACTGAGGGAATTAACCACATCGCTGCGGCGGCTATTCCGCCGCAGCGCTAAGAGGGCGGGGCGGCCGCATGCTGGTGACAGAACCGTGGTTGGGCTGTGCTCGTGACGGAGCGGTTCCGTCATGGCCGCGCCCGCTCAATAGAACGCGCCGCGCAGCCGCGGCGGCCGGGCCATGACGGAATCGCTCCGTCATCAGCACAGCCCAACCGCAGCTGATGACGGAGCGGTTCCGTCATCAGCATCGAACAGGTTAAAATCCAGACGGATCAGGGAGGCTGCCACATGCGGTGGCAATCCTCAGACATGCAGGTAGTCAATGACCCAGCAGAAGTATGGGAAGTAAGGCGAGTAAAGCGCACCCGTATCAGAGTCCACTGTCCATTAATATGAAACATTATGAGGCTGCTCCACTGCCATCCACTATTGCCGTCCGAAGTAATGTCAACCACTTATCCATGTTAACCTATAGGAAGAGCATGCCTCATAAGTAGTGAAAACATACACAGGTATGCCTCACTTCCTGGGCGTCCGTGCGCTATTGCGAACACTGACCTGCGATGGCAGGAGAGACTCATAGTTCCCAGCACCAGTGGTGCAAGTGCACCTGCCGGAGTCTGCACAGCCGACTGGACATGGGTTTACCCAATACGTGTGCCTGTGCGCACACACAAGCCTTTGTTGGCAGGCGACACAGATATTCATGGGCACCATGGGTGAGAGTACGTACTCACAATGGCTGCAGTGGCATGCTGCCCATTAGTTTACTCACAATAAATACCAGTGCACACCCACTGGTCTGCAATGACAGATTGGCCCGTGTTTCAGAATATGGAAGCAACGCCACTTCCCAACATGGGTAGGAAGGGCGCACACGTTTTCATTCGACAAGGAAAAGCCGGCCTCATTGCCTACCCAGCCCCTCACAACTCTGGTGTAGGGCCGAGCACACCACTCTATTTGGACCAGCCGGACATGGGTGGATCCCTTTCCGGTGCAATTGCACATTGCCGGTCAGCAATGACAGACCGGGCACCTTACCACTAGCACCATGGATGCAGGCGTGTAGACACAGGCCTGCCCTGGCAGCCCTAACCCAGAGGTTAGAGTACCGGGGATGCAGGTATATGCTCAGCAGCCCACACTGGCAGGCCGGGCACCTATCCAGAATGCCTTAGGTGCCATGGTGCATCCTCCAGTCTGTCGGGACACGTATTCAAAACATCATCAGGGCCGGTGCGCACACCCCTGTCTGCGTTGACAGGCAAGCCCATGTTATAGAACAGTCAATGTCTCTTTCTAATATTTATAGGAAGGTGCATGCACTTCCACACAGCCTTCACAGTGAGAACAGGCATAGGGCCCTGAGGCTACTCCAGAGAATTTGCAACACCCTGGAGTATCCATGGTTAGAGCCAAATTCTAAGGCAAGGGCAGCCCCATTTAGAGGGTAATGAGCTGGTGTAGATAACAGTACAATAAGTTGGCAGTGGAAGCTGCGGTCACTAGTGTGCCACACGGTCTAGCTGACTGGTGAACAGTGTGAAGAATTGATTTTGAGATGCTGGCCCTGGTGTGCAGCATGAAAATCTGACATTGGTGAACAGTGTAAAAACTGTCGTGAGCAGACGCTTTGGGACTATTGGGCAATATGAGAGCTGACATTGGAAGGCAGAGTGAGGAACTGGCAGTGTGTGACTGTGACCATGGAATCAGCAATTTGTGGTGAAGGCAATGGTGGGCAGTGTGAGGAGGTGGGCAAGGTGAGACGCTGGCACTGGTAAACAGTAAGAAAAAGTGAGGAACTCTCACTGGCGGACAGTGTGATGACCTGGCATTGGCAGTGTAAGAAGCTGGAGGCTGTAGGCCGTGTGAATAGCTGGCACTGGTGGTCAGTGTGAGGACCTGGCCACAGTAGTTAGTAAAGAGCTGACATTAACATACTGTAAGAGCTGCCGCTGGTGTGTAGTCAAATAACGAGCACTGGTGGGCAGTGTGAGGAGAATTGAGTGTCCAGGGGGAGAAGAGCCTTGCTCTTGTCACAGGGGCCATTGGCGGTGCCAGATCCGCCAATGTCTGGTGTACATTTTAAAGCACAGAGAGAGGCCAGACATTTTTTTCCCGACTTTTATATAGCACGACCTAGACCCGAAGATATCAGGTATCAGAGGGCTTTACATGAGTACCAGTCTCGCTACAGAGGGAAACATTCATTTTTGTTAGGCACATGGTTATTAAGTGATTTGCCTAGAATCACAGGCTGTTGAGCGTCGTTGCCGAGACTCGAACCGGTTCCCCAGCTTCGAGGTCGAAAGCTGTAGCTGTAAGGCTACCTCCTCTCCCCTTTGGCTGACCTCTAAAACCATAGGTGGCCTCTGGCGCTTATACTAGGGGACCGACACTTATTTTTCCTGTTAACGCATTTCCAGAGAGTAACAGAGGGAAAAACACTTAAAGCAGAAGGGAGGAGGCAAAAGCAGCACGGGTGAGAGTAAGGGGCAGGGAGCGTCTGGCAGTAGGTTCAGAGGTCTGGGATGGATTCAGCGCTGCCAGCCTTGGCATTCTACGCGCTAGCATTGACTGGGGGTGTTTTGGGCACCGGCACTCATTCTGTTGAGGATGAAGCACTGCACCAGGCCTTCCTTCGAGGCCATTCAATTTGCACTGTGGTCGGGTTCAGTAAACTGACAGTTTGTCCCCTTGGGTCCCTCCTCATCCTTGGTACCCGTTTGTTGGTTCCTTAGTCTTCCTTCAACTCCTTCCACGTTGTTCGCCTTTTCTTCTTTCATTCCGTTTCTGTCCCTTTCCCCAACCTTATGTCTCTTGCACTACATTACTTCTATTTATTTTCATTGCAGTCTCATTTTCCTTACAGTTCCAACCCCCTCACCCTTGTCCTCCGTTTATTCAACTGTACTCCACTTCTTGCATCCTTCATTCCTTCCCTCTTCCTCCTTTGCCGCACATCCTGGTCCCTAATCTCGTCTTAACTGCTTCCTCCTCCTGAAATTGCACTCCTTTGCTTCCCACCCCCGTTTCTTCATCATTGTCCTCGTGTGCCTCTCGGTCCATCCCTTCCCCACGCCCCTACTACTGTACCGTCTCCTGATTATCCCACAATACAGTAGAATTCTTCCCAAAAGGCCTCTCCTCCCGTACCTGTCTCCCTCCCCCCTTCTAGACCACACCCTCCCTCCCCCCCCCCCCAACCTATCGTGTCTCCGTTACCCCAAGCAGCCATGAAACCCTGGCTCCTCAGCCGCACACTCTCCTCCCCGCCGCCTCCCACCGGCCCCTCCTCCTCCATTTCTACTTCATTATCCCCGTCTGCCTCCAAGGATGCTGCCAGTGACATCAGGTTGGAGTGAGTCTGCAGCCTATCGGATCTGCCTGTGCTTTTTGGTCCTGCGCTTGCTGCAGAGGGATGCTGAGCCCGTGCTGCTGAGGGGCTGAGACGACCGATGCTCCGGCAGCTCCTAAACCGCGCCGTGACGGGGGCGCTGAGCCGGGCTGCTGCCGCTCCAGATAGGCAAGATGGCTCTCTGAACTAGGCACTGGCAGACGAGGCTTCATTGCTGTATGATGCCCGTATGGTCTAGGCTGGTGCGGTGCCCGTCTGAGCCACGGCCGGTGCTGGTCCGGCGCTGCAAGATGGCTGTCTACGCTGGAGCTTGCTCTGTGGTCGTGCCAACCCACTGCTGTCTGAAGACCCCCTGGTATCCCCGCTCCCGGCTCGGGTGTATGCAATGAGTGCACGTGCCTGCCACCTGCCGACGGGACAGCACTGGAGCTTCCGGCATGGGCAATGTTATGAGCTGCGTAAAGGAGCCGCGGGACTCGGTGCCTGGCGCCCACCCGGACTCTGCCTCCCCTAGGCCCTGGCAGCGACTCAAGAGGAAGCGGAGGGGCAAGAAGAGGGACGTGTCCGGTGCAGGCGCAGACGACGTCTCCCTGGAGGCTGGTAACCTCGAGGAGTGTGCACTGCCCAAGAAGTTAAAGGTCAGCCCCCTGAAGCTGGCAGAGGTGATCCATGCCCGCCTGGTGCCCGCAGAAGCCGATCCTGGGCAACTGGTGCACGTGAAGGAGATCAGCGGGGCGCAGCTGGAGACCGCCCGCTTCTGGTCAGACATCGCCAGCCTGCAGGATCCCGGTGCCAACGGCACCACCGTGATCGCCCACATCCGCGACAACCCGGCCGAGCAGGGCTGCCAGAAGGCCTTCAGCAGGCTGGTGGAGTTTGAAAGGACGGGCTCAGCCAACCGCCGGGCAGTGCTCCTGCCCATACAGAGCCACCCATCCGAGGACCCTCAGGGTGCACAGAGGAACCCTTCCAAGAAACCAGGGACCACGGGCCCGGAGAATGACGGCGATTGTAGGGCCGCAGAACCAGGCCCGGTGCTGAGAGGCGCGAGGAGGGGGGCGGGGAGTACCGGGCCAGGGCGTGCAGAGGGCAGCTCCCCGGAAGCATTGGAGGCAGACCCCCGGGCCAGGGCCGCCGGACCAGGAGACGCGCTCAGAGACTGCGGCCTGGTGTCAGAGGCAGGGCAAGGCGCTACTCCCCCCGCCCCAGCAGCGGGGTCCACCACCGGCCTCGGGCACAGGCCCGCGGGGTCCAGGGCGCGCACACACCGGGAGCCGGGCAGCGAGCGGGGCCTGAGCCCGGAGCCGGGGGACAGTGGCGTAGTCACCTGTCTGTGGCCCGAGGAGGGGACCCTGTCTGAACTGTCCACGCCCTCGCCGATGGTGGACTTCGAAAGGCCGCTGCAGAGGACGTCCCTGGAGAGCCCCGTGTGCGTCCTGGCTCCAGGCCCACCGCGCCACTCCTCACACAGCGGGGGGAGTGCGAGGGCAGGTCCGGGCTCCTCGGGCTACGGCAGCGGCCGGCATGACGCCGGGCTCCCGGACTACGACAGCGGCCGGCTCGGAGCCAAGGCCGCGGGGCCTGGCAGCGGCGGGGAGGAGGCCGCGGCCACGCTCGTGCCGGCGGAGGCGGGCTTCCCTCGCGCCGCTGACGCGCAGGCTGAGGAGGAGAGCGCTGCGGAGCCTGGCAGACAAGTGGTCAGTGGCCTTTCTGTCTGTCTGTCTGTCAAGAGTTAATTTACATAATATTCTCTCATCAACCAATAGTGTTTTATCCCCATGGCCTCGAGTATTACCCAGTGCACCACATTCGCTGTCCACCCCTTTGCTTGCAGCCAGTGCCTAGCAGAACGTCCTCCGACCTCCACTCCTTTTCTGCTGTCACATTCACACCAAAATGCTCAACGCCCTTGTAGTAAGTCTTTATCCAAATTATTCAGGTACAATAGGTTATGCTGGCTTTCCTCAGGACCGTTAATAAGTGTGGGTGCAAGTTAAAAACAATTAAGAGTGTGTGTTGGGACTATGTGTCGCACTCACTAAGGTGCTATAAGTGTGCGAGGGGATTCCCTCACCAAGCATACACCAGCGTTTTGCCGCGAATGCTCCCTGTTTGATGACGGCACTACAGGTACCCCGCAGGCCTTGACCGACAATACCGGTCATATCCCCCTGCCGAATCACTCCAGGGAGCATTTGCGGCAAAACGCTGACGCATGCTTGTTTTTAACTTGCACCCACACATATTAACGGTCCTGAGGAAAGCCAGCAAAACCTAAGGCACTGGCTTAAACATGTAGAACACAACCGGATGTAGGGGGTCTTAATTGTACCACCACAACATCCACCAGCCTTGTTTTTAACCGCTAACGGAGGCCCAGTCATTGAAATTTAATTTACCCTCGGGTACTGGGACCACTGTATAGCATTTTTAACTTCACTTTACACACCACCACACTGCACTCTCAGTAACATACCTGCTCCGTTGTAATCAGGCGTCAAAGCACACCCGGGACACATTCGGTGTCACTGGGTGGGCCCGATGATGAAGCATGCCACCAACCAGGTTGGTGGGTGAGGGCTTCATGATAAAACCTAATGGGTTTCTGTTGACAGTACAGTTTGAGTCCTATAATACAGTCACATATAGCTAGTCCTTGTTGATTACATATAAATCCCTGGGGATACGGACTAGCTTTCTAGTCTGTCTCTTACTTGAATTGCAAACAATACTACTACTGACATTACAACTAAAACAAGCCAGGACTCTTGGATTTCTCAATGTTTGTAATTTGCATATTATAAATAACAGCAATTTTTTTTATATAGTATTAAAAAGCTTCAATTCTGAAATGATGACACTGTGAAATAACTATAACGAGTTGCCGTTGCGGTTAATTAAAGGCCACTGAAGGCTGCTACTGTTGCAGAGTTAATATTTTTTCCCAGTTTGGGGTGAGAGCCTATGGGGGACCCATCTCAGCAACTGCTTTTTAGAGCTGCCGGTGCTGAGCACCGGCAGGAACCGGGCCACTTAAAGCCCCTAGAACGGCCACCTCCTATGTCACCATACTCCTTCGCATCCCCACACAGAACTCCTGCTTCCACACTGGACCCCAGGACAGGCGCTCTTTGCCTAGGGGGCCATGTCTACAACAGGCCACTTCCTCTGTCACTCCACTAACCGTGTGTCCTCACAGAGGCGCGTCTCTTGCTACAGCACTATCAATTAAGCCCCTGCGCTCTCACATAAGCAATTTCCCCTTCGCTGCATTCACATCTAAGATTTTCTTTCCCCATACAATAGGCCCCTCTCCCCCCTTGAAGCAGGGCTGCACCCGTAACTCATGTGTGCACAGGTCTCCTTCTCGAATCACTGTACCAGAGCACAAGACCCGCGCACCTGCAAACCGCTTCAGCAGAGCACACATCCATTCCTCGTCCCCACTCGGGATCCCTCCTCCTGTCACTGAAGCCACTCACAGACACCCTCTTCAGGAGAGCACACGTTCCCTCTTCGACCCTACATGGGGTCCCAGCTCCCATCTCTACGAGTGCACGAGACCCACGCATTTGCAGATCCCTTCATCAGAGCTCACGCTCCCTCTTTACGTCTACACAGGGTGCCTGCTCCCGCCTGCGTGCCAGTGCACAAGATGCACCCTGGAATGTGCAAAACCCGTCAGTAGATCGCACATCCCCTGTTCACGTCTGTCTGCACAACGCTAACAAGACCCACAAACGCCAAACCCCTCATCTGCGCTCACAAGTAGTGCTTATCCTTACACCAAATAAAACCGCATGAGTGGTCCAGCCAGAGCAGAGTTAGGGGAGCAGCCTGGTCCCCTCTATCGCTCTTACACAGGAACTCTTCTTGACAGTACCACAAAAATACTTGAAAAACTGAGAGAAATATATTTTTATCCATCTCAACTCCTCGGCAACTGCTGTCCCTGGGTGTCCCCAGTAACTAATGGACAGTGTTCACTTAACACTTGTGTAGCTCTTGTCTGAGAACTGCTTCGATCATATACGTGTATTGCAAATGTGAAGAGAGTTACAGTGAGGCAGGGCTGTGATGCTGCAAATGATGTGTTCTGCCCCTGTTGGAAACAATCTGCCCATGACTTCAGTGTCCATGACTCAGACTTCTCTCCTTCAGTCCGCTTTCCTCAGTAACCTCTCGTGCCTTCCTCTCCAGATCTCCGACATCTATGTGAGTGGCGAGTCAGGGGACATGTCAGCCAAGGAGAAGCTGCTCCTGTGGACGCAGAAGATGACGGCCGGGTACACCGGAGTCCGTTGCACCAACTTCTCCTCGTGCTGGAATGATGGAAAAATGTTCAATGCAATAATTCACAGATACAGGTACCTTGCATCCGGGGGTCTGTAGGGCTGTCCATAGTGTCTGTCTGCTGCATTCGACTGCCAGCACTGTGCCCCAGCACTGCGTTCTATCCGTACACACAGGTATCACCACTGTGTACCTGTGATGTGCATTGATATCAGCACTGCTTTGTAAAACGGTGAAAGCACTGTTTACCTTTTGTGTGTGATGATTTCACTGCTGTACACCTCCTGTATGTGAAAGTGCCAGCATTTCTACCTCCTGAGTAGTAACGGTTCTGATAACAGTCCGCAGTGCGTGACTGCCCAGTGTGTTTCTGATCGTGTCATCCCTGTGTTCCTGTAGTGCATGTGATTGGGTGTTCGGCGGTCTCCGCTTTTTGTCTCTGGTCTCTGTGTGTATAAAAGTGCCAGAGGGGTGTCAGACAAGTGTCTCTTTTCTGGGTGTTGTTGGGAATCACCTGATTATGGGACCGTGCCCTTGCTCTTTGTGTACTAGACCCTATAAGCACGTCAGCACTGTGTTCCAGCTCTGTGTGTATTTGACCATCTAAGCTCGTCAGCACCGTCTTCCTGCTCTGTGTGCATTTGACCCTATAAGCTCGTCAGCGCTGTCTTCCTGCTCTGTGTGTATTTGACCCTCATAGCACGTCAGCACTGTCTTCCTGCTCTGTGTGTATTTGACCCTATAAGCTCGTCAGCACTGTCTTCCTGCATTGTGTGTATTTGATCCTTATAGCACGTCAGCACTGTCTTCCTGCTCTGTGTGTATTTGACCCTATAAGCACGTCAGCACCGTCTTCCTGCTCTGTGTGTATTTGACCCTATAAGCTCGTCAGTGCTGTCTTCCTGATCTGTGTGTATTTGACCCTTATAGCACGTCAGCACTGTCTTCCTGCTCTGTGTGTATTTGACCCTATAAGCTCGTCAGCACTGTCTTCCTGCATTGTGTGTATTTGATCCTATAAGCACGTCAGCACCGTCTTCCTGCTCTGTGTGTATTTGACCCCATAAGCTCGTCAGCACTGTCTTCCTGCTCTGTGTGTATTTGACCCTATAAGCTCGTCAGCGCTGTCTTCCTGCTCTGTGTGTATTTGACCATATACGCTCGACAGCACTGTCTTCCAGCTCTGTGTGTATTTGACCCTATAAGCTCGTCAGCACTGTCTTCCTGCTCTGTGTGTATTTGATCCTATAAGCTCGTCAGCACTGTCTTCCTGCTGTGTGTGTATTTGACCCTATAAGCTCGTCAGCACTGTCTTCCTGCATTGTGTGTATTTGATCCTATAAGCACGTCAGCACCGTCTTCCTGCTCTGTGTGTATTTGACCCTATAAGCTTGTCAGCACTGTCTTCCTGCATTGTGTGTATTTGATCCTATAAGCACGTCAGCGCTGTCTTCCTGCTCTGTGTGTATTTGACCCTATAAGCTCGTCAGCGCTGTCTTCCTGCTCTGTGTGTATTTGACCATATACACTCGTCAGCACGGTCTTCCAGCTCTGTGTGTATGTGACCCTATAAGCTCGTCAGCACTGTCTTCCTGCTCTGTGTGTATTTGATCCTATAAGCTCGTCAGCACTGTCTTCCTGCTGTGTGTGTATTTGACCCTCTAAGCTCGTCAGCACTGTCTTCCTGCATTGTGTGTATTTGATCCTATAAGCACGTCAGCACCGTCTTCCTGCTCTGTGTGTATTTGACCCTATAAGCTCGTCAGCACTGTCTTCCTGCATTGTGTGTATTTGATCCTATAAGCACGTCAGCACCGTCTTCCTGCTCTGTGTGTATTTGACCCTATAAGCTCGTCAGCGCTGTCTTCCTGCATTGTGTGTATTTGACCCTTATAGCACGTCAGCACTGTCTTCCTGCTCTGTGTGTATTTGACCCTATAAGCTCGTCAGCACTGTCTTCCTGCATTGTGTGTATTTGATCCTATAAGCACGTCAGCACCGTCTTCCTGCTCTGTGTGTATTTGACCCTATAAGCTCGTCAGCGCTGTCTTCCTGCATTGTGTGTATTTGACCCTTATAGCACGTCAGCACTGTCTTCCTGCTCTGTGTGTATTTGACCCTATAAGCTCGTCAGCGCTGTCTTCCTGCTCTGTTTGTATTTGACCCTTATAGCACGGTAGCGCTGTCTTCCTGCTATGTGTGTATTTGACCCTATAAGCTCGTCAGCGCTGTCTTCCTGCTCTGTGTGTATTTGACCCTTATAGCACGTCAGCACTGTCTTCCTGCTCTGTGTGTATTTGACCCTATAAGCTCGTCAGCACTGTCTTCCTGCATTGTGTGTATTTGACCCTTATAGCACGTCAGCACTGTCTTCCTGCTCTGTGTGTATTTGATCCTATAAGCTCGTCAGCGCTGTCTTCCTGCTCTGTTTGTATTTGACCCTTATAGCACGGTAGCGCTGTCTTCCTGCTATGTGTGTATTTGACCCTATAAGCTCGTCAGCGCTGTCTTCCTGCTCTGTGTGTATTTGACCCTTATAGCACGTCAGCACTGTCTTCCTGCTCTGTGTGTATTTGACCCTATAAGCACGTCAGCACTGTCTTCCTGCTCTGTGTGTTTTTGACCCTATAAGCACGTCAGCACTGTGTTCCAGCTCTGTGTGTATTTGACCCTTATAGCACGTCAGCACGGTCTTCCAGCTCTGTGTGTATTTGACCCTATAAGCTCGTCAGCACTGTCTTCCTGCTGTGTGTGTATTTGACCCTCTAAGCTCGTCAGCACTGTCTTCCTGCATTGTGTGTATTTGATCCTATAAGCACGTCAGCACCGTCTTCCTGCTCTGTGTGTATTTGACCCTATAAGCTTGTCAGCACTGTCTTCCTGCATTGTGTGTATTTGATCCTATAAGCACGTCAGCGCTGTCTTCCTGCTCTGTGTGTATTTGACCCTATAAGCTCGTCAGCGCTGTCTTCCTGCTCTGTGTGTATTTGACCATATACGCTCGTCAGCACGGTCTTCCAGCTCTGTGTGTATGTGACCCTATAAGCTCGTCAGCACTGTCTTCCTGCTCTGTGTGTATTTGATCCTATAAGCTCGTCAGCACTGTCTTCCTGCTGTGTGTGTATTTGACCCTCTAAGCTCGTCAGCACGGTCTTCCTGCATTGTGTGTATTTGATCCTATAAGCAAGTCAGCACCGTCTTCCTGCTCTGTGTGTATTTGACCCTATAAGCTCGTCAGCACTGTCTTCCTGCATTGTGTGTATTTGATCCTATAAGCACGTCAGCACCATCTTCCTGCTCTGTGTGTATTTGACCCTATAAGCTCGTCAGCGCTGTCTTCCTGCATTGTGTGTATTTGACCCTTATAGCACGCCAGCACTGTCTTCCTGCTCTGTGTGTATTTGACCCTATAAGCTCGTCAGCACTGTCTTCCTGCATTGTGTGTATTTGATCCTATAAGCACGTCAGCACCGTCTTCCTGCTCTGTGTGTATTTGACCCTATAAGCTCGTCAGCGCTGTCTTCCTGCATTGTGTGTATTTGACCCTTATAGCACGTCAGCACTGTCTTCCTGCTCTGTGTGTATTTGACCCTATAAGCTCGTCAGCGCTGTCTTCCTGCTCTGTTTGTATTTGACCCTTATAGCACGGTAGCTCTGTCTTCCTGCTCTGTGTGTATTTGACCCTATAAGCTCGTCAGCGCTGTCTTCCTGCTCTGTGTGTATTTGACCCTTATAGCACGTCAGCACTGTCTTCCTGCTCTGTGTGTATTTGACCCTATAAGCTCGTCAGCACTGTCTTCCTGCTCTGTGTGTATTTGACCCTATAAGCTCGTCAGCACTGTCTTCCTGCATTGTGTGTATTTGACCCTTCTAGCACGTCAGCACTGTCTTCCTGCTCTGTGTGTATTTGATCCTATAAGCTCGTCAGCGCTGTCTTCCTGCTCTGTGTGTATTTGACCCTATAAGCACGTCAGCACTGTCTTCCTGCTCTGTGTGTATTTGACCCTATAAGCACGTCAGCACTGTGTTCCAGCTCTGTGTGTATTTGACCCTTATAGCACGTCAGCACAGTCTTCCAGCTCTGTGTGTATGTGACCCTATAAGCACGTCAGCACCGTCTTCCTGCTCTGTGTGTATTTGACCCTATAAGCTCGTCAGCACTGTCTTCCAGCTCTGTGTGTATGTGACCCTATAAGCACGTCAGCACCGTCTTCCTGCTCTGTGTGTATTTGACCCTATAAGCTCGTCAGCGCTGTCTTCCTGCTCTGTGTGTATTTGACCCTATAAGCTCGTCAGCACTGTCTTCCTGCTCTGTGTGTATTTGACCCTATAAGCTCGTCAGCACTGTCTTCCTGCATTGTGTGTATTTGATCCTATAAGCACGTCAGCACTGTGTCCAGCTCTGTGTGTATTTGACCCTATAAGCTCGTCAGCACCGTCTTCCTGCTCTGTGCGTATTTGACCCTATAAGCTCGTCAGCACTGTGTTCCAGCTCTGTGTTTATTTGACCCTATAAGCTCGTCAGCACTGTCTTCCTGCATTGTGTGTATTCGATCCTATAAGCTCGTCAGCACTGTGGTCCAGCTCTGTGTGTATATGAGCACATAGGGATATGTCTCTTTTGATTTGAGTTACAAGCTGGCCCCACTTTGTGTGTTTTGTTATTGGCACTGTATGCCTGATCTGTGTGTGTATGGTTGTCCGAGGACAGCTGCCTAGCACCGCTCCTCTGTTTGGGCAACAGTGACATCCCTCTGCCCCGCTATGTTTGTACTTATGTGTGTGCGTGTGTCTGCACTAGTCCCTTCTATATATATTTGTGTGTCTCTAGGTGTCCGTACCATAACTTTGCTCTTTATGTAGTTGGGTATATGATGACGAGAATCAGTGTCTACTGTGCATTTCTTGCTTTGTATATTTAGACATCTAACAAAAGAACTCTGTGCCCCTGCTTTGTGTGTGTTGTCTTAGGTGTCAAACTTGTGTTCCTGTTCTGTGTGTATATTAATCAGTATTTTTATAGCTTAGAGGTATTACTTACCCCCAGGGGTATCTGGGCCCTGAGGGGGTTGGTTCTCCGTCGAAAAGCCAGGTCTTGAGTTCCTTTCTGAATTCCGCCAGGGAGGGTGCTTTTCGGAGGTGGAGTGGGAAGTTATTCCAGGTCTTGGCGGCGATGTAGGAGATTGATGTCAGCATTGTGTGACTGCTCTCTTTATTTTTGTGTGTCTCGGATGGTTTGCATTGCGTCCCCACTCCATGTGTGTATTTGGGTGCCTAAGGTTGTCAGCAGTGGTCTTATAAATGCAGCAGCACTGTGTTCCTGGTCAATGACAATTTGGTTTGCGTGAGGGTGTCCTATCCTGCTCTCAGTTTTGACTTATGGAGTTTTGATTCTGTTTGTTTCCTGCAGACCGGATCTGGTGGACATGGAACGGGTCGAGATTCAGAGTAACCAAGAGAATTTGGAGCAGGCCTTCGAAATCGCAGAAAGGCTGGGGGTCACCCGCCTTCTAGACACTGAAGGTGAGAGAGCCTCTGATCCAAGGAGGCCATTGGAGCAACTACAGAAGAAATGTAGTGCCTCCTTGAAATACTACATGCTGAGGTGTGCACAGATAATTAAAGGAGCCATCGCTGTCCTTCTCTTCCTAACTCGTACCCTTTTTTCCAGATGTGGATGTTGCATCCCCCGACGAGAAGTCTGTTATCACTTACGTGTCCTCCATCTATGATGCCTTCCCCAAAGTACCAGAGGGTGCTGAGGGAATCAGTGCCACAGTGAGTACATATCACTCCAATAAACTTTTCCCTAATGATCAGCAGTTGGAGTAACTCCATCTCTTCTTTTCTGGCTATACTCCTAAGACTGCTGTGGGTTTGTGGTGTTTATCAGGAACATTTTGCAGAATCTCCTCATTGCGTTCTAGTGGTGACTGGACAGATCGGTGTGAATCATCTTTTCAATCTTTACTCTTTCCTAGGAAGTTGACACTCGGTGGCAGGAATATCAGAACAGAGTTGATTCGCTCATTCGGTGGATCAAACAACACACGATCCTGATGTCCGACAAATCCTTCCCACAGAACCCTATCGAGTTAAAAGTAAGTTTGAGTGCAAGGTTCGATACTTAGTAAAGGGTCAACATAGGAAAACACTTGGAAATGTGGCACTTTGTGGGAATAGTAGAACACAGCTAAATTTTACTTCTTGGGATGAGTTTGGAGAGGAGCAGACAGCGGCATACTTGCCTACCAAGTCAATGGACGGATATTTGACTTCAGATCCTTCAGTGCTGCTTCCAGGTTCATTGAGAACTAATTTACACCTAAAGGACACTACCCCCTCTCCCCAGCCAAGCAAGGAGCCTCTCCATGAAAGCCAATTAAATGCACTTTTTTATTCCCATAGTGAAAGTTAAAGACAAAGGGGTTGAGAAAGGGCTTGTCTGTGACACATGCTAGATTACAACACTTTTCTCTAAGTCATCTAGTCAAACAAGAGACCAAAAGATTTCCTTTTTTATGCCCAGATCATGTCTGCACATTGGCATTTGTGGTTGGAAACATGGCAAGTATTGTTTAACTGTACTACATGTGCACACTGGTTGGCATGCTGGTGGCTGCCGAATCCAGAACCTTCATTGTGGAAAGTGCTGTTTTGATGCTGCATTGAGCGTAGGAGGGTGGCGCTGCCACTCCATGATGTGTCAGCAGAATGCAGAACAATTTTGAGGCCCGTCTCTTGGAGCAGGTCGAATGATTTGAGGGATCATCGAAAAGTAGAGGAGCAGTGCTGAGGGACAGATGCCCTGTGGGGCAGAGAGACATATTTGAGGATGAGGGTAGGTCGGTTGGTGTGTGGGGCAGGTGACCAGGTAATGGCTGCCTGTGTTAGGCATTTAAGGATGGAGAGTGTGCATAACATGGTCATGGCCTACACCCCTCGTGTTGCTGATCTTAGAGTTTTGATGCCTGTAGTGTCTGTTCCAGGGGCTACATAAATAGTATGTACACCTTCCTACCATTTTAATTAATTTTTTACCAACAATACAAACATAAACTGCAGTCCAAATAAACTGTCCTCAAACCTTCCAGAAATCCTTAAATAGTGAGTAACCACCTTCTAAATTCTTTTCATTCCAAAACATTAACAGTTTTTATACCCCATGTTTCTTAGCTCTTTATAAGGCGCTATGTTCAGACCTTCTTGTAAAATGTATATGATACAATCATAAGAAGCAATGTGGAGAGACCACTGCATCTAAAATAAGAGCTTCATTTACACTGTTTACATAAAAAAATATGGCAAGTAATATCTTTAAGTGAAAAAACATTTAATGTTCTTAAAATTGAATTGTAAAAAAAGGTAGTGTCAAAATGAGAAATGCTCCTTCTTTTATATCCTGGTTCAGTTTTCCTACCGCTTACTTTGGCTATTGTTGAGTCACCATTTACTTCACCCTGTAAAGAGTAAAATAATGCACTATAGATCCACATCACAATCTTACAAAAGGCGATTCTCTGTCCTATTCAGTGGTATTTGGTGGTTTATCGAGGGCTACCTAACAGTAGTGAATCCCTCTAAACAAATCCATTTGTAGACCCGAAAGCCCCTTAACGTCTCCAAGTACTTCAAGAATAATGATGTACCCTATTTCTTGACTATCTAAGAACGTGGCCTTCCTTGTAGTGGAGCTTAAATGTATGTTGCAGTTATTCTGGGAAGTGGGGGTTGTGGGGCAGGGATACGGTTTGAACAAGCAAGGCCTTGGAAGCTCTTGCAAGCCCTGTTCAGCTCATAATACCCTCCAAACATAAACTAGCACCTTCCATCTAATTGTTTTTAATGTTTTGGGGTTGCGCCCCGAAAATGCATTATTCCAGAGGCGATATGAGAAGCTCAAACAATTTTGCACTGTCCCCACTGGGATGGTTTATAAATAAATGCCATCTCCTCACAGCAGCTGCCAAGAAGTAGAGTTTCACACAGGGAAGGGTGTCCCCATAATTTTGGGCAAATTAATATTATCGGGGTGGTATGTCATTGGTTTGATTGCCATGTAACTGAATTGAACCTCAAGTGGACCTTTACAAAATAGGAACAGGGAATACATGTGGAAGAGTAATCTATTTAGGTTCAGTTTCTTCTATCTTTCAAACCAGACTGTAATGTTATGTAAGTCTTTCAGGAAAATGTCTTTAAAGTTTAAACAGACCTTTGAACTTGGATGCAGTTTCTAATCCTTAGTATTTCATTTGCTTAGTGGTGTGAGCAATTTCTTGATCTGGCTCGTGTTGACGATCCATGTCACTAGGCTTTTGACATGGAATGTCATTGTGTGTAGAATGTCGTAGCACTTGTATATGTTGTGTCGTGGGGTGAGCAAAACATTGGATGCTCTAACATGACTTTCGAGCCTTGATAATTGTGTCTTTTCCTTTAGGCACTTTATAATCAATATGTACACTTTAAAGAAACTGAAATACCCGCCAAGGAAGAAGAAAAGAGTTGGATCGAGAAGTTATATAAATTATTAGAGGTAAGAGTGGTCACTATTAATGGGATGTTAAAATCTGCCAAACTGGAGAAGAGGCAGATGTATGTGGAATCCATTCCTGAACCGTTCTCCAAGGATAATTGAGTTAGATACACAGCAGCCTTTTAAGAGGGCAGCAAGCAGCAGGGTCATGCCCCAGCGCTATACAGTGAAAGTATCTGTTTAACCCTGTGAAACTGGGACTTTGAGCACTGGACTTTTCTCCATAGGTAATGATTATTTAAAAAACTTGTTTGTACCAGTTGTCTTTTTGCTTCTATCAAAGTTTTGGTGGTCTAGTCTTTTGCTGCTTTTTCGTGTTGTTTTTTCTTCAGCACGTAGTCTGCCATTAGTATGGCTTCATAGCACCATTAGACAACATGGTGGTACTTCAGCAAGCAGTTCTAGGTTTTTCATAACATCCGAGTCATACTATGAAGATATTTTGTGAGTATTTTGTTTTTGTCCTGCATGAAATTGTGGTCAATTATTTTTCTTGCAGATTTGTTGCAATATTAGATACAATGTGTATTATAAAAATGGAAGTGTCTTTTCATGGCACTGCGCATCAGTGACAGAAAAAGCATCAAATGCCATTATGTAATTATTAGCACATTAGAACCTTAACACACCCACAGCTAACTTCAATGGAAATGACCAGAAATTTGAGGTGTCAGAGTGAAGGTGGTGCCAATAACCATAATTTGTAAATTTCTGTGATTGTTAGTGTCTAGATTACATTCGAAACATAATATGCTTTAGAAGTCTTTTTTCGGGTATTGTATTGATCGATGGAAAAATGAATGTTTAATACCTAATTTCATTGAAATACACATGATAGAAAGATAGTATGGCCTGAGGTCCTCAGGACAACAAAGTGATTTCTGACTAGTTCCTTCAGACATCTTCAGGATGATAAGCCTCATGTAATTTTGGGTTTACATCTTGAAGGTCCTCTGAAGTTTTTTTTTCTTTCTTTAAACTTTCTGTGGTTTCTGAGTTGGCACCTAGGGTATCTTTGAGGTGATGAATACCTCTCATGGTTTGTGGGTTGGTGCCTCAGAGGCTGTCATGATGATGCAGCCTCTACTGAAGACTTTATCAAGTTTGCAATCTATCCGGGGCATCCTCAGATGTCCACGGGATGACAGAGGCCTTTGGTGGTTTATGGAATGACACACACAAGTGTTCAGTAAATAATGGCATTTGACGTTTTTTTGGTTGATGCCTCATAGATCCTCAGGGTTTCAGTGATGCCACCAGTGTCTCTGAGATCCTTGGAACATCTTGGTGGTGCTCTCGATGATAACTGCTTCTGACGATGTCTTGGTTTTGACCTTTTTGGTGCTGCAGGCTTTTATGATCTTGCTTAATTTCGGGAACAGTGCTTTAGACATGTTTGGGGCGATAATGACCTTATACTGGGTTGGTCTCTTATTGGAGAGGGAGAGATTTGAGGGTGTGATGGCCCCCTGTTGGCTTCTAGGTTGGTATCTCAAGAGATGCTGAGGGCGATGAGGACCTGAAGAGAGCTTCTCATTTTCTTCTTTCTGTTTCAGGGCTTTAGATGTGAAGGGTGATGAAACCCTTTCGTGATTTCCATATTAATACCTAAAAGGTGCTTGGAACAAGAAAAGCCTCTTGTAGTTCTCTGGATGGTTGCCTGAGTGTTGCTCATGCATGTGAAACTCTTATTTGTTTTTATTTTTAGGTCTGGATTGAATTTGGACGTCTTAAGCTGCCCCCAGGCTGCCACCCTAATGATGTCGAAGAGGAGTGGGCCATGCTAATTGTGGAGATGCTGGAGCGGGAGAAGGCTCTACGCCCAGCCGTGGAAAAGTCAGTAGGTTTTTAAGGAGTCTTGCACTTATCTCTTTGTCTTTTATGGACTCTGGCTAACCTCCCTCTTCTGTGTAGGTTAGAGCTCCTGCTCCAGATCGCAAACAAAATCCAGAATGGTGCACTGAGCTGTGAAGAGAAACTGACCCTTGCAAGGAATACCCTGCAAGCTGTGAGTCCTCACCTCTCTCAAATATTCCTCTAATGTGTGGTCATCTTTCCTCAGCTACCTTCCTTATCTGGTCCCGTCGCTCTACTGCTCTGTTTGTGGCCTCTGAGTTCCTCACTGCATTTTCACGTCTTTGCAGCTGTGTCCACTCTCTACCCTCTACCCTGCTGTTTCCTGGCTGCCCTTCCTCTGTGCATTTGTTTCACCACTCTTTCCTCTCCTAGCACTTCTGTTTCTAATGTCCATCCTTTTTATTTTTTATCCTTTGTTTTTTTTCTCTGTCCTATAATAGCATTACCCTGTTCTCTATTTTTTTTAAATCTTTAAAGTTTTTACTTGCCCTTCCTATTCATACCTTCTCTCTGCTCTCAGTTTCTAGCCTGCTTTTCTCTATACGTTTTTGCCTTTCTTTATCTGTCTCTCACGTTCAGCGCATTGTGTCCATTCTTCTTTCTCTGATTTACATTTTCTCTTTCAGTTTACCACATCCATTGCAGTTACTTCAGGCCTAAGCACAATGTTCCTTTTTGTGTTTAATACCCTGACTGTGAGTCAGTCATCACTTTGATATGTCTCATGCACTCTCTTCAGCAGAGAATACCCTTATTTAAGCCCGGTGTGCTTTTAACCTCTTTTAATTCTTCCCTTGCCATCTGTCAATTTGTGCAGCGCCCCGGTCATCCCTTTTCTCTCTACCAATGACTCTTTTTTTGTATGAATAGAGCCTGTTTCATGTTCCCAGTTAGGTTTAAATTCTGGATTTTTGGAGAACAGAGGCCTGACAAAGGTTTAGCAAGTTCCACTTTCATTGCCTGAAAATATGACTGTTAAAACCCTGCACAAATAAATAAAATGCATCTCCAAAAGAAACTCTTTTTAGGTCTCGCCTGAGACAGCGCATGCGCTGCATCTTCGAGACATTTAGTAAGTGGCTTTTAAAAGTGCCACCAGAGGCTTTTGCTGGCTTAGAGCTTGCGCTCACGAGCTCGTGCACAGCTGCCATCTGTGCTTTTTATTGCTGTAATCAGGCTCCTCTGCTTGCACTACCCTCCTTCCTTTTCCCCCTCCCTCCTGGTCAGCTTCATTTCTGTGTTCTAGCTGTGAATCATGCTCCTCTGCTCGCACTCCCCCTCCCTCTTTGTCGGTTTCATTTGTGTCTTCTATCACTGTGAATGCTCCTGCTACCACCAGGCACATACACCATCAGTCGTCAGTGCGCGCTTCCACCAGGCACACACACCACCAGCCGTCAGTGCTCACTTCCACAAGGCACACACACCACCAGCCATCAGTGCATGCTTTCACCAGGCACACACACACCACCAGCCATCTGTGCACGCTTTCACCGGGCTCACACACCACCAGCCGCCAGTGCACGCTTTCACTGGGCACACACACCACCAGATGTCCGTTCACACTTCCACCGGGCACATACACCACCAGCTGTCAGTGCACGCTTCCACCAGGTACACACACACCACCAGCCATCAGTGCACGCTTCCACCAGGCACACACACCCACCACCAGCCGTCAGTGCACACTTCCACCAGGCACACACACCACCAGCCGTCAGTGCACACTTTGACCAGGCACACACACTACCAGCCGTCACACACTACCAGCCATCGTTGCACGCTTCCACCAGGCACACACACTCACTACCAGCCGTCGGTTCACACTTTCACCGGGCGCACACACCAGCAGCCGTCGGTGCACGCTTTCACCAGGCACACACACTACCAGCCGTCACACACTACCAGCCGTCGGTGCATGCTTCCACCAGGCACACACCACCAAAAGTCAGTGCACGCTTTCACCAGGCACACACAGACCACCAGCCGTCAGTGCACGCTTCCACCAGGTACACACACCACCAGCAATCAGTGCACGTTTCCACCAGGCACACACACCATCAGCAATCAGTGCACGCTTCCACCAGGCGCACACACCACCAGCCGCCAGTGCACGCTTCCACCAGGCACACACATCAACAGCTGTCAGTGCACACTTTCACCAGGCACACACATCACCAGCCGTCAGTGCACGCTTTCACCAGGCACACACCACCAGCCGTCAGTGCAGCAGGCAGGCTCTTCTCAGAGTTTCTTGGTAAATATGTGTTTGATCCCTGGGAGGGAGTGGGTCGAGTTTCCTTAAACCATGCTGAGTATGCAGATGCAGTGCATGAACTCCTGTGTGAGTGAGTCGTGCTGCCTGGGGCTCACTCACTCTACACTTGTAAATTGCGCCCGCACCAGGCTTTTTCTCATTTACAAAGTTTGGCGCATGCACACAGCTAGGCAGCCCCCACACCCCCGGGAACGACTGCTTCCTACAACCAGAATGGAAACAACATTCAGAGCAATGAAAACAAGTTCATTTGCTGCAAAGAACTGTTAACAAAAACCATGTCCAGCTATTGTAGATCTGGCAACTTAAACAAAACAGCAACAAAAAACAAACAAGCACTGGCATAGCCAATAGGTCTCGCTTTTTGGACCCTATAAGTATTTGATTATGCAGCAGAAAATCCTTGGTGCAACACCACCAACTGTTGCATGGCTAAACACTTATAAGGTCCCAAATGCGAGACCTATTGGCTATGCCAATGCTTGTTGTATTAGAGGTAGTGGATAGAGTGCTTGTCACCCTTTCCGATATACAAGTAGATGGCACAGTTAAACAAGAAATGTATTTCAATGCAGTACTAAAAAGTTCTTTAATAAATTAAATGTGTACTAAATGTAAAGCCTAAAGCACTTCAAAACTCGTATCTGATAAAAGCACCCACTAACAGCTTTCCTTCAGGCTGCCCCGGAGGCACCCTGGACTTTAATAAATGGAGGCCAAATGAGATTGGGTGGCTTTCCGCTATTTGGAGTAAACCGTTCCCCACTGATAAATTAGTCTGGACAAGATTCACTTGCTGGAGGCAAAGTCTATTTTTTGTCTCATTGCATTTCTCAGAGCAAATTAGATGAGTGGAGATTCAGGTTTTAAATCATGCGTTTTAGATCGCATACTGTGCAATGCCATTCATTCTTGAATTTAGAATACTACAACTTGTTTCATAGTCTGATTTAGAATCGAGCATGCACAGAATGACCCATGATCGTGATCCCCCGAAACCCACAGTACGGTAGCACATAGGCTTCCACTTCAGATTATTTGATTTCAGTTTCGGAGATGAAATTGTGTGTTCAATGTGGAAACTTGAAAATAAAACTTTTGTCACTGGTGTGGCACTGAGGAATTACTGTTTATGAAAGAAATCCTTGAGAGGTCAGTATTGCGCCAGAAATACTCCCACCAAAATTACAGGCCATATGAGGATGACTCAGAGGTGGGTGGGGTATGGGAAATATGTCTTTTTAATTCTTCATCAATTGCTCTGAGAGGTTGGCACAGTTTAGTCCGCTTCAGGTTTGTAATGTGTGCCTTCCTCAAGACAACAATTAATTGAATTGTCTGGCATGACAAACGTGAGATTAAAAAGAATGTTTGTCAGCTTCTTTGTTGGCTCTCTTCGCTGCTGCGGAAAGGTTGTGAATGAGAAATTGGCACAGCGGTGCATATGAAGAGTTTCAAAGTGATGCTGAAATTGGGGTACAGTACAACCCTTCTGATGTAGTCGACCCGGAGGAAGAGGATCAAGGGTAGTCATATTTAGAATATGGAGAACCTGGTCCATGAAATATTGAAAGAAGTAAAGCTCCTTCTAAACCCAACGGGTGAGGTACAGATGATCTGGACACACAGTGAGACTCTAGAAAGGAGGTAGGTGAGTTGTAGAGCGTACTCTAAAAGAAGATCGACACACAATGGTGATTGGCCTCAAAATAATTCTCAGCACCTGTAAAACAATAGTCTTAAAACGAACAAGGTTTTTCTATAGCTGAAAAAAAAGACTCCACTCTATTCGTGCAGTGAGAAGAAACACAGGATTACAGACAAAAATGCATTTATGTAGATCTTGAGATGGCACAATATCTCAAAAACATCTGGATTCCAAGGAGGACAAGGAACCACACCACTCCTTAGGCAGCAGACAACACTGCATGGACAAAAACTAAGAGAAATATACATTTTGAGGAAGCTATTGAACCTGCGTTGGATAAGTCTAAGTCAAAAGAGGAAACAACCCCATGGGATACACCACCATATTCATCCATCTGTACCTCAGTATCCAAATTCAGAGGCAAAGACCAAGCACATGAGTAGCATCACACACAGATGAGGGAATGATGCATGAGGCACTTCTATCATGGAATTTTAAGCATGTTTCCTCATTTATGGAGAAATGTGTAGGAGGAAGGTGTCCTCATAGAAAATGTATCTACTGCAAAAACATTTCAGTGTTTACCCATTTTGAAAATAGTTTGGGAAAGCACATCAGAAATCTTCATAAAGATAATTCAGATGGATACTTCTGTGCAGATTCCTTACCTTGGAACACTCCCCAGGTGTCAGACTGGGTATGAAAATCTTTTCTCCGTGGCTTGCTCTTCCTCACTATAGATGATGCCTTTTACATTGATCTAAAGAATGAAAGTGGGCTTGACACCTTGCTTGAGACAGAGGCTAATTCACCACTTAGGCCACCAAAGGAAGAGAGTTCCTCCTTTGCAGTGGTGGTTCGGAGGACAGCTGCAGCTCTAGAATTACAGCTATCCTTCGTTGAGACCAAAACAGAGATCTTTACTGAGATCTTACAGCTTTGGCCATCTACTTCAGAGCCCTTCCTTTCCTTTAACTGTGCTCTTAGTAATAGCTTGATGGCTCTGTGGTCACAGCCTTGCCCTCCTGTGAATGGGCAGGTGGCCAGGCATCATAAACTCGCACCTGATGACCTAGGTTTTCTCACCAAGCATCCCACTCCAGACAGACTGGCCTCCACCAGCAGAGTGAATCCAACCACTCTTCCAAACAGGGAACCCAAGAGGCTTTTGATAAGCAAATGTTTTCTTCGACCAGTCGAATAGTACAATTCAGTACAAAAATCTGGTTTGTTTGCTGGGTTGTTACACACATGGCCTAGGGGCCATGGCTAGTGAGATCTTGCCAGCAGTCCCAGAGAATTTTAGAGCCTCTTTGCGTCATACAATTCGTGATTAACATAACGCAACCAAATATGTAATCTGCACAGTTCGGGATAATGTGAATCGCCTGACTGTAGGAGCTAGCGTTGTACTTCATAGACCTGCGTGGATATATTCCACAGGATTTTCCAGCGATGTACAGGTTCTGCCTTTTCGGTGACAGGGCAGAATCTGTTAGAACCCTTTGGACAGTAGAACTATGGCATGCTCTTTTCGTCCGTTTCACCCCTGCTAAACATTTCCTGCATCAGTCCAGAAAGGTTAGAGGTTATTCCAGAGGGCAGTCATATACACAAAGCCAACTTTTGCAACCGGTGCAGGAGGCACCCCAGTCCTTTTGAGGACGTGGGTCAGGCAGGCAGCATCACGGCCAGCAAAGGTGTTCATCCTTAAATTCCTTTTCCCCCTCCTGCAATACCCGCTTATCCTTTTAGTTCCTTAGTGGTGAATGCCCAACTGGTGGGGAGGAGGATTTGACATTTCTTCCTGGGTTGGCGATCCATCACATCATACAGATGGATCAAAACTAATAGTTCAAAATGACTTTGTCCTACCTTTTTTGTTTCTATCCCCTCCCACTGTTGCTCCCACACCAGAGCGCATTTCTTATGAACACCTGTCCATTATGTTACAGGAAGTTTAGCTATTTTTCTCCAAGGGTGACATCAAGGGGGTTCCAGACTAAGAAAGAGGAAAGGGTTGTTACTCTTGCTGTTTCTTTTTTTCCAAAGAAGAACAAAGGGCTCATGCCTATTTTGGACCTTTGAATGCCTTCCTTTAGGAGGACAAATTCAAAATTCTCAAACTGGCCCATAGCCTGTCTGCTCTGGACCTAAATGACTGAATGATGTCCTTGGACCTACAGGATGCATATTTTCAAATACCCATCCTGCATTCCCACAGACATTTGCTGTTCAAGGTGGGCCAAAAGCATTTGAAGTAAAGTGTGTTCTCTTACAGCCTCACCAGCGTTCATTGGTTGTTCACAAACGTGATTACTGTGGTCGCTGCTCACCTTTGAAGATCAGAGGTATCCGTATTCCGGTACCTCGATGACTGGCTGTTGAAGGCAGGCTCACCAGAATTAGTTGTGGCCATTTGTCTGTCTCTGAAGGCCTTCCTGCCATCCATCAAGTGGAGCTGCCACAGGTTCTGAAGGACAGCACCACCGCCATGTGGTAGTACGACAAGCAATGCAGAATTGGGTCTGGGTCTGGTGTTAGGAGGCTTTACACCTCTGGAGGTGGCTGGAACTCCAGGGCCTTTTCCGGATCATAAACCACTTAGCAGGGTTCCTGCATACTGGAGCAGAAGAACTAAGCAGGTGGTGTTTGGCAGATGACAAGTGGTGTCAGGATTCCAAGGTGGCATAGTATGTTTTCCAACTGTCGGGAGATCCATTGCTAGATCTTTTCATCACTGTTGAGAACGTACATTGTTGGAAGTTTTGCACATTGGAGTTTCCTCAAGAAAACTCATTAGGAGATGTGTTTTGTCTGGAATGGAATACAGGACTTATGTACACCTCCCTCCCCGAGTTCTGTAGAGGATTAAGAATGACCAGGCACAAGTCATCCTAGTGGCTCCCACATTAAGCAGCAGCAGCAGCAACTGACTGCATTTGATCTGCTGCCTGAAGTGGTAGATGTCATCTTTGCCCCTTGCAACTTTCCATAATATTTATGCCAGGTGCTCGGACATTTGTGGCCTGATGTGACGTTTGCAAGACTGATTCCTTTCAAGCAAAGCTGTCAGATGTCCTTTTGTATGTGTTTTTTTCTCATCTTTTGCCTAGCATGGTCTTGCGTGGGCACTATTAAAGCTTTTTTTGCCAGCCCTTTCGGTATTTCTACATTTGCTGGACTAAGTGTCCCTATTTAAATTGCCTGTTATTAAAGGCTTGACACACATGTTTCCTCCCAAACCATTTGTGATGCCACTGTGGTACAATGCCATGGTCTTGACTTTCCTCTGGTGTGCACCCTTCGAGCCGATGTGTAGATGCGCTCTGCTTCTCCTGACTCATGAGACAAGGCCCATCTAGCCTGAGTCAGATATTCTGCCCCGAATGCAGATTCCTGCACGGGTGTGTGTCGAAGAGCCAAACTTTCAGGTTCAGAGAGACCAGGTTGTTTTATCTGCACACCTGCATTTTTACATAAGGTTATATTACCTTTGCATGTTAGTGAAGCAATTGAGTTACCCACATTGTTGCCAAATCCTTAAGATGGAGGAGAAAGAGCTTTATATCCTCTTGAGGTTTGGTGAGCTTTGTTGTACAACACTAACAGAACAAAAGTATTAGGCCTGATCAGGTGGTTTAGTGGACTAATGTGTCCACTGTAGGGGCCTGTGTTCGACCTCATGGTTACAGGTTCAAATCTCTCCTGGTCCAATCAGCCATTCTTCCTTCTGAGGTCCAGAAAACGAGTACCATGGAGTATGATAGTAATAATCATCTGTTATTCAGCTCTAACATACCCTTCTGTGTGAAAGTGCACTTTAGAAATACACGTTATGTTATGCAAAACTATTTTTGTAGTTTTCACAAAGCCTATCGTGGTAAATCAGTCCCCAAATCTGGAATTGCAAGATGGTTTGTAAGGAGCATTTATGTGTGTATGCACATGGTAAAAACACGATACTGTGAATACCTCAAGGACACAGTGCTCTTCAAAAAGGAGAAATCTAACACTAGCAGACATTTCCTAGAACATAACTAGAACACTTGGCCATGCATTCAATAAACAATATTGTGTTGACATTTGTGCAAGGAAAAAAGCACAAGTGGGTCCAACTTTTTAAAATCCTTATTCATTACTTGAATTGGCGCTTCCCATCATCTACAGCATTAGAGGTAGATGGGAAAACTGCTGGTCAGTCTATACGTCGCATGTTAGCCACATGTGCTGCAAATGGAACACATTACCTATAACACTGAGGACCTAATCTAGATCTCGGTGGCTGGGACACTCTGTCACAACTGGGACCTATATACCCTCCGCAGAATTAAAAGTGCCATAGGATATAATGCTCTTGTAATACGTTGTACAGTATATCGGTCACGTTTGTGATGAAGTATCCTATTAGTGGAGCCCTTATTCACGCCCTTAGTTTGCAACTTGCAGTGTTGTGGGCTCATATAGCCTCTCCCAACCATCCCTCTGCTTGTAAGTTTTTGTCGCTATCAGTGATTACTTTTACTTTACTGTACTACTTTTAGGGGACAGCACACCGAAATACTAACACCAAAGTTCTAATGCAAGAAAAATTCATAATCAGAGGTCGAGTTTGTGTCCTGAGGCATTGTGCGTTTTAATGGCGCGTGATCATGAGTTATTCTGTGCACACTTGGTTTAAAAAAAAAAATAAGTTGAAGTATTCCGAACCCAAAATGAGATAACGGGAGAGTGCACAGTTTGTCTTCTACAGCACTGCAGGCTCCACAGCTAGAGTTACAGATATGTAACCTTTTCCATATGCATGTAAGATGTGACGATTTTGAAGCAAAACACAAGATTAGCTCAGATGATGGCACAAGGATCCCACCCACCCCTTCAATTGTCAGCACTTGGTCTACACAACAGATGGATATCTGCGGCTCCAAAAGGACAATGCTAGTAATTATCCTGACACTTTACTAAGCATCTAGAACATGCGACCCAAAGTTCACTCTGAGCGTCCCCAGTACTGCTCTGCCTGCGGGAGACTCTCTCGAATGTCAAAAACTCTCATGGATTGGTTCTTTACTTGTTGCTAGTGAGACAGTCTCCTGGGGTTGAGGACATGAACGTAGCAGAAATGATCTCCTGTATTCTGTTGCAATCAGATGGGTTGCGTTCCCAGCGAGAATAAACAATCTGTAAGCACTTTGGAGTCCTGACTCCCAAGAAGGTAGATATCAAGAATCCCTGTTTCTGAGCAAGTCGTGCCCTAGAGTGAACTCTTGCTCCAGTGACCATTCCTCTTTAGTCTGTTGTTGGTGCAGAGACTAGTTTGTGGTCTTCCTATCGACTTTCCATATGCCTTCTGTTGAAGGATACAGCCCCTTGCCCAGAGATTCCAGATGCCTTTCCCCCTCTCCTAGCCAGTCCCAATTTGGACTGAGCATGGCTCGTGGTCATCACTGCTATTGAGCTTCTGTGTGTAGTCTGTTTACTTATGTAGAACTGTCCAATGGCCTCCCATTCCTTTCTCCCTCCTCATGCCCCATGTTCATATGTACAAAGCCTAACTGAGAAACCCTTTTCACTTCTTTTACCCTTTCCATGCCTCGGCTCTGGCTCCCCCATCTCTGTGTTCTTCCATTTGCCCCCAGTGTGTTGCACAAACCATGGACCCAACTCTCCCATTCCGGTGTCTACCCCTTGTACTCCCAAATCGTTGCGCTAACTCTGAATAATGTTACCCCATCTCCATATCCGTCCCCAGTCACCAATTCCGAGCAAACTTATCTTGCGCTTCTCATCCCTTTTTCCTTCCCTTTTCTTACTGTTCAGTTGTAGATAATCTTCCTCAGGCTCCCATTTCCGTATGTCTCTCTCTCTCTGTGCCCTCTATTCCTGTGTGCCTACCTCGCTGAGCCCCACCTTGTCACCTCATCCCTATACCCTTTGTTCAGTTGTGCAAATCCTACTTGTGCTCCCCTGTCCCTTTATCCCTCTCTGTGTCCCCAATTCATTTGTGCAAAACCTAACTCATGTGACACATCCATATGTCCCTTCTATTCTCCCTTTTCATCCTTGCATTCCCTGGTTTAGACACCTTCATCAGTATGTTCTTCCCATTGCCTCCTGTGCTGTTGTACAAACCCTCATATATGCGCATTAATCCCAGTCCTTGTTCTGCTGAGTTAAGCAAACACTAACTTGTGCTCCCCATCCCAAAATTCATATTGCTGGCAGAGCATGGCTAATTTTGTTGTGGTTTCTGATCCTGTTCCTTCTGTTGTAGGACGCTACTCACTTGGAGTCTGGCTTACCAGTGCAGCACGAGTCAGATGTGGTTATGTACCTATATGAATGTGAGGGCTTGTGCCGCATTCTTCAAACAGACCTGCAGATCCTGCGGGACGAGAAGTACTTCCAGCTAGAGGAGCTGGTATTCCGGTATGTACTGGGTGCACTGTGCATAGAAATGTAAAATAATTTGTGGTTGAGAGTTAAAAAGACAATTGGTAAAAAATATTATTTTCCCTGACAGGATAACACGGTTACAAGATGAGCTAATCACCTTGAAGTTGGAATGCTCCAATCTCTACAGGAAAGGGCATTTTGCCTCCTCAGACCTCTTGCACCCCTCCTCCACTAGCACCACTAGGACAGAAACCAACTCTCAGGCTCCACATACCGCCTCCATCACAGGCTTCCGACGCCCCATGAGTCGCGCTGAACTCCTGGCCATTTCCTCCTCTGAGGATGAGGGGAGTTTGCGCTTCATCTACGAATTGCTGGCCTGGGTGGAAGAAATGCAGGTGAGTTTCATGGGAGAGGGTGGGCTTGACTTGGAGCAAACGCTAAAGGGCAGAGTCTTTAATCAGTGAATTTCAGAGGCTGCTCTGGAGAATTCCACTCTGAAGGTTTCTGAGATCCAGAACCTCTTTTCCTAAAAAAATACTTTTCCATCCAGGGTCAGTTATTGGGATGTTATGGCCCACGTTACACATAGGTGGGTAATGAGAGCAGCATATTTGGTTGCAGTCTAGCATTTTCCTTCTCCAAGAAGTCATTGTGAAGCCCCTGGGTGATGACATTTATTCATCTTGGCCTTGGCATATGGTACCATTCCTGGGACTGGGCTGTGGGGCTGGTAAAGTTAACAAACTGGCTTTGAGGTTGATGTGTAGCAAAGACTATGTCCTATCTCCATTCCCAGAGTTTGGAAAGGCAGGATGATAAAGGGCTGTGCATATTGATGCCATGAGTCTCTATCTCCTTTGGCTGGCAGAGCTGGAGATGGCTGATCGGGGCACTCTGCTAGTTGCTCTCCTCATAGCTTGTGTTTTGTTAAGTGGCAGTATGTGGGCTTCATTGATGCTTGGTGTCCAGATGAGGTAATGTCTCTTTGGAGATATTGAGTGAGGGTTCACTGGTTGCTTTTGAGCTTCTTCATTTTCTTTACAGATGAAGTTGGAGAGGGCAGAATGGGGTAGTGACCTTCCCAGCGTGGAATCCCAACTGGAGACTCAAGGAATGATCCACAACAGTGTGGAAGACCTTGCAGCAAGTTTAAAGGAGGCCCGAATGTACGAGGTGAGTTTGGGTGATTTTGAGGTACTCCCGCATCCATGAAATGAGGGGCTTCAACATGCCTACGGGGAGCATAGAGGACCTGTTGGGGCACTAGAGAGAGCACATAGGACCGTCTGCATACTTTGGTGAATATGAGGGGGGAAGCGGGACTAGAGGCACATAATCATTCTTTGGGAGCTTAGAGATAGTCTCACATGGGCTCAGCTGGTGGGAAGATCGGAATTAGGTTTGGGAAAATGCACTAAGAACAGCAGAGAACCACCTGCATCCCCTGTAGAGGACAACGTGGACACATGTAGCACGATGAGAAGAATAAGACCTGAATCCCTAGTTGCAGCAGGTAAATTTACCTACGTTGTTTTGAAGGTTTGGCGTCCTACTGCAGTTTTACTTTTTACACCATAATGCACATTGGCCCATCTAACTGTGCACCACACAAACAGGCACTCTTTCAAGAAAATTCAACAATATTACCCGAAACGGTTTATATCATTGGACATTATTCACCCCTCAAGAAGGGCAATGTCTGAAATGCAGTAGAGCAAGGGGACAATGTTTTTAAGCTCCTGTATGTAATTGCCTTCTCAGTGTAAACAAATGGAACTAAGAATATTCAGTTGGATTAAAAATACTTAAGTGCCAATATTTATAGCACAATAAAAATTGATAATATAAGTACAGGCTTTGTGACTGGACGCACACACACACATATATATTTAATGTGTGCTCCAGTATGTGTACTGCAGGGCTCAGAGGCTGAAGGAAACCTTTTTTGTCAGCATTTAATCCTGTACCAAGTGGAAATGGACCTTATGATTGAGAGGTGTGGGCAGATATAATTCTATATTAACATACATTTAAGGATGTTCATCTTGAAAATGTTATCCTAAAACAGACAATCCCCTTGCTTAAAACATCCGTGGTGTAGTTGAAAGCTCTTTGCAGAGAAATCCTTATACAAGAGGATTTGAAGAGGTTGCCAAAAACAATTTGGAGAAAAAATGATAAATGCATAAACATCAAAGTAAACCAGAGACATTTTCAGCACAATGGGATTAAGTTTATATTTCACTACAGAGAAATTGTGAGAAAATATTGGACCTTCTAAGACGATAATATCATAATATTGGTGAACACTTGAAACAAATGTGCCTGGAGAGTTGGCCTGCTTTACCCACACAAGATATGTCCTAAAATGACCACCCAGAAGTCCTAAGAACTCCAACTCTGTATCACGCCGAATAACTGTTTCAATTTTATTAATCAAATATAACAAATTTTAGAGTCTGGATCCTTATCAGCCCTCAGTGGTCACCATATCTAACAATCCATTCTCAATAAAATAATCTTTTTCAACATTAAGGTTGGCTTCTATGGAGGTTAAAACTAAACTTGCACCCCAAGATCAAAATTTCAAACATGTCTTTGGATCCTTGCCCAACATTCTGCGTGAAACAAGTTTGGTCTCTGTCATCTGAAGTTACCACCCTTATTAACTCTTCACGTTCACCACGCTCTGTCCCCAACCAATTGAATCACACAATATTTTCTCCACTTAAAAAAAATTACCACAGTTCTCCAAGTGTTCAGCAGCATCACTCAGTTCTGAATTGAACATGCACTGAAAAAATACTGTTAAAAGTAGTAACAAATCAGTATCACAGTATATTGAACAGAGACACCCACGCCATGACCTCCAATTATGATATCAGTCAGCTAGACTGAGGAAATCTGCTCTGTCCAACATCAACAATATTAGCTCCCGCTATTCTTTGATGGCTGGGAAGAAGCCTATAATACTATTGCTAATGATATTTCTATGCAAACTAAATTATTGTTTTTTGTTAATCCATATTCTATACTCTTTTTCTTTTTTTTAAACTGTTTAATGCAGCCCATCTCAGCTAATTGATCAATATATGATACATTTTCATATCTTGTTGACAACACACAAATCTACTTCCACCTGGAGAACGATTCAGAAAACCAATGACACCACCACCTGGTTAGTCCACGTTCTGCAGCAGGTGTGAGAATGCTTTCTATGCTTAAATGGAGCCAAAACAATTCATTATCTCAGGACAACACACTGCCTGTCTGACATTTCATTGGCCTCAGATCACTGGCTTGGACTCTCACTACCACTCTGAAAACAAATAATGTGGGCATATTCTTTGACTCAAACTTTATATTCATCCTCAAATCAGTTTCATGCTCCAGGGAGCGAGTTTTAAAATCTCTTTGCTTCACAAATTCCTCCCCCTCACCGTTTTAAATTGATAATATGTCCCATTTTGAGACTGGTCGATTACTACAATGTAAACTACACAGATTTGCCAAAGATTTTGATGCAAAGACTACAGAATCTACAAAGTCAACTTGCCAAAATGCACCCAAACTTTAGTAAATGTGACCATGCCAAACTGGCTCTGACAGAGCCTCCATATCTCTCAGTAGCTTTGAGGATTGCATTTCATTCACTCTGCATAATGTACATCTAATTCCTACTTCAATAAAGACTCCACATACAAACTTTCCTCGCATTACATCTCACTAGAAACGTTCAGTCAGCATCTTCATACTTAATTTCTCAATGCACATTTAACATTGTAAAGCACATAGAGTGCTCCTCTGAACTTGCCCCCGTGACCACCTCTGATTCAGAAAGTTCTTTAGATCCAAACTCTTTAGGAATGCCTTTGCCTAAAATGGTAGCAGGATATGTGATTGATGTATTTTGGGTTCAATGGCCATGACCCTGATGTGACATTTAGCAACCTCATTACTTTCTCTGTAGTACTCTACATGTTTGTATTTGTGTCCAATGCATTTGGTAATATATGTGCTGTGAAGTTATTGCACGATGAAAATGATGCTTTACAAAACACCTAAATAAATCATTTTCCCTCCTATCTGAAAGCTGTAGGCTCCTGGATTGTTCAACCTCTCTTGAGGCAGCGTCTTTACCTTTTCGTTTATGTTGCCATTAGCGACTCCATTCATCTGCCTTCTACTGCATTTTTACTGCCACAATAATTTAACAAATTGTGCTGCTGTTGGGTTATAAAAAGGCATTGTTTGATCCACTGTGTTTTGGACCCAATTGTTTTCTGAAAGTGCCCCCACCATCATCCTCTGAGCTACCTGTCCAAACTCGATGGTTCTGTGCTGTGACACAGATAGGTTTGCCAGTTTTGGAATAACGTAAACCCTATATGTTTATTTGGAAGCTGATCACCTTGTGGTATAATATGCATAGTGCATGGGCAGTTTCATGAGCATATACACATTTGACAGATTCCTGTAAAATAACCCTACTGCCAAAGTGCACTCCTACACCGGGCAAGTACATCAATGGTTATCCTAAAACAATGTGTCTCATACATTCTGGGAAAAGGTGCAAATAATTCCTCCTACTTCCAGAAAAGATGCAGTACGGGCCTCCCTTGGGCTGCAGTGCTGGCGAGCAAAATAGTTAGCCAATTCGATTCTGTGGGAGGAAGACTGGCTCCTGTAATGTTCTTATCAGTGGTTGTTCATAGAGACCCACCTGCATCCATCATTCCCTTCAACAGCATACACTGGCTGCTGCATTATCTACCTCATAGAGGCTGCACAGAGCAGAACCTATCTCCGTGTCCATTTCTAGGCTTCAGTCTTGCCAGGGGAGATCCCAAGCTTTTAACCTGTTCTTCATTCACCATATACAGCCTCCCATCTGGACATCCAAGTTTACCAGGCTCTCTGTGTCAGGTGTTGGGATTGAGAGTGGATGTTCTATCATCATAGCCTGTTGTTGACTGGAGGGTGCGTGAGGATGCCTCCTATTCCTAATGTCCTCTTGTCTCACTTCTTTGTGGTGTAGTGAGAATACCTCCAACCTGAGTTCCGACGGAAGTAGATTGGGTGGTCTCTTTTCTCCCCAATTCCTGAACCATCTCCCTGTCTGCGGGGGTCCTAATGGTTAGCTTCTAGCCCTTGAGTCCTGCTGGAGGCTCCACCTGTCCCCGACCAAACCTACCCTCCACCGTTCTGTGCCTTCACTCTTTGTGATTTCCAGCTATCGCTCCTGAGACTGAATGAGTTGCCATCAAGGGGAATCAACATTGCCAAAGTGTTCGTACTAGTCTTTTCTATTTCTTTATATCTGACTCTCCACTGATGTTACAGGACTGCTTTCTTTCAATCGTGTTTCTATCCCTTTGGAGTAGTATTCCTATACGTCTGATGCAAAACAGCATATTAAGACTCTCAAAATGCACCTTTTGCTCTGTTTTGTATGACTTATTTCACTTTGTTTTAGGGGAAAATGTCTGTGAATTTTCGATCCAGCTATTCCGAGACCCTTGGCAAACTAGAGACTCAGTACTGTAAACTGAAGGTAAGATCCTGATGTGGGTGAGGGAGGCCAGTCTTGTCAGCCTGGGTTGGGGGACATTGTTCATGAACCTTGAATTTTGCTTTTCAGGATTTTTACTGTTGTTGTTGGGCACATCTCGGCCCTCTGCTATCCCTTACAGAGCACCAAAAATGAAACTATTGTGGCTCTCACAGGTCATTAGTATGACCCAAGGTTGCTGTCTGAGCCCACAGCTCTGACCCACCGCATCGCTGTCACCTCTGCTGACTTCTATAGGGCATTTCTGTATGCAGTTCTGGGTGACTACATTGCTGAGTACTGCTGAGTCTTGTTTACAATGCACTGCACCTATGAAGATATTACACGCACATGCATAACTTTTTGTACAGTCTGTTTCTCTTTGTAGGGTTCACACTATCCTTGCTGTTTATTTTGGTTTACCGTTTCTGCCTCTCTTTATTTAGGAAATGTCCAAATTCCGTCTGCTGCACCTACAGAGTTTGCACAACTTTGTTTCACTTGCCACAACAGAGCTAATCTGGCTGAATGAGAAGGAGGAAGAGGAGCTCTCCTTCGACTGGAGCGACAACAATCCGAACATTCAGGCCAAGAGCAACTATCACAGGGTAGGTGTCCCAGAGAAGGGCAATCTGCTGCTATGCAAATCTCTACGCTCATATAAAAATAATAGGTGCTGCATGGTAGGGGCATCTAACAGCTGAGCCAGCTAACAACACCTACCGAAGCACAGGGGTACTGTTAATGAAAAATTTCTGGATCCAGACTTGCGCTTGGGGGAAATTCTAAGGTAAATAATCTATAACTAGAATTTGTTTCTACCAGATACATCATTACAGAAGGTAAGTAATTAGTTCAACAGCTCTACATACATGGTTGCAGGTTTAAGTTAATTGCAGACCCCTTTATAGCAAAACAGAACTTCTTTCTGCTTTTGTTTAAGTAAGCAAAGCCAGAAGGTCTAGTATTTAAAGATGAAGCTCTTCAGAGGTGAGCTTCCCACAATTCCCTTCCCTGAAGAGGTCTGTTCCACACGATTCTTGCTTTCTTTATCACCTGTGTGTGGTTTCCTTTAATTGCAGCATATTTTGCTGGTTATCTCTGCTGCTAGGGATGTATTATTATTGTTGTCTTTTTTTACAGACCTATTTGAAAGGTTTTTGCATTCTAGACCTTTCTTTCATCACCAATTAACTCCATTTAGAAGATGTAGCTCCTCTTTCCAAGCAGTGCACACATTGCAATGATAATATAGTGTTGCTGTAGGTACTCGGTGCCTAGAATCAGGCTGTGACCTATAGTAGTTGTGCATGTTGTTAGACCAGTGTCCTTCAAGACTTTCAAGGAGGGGGAATGAGATGGCAAATGTTGAGTAAAAGGGTGTCTCCCATACTCAGCCCCCGTTTGCCTTCAGTTGGCCATCCTGCTTTAGAGAGACTGTTTGGGGAGTTTTGTAGGTTGCCAGCAAGTGCACACCTGGAATGTACATGCTCCCTCTGATCAGGGTTGAGCCGCAGCCTGATGCTGAGAAGGGTCTCTGCATGTCTGCGATCTTTGCATCAAGACCGTGCTTGATGTTGGGGAAATTTTGTTGGAGAAACATACAGAACCAGATCTCATGCAACAGGTTCAGAGACTCAACCAGCCTGAATATGTTTGAATAGTTTAGTGACTCAATGCAAAGAACTACTAACTGGTTGTCATTACTGGTTACATCCGCTCTGGTACATTGATTTCTTTTAGGCTTTTGAATCATCCTCTAAATGAAATTGGATGTCTCGGTGCTACAATCTTGGGCCAGCCAACAACAGTTTTCCTTACTTGTGTGATGTTAAACATTACACTCCTGGCCTAAAAAGGAATTTGTGTAAGTGAATTGCTCAGGACACTTTCAAATTTGATGGCCTGTAATGTGATGTTATATCTGAGCAGGTGCATCAGTGGTGATCCATGGATCTCTGGCCAGCTAAGCTCACCCAGTAAACCAGATCTGCACTGCATGATTCCTGGGAGTGTTGCACCTTTATGATCTTTGATCTACTTGAGCTGGCTCTTGAAGTTCTCCGATGCAGAAATTTTAGCCTTCCTCAAGGCATTGACAAACTAAAGGAAAGACCTTCCTCCCACTAGGTGTTAAATGTTCAAGTGAAAAATAATTTGTATTTAGTAATTAAGTACCCTAGAAAGGTGTTCTCCCACTTTTCCTGCCAGAAGAAAGTTGTTCTTTCTTTGAATTTTAATTTCTCTAAATGAGTCCTGCAGTAAGTATCTTTCAGCTTGCATTTACATTCACTTACTGATCCTAGAAGCATCCCATTTTAAGCATCCGTCTTTTAGACTATATATTGTGAGACTATAAACATCTCGAACAGTCTGACAAAAATCAAAAAATATCCCCAGCATGAGAACTCTATCTTCACCTTACAAATCAAATCATTTTCTTTTGTGTAAACACTGTAGTACACCTCCATTTGAAGTGCTGAACAAATAAATGAAATTTAACAAATTAAAAAGGGAAGATATTATACTTGATGCTTATTTTGTAAGCAAGCTTTTCTTGCGACACATTCTGCTTGTAGAATTAGGTAAATCCAAGCTTGTTCAGCAGCTGAAACTCACCTTAATCTAGAATTGGCTGTTTTAGGAATTGTATGAAATAATCGTGTATTTTTTTACTTTTTGAAGTTGTGGCTAACTGCTTACCCCTTTTGTTGTGTCCTGTTAGCCCTGCAACCCTCTATAGCAAATGCTTATTTCTACGTTTTTTCGTTTTGTAGGACTTAACCCTGGAGCTGGAGGAGAAGCGGGATGTCATCCAGACTCTTCAAGAGAAGGCTGAGCTTTTGTCACTGCAGAACCACCCAGCTAAGCAGACAGTGGAGGTAAGACAGGAGTACTACATGCAGCCTTCATACTATGGTGAAAACCTAACAGAAAGCCCATCTTCTGAAGCAACGAATCACATGTGCATATGTTAGTATCTGGTGCACACAGTCTTGTATGTTATTTAGAAATCGTCTTGCTGAGACTATACTGTATAATAACTCAAGTTTGCTTACAATACTTAGTATCTACTACATAGAATCTTTGCTCTGTTTGAAACTATTTCTGCAGATTCAATAAACTTGTGCGGAACATACTGCTCACTAGTCATCACTATCATTCGGCACACAGAGTTAAACTTCAATTTATCAATCATCAATCAATCGTACTTATAAGCGCGCTACTTACCAGTGAGGGTCTCAAGGCGCTGAGAGGAGGGGGCGTGGGGGCGGTACTGCTCGAAGAGCCAGGTCTTGAGGAGTCTTCTGAAGGTGAGCAGGTCTTGGGTCTGTCGTAGGTGGGTAGGGAGGGTGTTTAAAGTTTTGGTGGCGAGGAAGGAGAAGTATCTGCCACCGGAGGTCGTTTGTTGAATGTGGGAGACGGCGGCGAGGGAGAGGCTGGCGGAGCAGAGCTGGCTGGCGGTGGTGTAGAAGTTGAGTCTGCTGTTGAGGTAGTCTGGTCCGGTGTTGTGGAGTGCTTTGCGAGCGTAGGTGAGCATCTTGAAGGGGATCCTCTTGTCGACGGGGAGCCAGTGGAAGTCTCTGAGGGTGGGGGGTGATGTGGCTGCGGCGGTGGATGTTGAGGATCAGTCGGGAGGAGGCGTTTTAGATGCGTTGCAGTCGTCGCAGGTGTTTGGCCGGGATTCCTGCGTAGAGTGCGTTGCCGTAGTCCAATCTGCTGCTGACGAGGGCCTGTGTCACCGTTCTTCTTGTCTCGGCGGGGATCCGCTTGTAGATCCTGCGGAACATGCAGTGGGTGTTGTAGCAGGAGGAGGAGACGGCGTTGACCTGTTTCGACATGAAGAGGGAAGAGTCGAGGATGATTCCTAGGTTGCGTGCATGGTCGGTGGGTGTCGGTGCTGTTCCCAGCGTGGTCGGCCACCAGGAGTCGTCCCAGGCTGAGGGAGTGGATCCGAGGATGAGGACCTCCGTCTTGTCCGAGTTCAGCTCCATTCGGCGACAGCCTTCATACCCTCGAGGAGGTTGGTTTTGGCGGTGTGCGGGCCCTTGGTGAGGAAGAGGATGAGCTGGGTTTCGTCGGCGTAGGAGATGATGTTGAGGTCGTGCTGGCGGGTGACGTGAGCGAGGGGGGCCATGTAGACGTTGAACAGCGCCTGGCTGAGGGATGAGCCCTGGGGTACGCCGCAGATGATGTTGGTGGCTTCGGAGCGGAAGGGGGGGAGGCGGACGCTCTGTGTTCTGCCAGAGACTAAGGATGTAGTCCAGTCCAAGGCCTTCTCTTGGATTACGGCTTCTTGGAGGCGTGTCTTTAGTGTGCGGTGGCAGACTGTATCGAAGGCGACTGACAGGTCCAGGAGGATGAGGGCTGATGTTTCGCCGTTGTCTAGTTGGATCCTGATGTCGTCTGTGGCGGCGATGAGGGCTGTCTCAGTGCTGTGGTTTTATTCGGAATGTTATTGTCCTCGAGGTAGCGGGTCAGTTGCATGTTGACGATTTTCTTGATGACCTTTGCCGGGAACGGGAGCAAGCAGATGGGAAGGAAATTCTTGAGGTCCTTGGGGTCCGCCTTAGGCTTCTTGAGAAGGGCGTTGATTTCGGTGTGCTTCCAGCTTTCCGGGAATGTAGCTGTCTCGAAGGAGATGTTGATTACTTTCCGTAGTTGGGGTGCGATGGCTGTGTCTGCTTTGTTGATGGAGTTCATGGTCTAGCGTGTTTCGTCGTTGTTGGCGTTGGTCCAGGAGGTCAGGCGGTTGATGCGGGTGGTGTTCGTAGGGGGGGTGGGGTCTGACGATGTCGGGGTGGTTGTGGCGGGGTTGAAGCTGTCGTGGATGTCAGCGATCTTGGGGTTGAAGAAGGTGCCAGCGAGTCACACAGTTCTTGTGAGGGCGGGATGTCGTTGGCATTGGGGTTGGAGAGTTCCTTCACGATGCTGAAGAGCTCTTTGCTGTTGTGTTCGTTGTTGTCCAATCAGGCTTTGAAGGAGGATCTCTTGGCTAATCTGATGAGATGGTGATGTCTGTGGGTGGTGACCTTGTGGGCTGCGTGGCTGTCCGGTGTTCGTTCGAGGAGCCATTTTTTCTCCATTTTCCGGCACGCTCGTTTGGAAGTCTGGGTTTCTTCGGTGAACCAGATGGCTTTCTTGCTGGAGCGGCTGTGGAGGGTTTCTTGAGCGGGGCGTGGGTGTTGGCGCAGTCGTTGATCCACTGACTGAGGTTGCGGGCGGCGGCGTCAGGGTTGATGGGGTCAGTGGGTGGGTTCTGGGCCAGTGTGATGGCGAGCTGGTCTTCTGTGATTTTGTTCCAGCAGTGTCGGGGCAGCTGTTGGGTGTGGTGATGCGTGGTGGGCTTCTTGTAGGTGAAATGGATGCAGCGGTGATCCATCCTTTGGAGTTCGGTGGTGCGGTCGAAGGAGACGTGGGTGCTTGTGGAGAAGATTGGATCAAGCGTATGACCGGCGGCGTGGGTGGGAGTGGTGACGAGTTGTCTGAGGCCGAGGTTGGCGAGGTTGTCGATCAAGTGGTGGAGTTGGGGTCGTCGTTGTTCTCGAGGTGGAAGGTCAGGTCCCCGAGGAGGATGTAGTCCGTGGAGGCGAGTGCTTGGGTGCTGCCTAGGTCGGTGATAGTCACTGAACCGTGGTCGGGGTCCTGGGGGTCTGTAGACTAGTGTTCCTCTGAAGGTGGTGTTGGTGTCAGTGTGGATCCGGAAGTGCTGTTGTTCGGTGGTGCTGAGGGTGTCGTCTGAGTTGGTGGAGACCTTGAGGCTGGACTTGTGGGTGATGGCTATTCCTCCTCCAGTTCCGTTAGTGCGGTCTCTGCGGGCGATCTTGTAGCCGTCCGGGACAGCTATGGCGATGTCGGGGAGGCCGAGGAGTCCTTCCACCAGGTCTCGGTCAGGAAGGCAACGTCTGGGGTGGAGGTGTCGAGCAGGTCCCTGAGCGCGACGGCGTGTTTGCGTGCAGAGCGCGTGTTTAGGAGTATGCAGCGGAGGTGGTTGGGTCCGGTCCTTGGTGGTTTTGTGGCTCTGTCGCAGATGAAGCTGCAGGTGCAGCAGGAAAAAAGGTCTGTGAGTGCGTTTTCGGGGCGGCCTGGAAGCAGCTGCGGTCTCGGCCACCGTTGAGTGCGTGGAGGTGGCTGGCGTCATGACGTTCACGGGGGCCAAGGGTTCTGGCGCTGGGCGGGGTCTGGGCGCAGACTGGCTTGCCTCTGGCCTGCGCAGTGGCCGCCATAAGTAGGGAGGTAGGAGGGAGGAGCGGCTGGGAGGAGGGTTGGAGCAGCGAATGGGAGCAGGGGGCAGGGCCGCCGAGGAGGCAGCGACAGGAGAAGGGACGGTGAAAGGCGGGTCAGAGGAGAAGGGCAGTGAGTGGACAAAAAACAATACAGTAGCAAGGCAGACAATAATGCAAGTCGTCCCTGGTCCTACCCTCGATTCGGGTCCGGCGCCGAAGCGGCGCCGCCCGGCGCCTTATTCGACGCCGCTAGGAGATTTTTACTTCTATGACCCGGCCCAATCCTTTGACCCGGAGTATCAGGAGATGGGTGGCGAGGAGGATTTGGAGGGGTCTAAGGACCCTCTGGCACGTGAGTGCCAGCCTTATCAGGACTGGGCAGGTGAGCTAGGGGATGCCAGTGGTCTGGACACTTCGCCAGAGTCTGGTTTTGTCTCCCCTCCTACCATGGCTACGGAGGAGGGGGCTGCCTATAGTGTGGTGTTGATGCGGGCGGCCAAGGCCTTATCCCTTGAACTTACCGTCACGGCCGTGAGGACTAACCTCTTCACTGAGGTCCTTAAACCGCAGGCAAGCTCCTCGGAGCCTCTACAGGTACAGGTCCCCCTGTAGATAGGAACGTGGCCAGACGCCACAGCACGGCTCCGGGAGACCCTTGCTTCCCGTCCACCCACCCCACCCCCGAGAGCCTGGTCATACAGGCCTCTAACTCCCAGACCGCATTTCCGACAGCTTCCGCCGATCGGTAATCCAAGAGGTATGAACAGTATGGCAAGAAGATGTTCTCCTCACTGAGTTTGGGGTTGCTGTCCGTTAACACCGCGTGCCTATTGGGCGGTTATACCCACTCTCTGTGCTGCCAAAATGTCCGGAGGAGGCCCGGACTAAACTCGCTCAAGCCCTTGCGGAGGGTCGAGATGCGGCACGGTATTCCATCCAGTGTGGACTGGATAAAACGGACTCGCTAGGTAGAGCGATGGCAACGACGGTGGCGATTCGCCACGCCTGGCTGAGGTCCGCCAACTTTTCGGCTGATGTCCAAAACACCCTTATGGACATGCCGTTTGGTGGCCGTTGCCTCCTTGGCGACAAGGCAGACAGTGCACTTGAGCGCTTTAAGGACTCCAGGGCTACGGTCAAGTCCTTGGGCCTGTCGGCCCGCGCCAGCAACTTGCTGCCTTTCGCTCTTTTCGTGGCCAAGGAAGGGGCGCCCTCTCACGTCCTACCAGCCTCGGGTCGCAGACAAACATCCAGCACGGTGGCGGACGTGGTAACGGCCGTGGCAGTGCCCGGGGACAACCGCGAGGCAAGTCCACATCCACCCCCGCAGCATCCGCCTCAAAGCCTTCCTAGTCCGTGCTTTCAGGCCCACATGAGGCAATTGGGGGCAGGGTCCGCCGTCACCTCCTTCACTGGCGCAACATCACTTCGGACAGGTGGGTGCTGCAAATCGACTGAAGGGGCTACTCCCTTCCCTTCGAGGCAACCCCTCCAGCCATGCCATCGCAGTACCACCGCGTGTCGGGGGATCACTTGAATCTTCTGAGAGAGGAAGTTACGGCCCTCTTGGCCAAGGGGGTCATCGAGCACGTTCCTGGGCCAGAAGTATGGTGTGGTTGTTACTCCCACTACTTTCTGGTTCCCAAGAAGGGCAAAGGGGGCCCACGCCCTATCTTGGACCTGCGGAATGTCAACGGCTTCCTACGGAAGGAGTATTTCAAGATGCTGACACTGGCTCAGGTCTTAGCTGCCCTGGACCCGGGAGACTGGATGGTAGCGTTGGACTTGGACAACGCTTATTTTCACATCCCTGTCCTGCCGGCCCACCGGCGCTATCTGCGGTTCACGGTAGGCCACAAGCACTTTCAGTTTACCGTGTTCCCCTTTGGCCTTACCAGCGCCCCACGGGTGTTCACGAAAGTGATGGCGGTGGTCGCAGCTCATCTGCGCAGGTTAGGGGTTTCAGTCTTCCCCTACCTCGACGACTGGTTGTTGGAGGCGGGCTCGCCCCAGACAGTCGTCAGCCACCTCCAGACTACGGCCGACCTCCTGCACCAGCCAGGGTTCTCCATCAATGTGCTGAAGTCACACCTGTGTCCTTCTCAGAAGCTCCTCTTTATCGGAGCGGTTCTAGGCTCAGCGCAGTTTCAGGCGTTATTCCGAGTCTCGGTCAGGTTGACGCTGCGCCTTCTGGGGCTGATGGACTCCTGCATCCTTCTGGTGCATCACACCAGGTGGTGGATGCGGGCTCTGCAGTGGGACCTGAAGTTTCAGTGGGCCCAGCATCAGGGCAACTTGTCCGACCATGTCTTGATCTCGGAGGGCACTGCAAGACAGTTGCAGTGGTGGCTTACGGCCAGCGATTGGGTCAGCGGCAGATCCCTCTCCCTACCCCAACCGGAGCACGTAGTTGTGACGGACTCGTCCCTCCAGGTCTGGGGGGGGGCCAAATGGGAGAGGCGGAGATCAGAGGCCTCTGGTCTCCGGCGGAGTCCCAGCTCCACATCAACCTTCTGGAGGTGCGGGCGATCTGGCTTGCTCTGAAGGCATTCCTCCCCTCTGTCCGGGGGAGTGTAGTGCAGGTGTTCACGGACAACATCATCGCCATGTGGTACTGCAACAAACAGGGTGGGTGGGGTCGTCGACCCTATGCCAGGAGGCTCTGCGCCTCTGGCAGTGGCTGGAACATCAGGGCGTGACCCTGGTGGTTCAACACCTGGCAGGTTCCCTGGGCGCCAGGGTGGACGAACTCAGCCGTCGGTGCTTGATGGATCACGAATGGCGTCTGAACTCGGACGTGGCGCAAGGCCTCTTTCAGCAGTGGGGAGAGCCTTGGTTAGATCTATTCGCCACAGAAGAGAACGCGCAATGTCATCAGTTCTGCGTGTTGGAATTTCCAAGGCGGCACTCGCTCGGAGACGCTTTTCGTCACGAGTGGAGTTGCGGTTTGTTGTACGCCTTTCCGCCTATACCACTTCTGCCCAGAGTGCTGAAGAAGATCAGACGTGACCGGGCCCAAGTCATCCTTGTGGCTCCGGACTGGGCACGAAGATACTGGTATCCCGAGCTACTCAGCATGTCTGTCGATCGCCCAATTCGTCTGTCTCTTCAGGAGGACCTTCTGTCGCAGCAGCAGGGGACGGTCCTCCACCCGAACCTTTCCAGTCTCCACTTACATGCATGGAGATTGAGCGGCGGCAGTTGAGGCCATTTGACTTGCCTCCTGAAGTCTGTGATGGTATTCTGGCAGCCATGCGTCCCTCCACAAAATCGGTATACGCCTGCAGGTCGAACAAATTTGTGGCATGGTGCACAGCAAAGGCTGTGGATCTCCTTTCTGTCCCTCTTTCAGAGGTTCTCCTCTTTTTTCTTTCTCTTGCCCAGCAGGGCTCTGCTCTGGGCACTCTAAAGGGCTACCTCTCTGCCATTTCCGCCTTCTTAAGGCTCCCTGATCAGCCCTCTTTGTTCAAGTCCCCAGTTGTAAATAGGTTTTTGAAGGGCATCACTCATATGTTTCCTCCTGTTCCTTTTGTGATGCCTCAGTGGGACTTGAACCTTGTTCTGACCTATCTGATGTGCTCTCCTTTCGAGCCACTTCATAACTGTCCTCTTCATCTCCTTACTCTCAAGACTGCATTCCTGGTTGCCATCACCTCTGCCAGGAGGGTGAGTGAGCTCCAGGCTCTTTCCTCTAAACCTCCTTTCCTTTCTGTCCATCTGGACAAAGTTGTGTTGCGGACGCGACCCTCTTTCCTGCCCAAGGGAGTCACAGCCTTCCACATCTGGCAGTCCATCACCTTGCCCACCTTCTTTCCGCCTCCGCATCCCTCGAAAGAGGAAGAGAGGGATGCGGCTGGACCCAAAACGTGCGCTCTCCTTCTATCTGGATCGCACACGCCAGTTCCGGGTGGATGACCAACTCTTTGTTGGTTACGTGGGCGCTAAGAAAGGTTGGGCGTTGCACAAGCGGACCATCTCTTGGTGGGTTGTGTTGTGCATCAAGGTATGCTACTCTGAGGGCCCATTCCACTCGGGCCACGGCGGCTACTACTGCTCTGGGTCGGGGAGACCCCTTGTAGGACATCTGTCAGGCAGCTACGTGGGCCTCACTGCTCACGTTCGCAAGACGCTACTACCTGGACAGCCAAGTCCGTAGAGATGGCTTCTTTGGCCATTTCGTTCTCCAGGACTTTCTGGTGTGATCATTGGTTTGCAGACCCACCACCGGGGTTGGTATTGCTGGGGTATCTATTCTAAGGTAAGGAATCTAATACTAACCTGTTTCTTTCAGATGCACAAGTTACTTACCTTCGGTAACGATGTAAGAAACAGTAGTTAGTATTAGATTCCTTACTGCCCCACCCATCCTCCCCGTTCTGCGAACTGATATCTAGGGTTAGGGTCATCCCCTTTCAGGGCCCTAGTTTCATGGCACCAGTGTTGGTTTTTATCATGGCTCTGCGTTTCTGGCACGGAAAAGCTATGTATAAGAACTGACGTCAGCGCGCGAGGGCGACGTCTAAGTACTCCGACGACGTCATCCCGGCGCCAACGATGCCGACGACGGACGCGGAGCAGCAGACGACGCCTACCGACGCGCAGGGGTACTGCTACGCAAAAATTTCCGGATACAGTCTGACGCCTGGGGATATTCTAAGGTAAGGAATCTAATACTAACTACTGTTTCTTACAGATATAACTTTACTGAAGGTAAGTAATTTGTGCGACACAACACATCCTCTCACTCTGGGGTACCACGAGGAAACCTACACACATGGGCTGGCTCCTTAGGCTCTAGTATATAATGGGGATGGAACGGATACAGGCGACGCTAACTCAGACGGCAGACTCCTTCACCACCATATGGCAACCGTTCATTTCTCTTCTAGCTGGGGAATTCAATGAACTTACCTGTCCGAAATACCTCGGGGTGTTGCGACTCACAGATGAGTTTGCCAGGGGGTCCAGTTCTTCAAGTTAGTATCCACACCAACAGGCTCTCTGTGATACACCAAGGAGGAAGATGCGACACACCGGAATGGAGGGCCAGGGGGGAAAGGTTGGGGGGAGCGGGATGTTTGTTGTTGGGGTAATTGAATGCATTATCAGTAGAAGATTTACCACTACTCGCTCTCATGGACACATTGGACTATCATGTGGTACACGCAGCTCCCCGAACGAGGTTAGGGGGGCGGTATGGCGCGGGTATTAGGGGCGGCCACCTGGGACTAGGTTTGCCGTACTGTATTGTGTTTAATGCAATGGAAATCAATAAAACTAATTTGAACAAAAAACTTGCAACTGCAAAAGTAACTTAGTCCTTGATGGGAAACGTTGCTTATTCCAACAACTGCCAGATGATTTGCAGATCATTCTAAGTATCTTTGGGTTGTGTTGAAAGAGAGGAAGAGGCACCTTTTGTCCTTGAATGCGAATGTTGGTCATAGTCGGTGGTGGTGGCGGCAATCATAACAATTAAGTATCATGTAAGCCTGTTGCGTTTAGGTGAGAACTTGTACCTGCAAACAAAAAGTCAGTTAAAATGAATGTGAAGTAGCTGATTGCCTAAGTTCCACCCACCTCATTGGACTCTCTTATTTGAATTTAAGCTCTGGGGAATGTGGATTGTGCATCATGGCTATTCCATCAGACCCCAAAAATCATAAATGACTTGTGGGAAGGATTGCAAACGTACATCGTAACCACTCGCTTGCATATTTCAACTTTGTTCTTTGTAGCAAGCAGTCTGGCTGATGTGGTTATTTGGGGATTTTTATTGGAGTAGGTGGGGGATTTTATGTGTTTTTATGGAGATACTTTCTACTTTTCGCCCACAAATAGTAAACTAACCTCTTCCAGGTAGCTACCATAACAGCTAGATAATGGAGAGTTACTTTCTCTAGAAAAAAGCACTGGAGGTACCCCAAGCGTGGAAAAACGTGGTGCAGCAATGGAGCACGTTTTATTCCCACTCGAGTACTTATGTTTTAAATAGCTTGACAAAAGGTCGGTGAGACTGGGGTTTAGTGTTTTAGATGGACGTCAAATTTTGCATTTTTCCCAGCATAGTTTCATACTCCATGTTTCATGGCCATAATCCTCATCCAGCAGTCTCAAGACACTTTAATTCATTCATCTACTACATATCCTACCTGGGGAGAGTTCTTTCCATTAGTTTTGTATTATGGCTTCTGCCATGTGACCACCAGGGCACCCACTTTTAAAGGATCTAGTGAGGGAACAGCCAGCTTTGTTCCAGTGTAATGTCAGATCCTGCATGTCTGTTTGACTATGGATCAGACTTCTTGGTCAATTTCACGTTTACGGTTGTTTACATTGTAGGTTACTCTGTTAATTTCACAATGTCATAACCAGGATACTTGCTTTCTACCAGCTGCTGTATCTCACTAAACCTTGGATGTCATAGAAAATATAAATGCAAATAAATAAGTAGGATTCTTTTCCTGTGATCTGCTCCAGTGGATTCTCACAGTAGTGGGTGTTTTTAATAGGCATACAGTGCTGCGGTACAGTCCCAGTGGCAGTGGATCAAACAGCTGTGCCTGTGTGTGGATCAACACATATCTGAGAACACCGCTTACTTTCAGGTAAACAATACAATGTGTGCCCTTCTCTTCCCCGTTTTCTTGTTTACTTTGATAAGACCCAGTGCAATCATCCTAAGCCTATTTCCTCTACTCTTTATTTTTCCATGCTATTCCTTTTCTCTTGTTTAACTTCCCTTTTCTGGCCCTCACTGCACCTTTTCCTTCTCTCTTATGTTCTTCTTCACTTGCTTTTCTCCTCTGCTCTTTTTCCTCCACCTATGATCTTTCCACTCTTTCCCACAGGTCTCACTTTTATAGTTTTCTTTCCTCTTTTTCTTTGCTCGGTTAACACTCCTTTTTCTTCTTTTCATGTCCCGCTCCATTGAATGCCCTGCTCTTTTCCTTCCCTCTGTCTTCTATCTCTCCCCATGACCACCTTCCTTGTCCGACTCTTTTTCCTCATTCTCCGATACTCATTCTCCTGTTCACTTGTTTTATTCTGCTTTTCATTCTCGATTTCTTCCACACACTCTCGCTTTCTCTCTTACTCTCTCTCTTGCTCTCCCTCACTTGCGCTCTCTCTCACATCACGCTTCCTTTTCTTCCTTACGATTATGTGCCTAATTCGCCAACTTTCTGCTTTGTTTTCTCAGTTCTTCAGTGATATGCGTGAGTCTGAAACATATCTTCGGAACCTCCAGGAGTCAATCAAAAGGAAATATTCATGCGAGCTGAGCACTAGCATGTCCCGGCTGGAGGATCTTCTCCAAGACTCCATGGTACGATGCCCACATGTTGTCACAAGACTCTAGTGGCTCAACGGGTTCCTTTCACAGTCTTTAGCTTTGTTTTAAAAGGAGAACCCAAACAATCACTGGTCAGCTGTTTCAGGGAAGCTACAATTGTATTTAATGTACTTTGACATTAAACAGTTAGTGCCCATTGTCCACAAAAATAACCTTATTAGCCCAGGTTCCATTGAAATGTCCAAAGAAATGGTATTTTAGTGCTTTAGTTCGAAGAGTGAGGTTGGGCTAGATTAGGCTGGTGCCCCTACATGGGCAAGCAAATTCTTAGTGCTAGACATTGAATGAAAGCAGCTATCTTACTGCTTTGTATTATGGGTAGTAGGGAATCTCATGCCCCAGGCACACAGGTTGTCTTCGTAACTCGACACTGGAAGGCATTATTAATAGGTTAATATTCTTGTTACATCATTTGGCTCTGTGCTTTGATTTGCAACATTGAGTTTCTATTTAGAGTCTGATAGGGAGTTCGCTTTTTTTGCTAGGTGATTGATCAGGATGGGGATCCTTTTCGCTCACTGATCAAGATGAGAGCCTCTCTAGGAACTGGAGTTTGTCATTGTCTGGTTGGCTCTGTTATGGAGTTATTACTCTCTCTTGCTTGCTCTTTGATTAGGCTGTGAATCTTTTCTGCTTAGTCGAGCATGATTGGGCTTTCGGTCTGTTACAGTATTTAGACCCTCTATGGATGATTGCTTGAGATGGGAGCTTCTCTTGCCTAGTAGCTGGCTTTGTCTTGAAGCAGGGATCTCACTGTCACCATGATCACAGCTGATTAGACCATTGCTTGCTCAGAAGTAAGGCTGGGCAAAATCTCATAATTTTTTTATGGAAAATTTAATGAAATGTTAGTTCACTTTTTTACCCTAATACGCACTTTACATTGAAAGCCTTGGAAGATTCCGGCAGTAGACTGGTGGAAGTACAAAGTGTCTCTTGTTCAGACAGTTTTGACTGGAATCAGTCTGCCGCTGATACCTTACACAACTTTTTAAAGTGAGTTGCACACTTTGGTAAGCGCGAAATGACTTAATGTATAGCATTGAGAAAGTTCTGGGTTTTTGCAGTTTTCGTCAGCGGAGTTTAAACTTCTGTTCAGAACATGAGCTTAAGATTTCGATTTTCCAGCATTTTACCTGCAAGAGTGATTCTCTCACTAAAGGGTTTAATCAGTATAGCAGATGGAAACACTTCTGCGTTTAGCGTTAGGATTGAGGAGAACACCTTTTTCCTTCTATTTTGTCGAGTTGCTTGACTAGGCTCGGGGTGTGACTTGATGTCTGGGTGGGATGAAAACTTCTTTTCTTGTATTTTGCTTTATAATTTAGACCAGACCTCAATTTCTTAAAGATTGTGATTCCCATTACCTTTTCCTGGAATGTAACCCAGTGTGAATCCTTGCTTTCCCTATGCTTTGCTAACCTAGTGTTTGCATTTTTCACTTATTCAATTCACAGGATGAGAAGGAGCAGTTAATTCAGTCGAAAAGTTCTGTTGCTAGTCTTGTTGGACGCTCAAAATCTATTGTCCAGTTAAAGCCAAGAAATTCGGACTATGCACTCAACAGCACTCTCCCCATCAAAGCCATCTGTGACTATCGGCAAATCGAGGTAAGGACTTTAATCTCTTCTTTCTGCCTTCCACATTAGGTACAGCCAACATTGGCAGTGCAGGATCACACTTAGTAGCATTTGAAGTTTTGAGTCACAACATATTTTGAAGTTTAAAGTTTGCTTTCAGAACACTTTTAAGTTTGAATCGGGCATTTCACCAATCTGGGCTGAATATTGATGAACACTGAGAAAAGCCACTTTCAAGAAGAAGCTCTTTCTTTATTGTAGATTGTAATTGCATTTAAATAGGGCTTACTACCCCTGACTAGGCGTTGAAGCACTTTTTGGCGGGTAGCACCCTACTCCGGAACCCAAAAAGTATAAGTGGTAATTAGTATAGGGAAATATGAAATTAATTTCAGTCGTGGACATGTTAGTCTCTTAATTGGATTGAAAACAATAGTGGAGGGATATTCACACACTAGAAATGCTCCTCCAAAGCTAGATATTTGGCCCATCTGGATAACAGGAATGTTATTGTGACAAAGAATTCTCTGTTACTCTACCAGGATGGATGCTGCTGTAGCCTCTCTGAAGCCTGTCTTTTTACAGGCTTCCAACCATGGAGGCAGCTCTGTAATGTCAGTGACTCGCTGTACCTTTTCTAAGGACACACAGGCACTCTCTGACATTCAGGAAACATTTATTAAAGAGTAAAATGGAAAACATGCACCACATTTGCTACTTTCAGATCCATGTTTAATATATTATTTTTGTCTACCACCTCTCTATTGATGCCTTAGTATAAGGGTGAGTTTACAAAATTTAGATTTATGCATTTTATCATGCATGTGGCCAGTAATATTAACAGTCACAGGACTAAGAGGAACCCTTGGGCTTTTCCCCAGGTGAAAAGCATGCTCTGTGTTTATAATAAATGCCCTTGTGTTTTTTTTAATAAAAGTCTTTATTGAAGTGTCATAGGATACAATTGGCATCAGCAGTGAGCAATAAATACGCATTTTCACTTCAGTCGGCTATCTTTGTACAGACCCCATAAACAAATCCCAACTACGCCCTGCAACCCTTGCTCTAGTACAAGGCCCCAGAGCCAATCCAGATAAAAACAGTAGCATGTAGTAAACCATTCTCGGTGACTGCTTATAGCCCCATCCTCCTCAGCAACCTGGTGGACGTTCAGTATCTCACACATCTGGGTCCCCAAAGGAACCATCTTCATGGAGTGCCTTGCCTTTAAAATAGATAACACAGCATCCTAGGCTCTTACATCATCTTCCAGCATTTCATTTCTGCGGACATGTTTCATCCATAATTCCTCAACAGTAGCCCATATAAATGCTTTAGTGAGGTGATGTGACTGACAGTACTACAAAATGTGGTTCTGCTCCTTCTAAAACAGACTCTTGGGTGCATGCTGGGTACATTCTATATAACCTGGTTCCTTTCTATAAATCATAGGAAAACATAGATAATGATGTTTTGTTTTATGGCTCACTGGTGGTTTGTTCAATCATATTGTTTAAACAACTGGATAAGCTAATTGACAAAACCTGGAACACCATGACTGTTGTATGCACTTTGACATATGTGTGCTCATTAACAGACTTTACCATTTGATTCTCCTAGATCACAATATGTAAGAATGACGAATGCGTCCTAGAAGACAATTCCCAAAGGACGAAGTGGAAGGTCATCAGTCCCACAGGGAATGAGGCCATGGTCCCATCAGCTTGTTTCCTGATCCCTCCTCCGAACAATGATGCAATTGATCTAGCTAATAGGTAACTCTCTAGTAAAGGCCTTCAGTCCTGCCCACTGACTTGCAGTGGTCAGCGACATTGTCTGCCCTTTGTTCTTTCTGCTGGTCTCTTTGTTTAAATCCAGTTCTTTGTGTTAGTCACTCAGCTTATCTACCTGCCTAGAATCTCCATTTGCTTGCCTATCTCTACCTCAGACTAGGCTCTGGTTTTCTGCTGTCTTACAGACTCGCTGAGTCCTTTACTCTTCTTCCAGAATGTTTATCTCTGCAATCTGTTTGTTCCTTTTCCCCTACCTCTGGATTTTGCCTTGTATCCATTGACATCTCTTTCGACTCGCTTTCTTTGTTGTCTGCCCATTTTCATGCCCAGCTGCATCAATTCCTATTGTTGGTTTCTATATTTAGACTCTCTTTTTCTGCAGATCCCTGTCCTTACTTAGACTATTTGCTTCCCTCACATATCCTAGCCTATTAGTTTCTGTTGTTTAACCATGTCCTTGGGTTTAGGCCATCATTTTACTTCTGGTTGTTTGATAATGTCATGTGCGACTTCCATCGTCCTTTTAATTTTATTTGTGACTGCTCCACACATTATTGAAAGAATCTTGGATGTTTCAAATACCAAAATTGTCATTCCTGTTTCGCCTTTCTTCATGCATTGAGATTTGTCCTTTGCAATTCATAATAATAAAAGTGTTCAGATTTTTGTTTTCCCCATAGAATGTGCGTCCACTGTTGTGTAGCACACCAGATCACTATCCCCAGTGGTGGGCACGTCTGTTTGTTGTCATGTTTTTATGATGTGATCTGGATTCGTGGGTTTCTGTTTTACTCCTCCAGTTTCATCCTATTCCCTAAATCCCTTATGCTTGTTTTCATGGGGAGTTTCACTTTGGGATATTTTCTGAATTTTGTGCAGTTCTGTTATTATCCCATTCTTGCATGTAGTTGTATTCTTCCGGTTCCTATGATATGTTTGATGTTTTGCTATATCATAACGTATTGTTTGTTGTATGTGCTGCTACAGATCTCATACTTTGCATACTCCAATGATTAATTGCTAGACCAGATGTCTATACTCGGTTCCAAGACATCTCGTGACGACTTCCTCATCCCAAAATGCACCAGGACATTCACTCCATCTTAGATTATGTTTTTTTACCTCTATCACGTTCTAACGTTGCAGTTTGAGCTTTGGGACTGTCAACAACTTCTCCATTGTTTCGGTTTCAATCGTCAATCCTGATCCATCATCAAAAGGATCATTGAAAGGTGATTCGGTTTTGAACTGCACTAGAAAATGTATTTTCCAGGACTCTGGTTGTATCAAGAAAGACTGGTGAGGCAGGTATTGAGAATATTCCCTTTCAGTTCTGTATCCGTGGCAACCACACATACATGTGGTCAGACCACCATCAGGTCTGCAACCTCTGTGTGTGTCTTCAGAGCACAAATAAGTCAACCTGCTTAGCGTGCCAGGTGTTTAAGAATTAAGACAATTAGATATTGCAGGGAAAGACACAGCAATGTGAGTTTTTTGGGTCAAGCCATAGATTTTGATAATACCCCCCATTCCACCTCTCATCCCAAGGAAGAACCCAAAAAGGGTAAGGGGCAAGAGGGGAATGTTTGCACAGTGGACCTTTCTGCAATTTGTATTACCCAGCACAAGGGGATACAATGAGGGCCAAGAGAGGTGGTGGTTGTGCAAGGGGCAAGTGGCAGGACACTTGTTCGGCCGCTACCTCAGGCAGTGCTTCACACACCACAGCAACACCTTGAAAGAAGAAGAAGCTCATGTTTGAGGAACAAATCTATTCCCAACAATAGTAAGGACCTGTCCTCCAGTCCTATACCACAACCTCCATGACACACACCCCTTCGCCGCGACCCCATATGCCACCACCATCGCCTCAGGAGTCTGTTCACTGTTATCATTCAGACTCAAACCAGTGTAGTCCTTATGGCCCTCGGGAGCCTTATTTTTATCCCTCTTGGGGATGGGGGATAATCCATGGGAGGATTATAAAATTGACACAGGTGGATAGTAGGCTGGAGCCTTATCCAGTTAAAACATCACCTCCAGATGATACCAAGGCTTACCACACTGTAATACGAAGGGGCAGCTGAACATCGTAAAGTAAAGCTCCATGTGGTGGAAGAGGAGGTCGATTTTCCTCTGGAGACACTTTAAAAAACCATAAGTTGGCCCAGTACCTACTCATGCTGAAAAGCATGATCCAAGTGTCCCACCAAGAATTTCAAGTGCCATTAAAGGTCTGAGTGGTCACCCGGGGGTTGAAGAATAAGTACAAACCTGTCCAAGATGACCCTGTGCACATCAAGGAATTGTACCGCTAACTCTATTGTTGTTCACATGGCCAGAAGAGAGCCTCGAAACAGTGACTTAGAGCTTTGAAACTGTGACTTGCCCATCATCCCCCAGATCAAAAAATACCTGTTTGGAGAGAATAAGATTATTCCTTCCACAGTTATAGAAATAACCTCAGACAACAGTGAGAGTAAATAACCTCAGACAAGCGGGTCCTCACCATTGTTCAGCAGTGGTACTGCTTGGTATGCCACATTGCAGTACCAAACATAATGCAATGAGTAAAGAACACCTATGACAGTTACGTAAGGAAGTACAGGAACTTCTCAGCAAAGGTGCCACCGAACCAGTCACATCTCTCCAGCAGGGCCATAGAGTGTACTCCCTGTACTTTTTCATTCCCAAAAAAGAACTGTACCACTCTCAGGCCACTATTTTGCTACATCCTGTCAGAGCAATTAAAAATGGCAAAGCTTCAGGATGTCAACCCATTGATCTTCCCAGGAGACTACGGGGCAACCCTCTACCTCAAAAATGCTTACTTCCACATCCTCATACATCCGGCACATGTAAGCTATCTAAGCTTTTTGGTAAGTGGACAACACTACCAATTAAAAGTTTTACCTTTCAAGCTCACAACATCCCCAAGGGTGTTCACGAAAAGTCTAGTGGTGGTAGCTTCACATCTACGAAGAAGCTGCATGCATGTCTTCCCATACCTTAATGATTGGCTGCATACAACAGGATGAGCATTTTTCTGGGAGCTGTGTCAAACGTTTGTCATAGGAAAGCCTACCAAAATCAGGAGAGTGTGATGGCATTCAGACAAACATTACCAATTCAAGATCCCCCCATTCGGCTTGACTACTGCATCTCGAGTATTTACCAAATGCCTAGCAGTGGTAGCAGCACAATTTACGCTAAGACATCCATGTCTTACCTTATCTTGATGACTGGCTCATCAAAGCCAGCACACTTTCTCTGTGCCACCAACATACTCAAAATACCATAGATTTGCTCCATCAGCTAGGCTTTACCATCAATGCCCAAAAACCTCATTCTTAACCTTTTCAGGTTCAGCCGTAACTGGAGGCTATCCTAAATATGCAGGTGGGATTGGACAATCCCAATGCAACAAGAATCCAACATTTCTAAATGCTACTACCACGTTTCCAAGCCAATCAACAGTTGACAGTAAGAGCTGTTGAGCGCCTACTGGGTATAATGGCCTCATGCATCACCATAGTTCCACATGCACAGCTACATATGGTTGTGCTACAGGAATGTCTAGCACACCAGTGGTCTCAGTCACAGGGTCAATTAGAGGATCTAGTGTTGATGAACAGCCGCACTCATCACTCTACGGTGATGAAACCCAACCTGTTAAAAGGGCGGCCTTTCCTTGAACCGGTTTCCCACATTATTTTGACAACAGAGGCATCCCTAACAGACTGGGGTGCTTACTTACAGAATCTCACAGTTCAGGGTCTCTGGGACACGAAACACCAGCGTCTCCACATCAACTATCTAGAGCCTCAAGCTGTTCACCTAGCATTGAAAGTGTTCACACCTCACCTGATCGGCAAGGTTGTCTTAGTCTGGATGTACCATGGTACTATTTACCAAAGCAGGGGCGGCTCATTCTCTGCAGTTATCACGTCTATCTTAGGCCATTTGCCATTGGGCTCAACATCACTAGATCCATCTGTTAACAAAACGGTAAAAGACAACGATTTTGCCGACCTCAGCAGGATGCTACCCCAATGTACTCCTCCCTTACTTCAATAAGTAGGGATTTCCACAGACAGGTCTGTTTGTAACTGTGGACAACGCAAAATGCCCAAACTTCGCCTCCAGGTTCCCACAGCTCCTATCCAAGCACAATGCTCCATGGATGAATTGATCAGGGATATTTGCCTGCGCTTTTCAGCCTCTCCCTCTTCTTCCGTTTCTGGAGCTGCGTTTCATTCAAATATCTCTCACATTCATACTAGTGGGGTCCCACATGGGCCACGCAGCCCTGGCTCACAACACTACTAAAACTATCAGTTGTTCCCCACAAGAAGCTTTCCCTCAACCTACACCATCTCGCTCAGAATCATGGCGAAATCAGGCACCCAGATCCCAAGAAATGTAACTTAACCAATTTCTATGACCTCAGGAGCCAAATTGCTATCTCAATCTTCCATGTGAATGTATGAACATTCTCAAAGAAGCTTGCACTCCTACTACTGGAGCATACCGTACAGCTAAATGGAAAAGATTAATCTGTTACTGTCATAGTAAGAGTATCAATCCATTTAATGTTACAGTACAAAACATTGTTTGTTACCTGCTGCATCTACAGCTCTCTGGCCTTCCATTCACATGCATGCACTTACATCTGGCTGCAGTGGCTGTCTATCTGCAAAATAGACAACACCTGCTTTCATTCAAAGTACCAGTCATCCAAGCCTTTATGGAAGGTCTTAAGAGAATTATTCCCACCGGGTGCCACCTGCACCTACCTGGAATCTTAACATTGTCCTCACCAGGCTTATGGGTTCACCATTTGAACCACCTCATAACTTCTTCCTCCAATTTCTATCTTGGAATGTCAGTTTTTTAAATTGCTCCACATTTACCCAAAATTCCTTCCAAAGGTGGTCTCTCATTTCTACCATAATCAGTTAGTTGCATGTGTTCTTTCCTTAGCCAGACTCAGTTGCGGAAAGGGGTCTCCATACATTAGCTGTTAAGAGATTCTTATGCACTAATTTAACAGAACTAAAAACTTTCGCAAAACCAAGCAGCTCTTTGTTGCTTTTTTGCCCCTCATGAAGAAGAGCCCATATCTAAATGAGACATTGCCAGGTAGGTAGTTAAATGCATTCAGACATGTTACTCTAAAGCCAAAAGGACGTTCGCTCCACCCCATAGAGCACACACTAGTCGCAAGATAGAGGCTTCTATGGCTTTTCTGGGCAATATCCCACTAGCTGATATATGCAAACAGCTACATGGTCTACAACACACACTTTCACTAAACATTATTGTATGAATGTTCTAACACACCAATAAACTAATGTAGGTCAGGCAGTGCTGTGTACACTCTTTCAAACAACTGCAGCACCCGTAGGTTAGCCACGTCTTGGAGGGCACTGCTATACAGTCTCTGCAAAGCATGTGTATCTACAGCCACACACCCGCTCAAACTGATTGTTTCTTACCCTGTTAGCATCTGTTTTTGTCCTGTAGCACTGTAGATTCACATGCGCCCACCCTCCTTCTTGGACACCTGTGGCAATTGCAGTTCCTTTACATTTTTCTATGCATGGATATTTCTTTACTTACTGTGAGAAGTTGGCCTGATATGTAGTGTTTCCAATTCTGGAACCACTGGGTATCAGTCCAAACAAACCCCAAAGATGTCAGGTTGTAAGTCAACCTTGTAGACAAGCTATCCTAGTGGTAGCATGGACTAAGCAGCCTTAAAGGCTTAACTTAAGAGGTCGTGTTAAGCGAGCTGTTTTACCACATACAATCCTGTAATCAAATGAAAGGACACCACACAAGTATATATTCTAAAAATATATGTATTTATTTCTAAATTACTCCCCAGTACTCTTTATGAGGAAAGGGGCACAAGCGTTAAATCAAAAGCACAGTAAAACATATAAAGTTGCACAATTATGGATGAGGGCGGGTGGCCACTCAAACCATATACTAAAAAAGTGGTATAAGGAACACTTATCGAACAATGGTTAGGCCTAGGGCCTAGAGATTCGCTGGGAGCAGTCAGGACTAGCAATGCTGAAGTCGGGAGTAGCCCACAGGAGACGGGTGCAGCACGGAAAGTGCGGCTCGCACCAATGCAAAGTCAATGGTGCGTAAAAGTTGGATAAAGTGAATTAAAAGATACTTCCGCTGAACCTAGAGGAACAAAACTTTAGACACAGACCCTAGAGGTGTGTACCAGTGTAAGAACACCGGCGTTGCAAAGTTACCTCACCCACAGGCCGTGGGTGCACAGGGTCGAAGTGGCGTCGGGTTCTGTCACGCAGGTTCTTGGTGCTTGAAGCTGTTGCAGCTGCAGGCGAGGTGAAGCAGAAGTGTCCGGTGGATCCAAGGGTGGATCTGAAGTGGTGAAGACCTGAAAGCAGAGGGGACAATGTTCAAAGTCACTGACCAGTGACCACCGTGGAACCAGATTGGAACCAGGCAAAGTCGGGTGCAAACAGGTGATCAGGGGTTGCTTCTCTCTGCAGCCACGTGGACACGAAGAGGTCAAGGACGTCCAGGAGTCGATCACGAGCTGTCCCTCAAAGGCTCTAGCTGATGGCGGTGTCGGCAACTCGATTGAAGCAAACAAGCCTTGGCTAATGCAAGCCACGGGGAAAGTGAAAAAGGCTTATTACTCGGACCAGCAAGGTCAGAGCGGGTACTCCTTTCTACAGGAGCGAGGGCAGGTCTGGAGCAACCAGACCCACAGTGTAAATTGTAGGTTTCTTCGCCAAGATGGCCGCTGACCACGTGACAAGCGGACGGGATGGCGAGTCGAGTGGCACAAAACAAAAGGGCCCCACGCAGATTGTGGAGATGCTGGAGGGCTGATCTTTGGTGCAAATGCTGCTCGGTTGTGGGGCTTCTCAAACCCCAAAGCACAGAGTCGAGGGTGCCTGGGGTGCTGCGCAGTCAGCGTCTCGGGGGTCTTTCAAGATGGCCGCTCCCACGTCTCTCGGTGCCTCCACGGGTCCCTTCTTTGCAGGGACTGTGGATCGGGCTGTGAGAAGTCTGGAAAGCTGGGTCTTGTCAGGCTCTGCACTCCGACTCCGGCAGGAGGCGGCGGCAAAGCAGATGTCGAGGTGCTAGGTGATGCCTGTGTTCACAGGGTGGCCCCTCCTAGGCCACAAGGGAGATGCTCTTCAGTCTTCTGTCATCAGAATGTCGAAGTCCAGTCGTCTTCTTAGTTTAAAGTTGAATTCAGGATGATCTGAGTTGCATTGGCACTGCTCCCCCTCTTATTCCAATCTGAGGGGTGGATCTCCTGCTAGGTCCCTCCCCTATGGGTGGGACCAGGAAGGGGGGTGGTTACACCCCCTTTCCTTTGTCCAGGTCTCACTGGAGCTGGGGCTGGGCTGCCCCAGAACCGGTTTGACCGGATTATGCAAGGGGAAGCCTTGTGCTCCCCAGGCACTGTCTGGTTTCATTCAAACCTCCCTGCTACAATCCACTATCTCCTGTCTGGGGTGGTGTCACACCTCCCTGTGACAGGAAATCCTTTGTCCAGGCCTCCTCTGCTGAGTTTCGGTCAGCAGCAGGAGGTCAGACATGTGTCTGTGGCAGAAGCATCCATTTTGTGGATCTGAGGCTCTTTTAAAAATCAACCGCGTTTTAGCAAAAGTAACATGTCGTCCCCTCTAGAGGGGTGGAATGCTACCCCCGTCACCAGGACTGGCGAGGGGGTAGTATTCCAAATCGTATGACACCTTACACGACATGTTTTGATAAAGCCAAACCAAAGTTGACATATAACCGCGAGGATTATAATGCACTTAATAGTATATGGTTTGGCATTATCCCGGAACAGCTAAGGGAATTGGTCCCGACAGCTGCAGACAGGCTCCGCTCATGCTAGAGCACCATCTCACATTAAACCACGCACTCTGCCTTCAGGATTGTTAAGGCCTGCCATAGGAGTGGCTCACAGGTTTATATGTGTCCAGATAGGTTTAGATATAGGCATACTATATCTAAGCAAGGGGTGATTACACCACCTTGCCCCAGCTGAGTGATCAGCCAGTTGTGTCAATTTTAGATAGCCAGCCAGGGGTGGCAAAAGATATGCTGCAGCCCCTGGTAGGCCTTGGATGCACCTATGCCCTGGGCACCTATAGTGCTCTGTACAGGGGCTGATAAGGTGACCCAAGCCAATCTAGTTATGCACCTAGGGTACATGGAATCCATTTTACAGAGAGAGCAGATAGCCTGGGGCCCTGATTAGCAGGGAACCAGGCCAACTAAGTCGAAAACCAGCTAAACACAAGGCAAAAAATCTGGGGTAACCATAGTCAGGTAGCCACCTTCCTACATAACCCCCCCCCAAACGAAAGGAGATAAGGCTATCCTTGGCCAGGTAAGCCTTTATTGCCTGAGTGGCCATATAAGGAAGTACCTGCACTAGCATGGGTACCCCCTGTCTCATGGTCCACTAAGCAGTCCCTCACCCTAGGGGTATTAGAGGGTCTCCACCATAGGGAATCACTACCTTGGGTGTGTTTATGCAAAGTTAAAGGCTGGTTTGGATATGGAGTATTGAAGTGAGGCTCCACTATTTTTGGGCTCAACTTCCTCCAATTATCTTCCACCATGTGTGCCTTTCTTTCTTCAACTGAGTTGCACTGAGCTCTCAGGGTCAACCTCTGGCTACCTAAAGCTGGAGGCTGGGTCCCTCTGTTTGGCTTGCTGGAGGGACAGTTCAGGTTTGGGCCCTTTGGGTCCCAGGTTTGGCTGTGCCCAACAGAATCCATCTGTGGGAGGTCCCTAACTGTTTTTGAGGGGGCTCCCTCAGGAGTTTTTAAAGTTTTCACCTTACTAGGCCTACTAGTTTTGGTGCCCCTAATCTGTTGATGGGGGTGCTTTATTTGACAGGGGGCCCTCTGGGTCTCACTGTCCTTCTTGTCCTCTGCAGCCCTGGGCTGACTGAGGCAAGGTAGAGAGGGGCAGGTTACCTGCTCCAGACTGGATCCCACCTGAGAAGGGTCCACTGCCATCAGAGGCTCTGTCAGGCCAGGCCTAACAACCTCTGGGGCAGTTCCTTCATCAGGGGTAAGATCAGTTCCCTGAGGAGGCTGATCCTGTCCTACTGTCTGGTGAGGGGGAGATTTCTCTTCCTCCTCCATGCTCTCAGTTTGGGTGGAGTGATCCATCATTTCAGGCTTCACAACACACATATCTGTTTGAGTTTGGGCTGTGGCCATCACAGCCCCACCAACCTTTTCAGGAGGAGACTCAGTTTGGGTTTCTGCTGTTATCATAACAGCTTTGCTATTCTGTTTGGGAAGAGCTTCTGTTAAAGATGGGGCAGAGAGTTGCTCAGCCCTACCAACCTTTTCAGGAAGGACATCTTGGATTGGGGCTGTAGCTATTACAGCCCCACTAACCTTTCCATTGGAGTTTACCATTCTGGAATGGATTTCTTGTTCAACCTCAGCCCAGGCTGAGATTTCTAAATCATTACCCAGTAGGCAGTCTACAGGCAAGTTTGGTGACACTGCCACTCTCTTTGGGCCAGTGACACCTCCCCAGCTGAGACTTACTACTGCCATGGGATGATTTGTTTGGATACCATCAATGTTTGTTACCTGGTATGTGGCACCTGGTAAAAGTTGCTTAGAGGGGACTATACAGTCAGCCACCATGGTGATGCTAGCCCCTGTGTCTCTAAAAGCTTCAACTTTCAAACCATTGATGATGGGTTCTTGTTTATATCTGCTCAAGGTATTTGGGCAAACAGAGAAGTTGGCAAACCCCATGCCATTCTCATAAACAAGATCATTTGGGGATGGGGACCTGGATAGGCCAGGGTCCCCCTGGGCTCCAAAAGTAAACCCCCCCAGATTCCTGGGTGTGCTCCCACTTCCTGGGGGATTACTGCTGACAGTAACAGGAGGTGTTGGAGCTGGCTTTGGAGGTATGTTTTCTTTATTGCCATTCTTGGGACAACAGCTGTCTGTTTTGTAATGCCCAACCTGTTTACAGGCATGACAATAAGGCTTTTTCTCAGTTGATGAAGTGTCTTGGGACCCACCCCCCTTCTTGGAGTTTTGGGGCCCTGGGGAAGTGTTTTCTTTACTTTTATCCCCACCCTTATCTTGAGGCTTGGTAGACTCCTTCTTCTGGTTATTGTCCTGATTCTTAGGCCTAATCCTGGTTCTGACCCACTTATCTGCCCTCTTTCCCAATTCTTGGGGAGAGGTCAAATCTGAGTCCACCAGGTGCTGGTGTAAGAGCTGGTTCTGACAATTACTTAGGATCTGCTCCCTCATAATCAAATTATACAATCCTGTGAAGTCATGTACTTTGCTGCCATTTAGCCAACCCTCCAGAGCCTTAGTTGCACAATCAACAAAATCAGTCCAGTCCTGAGTCTGTGCCTTCTGGGTGTCTCTGAACTTTAACCTGTACTGTTCAGTGGTTAAGCCAAACCCATCTATTAGAACACTCTTCAGGACTTTGTAATTGCTGGCATCCTCCTGTCTGACAGTGAGGAGCCTATCTCTCCCTTTCTCTGAAAAGGAGTACCATAAGATTGCTGCCCACTGTTCCTCAGGAACCTGCTGTACCATGCAGGCTCTCTCCAGAGCAGTCATCCATTTGTGGATGTCATCCCCTTCCTGGTAGGGGGGCACAATCTTTGTCAGGTTTCTACTATCATAGGACCTGTCTTTAGGAATTTTGCTGCCACCAGTGGCATCTAAGCCACACAATTTTCTTTCTCTTGCTAAAGCAAGTTTAGCTTGAGCCAAGGCTACCTCTTCCCTTTCTATTTGGAGTTGGACAGCCCTCATCCTGGCCCTATGCTCTTTTCTCTGGGAGGGAGTCATCCCTCTTTGAGATTCTCTTGAGGCACTAGAAAGATGAGAGTCCCTTGATTGAGATCTCACCCTCCTGTTACCTGGGAGAATTTGGTTATGAGATCTGGAGTGGTGCTGGCCCTCTCCATTCTCATGTAGGTCCAGGTTGGCCTGGTTAAGCCTGGCAACCTGTACCTGGTTCACCCTCTGATCCTGATCTTCAGGCTCTTCTAAATCAGAGCCTTCCTCTTCCTCTTCCTCCTCCTCTTCATCTTCTGGAAGATTCTCATTCTCAGGGGAGTGTATCCCTTCACCTGATTCTAAGGGAGCCTGACTCACCTTATCTAGGTCATCCTTTTCTAGGAGAGCTACTAGGGAAGGAATGGTAGGGCCTCTGCCCTTTTTTAGCCCCCTGGCTGTGCACAAGGCACTCAGGTCTTTGTGGCTAAGGTTGTCATATCTGGATGTTGTCCCTATAGGATCAACTATTACAGGAGCAGAGCCTGAGGCTCTACCTGTATCAGACATGACTGCTAGTGAGGTGTAAGTGATGCACTTACCTACACTAAGTGTTTTCCTACTGTACCTTGCTAGTGAGTTGTAGTCAGGGTGTGCTAATCCCTTTAATCTACAACTACTAAGTTCAGTAGAACTTAATATGCTAAGCTTTTGATTTATATGTACCTAGAGGTACTTGATGTGATCTTTCAATTTGATGTAAAGATTGCAATGGTAAAACAAACAGCAAGCTCAAATCCGCACCGCTGCACACCAATGTGAGAAGTTGGCCTGATATGTAGTGTTTCCAATTCTGGAACCACTGGGTATCAGTCCAAACAAACCCCAAAGATGTCAGGTTGTAAGTCAACCTTGTAGACAAGCTATCCTAGTGGTAGCATGGACTAAGCAGCCTTAAAGGCTTAACTTAAGAGGTCGTGTTAAGCGAGCTGTTTTACCACATACAATCCTGTAATCAAATGAAAGGACACCACACAAGTATATATTCTAAAAATATATGTATTTATTTCTAAATTACTCCCCAGTACTCTTTATGAGGAAAGGGGCACAAGCGTTAAATCAAAAGCACAGTAAAACATATAAAGTTGCACAATTATGGATGAGGGCGGGTGGCCACTCAAACCATATACTAAAAAAGTGGTATAAGGAACACTTATCGAACAATGGTTAGGCCTAGGGCCTAGAGATTCGCTGGGAGCAGTCAGGACTAGCAATGCTGAAGTCGGGAGTAGCCCACAGGAGACGGGTGCAGCACGGAAAGTGCGGCTCGCACCAATGCAAAGTCAATGGTGCGTAAAAGTTGGATAAAGTGAATTAAAAGATACTTCCGCTGAACCTAGAGGAACAAAACTTTAGACACAGACCCTAGAGGTGTGTACCAGTGTAAGAACACCGGCGTTGCAAAGTTACCTCACCCACAGGCCGTGGGTGCACAGGGTCGAAGTGGCGTCGGGTTCTGTCACGCAGGTTCTTGGTGCTTGAAGCTGTTGCAGCTGCAGGCGAGGTGAAGCAGAAGTGTCCGGTGGATCCAAGGGTGGATCTGAAGTGGTGAAGACCTGAAAGCAGAGGGGACAATGTTCAAAGTCACTGACCAGTGACCACCGTGGAACCAGATTGGAACCAGGCAAAGTCGGGTGCAAACAGGTGATCAGGGGTTGCTTCTCTCTGCAGCCACGTGGACACGAAGAGGTCAAGGACGTCCAGGAGTCGATCACGAGCTGTCCCTCAAAGGCTCTAGCTGATGGCGGTGTCGGCAACTCGATTGAAGCAAACAAGCCTTGGCTAATGCAAGCCACGGGGAAAGTGAAAAAGGCTTATTACTCGGACCAGCAAGGTCAGAGCGGGTACTCCTTTCTACAGGAGCGAGGGCAGGTCTGGAGCAACCAGACCCACAGTGTAAATTGTAGGTTTCTTCGCCAAGATGGCCGCTGACCACGTGACAAGCGGACGGGATGGCGAGTCGAGTGGCACAAAACAAAAGGGCCCCACGCAGATTGTGGAGATGCTGGAGGGCTGATCTTTGGTGCAAATGCTGCTCGGTTGTGGGGCTTCTCAAACCCCAAAGCACAGAGTCGAGGGTGCCTGGGGTGCTGCGCAGTCAGCGTCTCGGGGGTCTTTCAAGATGGCCGCTCCCACGTCTCTCGGTGCCTCCACGGGTCCCTTCTTTGCAGGGACTGTGGATCGGGCTGTGAGAAGTCTGGAAAGCTGGGTCTTGTCAGGCTCTGCACTCCGACTCCGGCAGGAGGCGGCGGCAAAGCAGATGTCGAGGTGCTAGGTGATGCCTGTGTTCACAGGGTGGCCCCTCCTAGGCCACAAGGGAGATGCTCTTCAGTCTTCTGTCATCAGAATGTCGAAGTCCAGTCGTCTTCTTAGTTTAAAGTTGAATTCAGGATGATCTGAGTTGCATTGGCACTGCTCCCCCTCTTATTCCAATCTGAGGGGTGGTTCTCCTGCTAGGTCCCTCCCCTATGGGTGGGACCAGGAAGGGGGGTGGTTACACCCCCTTTCCTTTGTCCAGGTCTCACTGGAGCTGGGGCTGGGCTGCCCCAGAACCGGTTTGACCGGATTATGCAAGGGGAAGCCTTGTGCTCCCCAGGCACTGTCTGGTTTCATTCAAACCTCCCTGCTACAATCCACTATCTCCTGTCTGGGGTGGTGTCACACCTCCCTGTGACAGGAAATCCTTTGTCCAGGCCTCCTCTGCTGAGTTTCGGTCAGCAGCAGGAGGTCAGACATGTGTCTGTGGCAGAAGCATCCATTTTGTGGATCTGAGGCTCTTTTAAAAATCAACCGCGTTTTAGCAAAAGTAACATGTCGTCCCCTCTAGAGGGGTGGAATGCTACCCCCGTCACCAGGACTGGCGAGGGGGTAGTATTCCAAATCGTATGACACCTTACACGACATGTTTTGATAAAGCCAAACCAAAGTTGACATATAACCGCGAGGATTATAATGCACTTAATAGTATATGGTTTGGCATTATCCCGGAACAGCTAAGGGAATTGGTCCCGACAGCTGCAGACAGGCTCCGCTCATGCTAGAGCACCATCTCACATTAAACCACGCACTCTGCCTTCAGGATTGTTAAGGCCTGCCATAGGAGTGGCTCACAGGTTTATATGTGTCCAGATAGGTTTAGATATAGGCATACTATATCTAAGCAAGGGGTGATTACACCACCTTGCCCCAGCTGAGTGATCAGCCAGTTGTGTCAATTTTAGATAGCCAGCCAGGGGTGGCAAAAGATATGCTGCAGCCCCTGGTAGGCCTTGGATGCACCTATGCCCTGGGCACCTATAGTGCTCTGTACAGGGGCTGATAAGGTGACCCAAGCCAATCTAGTTATGCACCTAGGGTACATGGAATCCATTTTACAGAGAGAGCAGATAGCCTGGGGCCCTGATTAGCAGGGAACCAGGCCAACTAAGTCGAAAACCAGCTAAACACAAGGCAAAAAATCTGGGGTAACCATAGTCAGGTAGCCACCTTCCTACACTTACACTTACTTTACACTCCATTATCACCCACCTGTGGGAAACAAAATCTGACAATGGAGTTGATGCCCATGTGCATTATCACCAAGAGGAGGAGTCACTTTGCTTCCTGACTTGAAAGACTTCTTCGAAGAAGAACAATTTGCATACATCCGTACCCAACACTAGATGGCAAGAGTATGCACAGCATAGGAATGTACAGCACTACATGCCAAGAACAGGGTAATTAACATAATCCTTCTGGCAGATTCTCCATCTACAGATTCCACACCTACCTCCTGCCCATCCCATTCTGTGGATTTGACTTCTGTGACTGGCATATAGGTCCCAGGTTAGCTTCAGCACTCTGTGTCCTCCAATCTATCCTTGTTGAGCTCCATCTGAGGCCACAGAAATGATGAAGTGAAGTCAGTGCACAGAGGTGCTACCTGTTTGCGACTCTGAGCAGTTATTTCTGGAGGTGGTATGAGACCACTGCAAACTCTGATTGAACCACCTTACCGGCAAGCTACAGCAATTGCTTGAAAATAAATCTGATTCCTGTCTGGTGCCTAGGGATATTCAGAAAGCAAGGAATCTGAAGTTAGGTGGAGAAACATGTTCTTTTTATGTGTAATTCTTCTGCTGTGACGTCCCGTTCTATTGTATTTTGTTTTTTGGTTTTCTACATCCAGTGGTGGCCTCCTTTAATTTTAGACTCATGTTCTTGTTCTTATTTTCCTTTTTAAGGGTTGAGCAACTGTATCAAAAGGTTATGTCTCTCTGGCATCAGCTGCACGTGAACACCAAGAGCATCATCTCATGGAACTACCTACGGAAAGATATTGAACTGGTTCAAGGGTGGACTGTGGAGACGGTAAGGACTTTGTTACAAGATGGACGGCGTCAATACAGGGCCATGGCTTCAGGAACAAGCCACAACTCCTGTACTTTGATCTTAGGTCTTCAAAGTACAATTGTAGTTAATAAACAAAGTCCTGTATTACAAGCTGCCCTTTGATATTTTATGATCATCCCAAGACACCCATTATTTTGCGACAAGATGGTATGTCGCGGACTGCTTACTCTACTGACCATATGTTTCTTTACCTTGCGTTGTCTCTGAAGCAAAGCAGTTTTTGTACCCTTTGAGGGATCCTAAGATTTAGGGTCTGATTTATATGCTGGCTGAGCAGTGATGGAGTTCCCTCTGTGTCAACATTATGGTTCACTGCCAGTTTTAAAAGTGGGCATGACAACTGCGGAGACTACAGTCTTCACCGTGGCAAACCCCTCCGACGGCCTGACGAAGTAATGGTTTTCAGAGGTTTGGCTATATGTCCATCCCACCTAATTTAGGTTAGTGGACATACAGCTGACTGTTTTCAGTACCTGTCACCTCCAGGGAAAACCTGGAGTAAGGGGCATTGAAAAGTGCTCATTGCTACCCTTGTCTTGGGAGGAAAGTCCTATGGCGAGGAGTGCATTGTTTTTTTTCTCCTTCAAACCAAAAATACCACTATGGGATTTTCATTTTGTGGGGAAAAAACAAAGTTTTCTGTACTGCCCTATCATGCTGATGGAGCCGCTTTTCAGACTTAAAATGCATTGATAGTAGGCACGTGATGGCGGTTCCTGCCAATGCTAGAAATGTCCACTGGGCCAGCGGACACTTCTAAATTTGGCGGGCGTCGGTTCCACCAGGGTAATCGAGTAATTTACTCGGTCAACCGGGCAGAGTGGGCCGATTATCAAATTTTAAATCCGAACCTAACTCATCATATCTGCTGGTGACTTCCAAATGTCTCACATTGTTATAGAAAATACCACTGCTGTTTCAACCGTCTCACATCTGCTTCTAGAAGACATCCAGGCATGGTTGGATCAGACTTTTTGCCTTAAAACACAAAAGCCTGAAATTGCATTTTCATTTTCGTGTTGCATCTCCAATGAGGTTAACTGCCTACTTAACAGGCCATTTGCACTCATTTAAACGAAACATATGCCAAACCTAAAATGAACCTCAGTTTTCTAAGCACCTTCCTTGAAGATTGCACAGCAACATACCTGCACAAATACTGTAATCCTTCTTACAACCAGTTGTGCAGGTTGGTCACTAAGTCCAGAGGAACACCAGAATCAATGGAGGATGATTAAAGAGCACATACACCATTACATGCAAGCGCTCTCTCCATTTCTTTGAAAAAAAAGTAGCATGTCTTAGGCACTAGCCGACTGCCTAGAGGAAGAGTGCACATAGCACCACACCCTCCTTTGGCCTTACCTTAAACAGACATGTCACCTTTTTTTAACTAAGTCATCTGAGCACTCCGATCATGCGCTCACTGATCACTGCGCCAGAGATTTTATCGCTGACTGAGAATGCAAGAAACGGAATAGTGAAGCAGAACTTGTCCCCAAAAAGATGTAGCATTGGTGGCAGATGCACTCTCATTTTTAAATAAAAACAATAGAGTAGCGATACAAAATAAAAGCAAGAAAAATGTAATGTTAATCAAAAAGTTAAAAAAGCCAGGTCCGGAGGCCGCCGCTTCTCGGCCCACACGGCCAAACACAGGAACAACATCCCACGGAGACTGAGAACTGAACCCAATCTCCTCCAGTTCAGGAAATCACTAAAGACCCTTCTCTTCCCTCACCCATAACCCCCTCCATTGCTGACCCCCCTTGAGTTTTAGGTTCTAGCTCTGGGATGCTCTAGGGTTACTACGCGCTCTACAAAACCTTTAAATAATAAATAAATAAATAAAAATATTGTATATCAAGTCACTAAATGGTTGCAGGCACTATCTTAACACATTCCTTTTAGATGATAAATTGAAAGAGTGAATTGAGCTGGTGAGCTAAATTCCTACAATACGTACCTTCACGACGCAAGGAAAAATAGATAATTCCTGTTGTTGAGCAGCAAATAAGGCAAAGGTGAAAAATTGTGATTATGTCAGAAGCAGGACATGCTTGTTTAGATTTGGCAAATCTCTGTACTCTGGTCCTATGACTGCTTTAGGAACAATGTTTGTATGACTGTTTTGCAGTTAAGAGAAAACCCATGGTTTCTTGAGCCTCCAGTTCAGATAAAAAGGACACATTCCAGGACTCACATGTGTAGCCTCTGTAACTAACCTCTTTGATAGTAGCCTCAAGGTGCGTGTCTAAATCCCTTCTACCATCAGGAATGGCATAGTCTGTGGGACAAAGCCCAGCATGTTCTTGTTGATTATGAACCTAGAGTCATTTCTTGTGTTTAGGTCACTATTCCTTTATTATAGGGATGACCTGTATACAGGTTTGAACCTGTGCAGACAGTAGCAGCTCAGACGCTAAAGCAAACCTCTCACTAAAAGCTTACATTCCCGTATGTGGGTGCCTACACGGCTTGCCTGTGCTCTTTTACAGCTCTTTCAAGTTGTCTCCAATGCCTTAAAGCTTTCAAGTACACATGGACCTTATATCTGTATCCTGGTTTGGTGAATGGTGGAATCTGATGTCTACTTTTTTTGATACGTTTAGTTGAAATGGGTATAAATATTGTCCATCTAATGGCGTTGCCTATCTATTGTACTTGAGTGTGCATTTTCGTGTGCACCATTGGTGGTTGGAGCTTATTTCTTTTAGAGCAGATCTTGCCTTGTTCTGAGTTCCCCGCAAGGCACCTCCCTTGTTCGAGTAGGACATTCCTCTCAAATGCTGCTGATGTTCATGTTGTCTTTGACTATGTTTTCTTTTGTATGGTACTTGATGATGATGATCACTTGTCATTTTCTAGCTAAGGGCCACTGCTCCGGCAGACCAGCTCCAAGCAGTGAAAAACCTGCAGTCGCATTTTGAGGACTTCCGGGACGACAGTCGGGACTCGCAGCTCTTCTCGGTGGCAGATCGTCTGCGTCTGGAAGAAGAGGTTGAGGCTTGTAAAGCACATCACCAGCATCTTCTGCACTCAATGCAAACAGGTGAGGGGAACAAGGAAAGGGTTCGGAGTCAGTGCCACACATTGTGATTAAAAAGCATGGAAATGTTAATCCGGCCAACCTTGGGAGGGGCACCATGCAATGCAACTATGTGAGGGCTAAGAATGCTCTACCAGGCTGTGAAGGTGGGCACCCTTGCTTTAGTTAGGAACCTGTGGAGCAAGACACTTCCTGCTCGGTGTTTTAGGAGAATGCACACTCCATGCTTACGGGTCGATCTGTGAGATACGACATCCAAGGGGGCCTTCCCTTATTACCTGAATGGCATCATGGTCACATTACCCGTTTCCCTCTGATCAGAGTTTGACCCAACATCAGTCATTGTCTCCAGCTGTGCCTGATAATGGATGTGTTGCTTGCAGCGTTTAGAGATAGTTCTAGTGTTCATATTAGTACTGTTTCATCAGAGCCCCTGGATAGCTGCCAGTTTCTGGATACACTTCCTTTAACCTCGCCACCACTACAGTTGCTATTTGGCATGGATGAGTCTCTTTTCCCACTGTATCCTGTGGCTAAGCCATTTGAATTCACTTGCTAAACCCTATCACCCACTTTTTACCTGCCCCCTAACCTCTATTGGGCACACAAATCATCTCCTAACTGTGTCCTCTCTTTGTGCCAGCTTCAGGGCACCTCAGATGAGCCCCCTCCGTTAACCCACAGTTCCTACTCTGCATGCCTTCACCTTAGTAAGTCGCCTCCTGATGATGTGACATTTGTTTCTCAGCTTGCCGCAGATGGATGCCTTCTTTTAACCCTTCACCCTCTTCCATGTTCTTGTGTTCTCCGTGAGTCATACTCCTGATAGAAACACTTCACTGCAGATCCACCCATACCTCATATCCGGTCACAGTGACTTCTCTCAGCTTCAAGTCATATTGCTCCATTCCCTCCCCCAGACAGTTGGCAGTCTCTGCAGATTACAGGTGTGATTCACAACAGAAATCTTTACCTTCTGAGCGTTCCTGTCAGTGCACTGGAGTGTCTCTGCATTGTGCTCTTGTGTACCATCTATAGCTGGTCAGGGCTTGAAACCCCCATCATGCTCTTCTAAGAAGTCAATATTCACAGCCCTGTTGCCTCCTAGTGTCCTTCCTTCACAGTTTGCTGATCCCACTCGATACTCTCTGTGGCTCCCTCCGCTGCTAATACCCACCTGTTTGAGCTGCTTTTTAAGGATAATGTTAAATGTTTTTTCTTGGGTCTTTAGAAGACAAGGATGAATGTGAAGCCAAGACGTACATGACACAGCTCATGAACATCCGACTGCACCTGGAGGAGTGCGAGAGTAGACTTGTGCAGAGGATTCACACCTCTCCAAGCTCCGAAGAAGACAGCGGACAGGGCACAGCCGCCTGCATCGTGGAGCAAGAGGTGAGCTTTACCCACTGCTCGGGTATCATTCTGATCACATTGAGGGAGCACTAGCCTCTGGAGTTCTCCGTGCCATAGTGCCTGAGATTTATTTCATAAAACGACAGCTTAGAGATTCATGGTGGAGGAATTATCTCCAGCTTCAAAGAGGACAATGGGATGGGAGCATTGCATGAATGTGCATTTTTTACTGTCTTTCTCAAGAGAACTAGAGCTCGCACCTAGGTTAGGCTTTTGTAGCCTAGTAATATATTTTTAAGAGTTATTTGTGGTTACAAAAGACCCCACTTCCTGTTACAATTCTGCATTCCTTTCTAATCTGGCTGTTTGCTTTATTTATTTATTTATTTATGTGTTTCTATAGCGCTGGAATCGACTCCAACCGGAGTATCTCTGCGCTGTGATACCAATAGAGTTTAAATATATCTGCAGATGAGGGGCAGGGTCTAGATTTTGTCAGTGAACAGCAGAGTTTTCAGTTGCTTCCTGAATTTTAAATGGTCTGTGCAGAGCCTGAGGGCCAGAGGAAGTTTGTTCCACAGTGTGGGCCCTGCAACAGATAAAGCTTTCCCTCCGTGTCTGGTTTTTTTTACACGAGGTACTGCCAACAGAAAATTTCCACTAGATCTCAAAGATCTGGAGGGGGTGTAGGGGATAAATTTCTGCTCCAGGTATGTGGGGCCATTTCCGTTTAAGCATTTATGGATAATGCAACATATCTTAAACTTGGCTCTTTGTCGAATACTCAACCAGTGTAGTTTCTGTAGTAGAGGTTTTGATGCTGTTCTGGGGGGGGCATTTAAGACAAGGCGAGCCGCCGTATTCTGGACCACCTGGAGCCTGTCCAGAACTCCTTCATTAGCAGAGAGGAGCAGTCCGTTACAGTAGTCGATACGACTCAATATAAGGGCTTGCACCAGGGTTTTTCTGAAGGAATCCGGTAGCAGGGGAAAAATTCTGCGCATCATGCTGATGGTGTGGAAGCATGAGCCAGCTACCATATTACTGTGCTGTTTGAGGGAAAGGTCGTGATCAAGGCGCATCCCCAAATTTTTGACAATCTGTTTGGGTTCCGGAACAGTACCCAGATCAGATGGCCACCAGTCAGGGGTCCACAGTAATTTGGCATCTCCAAACAGCATTACTTCCGTCTTGTTGACATTGCACTGTAGGAAGTTGGTGGACATCCACTGTGCGACGGCTTTCATGCCAGCGGAGAAGGAGTTTCTTATTTCCGTGGTGAGATTTTGAAAGGGAAAGAGGAGCTGCGTGTCATCCGCATATGACACGGGGATGAAACCAAATTTGCGCATCACTCTTGCCAGGGGTGCCACGTAGATGTTAAAGAGTGTTGGGCTCAAACAAGAGCCCTGTGGCACCCCTTTCGTAATCTCTACCTCAGTTGATCGGTATTCACCCATGGTGACAGTCTGGGTGCGATCCGTAAGAAAGCTCCTTAGCCAAGCAAGGGCCTTGTTCTTAACGCCTACGTTCGACAACCGGTCAATAAGGATGTTGTGTGACACGGTGTCGAACGCTGCTGAAAGGTCTAATAACACCAAAATTACCGAGTAGCCTTTGTCCTGAAACATATGCAGATCGTCAGTAACAGACAGGAGGGTGGACTCTGTACTGTGTTTCGGCCTAAACCCAGATTGAGAGTAGTCTAGGCCGCCAGCTTTCTCAATGTAGCTGGATAAATGACGATTAACATATTTCTCAGTGAGCTTTCCCAGGAATGGTAGCAGCGAGATAGGTCTGAGATTTGATAAATCAGTCCATGGAGTTGTGGTATTCTTCCTGATTGGCCTAACTAAGGCCTGTTTCCACTGCTTGGGGACAGAACCTGTACAGAGGGATAAGTTGACAAGTTTTTCGATGGTGGGAGATAAAATTCCGAGCAAGGTGGGCATGAGTCTTGCTGGGATAATATCATCAGGACTTCCACTTTTAATCTGCGTCATGAGCAGAGACACCTCTTTAGGAGTGATAGGGGGGAAGAAATCTAAAGTATGAGGGCCACTATCAAGTTCTGCATCCTGAAAGATAGGGACTACATTGGTAGTCAACTTGTTGTTAGAGTTGACTATTTTCGCATAGATGAGATCGATTTTGTTAGAGAAAAATTGAGATATATTGTCGCAAAGTAGTTGTGACGAAGTGTCTGCACTCTCACATGCTGTAGGATTAGTGAAAGAGTGAAGGACCTGGTATAATACTATGGGAGGGTTGTCTGCAGCCGTAATAAGGGTGGTAATATGGGTTTTTCGCGCCGTTCTAATAGCTTTATGGTATACACTTAGTTGCTTTGCTGTTCTTGTGCATTTGTTCAGCCTTTGTCTGTAAGGAAATTATTTTTGTACTGTCAGAACACATTTGAAAGGAAAATAGTTTTTAGGTGAATAGTCACCTATTTCTGTATTCTCTTCAATCTGTGAAAATGTCCACATATTGTCACATGGTCCAAAAAGGCCCCGTAAAATGTGTCCACTTCCCAAATCCTTGAGCATACAGTGCACTCTAAGCACTACTTTTTCACTTTTCTGGAGCCTTTTCTCCTCTAATTTTTACCCCCTTTTTATTTTTTCCTTGAACAAAATTAATTGGTTCATTATAATTTTTACCGTGTTACGAAAATAAGCCTTATTTGACTTATTGCAGCCTGTCTTGGCCAATTCCCAGGTCCATTTAAAGGCCCTTCTGGTCCAATTATATCCACATCTTTTTTTTCTAAGAGTGGATTTAGAATTGATGGTGCTCAGTTCTCAAATCAGTGTCTTCTTTATCAGAACTGTTTTCTTGAGTTTTAATGAGGCACATATAAATTAACAGAACACTCCATCCCCAGTAACTCTGTGCTCCCCTCATTTCTTCAAAACAAAATACAACTAAACATTTTCATTGGGTTACACCTGACTCAATTATTCCTCCCTCTGATTTTTTGAGTACGTATAGGTTCACTTCCAATAAAGCTGCAATTCAGTGTTTACATCACACTGCTAAGGGATATCCAGGGACATTGACTTAACAACCAGAAAACCATCTTGTCACTCACTGCCAATAACGTCTCAAAGCCCTCAGAGACGTAGGTTTTGCCAGTTCTGGTGCCCCATGCAATCCATTGTTCAGAACAGTGGCTGCCACGTACCCCCAATGTACTCGTATGCAAAGTTCAATAGTTAGTTGCCAAACTGTTCCTAAGTCTTAGAGTTCATCCTAAAGTCTTCTTCTCTTCGAAAGCTGTTGCAAGCTTTCCATCAAATACATTGTAATTAAGTTAACACATATCATGATTTGTCAGGCCCTCTGCCAAAATATCTCTTATGCCCAAGATTAAAGTCCCCGAGCCAGGCACATGCTAGCATACAACTGTATTTATTTTTGCTAGGACTACCTTCCAAAAATGATTGAGTTTAAGATAAGATCACAAGATGTATAGCTCATCACCCTTCAACACACAGTCTCTTCAACACCTATCACTAGTATTTGGGGACATTGTTGTGACTTTTCTTAAAGTCTTAGCTCAATTAGATGTGAACTTGTATGTTTTCCCAATGAGTAATACACTTATAAATAGTCCCCCAGTGAGTTCTGTTGTTCCTCACCCGTGCTCCACTCCCAAGCATATCAGCTATGGATTTACAACTTCCATTTTCTGTCATAAAGGGTCACTGATAGCCAGAGTTAATTGTGGGTTATGATGAATGGCTGTGAATGGAAAACCACTATGTCCTACACAGAAGGGGGTTAAAGCACCACTCTCAGCGATTTTGATTTATGGAACTATGGTAACTCTTTCAGCTACTGCTGCATCCATGCGAGCTCAGAATTTCTTATCATATTGACTGGACTATTAAAACATGATGCAAAGTTTGGCCGCTGTATTGTATTCCTTAAAGTTTGGCATCCCAGTCCCCTCCTCTGCTTCCTCCTGCCCATGAAGATGTTTACTTGGTTATCCCCTTTATCCCCACCACCCGAAAACATTTACTTACTATTCAATATCTGGGTGTCATTTAATAATGTAGGAGTGAGGATAGAGCATTGGCTGAGAAAAAGGGCATAAATAAAATATTAATCTAATGATCTGGCTTCCACCTGTGCCAGAGATGTTTAGGGGGTGCCACCTTTCAAGATCCTTCTCAGACCATCCAATAAAATCAGGCAATTGGCCCTGCTAGTAGTACGAACAGTTATTGGATGGGTTGTCGCATGTGCTGCTATAGATCACATGTTCTGCAAACTCCTGAAATCTAGTGATGTGCGCAGATGTTTGCAAATTGGTTTTCTTTGAAGACATCTCTAGTCGTAAAATATTTTGTGACTCTCTTCTTTATTATGTTGAGAAGGAGGCATTGTAAAATTCCTTTTCAGAGAAAAATCACATCCCTTTTTGGCTCATTAAATGATGTTTTTCCGCACAGACTTTACCCCTTGCAGTCTAGTTATGAACGACTTACACATGAGAATACAGTATAGCAATACACACATACAGATCCTCAAAGAGTAATATGCTGTTTCTTATGATTGTTGAGGGGAGAACAGGTCCTCATGGCTGAGTCGAGACTCTAGATCTCCTGAGCCTTTTTTTTTCAAAAGATCGGCTTAAGAAATATTTGAGAAAGCGACATTTCTATTTTTAAAAGACGTTCTGGGATCCTGAGGTAGAATATTAGTTAAATATTTAGATGGCAATTCCATTACGGCGACCTAGGTGCTTTCTCTGTAAATGGCTCTTAATCTCAGCATAAATATTCAGTATGATGCCTTGCAGACTTGAAAAGCTCCATCAACACTGCATTTCATACTTTTGAAGTGGAATGCAAAAGGGCTATTTCTGAGTGTATGCGTGTGTGTGTGTTTTTTTTACAGACCACTGGAGCACAGTCGCTCCTTATAGTTATGGTTCAGCTTCACTTTCCAGTGAAAATGAATTTTTTGATTTGCCTATAACTTTGGCTCACATAGATTCATCTACTTCAACATTGGCAATTATTTAGTGTATGCAACTAAAGCGTAGTATGCTAATTGTTGTGTCGTCCCAGGCAGCAGGCAAAAGTTAAAATGATGTGAGTCCGGTAAGATGTATTTCCCCTTTTTAGTTCCCACAGGTAATTTTACTTAGTGCTACATCAAAAACCTCTGAAAAGATGTATGCTAAGCTTGGCATGAGTGTAGAACTTTACTCCGAAGGCATTCTTGTTCTTTGGTACCTTTTTGAGCTATTAGTGTTTGAAAAAACTAGGCTTGAAAGATTTAGCACTTTTTTGAAAAGCAGTTGTTGATTTGCTTATAACCTGGTCACCGTTTGATGAATATGCATGAATTTTGACAGATACTTACCATGAAGAGCTTATTCTTTGTATTTACAAATATGAACAGATCCATCAAGTGGTGGAGGTAACCGAAAGTGGGTGAGGGGAAGAGGGAGCAAAAATTGTTAATTTATCAATGCACTTGGCACAGTGTGACAAAACTACTTACAAAAATTGGTAGAAGTTTCAGGTTTTGTACAGATCCAGTAGGGTGGGGTAAAGGTTAGAGGAATGAGGTTAAAAACATTTTTGATTGGCACCGTAGGTTGACTATGCATGACTTTTGGAAAAAACGTAATGTATTGCTCTTACTCTTGATATTTTCAAATTCATGCAGATCCAGCAAGTGGTGGGTGGGCAGTTAAAAAAGAGGGACGGTGGAAAGTTTTAATTTACTGTAACTTTAGCACAGTGCGATACATCTTAACATTTTTGGCAGAATATTGTAAAATTTAGAGTTCGGTTGTTGTCACGTTTTGTGCCAAACCAACATAGGTATCAAGGTCAAAGACCCAGGTAATACAATTATAGTTTGTGTATAACTTTGGCGGTGTTTGCCGACCCTTTATGAAGCATGACAGACAATTAGCAAGTTACACCCAGTACTGCTGTTTTAGGTGTTGCGCAGAGCAAAACCAAAATCATCAAATTGAAAAGGGTGAGTGGGTGTTAGACCATTTTTGATTTGAAAATAAGTTTACTAATGTACAAGTGAGCTGCACTATCTTTCTTTAGCTTACTCTTGTTTCAATTTCATTCAGGTCAAATCAGGTGTATGCAGTGCATCAGAAAATGCTCTAGATATTTACTGACAACGTTTTGCTCTTGGTAGACAGGCTTTATAATTTTTATTTTTTATAACTACTTACTGTGAATCGTCAAATGGTGTACTACACTTAGGGTAGTAGAGTGAAGTATTGTGTGCATAGTTTTTTGTATACAGATAACATAACCCCCCTCCCCACCACACACACACACACAGACACTATGGAAAGTCAGATCTAACTGTAAGTAATCTGGCTGTCTCTGCCAGAGTAAAGTATATATATAAGATTCTGGCTTTTTGCAGGTTGCAGTTGGAAGCGTGTTGGGATTAGTCATACATGCAGGTTTTCGCACCACCTAACTCAGGGAAGGGGTGCTGAGATAGCAAAGTGGGATCTCCCAGGGCGATGGTGCACGCAATCTGGCAGATGACTGGTGGGCCAGAGCAAGGTTTTGACCATGCCCCTATAAAAGGTGTCTGTTAGAGAGCTGTTAAATTGTAGGAGGGGCTCAGAAGATGTTTGCCCAATACGTAAGTCTTAACCTCCAAGGTGGGGAGCTGGAGATCAAGGACGTCAGCTGACCTAAGCATCACCATGGCATAGGAAGCGGATTTCTCTGTGGCTGGTCCAGGGTAAGAGGAGGCCCGTTTCAGTGGTGGTATTAGGACCACTAGCCTTTTACAAGTCATCATATCAATTGAATTAGTGAAAGGGCCGAGCCAGCTCATCATCACCACCATTATATTAATTGTCTGATTCTGTAGCAAAAAGATAATATAAGTGTGAAGGTGGTGGTGCAAGCTGTGTTGTGTTAGATTGAAACAGCGCCATCTCGGATTCAGGTAGAACTATTGGAAACTCCTTGTCCGGCATCAATGGATTGTGTATCGCCTTCGAATTCTCAGGCATCGGCGTGGACTGCGGCGCCGTGGGGGAAGGGGGTAGCTGTGCTGAAGCTAGTGGCGTCGGGATGGACTTGGAGTGTCCAGTTGTCCCCAAGGCTGATCCCATTTATAGTACTTCAGGTGGGGGGGGTTCTTGGTTCCTTGGGGCCCGAAGGCGCATCAAAAGGAGTAGGTAAAGAGCCAAAGAGATAGAGCATGACTGTGCGGAGCTCTTCAGTCTGTTATGGGGTGGCAGATGGTTCCTGAAGCTCAGGTTGTACCGGAACCTGTTGCAGGATTGGCTCTTAAATCAGGAGACTCCGGGTGCAAAATCAGAAGTCATAGCTCATGCAACGCGCAAGCGAGTGGTGAGAGGGGTTGAGTCCTGCTTAGATTTCTAATGCTTATTTTTAGAGCGGCTTTGTAGACTCCTGGACTGGGACAGGGAGCGAATGAGGGACTTGGTCCACTACTTAGACCGGGGTCAGTGCGGCGTCTTCACATCTTGGCGATCTAAAGATTCGCTTTGCAGTGCTGGATGCACTTCGGATTCAGCGACATGCAGTCAACGCAGTCCTTGGAATTGTGACTTGAACCCAGACACCCCTGTGGAGGATCTGTCACAGACCTTTGCTTGCGATAGTCCATGCTGGGCTTAAAATGTGATGTTATAGGGGGAGGCATCCAATGCGGGCTATAGAAATATGTTTTAGTAGAGAAATCCAGGTAAAAAGACTTGAGGAAATTCCGGTCCACGCAGGAGACATGGAAAGAAAGGAACTAAAGTCAGCTAGCAGGAGTGGTGGCTATATGGACACTGCATGTTAGTTCTGAAGGGTAACCGCTTCAGTGCAGAACCGCACAGTGCCACCTTCCGGCATGCATAGGTACTGAAAAGTTTCTGTATCCAGTCTGATGCCTGGGGATAGTCTAAAGGTGAGGAATCTGTGGCTAGACGGCTCTATCAGAAGCTTTTAGATTCTAAAATGCAGCCCAAAGTTCTAGTTCTACCCTTAACCAATTTATCTTCACTGATAGTGTACTGAATATCATTAAAATGTAGGTAGAAGGCAAAAGTGACAGGGTTGTTAGTGTCCAGGCAGCTGTTCACATTTTATAGAGCTCTATGAACGCAATAGGATGTTTCACATCACAAACATGAACTGACCGAGCCACGGGGTCTTTTCGTTACTTATTCATTACTAACGCTTCCAGTTTTATGGTATTTATCATTTTACCAGTTCCGTCTGTTTTTATCTACTTATATTTCTTTCTATTTCTATCTGTATGTATCCAGCTTTACTTCAGGTTTGTTTTAAAAAACTGAGCTGAAACTAGTATATTTCACTGCTAAATGAACATGGATGCTTCAATGCTTGATCGGTCTCCATGCTATGAATGCACATATATGATAAATCTGATAGAGACATCTAGCCGCAGATTCCTTAACTTAGAATATCTCCCCAGGCGTCAGACTGGATCTGGAAAATCTTTTTTCCCCAGCAATACCTCTGCATGCCGGGAGGCGACGCGGCCTGGCTCTGTCCTGACGTTGTCACGAAAGGGACGTCGATTGAGCCATATAGGCCCCTCCCGGCGTGCTGACGTCAGTTTTTCTTCTATTCCGCGTCCTAACACGGATCCGGGGAAGTAATACCTCGGGCCTGTTTTTGTTTATTACATGCCTTTAGGACGCCTTTTGCGTCCAGGAACAGTGTGTTCGATGCCCTTGTGGGCTTCAAACGTGCCGGTCCTGCTTGCGATAGATGCCAGCGATGGACCCTCATAATCTATGTATATGGTGCTTGAAACGAGTACCATGACTCAGTCGAGTGCGCGTTTGCCGCATGGTGCTGCTGTCTACCCGGATGTCCCGAACGGACCCCTCGCGACTCAGGCTCCTTCTCCAGCGGAGCCGTCCACGCGGCAGGCCGGTCTCTGCGCCTTCGCCGTCATCTGCCTACTTTAGGTCATTGCCCCCCCTCGCTGGCACGCCTCCGGGCCCCACAGGGGGGCTAGGGACTCAGGTTGGGACACGGCTCCAACCGAGTGCCCTGACTCGGACACTAGCATCGCAGCAGGTAAGCATTTGCCCCTCCCCCCGGCGCTCCTCTGGGCCCCATAGTGGGGGTAGGGACTCAGGTTGGGACACCGCCGGTGGGTTTACCCTTGGCTCCAACCGAGTGCCCAGGCTGACACCAGAGTCGCCAAAAGGTCGGGATACAGCCCAGAGGGGCATCCCACGACGTTAGCCCTTCCATAGCGCTGTCGTACAGCCTTCCGACTCTCCCTGCAGCATCGCTGGAGGTGGCTGCGGCGCGGTGCACAACACTGCTTCGGCGTTCTCTCTCTCTGCTGCAGACATTTTCGGGAAGGAGCAGCCCTCAGTCTCTAGGCCTTCCGAGCCTTTGCTGGTTATTCTCCACCAGGGCACGGGGAACATGGCACCATTGTTACCTTTTTCGGAGTCATTGTTTGACATCCTTCTCGGAACGTGGGCACTGCCCTCCTTGGGGGACCACGTGGATCCTGCTGTGGCACATCGGTCCGCTCCCACTGTCCCCGCCTGTTTGACCCTCCATCCTCAAGCTGGAGGACTTGTGCTTCAGGCAGCTCTCTCTGTGACTCCTGTTCCGTTGCATCCTCCCACTCCAGAGTGTCGGTGGTTGGAGTCATATTGCAGCAATGTCTTTTCATCCTCCAGCTTGGGACTCCGGTCCCTCAACACGTTGTATACATTTGCCCTTGGAAACGGTGTTGACCGGCTCCTCCCCTCCTTGAAGGGGATCTCTTGTGCCGATCTGGCCCACCTAATCCGTGATGGCCATGATATGGCACACTTTCCAATTCGGTCTGCCATGGACACCACGAACGCTGTGGGTAGTACTATGGCCAGGTCGGTTGCCATACGCAGCCACGCAATGGCGTTTTCCCAGAACATGTTTAGGAGCGGTTTTGACGCCCATGCTGATTCGGCGGTCAGGAGCCTCCTATATATATATGTATCTCTTTTCTGTTACCCGTCGTGGGCCGCAGATGTTCTGGGTTGTGTGGCTGTTCACCCGTGTTGTTTATTTATTCGGGTGCAGCCGGTTCAGCTGTGCTCACCTTTCTTTTGAGCCTCTGCCTACGAGCTGGTCTTCTTTGCCCAGGAACTTTGGCAGAAGCTGACTCTTCCTACTGCTGTAGGATGTCTCATCTGCTGAGTTCCATAGGATTGGTCTCTCTCCAAGGGTTACCATTGGTTGTCTACAGTTGGTCCGTAATAAATCCAAGCCTCCGTAGGGGGTTTTAGAGATACCAAAGGGGCTGATGGACGGATCGTTTGAGCAAATCAAACACTCACCGCCAGTCAGCTGATCTGGGTTTAATCCATCATCATTCTTTTGCTTACTCCACCACCCCAGGTCAGACATGGCCACATGCAAATCAGTCTGACCCTGTGCCTCATGGGAACAGTCCAGCCCGAACTACCAAGCCATGTCTTCCCTGGACCGGAAACAAGAATCCTGGGACCGGTTTCGGGTTCATAACCCTCATCAGCCAGGCTATCTTGAATCCAGTGAGCAAGGGACCCACGTCTGGGCATACCCTGCCAACTTAGGGCGATCAAAGAGATACCAAAGGGGATGATGGATGGAGCGTTTGAGCAAATCAAGCACTCACCCCCAGTCTACTGATCTGGGTTTAATCTATCATCATTCTTTAGCTCACTCCACTACCCCAGGTCAGACATGGGCACATGCAAATCAGTCTGACCCTGTTCCTCATGGGAACAGTCCAGCCCGAACTACCAAGTCATGTCTTCCCTGGACCGGAAACAAGCATCCTGGGACCGGTTTCGGGTTCAGTGAGCAAAGTGAGCAAGGGACCCACGTCTGGGCATACCCTGCCAACGTAGGGCGATCAAAGCGATACCAAAGGGGATGATGGATGGAGCGTTTGAGCAAATCAAGCACTCACCCCAGTCAACTGATCTGGGTTTAATTCATCATCATTCTTTAGCTCACTCACCACCCCAGGTCAGACATGGCCACATACAAATCAGTCTGACCCTGTGCCTCATGGGAACAGTCCAGCACGAACTACCGTAGGCGGTTTTGTCACCCTGGGGTGTTCCTACAGCCACTGTGCACATCTTGCCTGTCTATCGGTGGACATGTGCCCCTGGGGGTGGCAGGTCTTCCTTGGAACGGTCTCCGGTTCCTTGCTTCTTGCAGGACACGGGCCTGTTAGTCCTTCCTGTCCTGTGCATATTTCTAGTTCTCAAGGAGTGGCTCTGGTCTACGCCTTTCTGTCTCTGGAACTGTGCTCCACCCCTGTCGTTTTTCCTGGGCGTGGGTTCTTACTCCCATTATGGCACAGGTGCTTCTTTGGGTGGCATTACTTTGTGTGTATTCTTCTCGACGTTCTTCATTTTGCTAGACGGTGTCGGTCTTTGGCGGTGTAGGCTGTTGGCGCTAGGCTTCTCTCTCTGTGCCTTCTTTCTATCCTTTATGGGCAGTCTTGTGGTCTGTTTCCGCTGTCTTACTGGAGACCAGGATTCTTTCCCCTTGGGGACCTGTTATTGTTTTCTGCATTCTTAACTGTTATGCAGCACACTGGTGCCGTGGCGCTGCTTGCATTACTCCCCTATTTAGATTTAGTCACTCCACGTACGCGTGTCAACATTCCTGTCTCTTGTGTGCATATCGTGGATTTTACACGCCACTGGGGTGCTCGCATACCTTAGTGTCAGACATTCTTGCTTACTCTTTCCTTCGGGATAGTCTACTCTGTGTGTTAATAGCCTTGCAGGTTATCCACTCACAGTGGTGCCTTTCAATTAGTTTGGCTGCATGCCTACCTCCTGAGCTTTTGTTCAAATAGTGGCTCCTCTGTCTTTGTTGGCACTTGGCTCTAGGCTCGGCCCTGCCACTGTTGTCACATGTCCTAGGCAGTACACATTAAGGTGTTTTTTCTTCCACCCACGGGCCTCATGCTGCGGCTCTGGTTCTTGGCTGGACAGTCTTCTGACTGTCCCCTGCTTCTTGTGGCTTCCACTGTGATGTGTGTTCAGGCAGTATTCTCTACCGTTGTCATGTCGTTTTGACCCTTGGTACTTCGTTCCTCTTGGGTTATAGGAACTAATGCCTAGATCCTCCTTTGAAGGTCTTGCTGCATTGTTTCTTACGTTGGCACAGAACCTTCTAGTTCTGTTTTCCTTTCGTCTGTGTCTGGGCGAGAGAGGTCTCACACCGTCCCTCACCTGGTTTGGTGTCTTTACCATCCCTTGCTCCTTAAGGGGGTCTTGGGTTACCATCCCTTGCTCCTTAAGGGGGTCATGGGTCTGATGCCCGTTGTCCTGGCATTGCGGTTTCCACCGTTCTTTCATCAGCCTCTTGACAAATATGTTCTTCTGGAACTTGGTGGTTGTTTAGCAGACCCTCCTTCTATGGGGTATGGCTTTGGTATCTATTCTAAGTTAAGGAATCTGTGGCTAGATGTCTCTATCAGGTTACATACCTTTGGTAATGATATATCTGGTAGAGACACAGTCTAGCCGCAGATTCCTTAACGCCCGCCCATCCTCCCCACTCTGCAAAGACCTTTTCATATGATGTCTTCCACCTGGCCTCCCTCTTTCTGGTGGCCTTGGTCTTCCGGGGGTGTGCTCTCGCACCTCACTCTAGGGTAGGGTGTGTTGTCCTCCGTGGGGCCCTTCGGACTCCCCTCCGTCCTAGTGTTTCGTTGGTGGTGTTTTCTAAGCACCTTTCTTTGGCAGTTTTCGAGCCCTTTGGCTCTCCACTCCGTCCACGTTTTAAGGTGGTTTCAGGTCTATACTTTGTAATACCTTCTCATGTTTTTCCTCCTGTGCTACTCGCGTGTGAAGTTGTTCTGTTTTAAATTCCCTCCCACCCCCTCCTTACTCTGGTTTCGGTTGGGTTGGGTTCTCTTGATGCTACATGTAACTTCAATATTGTGGTTCTTTTAATTTCCCTTCTGTGGTGACGAGCTTGGCCTCGCTTGTCATATCTTTTGCGCCGCTGTCGTTGCCCCCTCAAGGTGGGGCACGGCTTGGCAATCTGTTGGGCCCTTGCTCGCAGCAAGTACTCTGTGAGCTCCCTTGAGCTGGGTGCTTTTTCAGTGATGTTATTCTTTTTTAACACATACTGTTCCTGTGCTATCGCAGTGTTTTGCATGGCTCCACGTTGTGGCATGGAAAAGTTTCCTGTAGAAAACTGACGTCAGCAGGTCGGGAGGGGCTTACATGGCTCCATCAACGTCACTTCCGTGGACGACGTCAGGGTTTAGCTGGGCCGCGCCATTTCCCGGCGTGCACAGGTTTTGCTGGGGGAAAAAAGATGTTCGAGGCATATGCGCTGCAGATAATACACTATGCATTAGATCGCCACCAGGTGTTGGGCTCGGATGATTGCATGTTGTTGTAGTCTTGGAAGAAGTCTTTTGTAGTCACGAAATAGGTGATTCCTCCCTTGGACGATAGTGCGCATGGACATCAGCTCTATCCTTAGATAGTTTTTTTCTGCCACTGGGTTCGGATGACAGTTTTCCGCTCCGGCTAGAAAAAGACTTTTCAAGCACTTCGAAGCGCAAAACATTTCTCAACACTCATCAAACTAACTTCGATACCGACTAACATTGTTTCGATTTCATCAACTCGATTCCGGTCGTCGACGCAGGCCATAGGGCCTATCCACGCCGTGAGGCCTAAACCTCATGGAAAGGATGCCATTTAATAAATGCCCAGGGTGTGGAGCAAAGTTTCCACGCAGTGACCAACCTGTGCTTATCGCCAGAACACGACGAATCCAGCTGTACAGCCTGCGCGTCCTTTCGATCCAAGAAAAAAATCAGGGATCGGAGGGCCCGTCGACACAACATGCAGAGATCAGTTCCGGAACCGGTGGATATCTTCGACGAGGGGGTTCCGCTCGTTTCTGAAGAAGATTCAGATGATCTCCAGATTGTATCAGCGGCAGACGACTCAGATGACTCCATACCATCGGGTCAGCGCATGAGTACTACTGCCCCTGCACTACACACAGCACCCAGATCGAAGGCAAAGGTCAACACTCCGCCTCCGGGGCCCAGTCGCGACCGAAAAACCACTTCGACAGCCCTGCCATCGAGCCCAGCTCCGAAGAAGATAACTAAGCCTTCCGGTACCTCGGTACCAAGCCAACGGCATGTGCCGATAGCATCAGCTCCCTCGGCACCGAAACCGAAAGAAGTCTCAGCTCCGAAACCGTCGACTTCTAAAGACAAGGGTACGAAGCCAGCATCCGACGCCTCGAAGCCGACGAGACCAGCTTCCATTCCGAAAACATCGTCTTCGGTGCCGAAACCAAAAAGGCCTGATTCTGATGCGCCCAAGCCCTCGAAAGAGCCTACGACACCGAAACAACACACTTGGTGCCGAAAACTACGCCAAATGACATTGTAACACCTCCTAAGGCTAAAGACAGACAGCAACCTCGTCCGGCACCGAAAAAAACGGCGCCTACAAAGGTTCCTCAAACATAACAACTTTTCCAGCCAGATCCTCTGCAAAAGAAGATCTACATCGACCCTAAGACAGGTCAGGTGTCCACCATACCACATAAGAAGAGGAAGGCAGATGAACCATCCACTCCTGTGGTTCCCGCCAAGAAGAAGGACTCTGCCACATCCCCTATGCACCCTTCTTCACCTTCTCCTTCATCTCCTGCTCCTCTTAACAATTCACCACAGATTTCTCCTTCACATTCTCCTCTTTTATCACCACACTCACCTCAAAATGATGATGAGTATAGTTTAGGAGGAGGGATAGACCCAGAGGAGCCTGTCCCATACCCTACAGGTGACACAGTCTGGGAGTACCCAAACCCACAGGATATACCAGACATTCCTGACCCACAGTCATACCCATCAAAACCTTCTCCCCCAGAAGATAACATTGGATTTGGGCACCTATTAAACAAAGCTGCCATTTACCACGGGGTCACCATGCACTATGACGAGGCAGAGGAAGATTTCCTATTAGATACATTAGAACAATCACAGAGATCTGTTCAAATTCTCCCTATGATTAAAGGGGTCATCAAACACGCTCCAGACATTTTTAAAGACCCTGTACGTACTAGGATTTTAAACCCTAGGATTGAGAAAAAATATAGGCCTGCACCTGCAGATCCAGCCTACATTAAAGGCCAACTACCATTGGATTCCCTAGTTGTCTCCAATGCTAGGAAAAGGGCAAACTCACAAACTTCAGGTGAGGCACCTCCACCTGTTAAAGAATCCAAGGTCATAGATGCCTCAGGCAAAAGAATAGCCGCACAAGCTACCAACATATGGCACATTGCTAATACACAAGCCCTCCTTTCCAGATATGATAGGGCTCATTATGACCAGCTAGAAAAACTGCTAGACCATCTACCTGACCAATATAAGGCACAAGCAAATGATCTTATACAAGAAGGGAAACTCATTTCTAATGCCTCTATCAAGTGCGCACTAGATGTTGCAGATACTGCATCTAGAGCTGTAAATACCAGTATAGTACTTAAAAGACATGCATGGCTACGCATTTCAGGATTTAAACAAGAAGTCCAAACTACTATTTTTAATCAACCATTCAATCAAAACCAATTGTTTGAACCAGAGGTAGACACAGCCCTGGAAAAAATGAAGAAGGATACAGACATTGCTAAATCTATGGGAGCTTTACAGTCCACACAAACTAGAGGTTCCTTTCGTCACTCCTTCTACAGAGGGGGCTCCAAACAAACAGGTACAGACAGCACAACATCCTTCAAATCCAACACACAATCTTCCTCTAACAAGGGATTTTTTAGAGGAGGATATAGAGGGAATAACAACAAGGGAATGGGTCGAGGTAACATCAGTAATCGAACCTCTTCCACTACAAAACAGTGACTTCCCTCTGCTCCCCCAACAACATTCCACTCCTGTGGGGGGCAGATTAACGCAATTCCTGCCTGTCTGGAACTCCATCACAACAGACAAGTGGGTAAGACAGATTATCCAGTATGGCTACTGCCTGGAACGTACAGCAACCCCTCCACACATACCACCCAAGCAGCGTCTAATGTCTACAGAACACCTTACTTTGCTCAAACAAGAAGTTCTGTCACTTCTACAAAAGGACGCAATACAAATAGTTCCTTTACAAGAACAAGGAACAGGGGTTTACACACTGTATTTTCTAATTCCCAGGAAGGACGGAGACTAAGACCAGTTCTCGACCTCAGGCCCCTCAATTATTATATACAATCAGATCATTTTCATATGCTCACTTTACAACAAGTGCTCCCACTGCTGAAACAAGGTGATTTCCTTACAACACTAGACCTAAAGGACGCCTACTTCCACATTCCTATACATCCTGCTCACAGAAAGTATCTAAGGTTTGTACTGGAAGGACAACATTATCAGTTCAAAGTCCTTCCTTTCGGAGTGACAACGGCCCCACGAGTATTCACAAAGTGCCTAGCAGTGGTAGCAGCACACCTCAGTAGACAACAAATACATGTCTTCCCTTATCTAGACGACTGGCTCATAAAAGCCGAATCATTCAATCAGTGTGTCCAACACTCGCATCAGACAATTCAAACGTTGCACGACTTAGGTTTCACCATCAACTTCACCAAGTCGCACCTGCAACCCTCTCACATACATCAGTATCTTGGGGCTACAAGAAACACGTCTACAGCTCTAGTGTATCCCAGTCCAGCAAGGATACAGAGCATTCAAGCCTTAGTCACACTTTTTCAACAGCAACAATCTCTGCAAGCTAGAGTGTTCAAGAGACTAATAGGCATTATGGCATCTTGATAGTACCACATGCAAGACTGCAAATGCGTCTGTTACAGGAATGTCTAGCACAACAGTGGAACCAGGCTCAAGGTCAACTAACAGACCTGGTGTCGGTAGACAGCCGCACACATCGCTCTCTGCAGTGGTGGAACACCAAAAACTTGACAAAGGGGCGCCGTTCCTCGAACCTGTTCCACAGCTAGTGCTTACAGCAGACGCATCCCTCACAGGATGGGGAGCTCATCTCCTACACCATACAACTCAAGGACAATGGAACAGTCAACAACGATTGCTCCATATCCATCATCTAGAGCTGCTAGCAATATTCTTAGCACTCAAAACATTCCAAGTACAAGTACAGAACAAAGCTGTCTTAATCCGGACGGACAACATGACGGCCATGTATTACATTCAAAAACAGGAGGGGACACACTCTCTACAACTGTCCCAACTCGCACAGAGCATTTGGAGATGGGCCATTCCACAAAACATATATCTGTTAGCAGAGCACCTTCCAGGAGTTCACAATCAGATAGCAGATCTGTTGAGTCGGCAGACACAACGAATTCACAAATGGGAACTACATCCGCGGGTTCTTCAACCATTCTTTCACCAGTGGGGTCATCCAGACATAGATCTGTTCGCCACACACGTAAACGCAAAATGCCCAACCTTCGCCGCCAGGTTTCCACACCCGCTGTCCAAGGGCAATGCGATATGGATGAACTGGTCAGGCAGATTTGCGTACGCTTTTCCGCCCATACCACTAATACCATTGGTAGTAAGCTAGCTCAGACAACAGTCTCTAAAACTGATCCTGGTAGCTCCCACATGGGCACAGCAACCGTGGTTCACCACACTGCTAGAACTATCTCTAGTCCCACACCAAAAGCTACGACTGACTCCATCTCTACTCACGCAGAACCATGGAGATATCAGACACCCAGACCCAAATCAACTGAATTTGGCGATCTGGCTCCTGACGTCTTAGAGTTTGGTTATCTTAACCTACCACCAGAATGTATGAACATCATTAAAGAGGCCAGAAGACCTACTACCAGAGCTTGTTATGCTGCTAAATGGAAAAGATTTGCCATTTACTGCAATAATAATCAAATTGATCCCCTGGATGCTTCTATCCAAAATATCATTTGCTACCTTTTACATTTACAAAGGTGTAACTTGGCATATTCATACATACACCTGCACCTTGCAGCAATTGCGGCATACTTGCAGAACAGACAACATCTGTCTCTTTTTAGAGTACCTGCAATGAAAGCATTTATGGAAGGATTAAAGAGAATAATTCCACCCAGGTTACCACCTTCTCCAGTGTGGAACCTTAACATGGTTCTTACAAGGCTCATGGGACCCCTTTTTGAACCTCTACACAAATGTGAACTGCAACTCCTCACATGGAAAACAGCTTTCCTTAGTGCTATCACCTCTCTTAGAAGAGTAAGTGAGATACAAGCGTTCACTATACAAGAACCTTTCTTACAACTACATCGTAACAAAGTTGTTCTAAGAACTAATCCTAAATTCCTTCCAAAAGTGATTACTCCTTTTCATTTAAACCAATCTGTAGAGTTACCAGTGTTTTTCCAAAACCCTAACTCTGTAGCAGAAAGAGCTCTACATACCCTAGACGTTAAAAGAGCTATTCTCTACTATATAGATAGGACTAAATCTTTTTGGAAGACAAAACAATTATTTGTATCTTTCTCTCCACCTCATAAAGGCAACCCCATCTCTAAGGGTGGAATTGCAAGGTGGTATACAAGTCTGCTATCAAAAAGCAAAACGTACTTTAACAGTTCCTCCTAGAGCGCATTCCACACGCAAGCTAGGAGCCTCCTTTCTTAAGGAGCATCCCCTTAGAAGACATATGCAAGGCAGCAACATGGTCTACACACACACCTACACTAAACACTACTGTGTTGATGTGCAAGCCAGGCAGCAAGCTGCAGTAGGCCAAGCTGTTCTTAAAAAATCTTTTTTAAAAACTGCAACAGATACAGGTGACCACCGCTAGCGGAGACACTGCTGCACAATCGATGCATAGTGTAGTATCTGCAGCTCATATGCCTCGAACGGAAAATGCTACTTACCAGTATGCATCTGTTCTTGGCATGTAGAGCTGCAGATCACTACACGCCCTCCCGCCTCCCCGGGACTTGTATCTGTTCCAGTTTCTATCTTACTTAAATGCACACGCATGGACATCTTCTCTTTACTTCTACTAACTCCATCCTTTCCCATCATGGTGAAAAACAATCTAAGGATGGAGCCGATGCCCAGGCGCACTATCGTCCAAGGGAGGAGTCACCTATCTCGTGACTACAAAAGACTTCTTCCAAGACGACAACAACATGCAATCATCCGAGCCCAACACCAGGTGGCGATCTAATGCATAGTGTAGTGATCTCCAGCTCTACATGCCAAGAACAGATGCATACTTGTAAGTAGCATTTTCCTTTCCAGATCCAGTCTGATGCCTGGGGAGATATTCTAAGTTAAGGAATCTGCAGCTAGACTTTGTCTCTACCAGATATATTGTTACCGAAGGTAAGTAAGTCTTCCATCAATATATATATTTGAAAACATGGACTTTTTAATATAAACCTTGCTCAAAACTACAGCTGTTTATGCCTCATTAGGAAACGTTCTCTTTCTGTAACTACCTTTACCTGTCAATCTGCACAAATATTGGCTTGTCAGCTCTATCAGCATTTATAATCACTCAAAGGGCAACCTAATATCTGTGTTTGTTCCCATTGAAAAATAAAAAAAAATCAACAAAGGAGTGTATTTACGAAATGGAAGAAGAGCAAGCATGTATTGCAATTCACAGTGAGAATTTCCTGTGAAGAGAACCAGTTTAGGTTTTTTAGAAGGCCCTCACTCACCAACCTAGTTGGTGACATGCTTCATCATCGGGCCCCACCAGGAGTGGCCAAATGCCACCCTAGTGTGCTGCAATGCCAGTTTACTGCAGAGCTGGTTACCGTGGTTGGTGAAAGGGTGAATTAGTGAGTTAAAAATGTCCAGATTGTGTCAAAAAGTATTTTATTTGTTTTGCCAATCAGGCATGAGTAAAAACTAAAGTGTAGGATAAAGAACTAAATTAAAAGTTAATTTTTATCCCAAAAGTGTGTTGAACATGTTTCTGCCTATGTGTGAGCATTTAGTCAGGCTTTCATCAGGACCAAAAAAGTGTGGTGGTGAGCCCCGGCGGTATGGACGCGCTAAGGCCCACCCTGACCAGGGGTTACTAGTGTTAAAAAGTTAAAAAACCACAAGTGTGGATTCCTTCAAAAGTGGAGCTGAACAGAGTTTATTAAAGGGTACAAACAATCAATGCACCATGGGTCACGGGAGGGGGGTGGTAGCGATTCCGTACACCGCCCTTAACGCTAGGCACCCACTTAGAAACTGCGTGCTCCCTCTCGTATCCGGACCCCGACGAGGGGTCTGCGAGGGCTCTTGCTCCTCTTAGGAGTATTCCCTGCATGTGCCCCCTCGGTCAGGACCACACCTCCCCTCCCTCTATAGGAACAGTATACCGCCTGTTTTCACAGATGAGGTATTCAACACCAGGGCCTCAATAGATAGAGTGGTACTTGGGCCCAGAGTACCGAACTTGACCTGAAGGAGAATAGTAGCCTTCGTATCTAGTGAGAATGCAGAGAAGGGCCAAAGAGAATGTCATTGAGGAAACCTGAAGAGCCATTGTGTCTGAAAAGTGCCAGAGAGGGCAGCAGGGCCCTTAACCTTGGAGAGTGTCCAGAGAAAGGTTCCTGAACAATACAAAGTATGTTCTGGTGCCACAGAGAGTGGCCTGTTGTCAGGAGAAGAGCACTGGCATCCAGAAAGAGGGCCTGGTTTCCAGATAGCAGCCTATTGGGGGCAAGCTAGAGATCTAGGGGGTTGAGGAGGGCATTGGTGGTAAACATTAGCCCTTTGTGATAGATCTAGCTCCTTTGGGACCAGAGAGAGGGCACAATTGGTGTCACATGGAAGTCACTGTAGGGCTTAGGCAATGCTAGTAGGTACCTCAGCGAGCACAGGTGGTTACACGGGACAGGGGGTCAAATAGGTCACTGTAGTCAAGAGAATAGGGCAATTGCATCCAGGTGGTTGATTGCCGTTATGGTCAGGGAGTGATTAGAGGGTCCTGCTGTCTAGAAAGAGGAAGGGGCCAGATAGAGAGGAAAACCGAGCACTTGCATTCGAAACTGATTGACTGGAGATTTCAGAGAGAACTCCAGTTCTTTTGTCGTGAGAGAAGTGCAGAGTGAGGGCCCACTACAAGGGAAATTACAGTTGTGGCAATGAGGGGGCGCTGAGTGAGAGAAATGGCACAGGGGATTTGGGAGAATGTATTGGCGGTCATACAAATGTCACTGAGTTCCAGACAGAGAGGACTTTAGCATCTGTAGAAAGGGCCAGGTGTCTAGAGGGGGGGGGGGGGGGGGGGCGGTAACAGTGATCCAACTTGAGTCTGCATAGAGAGCAGGAGGACAGAGGGTGAGGCCACCTATTCAGTGTAGTTGTGGCTTTAAATGCTTTGTGGAATGTTACTGTGTCTTAATCTTGTTCTGTAGCTCAGTATCCCCATGTTTCTGTGTTCATCTTTACAGAATACATTTCTCCTTTAGAACCTTTAATGGGTTTCTGTCTGACTCTGATATTTTCTCTCTTTTCCACTCTCTTAGCGTGTGCAGGAGGACTTGCAAAGACTCCAGTCTGACCTTGGAGATGTCTCCCACCGTTGTGTCCTCTTTTTCAAGCTGTCCCCTTCAGGTTCAAGTGTCCCCAAACTTCGCTCAGAGCTTGATCTAGTGGTGGAGAAGATGGACACAGTGTATGGCCTGTCATCAGTGTACCTGAACAAGTGAGTTAATTCTTGGGAAGTTCCAGGGGAGGCTGATGGATGATGGTTGTACAGAGAATGAACGCAATAAACAGCCAACAGCATCCACAAATAAGTAAGGATCTGGGCCTGTCCCTCCAACTCTGTGTCGGCAAAGGGATGAGTAAATGAACACTATGTCTTGGCTGTCCTCCTTAGTCTGCCTGATCTGATTGGAAGATCCCTTTTGAGTTCTTTGTGACAGAAGGGGGCCAATGCATTTGGTGGGAATGCAGATCATGTGGCCTATAATCATTTCCTCTTATCAAGTGCTCTTATGGTAGGTGTAGGGGGCACAAGTGAGTGGTGTTATTAGTGGAAGAATAGAAGCAGTGGTCAGGCTGCGCTAAATTTACTTGAATTTGCATATGAAGGCAAGAGGACAAATTGCCCCTCTCCCAATTTCTCAGGTGTCTGTTGCTGCATATCCGTCTGAACACACAGTTCATTATTTTCCCTTGTATCTTATCAAGGCTCAAGACTGTAGATGTTGTGCTACGTAGCATCCAGGGAGCCGAGGCCTTGGTGAAAGGGTTTGAGGTCAGATTAAGCCAAGAAGATGCTGTCCCTGCAGATATCACAGCAATTGGATCTCAGACTGCGATTCTACAGGTAAAGTGCATCACCAGAGAGCTCTTAATGCATCGCGCAGTAATAACGTACAGCAGGTATATATATGTTATGTATTCAATCTCTGTTTTATCAGATTGGGTTTGATGTTATGTCTTTGTGTACTTGTGCAGATCATTCTTGCCTCCTATTACAGAGTTTTTCTGTTCCTTTCACAAGGATCAACTTGTGTACTTGTACAGATGTCTCCCTGTCTCATGATTTAAGGGTCTGAAGCTTGCACTGTTTTATTCCACCTCTTTGTGCTGGTTTTCTTGATCCTTGTGCGGTGGTTTACTTGTTCAGTTTGCATTGGAGTACCATCTCTTTTTGCTGGATCAATCCGGATCCTTATGGTATCCTCATGAGGCACTCTTCAATGGTCACAGGACCTCTGTATAGGTGTCTGGTGTCCCCTGGAAGTTTGAGCTGCTGCCTTCTGGCTCCGTTTTCAAGGGTCGTCCTGAACCTTGTGTGGCGTCATCCAGTTGCTACTGTTCAGAACTCCCAACTCCTTGTGTTCGGGTCTACCAGCTCTTTTTTCATGAGTCTCCTGGCTTCTTTTGCTGGGCTTTTCAGTCTTTTTTTCAGGGTTCCCAGTCACCTTGAGTGGAAATCTCCATGCTACCTTTAGAAAAGTCTCATTGTCTCTTGTTTTTGGTTCTGTTGGCTTCTTGTGCTGAACTGTCCAGTTCCCTGAGTTGGGCTCTTCTATCTCCATGAGATGTTCTTTGTTGATCCCTTTGTTGGCTTGTCACAGTTCCCAGGTTAGGCCTCTCCCTTTTCCTTTTGTTGACCCCTGCCAGTTTCCTTTGTTTGCCTCTCCCAATTCTCTGCATTGAACTCTCCTGCATCCCAGCCCTTGTCTCTCCTGGCTTCTTTAGTTGTCAACCTGCTTCTTGCTCTGACCCCAATACCTGCATAGGCTTTTCCCAGTGCTTGTGTCTCATGGCATCATGCCCTGGTCTCTCCTGGTGCTGGTTTCTCCTAGCTCCTTGCACTAGTCTTTCCTTAAATAAATCTCTTTCAGCTCTTTGCACGGTCTTTCTTGGACCATATGCTGTTCTTTCCTAGCTCCTTTCGGTAGTCTCTCAGCCCCTTCTGCTGGTCTCTCCAGACTTCTTGCTATCTTCCAGCTCCCCTGTGTTGGCCTCTCCCACAGCTTCTTGCACTCCTCTATCTCTGCTCCTTGCACTCTGCTAGCATGGCTTCTTATGTTGGTCTCTCGCCTGCTTGCGCTGGGCTCTCTAGCCCCTTCCTTGTGGGGCTGAGGTCTCTCTGCTCTATTAGCTAAGATCTCCAGGTTCCTTGGACCGATTCCTTCTGGCTCCTTGGACTGAGACCTCCCGGCTCCATGTTCTGAGCCCTCCCGGCTCCCTGGGCTGAGCCTTCCCAGCTCCTTGGCTGGAGCGCTTCTTTTCTTGGCCAAAGTTCTCCCAGCTGCTTGGTCTGAGCTTTCTCTCCTCCCTAGAGCTTTGCAAGCTCCTAGCAAAGAGTTCTTGCACCTGTTTTGGGGTGTGCACGTTTCCTGGACAGGTCTCTGACTCACAGGGCACTTCCTGCTCCTTCTGAAGTGGTCTGAACACACCTTATGAAGGGGCTTCTACGCTTATTGTGAATTGGTCTCTATATTGCTTGTGAAGGGTACTCAGCTTTTTTGAGAAGGTGTCTCCAGGAGCTAAGATCTCCAAACTCTTCATGAGGTATCACCAAGCTTCTGGGGAAGATGTCTTCTGTTGTAGCTCCCTTCTGGTTCCTTGAGTAGCTGCCTCCTTGCGTAGCTGTCTGTTGGTATAAGTGTTTCTAGGATTCTGGTATAGTAATTTCTAGGCTCTTTTTGTGAGAATCTCCAAATTTCTTTTGCAGGAGTTTCCTACCTTCTTGTGCAACAGCGTCCAGCTGCTTGTGCAAGGGTTTGCTCCTTGCCTAGTATATTTTTCATGTGTTTCTGATGTGACCGCTGCATCCTTGCGCTTATTTATTGTCTGATTTTGGAAGTCAACTTTTACTCTTGTTTTCCACTTGCTCTCTTTCATACATGCTTTCGTACATGCTCAACTGCATCCCCTCTTCTTACAGCAATGGCAGAAGGAGATGCAAGAAAAGGATGCTGTGTTCACCTCACTGCAGCAGGAAGTTTCCAAAGTGAAGGATGTTACAGAGCAGCTGCAGCGGATGAACCACGAACGCAGCCCTGATGTGGAGCGTCATCAGGAGAAGGTGGCTCAGCTTCAGGAACGTTGGAACAATGTCCACAGCCAAGTGGAATTACGGTGAGGTCACTACTTTCATTAACTTAGAGGCTTTGAAATCAAATGAGTGGATGGTCCTAGTTTTCAGCAGGTTTCTGTTATTGCTTTTAACATGAATTTACTCTAAGGTCTTCAATAATTGATTGATGCTTCATGTAAAGTTGAAACCAACCTAAATTGTGAGTGATGTCGGAGACTTTTCTAAAGTCAAATACCATTTAAAGCCTAGTGACCAGGTTAGGAGTCCGTTAGAGTTGGCTGCAGCTGTGAAAGGCTTCAGCTACTACATTTGATGGAGTTTCATCTGCTCTCAGTGCCTGGAGCTTGAATTAAATGACCCATGATGAACTGGCCGCCAGGCAATGGTGAATCTGAATTCCTGATGGTTTGGTTTTAGGAAATCATCAGGGGTTTTTCATCGAAATATTATGTCATAGAAGAATAGGAGAGGGTGGTCAACCAGCATAATCTATTTTGTAATAACACAGTTTAACTATTGTGTATAAAAACAACAAAATTCTGCTATTGTTCCAAAGAATATCCTAAAATGTGAAAACGATGACATTTAAATAACTAAATTATTTCAAATTTAGCCATGATGAAAATATTTACCCCGGAATAAACAGGTGCTTCCTTCTCCTTGCCCAATGACACATTACCACACAGAATTTTTAAATACTGACTCTGTGAAAGGTTATTGGCTGTCCCAAGCCCAGCACTTCTGTAAATGTCCCTGCAAGTTCCTCATGGACATTCCCCTCACTTTCAAGTCCGAATCTTACCTGTTCCTGAGACACTACCTAATATTTGCCTGAGCCCTACCTCTGTTCCCTTGATCACCCACCTTGCCCAACCCTAACAACAATTCCCCAGTTCTTTTTTACAGCCTTAAATATATTTTAATACGTTTTTCTTTTCTTTACTTTCCTCTGCAGTGACATCATTTTTAAAAATAGTAATATATTTTAGGAATTCCTTTTTAATATAATGGTGAGTTTTAAGTAATTACTGTGAATCTTTACAGGCTGTGACACACAAGTTACTTACCTTCGGTAACGATATATCTGTAAGAAACAATAGTTAGTGTTAGATTCCTTACCTTAGAATATCCCCAGGCGTCAGAGTGGATCCAGAAAGTTTTGCGTAGCAGTACCCCTGCGCGTCGGTAGGCGTCGTCTGCGGCTCCGCGTCCATCGGTGGCGGCGCCGGAATGACGTTGTCGGAGTACTAAGACGCCGCCCTCGCGCGCTGACGTCAGTTCTTATACACAGCTTTTCCGCCCCAGAAAAGCAGAGCCATGATAACAACCGACACTGGTACCATGAAACTAGGACCCTCAAAGGGAAGAACCTTAATCCTAGATATTGGTTCGCAGAACGGGGAGGATGGTGGGGCGGTAAGGAATCTAACACTAACTACTGTTTCTTACAGATATATTGTTACCCAAGGTAAGTAACTTGTGCATCTGAAAGAAACAGGTTAGTGTTGGATTCCTTACCTTAGAATAGATACCCCAGCAATACCAATCCCGACGGTGGGTCTGCGAACCAATGATCACACCAGAAAGTCCTGGAGAACAGAACGGTCGAAAAAGCATCTCTCCTGACTTGGCTGTCCAGGCAGCAGTGTCTAGCAAATGTGTGCAGCGAGGCCCATGTAGCTGCCTGACAGATGTCCTGCAAGGGGACTCCCCGACCCAGGGCAGTAATAGCCGCCGTGGCCCGAGTGGAATAGGCACGCGGCCCCAAAGGAGGCTCATTTTTAGCCAGTGAATAACAAGCCTTTATGCACAAAAAGACCCATCGAGAAATGGTTTGTTTGTGCACCGACCGTCCCTTCTTAGCGCCCACATAACCAACAAAGAGTTGGTCGTCCACCCGGAACTGACATGTGCGGTCCAGATAGAATGAGAGCGCACGTTTTGGGTCCAGGCGGTGGAGCCTCTCTTCCTCTTTCGAGGGATGCAGAGGTGAAAAGAAGGTGGGCAAGGTGATGGACTGCCCGATGTGAAAGGCTGTAACCACCTTGGGCAGGAAAGAATGACGCCTTCTTAAAACAACTTTGTCCGGATGGACAGAAAGAAAAGGAGGCTTAAAAGATAGAGCCTGGAGCTCACTCCCTCTCCTGGCAGAGGTGATGGTAACCAAGAATGCAGTCTTAAGAGTAAGAAGACGAAGAGGGCAATTGTGAAGTGGCTCGAAGGGAGCGCACATCAAATAAGTCAGAACAAGGTTCAAGTCCCACTGAGGCATCACGAAAGGAACAGGAGGAAACATGTGAGTGATGCCCTTCAAGAATCTATTTACAACAGAGGACTTGAAAAGAGAAGGCTGATCAGGAAGCCTTAAGAAGGCTGAAATGGCAGAGAGATAGCCTTTGATAATGCCCAGAGCAGAGCCCTTCTGGGCAAGAGAAAGAAGACAGAGGAGAACCTCTGAAAGGGGGGCAGAAAGGGGATCCACAAATTTGTTCCACCTGCAGGCGTATACCGATTTTGTGGAGGGACGCCTGGCTGCCAAAATGACATCACAGTCTTCAGGAGGAAAGCCAAATGGCCCAACATGTAGCCGCACATTCTCCACGCATGAAGATGGAGACTGGACAGGTTCGGGTGGAGGACCGTCCCCTGCTGCTGCATCAGAAGGTCCTCCTGAAGAGGCAGATGAATCGGGGGATCGACTGACATGCTGAGTAGCTCGGGATACCAGTATCTTCGTGCCCAGTCCGGAGCCACAAGGATGACTTGGGCCCGGTCACGCCTGATCTTCTTCAGCACTCTGCGCAGAAGTGGTATAGACGGAAAGGTGTACAGCTCCACTCGCAACAAAAAGCGTCTCCGAGCGAGTGCCGCCTTTGGAAATTCCAATGTGCAGAACTTATGACATTTCGCATTCTCTTCTGTGGCGAATAGATCTAACCAAGGCTCTCCCCACTGCTGAAAGAGACCTTGCGCCACGTCTGAGTTCAAACACCATTCGTGATCCATCATGCACCGACTGCTGAGTTGGTCCGCCCTGGCGTTTAAGGAACCTGCCAGGTGTTTAACCACCAGAGACACGCCCTGGTGTTCCAGCCATTGCCAGAGGCGCAGAGCCTCCTGACAAAGGGTCCACGACCCCACCCCGCCCTGTTTGTTGCAGTACCACATGGCGGTGGTGTTGTCCATGAACACCTGCACTACATATCCCCAGACATAGGGAAGGAAGTCTTTCAGTGCAAGCCGGATTGCCCGCAGCTCCAGAAGGTTGATATGGAGCCGAGACTCCGCCGGAGACCAGAGGCCTCTGATCTCCCTCTCTCCCATGTGGCCCCCCCATCCCAGGAGGGACGCATCCTTCACCACTACATGCTCCGGTTGGGGTAGGGAGAGAGATCTGCCGCTGACCAATCGTGGTCCGTGAGCCACCACTGCAACTGTCTCGCAGTGCCCTCTGAGATCAGGATGTGGTCAGACAGGTTGCCCTGACGCTGGGCCCACTGAAACTTCAGGTCCCACTGCAAGCCCGCATCCGCCACCTGGCGTGATGCACCAGAAGGATGCAGGAGGCCATCAGCCGCAGAAGCCGCAGGGTCAACCTGACCGAGACTCGGGATAAAGGCTGAAAGATCGGAATCAGAGCCTGAATATCCCGAACCCGCTGTTTCGGGAGGATAAACCCGAAACTGCGCTGAATCCAGAACCGCTCCGATGAAGAGGAGCTTCTGAGAGGGACACAGGTGTGACTTCGGCACATTGATGGAGAACCCCAGCAGGTGCAGGAGGGCGAGCCCACCTTCAACAACCAGTCATCGAGTTAATGGGAAAGACTGACACCCCTAATCTGTGAAGATGAGCTGCGACCACCGCCATCACTTTCGTGAACACCCGTGGGACGCTGGTAAGGTGGAAGGGGAGCACAGTAAACTGAAAGTGCTCTTGGCCTTCCGTGAACCGCAGGTAACGCCAGTGGGCCTGCAGGACGGGGATGTGAAAATATGCGTCCTGCAAGTCCAACGCTACCATCCAGTCTCTGGGGTCTATGGCAGCTAAGACCTGAGCCAAAGTCAGCATGTTGAACTTCTCCTTCCGGAGGAAGCCGTTGACGTTCCACAGGTCCAAGATAGGGCGCAGACCCCATTTGCCCTTCTTGGGAACCAGAAAGTAGTGGGAGTAACAACCACACCCTACTTCTGGCCCAGGAACGCGCTCAATGGCCCCCTTGGCCAAGAGGGCCGTAACTTCCTTTTGTAGAAGTTGCAAGTGATCCCCCGACACGCGGTGGTACTGCGGTGTTATGGCTGGAGGGGTCGCCTCGAAGGGGAGGGAGTAGCCCCTTCGGACAATTTGCAGCACCCATCTGTCCGATGTGATGGTGCGACAGTGGAGGAGGTGATGGCGAACCCTGCCCCCCTCTGGCTTCAAATGGGCCTGAAAGCTCGGACTAGGAAGGCTTTGAGGCGGATGCTGCAGGGGTGGATGTGGACTGGCCTCGCCGCTGTCTCCTGGCACCGCCACGGGGGTTACCACGTCCGCCTCCGCGCTGAATGGTAGTCTGCAGCCCGTGGCTGGCAGAACGTGAGGGGGCGCCCCTTCATTGGCCAAGAAAGGAGCGAAAGGCAGAAATTTGCTGGCGCTGGCCCGACAGGCCCAAGGACTTGGCCGTAGCCCCGGAGTCCTTGAAACGCTCAAGCGCACTGTCTGCCTTGTCGCCAAAAAGGCGACGGCCATCAAACGGCATGTCCATGAGTGTGTTCTGGACATCAGCCGAGAAGTTGGTGGACCTCAACCAGGCGGGTCGGCTCTCGGGGGTGGGGTGGGTGGACAGGAAGCTAGGGTCGCCCGGTGCTGGGCAGTGGCGTCCGGCCACGTTCCAATCTACAGGGGGGCCTGTAGCGGGCTTGGACCAGGTGCCCAACAGAATGTCAGTAAGGGCCTCATTAAACGGCAGTGCAGGCTCCGAAGAGCATGCCTGCGGTTGAGGACCTCGGTGAGGAGGTTAGTCCTTACAGCCGCGACGGGGAGCTCAAGAGCCAAGGTCTTGGCTGCCCTCATCAACACCACGCTGTAAGCAGCCCCCTCCTCCGAGCCTTGGTAGGAGGGGAGACAAATCCAGTGTCTGATGAAGTGTCCAGACTGAGCTGTGATGACTGTGGCCTCGCGACCCGTCCCTCGACCTTCCCCTGGACCGGGACCGTGAACGGTGCGGGCCGACTAGCGGAGCTCGAGGCGCTTACGGGACCGCTCCTGTCTAGCCTTCAACGTCATGGCCCGGCATTCGGGAACGACTTGTCATCGTGGTCGGCCTCAGGCGGTTACAGTCGGCACAGCGTTTGAACCCGGGCATCCCTATCGGCACCAAGAGTCGTATCGACTCGAAAAAGGATCCAAAAGAGATCGAAAAAGTTAGTCAAAAATTGACTAAGAAGTACAGCTTTTTCCCGATCTGTGCTTGCTGGTGCAAAATTAAAAGAACTGACGTCAGCGCGCGAGGGTGGCGTCTAAGTACTCTGACGTTAGTCCGGCGCCAACGACGCTGACGACAGACGCGGAGCCGCAGACGACGCCTATCGACGCGCAGTGGTACTGCTACGCAAAACTGGTTGTGGCACTTCTAAAAGTACCTGTCCAGGACTGGACTCACCTTGCAGCACAGAGGGAAGACAAGTATACAGTATTTCATAGGAGCTGTGTAGTTTTAACAACCCATACAACCATTACTTCTTAAAGTGAAATCAGATTTTCACATAAATCGGAGCAAGTTGCCTCCTTAGATTTTTTTTTTCGAACCCTTCGTTGCTACCAGAACCCACCTACTCTCCTAGAAACCTCAGGGGATTGATCACTCGCTCGCTAGTCAAGCTGCAAACACCTGTGCACAGAGAATCGGCTTACAAACTCTCTCGGAGGGCCGAAAGCTGCTTCTCTTTTGCACTAGCATGTATGTGATGTTATCAGTTTCATGTTGCTAATTCTTTTAAAATAAACTTTCAGCTTGACTTGCTCCTAGAGCGTGATCCATTACCCCTGAGGCTTCTATGAGAGTTTGTGTCAGAAGCAGACATTTTTTATTAAAATGCACTTGTGCATGATAACTATTGCAAAATAACTACATCTGGTGATGATGCCCACAGTTGGGGCATTTAAATCACTGGTCTGTTTTCAAGCGAAAGTGACATTACAGTTTCTCCCATGGAAACAGCTGCAGCCACAAAGCTTTATACCAAATACCCAAAGAACTTTTCTGACTCAACCTCTAGCTGGTAAAATATGCATAGCATGTGATGCAAAACAATTATTACTGTTAAATAAATGTTTTAATATCCACAATGGAGATCCAGGAATACAGCTATCTTTTCTTATGACTACAGGGCTTTCATAAAACTCTTGCCTCCTAAGTTGGCTTCTTACTCATTGCATTATCTTTCAGCCAATCGGAGCTTGAGAGCATTCAAAATGTACTCAAAGATTTCCGAGGCAGTCACGGGTCTTTGATTAGTTGGATTGAGGCAACCACCTCTCAGCAGGAGCAGATGAAACCAGGAAAGAGTCAGGACTCCAGAGTGCTGTCGGAACAACTCAGCCAACAAACGGTAAGACACAGGAGAAGGGCCAGCTCAGGGGAAATAAAAGGGAGCCTGGTGCACATTTAATAAGCACAAAAGAGTAGCAAGCTAGGAAGAAAGTAGTTGAGCTTAGGTAGTGGAGGAAGTATAACAGAGGGGCAACTCTAAAGAAATTACCGTAAGGAATGGCACACACAGGCTTGATACTTAGATTGTGCATCTTTTCAGAAAATAGGGCAGAGAGAAAGAGCAATACCGATCACTAAAAACGAGTTTTCAAGCAGGGCAATTCCTAACACCATCTCAGGGTGCCTGGGGCACACAGTGTAAGTCCAGGAGATGAGGCAAGTGTGGATTAGGGCTACTGGTGCCTGTTGCACACATAGTGAACATGGGATAATAGCTGAGGTCTGCACACAAAGACTGAGCACAGGTGAGGAGATCATCTACAGTATAGAGAATGTTAGACCATGACATATAGAGTTAACTTAGGAGTGGGCACAAACCTGGGAAAGGACAGAGGGGCGTGGAAGGACAGAGAAAAGACATCACAAAAGAAGGTGTTAAGTCCTTGGGCACACAGACTATGCATAGGGGAGGGCAGCAAATCAGAGGTGAGATCTCGAGGGCTGCACACTGACTGACCGAACACTGCTGCTTTTGAGGGAATGGAAAGGCACAGGCAAAAAAGAAAGGGTGTGGTTTTAGGGGCAAACATTTCAAGGGCAGCACAAGAAGACAGCTTTTGAGAAGTTTTGCTGGAGCCCAGAGTGAGTTGCTAGCATTCCCTCGAGACGTGATGTTTTGGAAGACCAAGCGCATTATAAGTCAAGGTGTGTTTCGTAGGAATGGGAAATATGTAGAAGGAATGAGCTGGCAAGCAGAAGTGGCACCATCTGAATTGTAACAGGATGTCCTGAGTTGGAAATAATACTGTTATCCTTTGTTTTGTATTTTCCTAAGGCATTGGTTGCAGAAATTGAGAAGAATCAGGCACAGTTAGATGAATGTCAGCGAATCTCTCAGCAGTACTCGTCTAGTGTGAAGGTATACACACTGTGTCCTTATGTCTATGTAATATACAGTTAATAGCTTCTGTTGCTGTAAATAAATAGACTTTGTATACTCTCCTGCCATCTAGTGCTGGGCTCAAACGTTTGAAAGTTGTTTTTATTCGAAGAAGTCTTTTGAGTCACGATGTATAGTGATTCTTCCCTTAGCTGGCAACATGCATGGATATCAACTCCATGTTAAAGTTTATTTTTTTCTGCCATCTGTTTTCGATGTGTACCGATGGGCATCCGGCACTCATTACCTTCAGGTCCACTTCATCGTTCTTCAACCCCAGTAACACTGAAAAACATTCCACGCAATGACCTTTGTTTTCTTGGCAAAGCTTTATAGTGGATGCTGACCTTCTCCAATACCTCACCATCTGGGCCGCGGGCGCCTCACCCTCTAAGTTTAGTTTATGAGAAGGGATCAACAATAATGAAAAGAGTGCCCTTTAAATATTATACCCAGTTCCACTCCAAATTTCCATGGACAGGTCACCATCAGGGCTACAATCAGTCACTCGCAGACCAAGATCATACCATGTGCGTTGCCTGTCTCACCTTTTGATCCAAAAAGACACTTTGATTCAGACATGTGTGGTGGCGGCGGGCCCATCGGAGGATGCATAGACAGTAGTTGTAATATACCCCAATATCTTTGGGTAGTAGGGTGTCAAAGCAGAGGAGGAAGAAGCAGCAGGATTTAAGAGCCCAAAGATCCTGTACAAGCCCCGAAGCTGAAAGGGCCTTCATTTTCGGGACTGAAACCTGCCTCTGTGGTGAAACCTCTAATGATACTGAAACATTCTGTAAGATTTCCTCCCCCACTGGCAGGAAAACACATTAAGTGGGTGCGAGACATAGTTCAGCACAATTACTGCCTAGAATTTCCCTCAACCACCCAACTTCTCCTCACTCCCATAGAAATACTTTCTGAACAGCAAACAACCTCTATAAGAAGAGGTCCATCCTCGTTCAAAAGAGTGCCATTGAGCCTGTACCCACCCACCAACAGGGCAAGGTAGGTTATTCACTATATTTCCTTATCCCCAAAAATGACGGCTCTCTCATATCCTATACCGTCCTCAGTCCCTGCAATAGATATTTACATTACCACATGGTGATACTACAGGATCTCGTCCCTCTACTCCAACACGAAGACTATGTGGAGGCGTTAGACTTTAAGGATGCCTACTTCAGGATCCCCGTCTATCCCGCCCACTCACACTACCTGCATTTACTGGTAAGTGGTGGGCATTATCAACCGAAGGTACTCCCCCCTTCGGCATCACCATTGCCCCACGGGTGTTCAACAAGTTCGTGGCAGCTGCCCACTCAAGGAGGGGTGGGGCGCATCCATGTGTTTGTCTATCTCGACGATTGGCTGATCAAGATTGCAAGCAGCCAGCAGTGCCTCACATATATTGGACCATCTAACTTATTTAAAATCTTGGGTTCGCTAAGACATGGGCACGCCCCAACTCCAACCCTCCTTAGGAACGGTTGTAAATGCAGCCAAGGGCAAGACCTATCCAAGTTCTTAAAGGGTCATGTCCTTTGGCCAGCTTGTATCTCTTTTTCAGCCACAACATTACTTCACAGTAAGAAGTGAAGTAAGCCTCTTGGGCATAATGGCCTTGTGCATTGCTTCATACCCATGTGCCTGTTGCAACAGTACCACTCAGCAAAGCAGTCCTAAGTGGAGGGCCGAAAGGAAAATATAGTGTTGGTAACAGCCAGCGCCCATTTCTACATTCAGTGGTGGAACAGCAACAACTTGTTGCAGGGCAGGCCTTCCTTGGGCTCCATTCTGCAAACCACCATTACGACGGATGCCTCCCAAGCTGGATGGGAAGCTCACTTTGACCACAACAAAGTGCAAGGTGTGTGGAAGCCATTGCAGTAGAGCCACCACATCAACTATCTCACGCTTCTGGTGAGCTGACTTACCCTCAAAACCTTCCTACCACTTATCCAAGGCCAAGTATTACTGATCAGGACAGACCATATGACCGCCATGTACTACCTTCAGAAGCAGGGGAACACTCATTCTCTACCCCTCTCCCTGCTGGCTCTGATAATCTGACATTGATCCTTCACCGCCTCCTTCGCTTGATGGCAGTGTACCTTCTGGTGGTGGACACTGATTTAGCTGCTTGTTTAGCAGGATGCTTCAGCAAGTCCATGAATGGGAAATCCACCTGTATTTCCGGCATCATTAATTCCAGCGCTGGGCCACTCTCGATGTAAACCTATTCGCCACCACTGAGAACAAAAAGTGCCCAAATTTCGCCTCCCTGTACCCATACCCTTAATCCAAGGGCAATTAGATACAGTGAAACTAATCAAGGATATTTACCTACTCTTTTCCACCTCTCCTGCTACTTCCACTGTTGATAAGATTGATGCTGCAAACATTGCAAACTCTCATTGTGGTGGCTCCCACCTGGGCCAGACAGCTTTGATATTCAGCCCTACTAGATTTGTCGATCAGCCCCCTCGAGAGGCTCCCCAGCACAGTGGATCTTCTCACTAGGAACCAAGGCCAGATCAGGCACCCAGATCCCAAGCAACCCAATCTGGTGACCTGGCACCTGAGGTTCTAGAATTTGGGTACTTGAGTCTCCCCCAGGATTATATGGTCATCCTACGTGAGTCCCGTAGACCAACGTGTGCAAGCTGTGCTACAAAGTGGGAAAGATTTGTCCACTACTGCATTACAAAGAAGGTAGATCATCTAACACCTGTAGTCCAAGACATCATCATCATCCACACTCCCTCTTTCCCAGCCCTGTCCTTAAGTTGTTAATGTAGGGCCTCAAAAGATTCATTCCCCTTAGCGATCCTCCTTCACCACTGTGAAACCTCAATATCCTACCTATCTAGCTCATGGGTCCTCTATTTGAACCCTTACACTCTTGCCAGCTCCAGTGCCTTTCTTGTAAGGTAGCATTTGGAATGAATAATAAGATATATTGAAGGTACCTAATACGAAAGGACAGGTACATAAGATTATAGCACAGGATATACAGCCCTGAGGAAGTCATTGTGTTTAATAACTTCACGACAAAACACGTGTTGGCTGCTTCATTTGAAGACCTGTTTTGATTGGATGAATTGCAAAAATAAAAACGGATGGAACAACTTCTCCGGGATTTCGGACTTTTGAACAAGGAACTTTGATTGTGACATTGCCAATTGTGATGTGTAACACTGATTATTTCAATTTGAATTTATATTGAGTGAGAGTGCTCGGGGAGAAATATGTCTAAATTTGTCGTTCCATAGAGGTGAAACTTTGTGGGTGTTGGGAACCGCATCCTCTTTCCTGGAAGCACCACTACCTACTGTGTCAGGAAACCCTTACCCTTGATATTGTATAGCGCCCTGTTGTCTGTTGGTACCCAACTCTTTAAAAAGTCTCTCAAACTGATCCTGGTAGCTCCCACATGGGCATGCCAAACGTGGTTCACAACACTGCTAGAACTCTCTCTAGTTCCACACCAAAAACTGTCTCTGACATCATCCATGCTAACGCAGAACCATGGAGACATCAGGCATCCAGATCCAAGTCAACTGAATCTGCAATCTGGCTCCTGAAGTCTTAGAGTTTGGTTACCTTAACCTGCCACCAGACTATATGAACATCATTAAAGAAGCCAGAAGACCTACTACTAGAGCTTGCTATGCTGCTAAATGGAAAAGATTTGCCATTTACTGCACTAATAATCAAATTGATCCTTTGGATGCTTCCAACCAAAATATTATCTGTTACCTTCTCCATTTACAGAGATGTAATCTGGCATATTCATCTATACGCTTATATCTTGCAGCCATTGCGGCATATCTACAAAACAGACAGCATATGTTGTTGTTTAGAGTACCAGCAATAAAAGCTTTTATGGAAGGATTAAAAAGAATTATTCCTCCTAGGTTACTACCGTCTCCAGTGTGGAACCTAAACATTGTTCTTACCAGGCTCATGGGACCACCTTTTGAACCTTTACACAAATATGAACTGCAATTTCTCACATGGAAAACAGCTTTCCTCATTGCTATTACCTCTCTTAGAAGAGTTAGTGAGATTCAATCTTTCACTATACAAGAACCATTCTTACAATTACACCATAACAAAGTGGTTCTAAGGACTAATACTAAATTCCTTCCTAAAGTAATTACTCCTTGTCATCTAACCAATCTGTAGAGTTACCAGTGTTTTTTTTCAAAACCCAGACTCTGTAGCAGAGAGAGCTCTTTACACACTAGATGTCAAAAGAGCTCTTCTATATTACATCAATAGGACCAAATCTTTTCTCAGAACAAGGCAACTATTTGTAGCTTTCTCTCCACCACATAAAGGCAACCCCATTTCTAAATCAGGAATTGCAAGGGGAATTGTTAAATGTGTACAAATATGCTATCACAAGGCAAAACGCACAGTTCCTCCTAGAGCACACTCCACACGCAAACTAGGAGCCTCTATGGCTTTCTTAGGGAATATTCCCCTAGAAGACATCTGCAAGGCAGCAGCAACATGTTCTACAACACACACCTTCACTAAACACTATTGTGTTGATGTGCAAGCCAAGCAGCAAGCTGCAGTAGGCCAAGCTGTCCTTAAAACTCTCTTTCAAACTACTGCAACGGATACAGGTGACCACCGCTAGGGGAGACACTGCTGCACAATCGATGCAAAGTGTAGAATCTGCAGCTCATGTGCCTCCAATGGAAAATGCTACTTACCAGTATGCATCTGTTCTTGGCATGTAGAGCTGCACACTCTCCCTGGATCGGTATCTGTTCCAGTTTAATCTTAATTAGATATACACGCATGGACATCCTTTCTTTCTTTCTACTATCTCCATCATTTCCCATCATGGCGAAAAACAACCTAAGGATGGAGCCGATGCCCATGTGCACTATCGTCCAAGGGAGGAGTCACCTGTCTCGTGACTACAAAGACTTCTTCCAAGACGACAACAACTTGCAATCAGCCGAGCCCAACACCCTGTGGCCATCTAATGCAAAGTGTAGAAAATCTGCAGCTCTATCTGCCAAGAACAGATGCATACTGGTAATTAGCATTTTCGTTCTGTTACATGTGCTTCTCCTTCATACTGTTCCCATTGTGAAGATATCTTTTCTGGCCCTGGTTTCTCTCAGCATAAAGCTTTTCTGATGCCCCTGGCAGAATTGATTAATTTTCCGTTCATTCAACCCCTGTTATCGGCTATAACATAGATTCCATGAGTAATTTATAATAGCATGTATTTGGAAGTAAGAATTACTTCATTGAGTCTCTTTATGACAAAGGATCAATTGTTTATTCTTCCAGGAGTATGAGTTGCAGTTGATGACATACCGAGCATTTGTGGAGTCCCAGCAGAAATCTCCAGGGAAGCGCAGGCGTATGCTCTCCTCCTCTGATGTGGTAACGCAGGAGGTAAGTTCTCTGCTACAGTCTGTCTCAGCAGCTGTGATTTTATATGTTGCGGTAATGTATGATGTGAGTGCTCATTATGACATCATTTATGGCTCTTCTTATGTGTAGATGGAAGAAGGGAGTAATCTGTTATATTCTCTGTGTGTTCCCAGGCTGTCTTTTGTACAGATGACACAGGAAGTGTGTGCTGACCATGCACACAACTCCTCAGACGTTTTGTTAGAGGAGGTCAATCATTAAGCTCTTTCTGCATTAGTGCTCTCTTTTGATGAACGATTGTACATCCATCCTGCTCCATTCAGTTCTCACACTTCATTGTGTATTTTCTCCCCTTTCATGCAAACGAATATGCTTCTGATTAGATCCTTTCCTTACACTAATGATGTCTTTTGAAGAGTGACTCAATTGAATACGTTATTACTTTAGAGTTTTTTAGATTATCAACTAATAATTTGGTTTTAACGCCTTCTTTCTTCACTTCCTTTTCTTCTCCTTCTGCTGGTTTTGCCTCGTCTTTCTTTTTTCCTTTTTCCTTTCTCGCTTAAAGTAGCAATCTCATGCTTCCCCTGCCTCCTACATTACTTTTCTTTTGATTTGGATTCTCCCTTACTCTGCCATCCCCTCTGTCTTGTCTTTTCTGCTGTATGTTGCCTTACTTCCTTTCCAAGCTGGCCTCCAGCGTTTGTTCTTTTTTCATGTGCCTTTCTTCTCCGTTCTCTCACTTAGCTGCAGCCCCCATCTCTGATCGTATTGTTCTCAGACACATTTAAGAGTTCACTAGGCCCCAAGTTTGATGGTTTTGCTGTAATACGCCTCATGTAGGTCTTCAGTGGTGTAACCATGTCCTTTTGTTGCAGTTCATGGACCTTCGCACCCGTTACACAGCTTTGGTGACCCTAACTACTCAGCATGTGAAATATATCAGCGATGCCCTGCGGAGGCTAGAGGAAGAGGAGGTAGGAAGTACTGGGACAGTAGAGGGGCTTAAAAGTGCCATATCTGAATGTGGTCTGTTTTGATGACCACTGTAATAGAATAAGGACATACTGCCTATCAAAAATGCTTTACTGATATATTTGCGCTTCCATAAGTTTCTACATCGGATTCCTGAGTAACTCTGATAATGGATATGTGTAGTCTGCATTAGTAGGTATGCATTGTATGTGTTTGCTCCCGTTGGCTTTGAGTTGTGCAGTTGTTTGGTTCCAACCATCACAAATTGTGCCATGCCTTCTGTTTGCATGTTTTTTTGTCCAAGGGGCGTAGTGCTGGGTGTATTTGACTTATGTGGTCATATTTGTCCAAGCAGTCTAAATTTGGGCGTGTTGTGTAGTTCCAACTAATCCGTAGGATCTGCGCATTTGTTTGGGCAACATTAACTTTGGGCTAGATGCCCAAAGTTAATGTTAATGAGCACCCCGCAGGTAATGTTTTCCTAGAGACTAGCTAGCTCACAGTACCACCATAAGCCTCCCTAACCCTACGGGGGAGCGAATGGTTTCTGGCAACCACTGAACATGACAACCCTGACCCCTCCGGGATCGTAGTAACAGATCAGAACCTCTCGCCCAGTCACTTGGGCTCCTTTGTTTTAAGATAAAATACAGAGAATAACACTAGGACGTTTTCAATCTATTTATTAAACCAGCATCATACTTGTACAAAATACATGTGCGGCGATAATCCGTATACAGAAGCAGATGAAAGTGATTACAGTTTCCAAAAGTGTACATTATAGATCTAGTTCTACCATGATGCTAAAACACTGTATATATGCAGGCATATAAAACAAGGTAGTAATCAGCCATACTCCTACTATGCAAACCCTACTCTGTGTTTGCCTAGTGTGTGTGTAAGTATAAAGTCAAGAATCCCCCCACAAGATGATCTAACCCCATTACCTGGTGGGAGAGAATGTAGGACCCCATCCTGGTCAAGAACTGGACACCCCTCACAGAGATGTCAGACTACTGTGTAGTGAAGACTCAGCATGCAGGGACCCTCGGTGTCAGCCGAAGTACCTTCTCTACTAATCCTCTGAGATGCTTATTATTTATAATAAAAAGCATCTTTGCATTGTGCTTACAGATTAGTGACGTTATGGATATGTAGTTAGCCGTGTTGCCCTGTTGCTCTGATGATGAAGATAGAACGATATTTGTACCCCATGCATAGAGGCCTTGTACTTGGTGTTCGAGCCATTGTGATAATGTTATAAGAAGCCAGATGTATAAACAGAAGTAGTTTTAGAGAAACGAATCCAACATTGTCACACACGTGAATATGTGCAACAGGTCACAGCAGTAATGTTACTGTGAAAAAAGAGGTCTGTTTTGATGACCCCTGTAATAGAATAAGGACATACTGCCTATCAAAAATGCTTTACTGATATATTTGCGCTTCCGTTCAGACCCCCTGGAATGCAAGAAAATATGCAGCTTCGCTACATGGGCTTTACCCGGACACATAACAGGCGCGTCTCCTTTTTGCAGTCTGAGGGTTTGTGTGGTCTCCTGATGGTTCTTGTTTTTTGTTGTTCCTTTTGTCACACCTCATCCCTCCCTTATCATTTCTTTTTTTGCTGGGGAAGTCATGATTTGCTGTACAATCTAGATAAAACAACATTAATGTGAAATTAAAAACTGAAGTGATAGTAACAAAATACAAATATGACAGAAATATTTACTAAAAGAGAAAACAAAGGGAAACCAAACAAGAATGTCATTCAAAAAATCTACTCTTTGAATTACCTTTAAGCAAGAGCTGAGTGATCAAAGCCAGTAAGGCTGTCAATGGGAGTGGAAAAAGGAAAGGAATTCCATAATGTATTATTGCTAAACAGAAAGCCAATTTGACTATTTTGCAAAGCCGCACCAATCGATTTCCGAACTCAGTGAATGTTTATCCCTGGTTATTTTCAAAGCCCACCACCCCTTTAATTCTTTTGAGCTTACCTGCATAATAAGCTTCTTTTAACAGAGTAAGAATTTTAAAGATGATACAAGGCAACTTAAACACATCACTAAAGTCTAAAGAGAACAGGAGTGTTCGAGGCATATGAGCTGTAGATCGCAAACTTTTGCATAGATTGCCACCTGGTGTTGGGCTTGGATGTTTGCACTTTGTTATTCTGGAAATCTTTGTAGTCACGAGATAGGTGACGCCTCCTTTGGTTAGTAGTGCGCATGGGCATCAACTCCATCTCCAGATTGTTTTTTTCCGGCATCGGGTTCGGATGTGATTTGCTGTGCTCTGGGTGGTGTCTTTTCAATTCCCCTTCGACGAGCAAAGCTCTCACCGCTCAGCGGTATTGTTTCGATCGCGATCTCTCGACGCGTATCCAGTTCCAAAGAGATTTTCGAGTCTGGTCGTCGACGTGGGCAGTTAGGCTGATCGGAAAGGACTCCATTTAAAAAAATGCAAGTGTGAGGCTAAATTCCCACACACCGATCTCCACGAGGTCTGCAACCTTTGTCTCTCTCCAGAACACGAGAGTCGACACTGCCAGGTCTGTGCTTTTTTCAGGTCCAAGAAGACTATACGTGATCACCGGTCTAGACATGACAAAGTGTCTAGATCAACAGTCTTGGCACCGGACAACATCTTAGAGGCAGGCCCGATGATCCGGAGACAGGAGATGAACAGGCCAGCATCTCCGAAGCTGAAGAATCGGACTCAGAAGACCAGTCGATTACTCCAGGTGAACAGAGTGTGAATACTGACGTCAGCGCCTCTGCCCCGAAAAAACGAAAGGCTCCAGTAACACCTTCACCTTCGGGTGTGGGTCGACACGTGATAATACTTCAGAGGCTCGCCTGCGGGCCCGGCTCCGAAGCACACGAAGCCTTCAGGGAGCTCTGGATCGAGCAAGCCACATTACGGTGCCTAAAAATTGTCTTCGGCACCGAAACATAAGCCGAAGCCAGACTCTTCGGCACCAAAACCCAAGGTACCAGAATCTTCGGCACCCAAGCAAATTCCATCCAAGACTTCGGATCCGAAAAAACAGCCTAAATCTTTGGAGTCGAAAACACCACCTAGGCACCTTTTTCCAGTACCTCCTCTATCACCTGCACCACAAGATGATGATGAGGATTTAGGGGATGGGGATGAAGACATAGACCAGCCACATCATGATACAGATACTGATGATGACACCCACAGTATTCCTCCTCATGACTCTTGGGAAGATTATAATGTCCCAGATGTGCCCGAGCCAGATTCATATACCTCCAGACCATTCCCTTCAGATGACAACATAGGGTTTGCCAACTAATAAATAGAGCTGCACAATACCATGGGGTTCAACTCCGTTCAGACCCCTGGAAAAGGACTTTTTATTAGAGACATTCTCGCAGCCTCAAAAAACAACAAACTCTCCCTATGCTCAAAGGGATGATTAAACATGCCCCTGAGGTTTTTGAAGACCCTTTCAGAGCTAGGGTGCTCAATCCTAGAATTGGGAAAAAATACAAACCAGCTCCCAGCGATCCAGCTTACATTAAAGGTCAACTTCCTCTGGACTCATTAGTAGTGGCAAAACCCGTAAACAGGCAAATTCCCAAACCACAGGTGATGCACCTCCCCCAGACAAAGAGTCTAAACCTCTTGACGCATCATAGTTGCGTCCCAGGGGGCAAACCACTGGCATATTGCCAACTCACAAGCTTACTAGCGAGGTATGACAGGGCTCACTACGATGAGCTTAAAAAGCTCTTGCAGCATCTTCCAGACCTATATAAAACCAAGGCAAAGGATCTTATACAAGAGGGAAAGTTAATTACAAATACCTCAATTAAATGTGCCCTACATGCAGCAGATACAGCATCTCGCACAATTAATACAAGTGTGTTACTACGCAGATTACGCATATCTGGGTTTTAACAAGAGGTACAGTCTACCACCCTCAATCAACCCTTGGATCAGGAACACTTGTTTGGACCTACTTTGGACATATCTTTAGAAACGATGAAAAAGGACACAAACAGCTAAATCTATGGGGGCTGTCCAAGCAACAACTAGTAGAGGTTCCTTTCGTCGCTCCTCTTATACGGGCGCCTACAAAACAACTGGCACAGAAAACACCTTGTCCACATACAAAAGCCCCACTCATACTTCCCCTAGCTGAGGATATCTTAGAGGGACTTAAAGAGGCAATAGCAATATAGGGAAAGGATGTGGTTCCAACACCCACAACTCCCCGACCACAAAACAGTGACTTCCCTCCACTGCCCACAGACCACTCCACTCCGGTCGGGGGAAGACTATCACAGTTCCTACCTGTCTGGAATTCCATCACCACAGACAGGTGGGTAAGACAAATTATCCAGTATGGTTACTGCGTGGAACTTACTTCATACCTCCCAAACAACGTCCAATGTCCACAGAACATCTAGCTCTTCTCAAGCAGGAGGTTCTCTCTCTCTTGCAAAAACAGGCAATAGAACCGATTCCACTACACCAGCAAGGTACAGGGGTTTACTTCCTTTATTTCCTCATTCCCCAAAAAGGCGGCACTCTGAGGCCAATATCAGACCGTTAAACCTGTACATACAATCCAACCACTTTCACATGGTCACGTTAAAACAGGTCCTCCCGCTGCTCCAACAAGGCGACTTCCTTGTCACTCTAGATCTCAAGGACGCCTACTTCCACATTCCTATTCACCCTGCTCAGAGAATAAACCTATGGTTTGTACTGGACGAACAACATTACCAGTCCAAGAATTCCAGCAAGGAGCTCTTAGCCACTGTAAAAAAATGAGCAAATCTTCCCGCTAAAAACCTGATGGAATGTAGCACAGAACTATGTAATACACTTGGACAGTCCTTTGTAGATAAAGTCATGTCAGTGTAGGACTCTTTTAAGACCATTCACAACACTGACGTCTTATATTTACACCCCACTAGCGGCAACGACAACCTAATCCCCAAAGCGGGGTTCTGTTTTGTTCCCTCTTCAGCAGAACAGATTAGCCAGGTAATGAAGACAATTAGGTCTGAGAACTCAACGGACCCATGCCCGCCTAGGGTTATGCATATGTTCCCAGAACTACTAGGTGGAAAACTAAATCTGGTATTCACAAAAATAATCGTCAGGCTATTTTACAGACACCTGGAAAATAGCTTCAGTCCTCCCTCTCTTAAAAAAACCCAATCTGGACCCTAATGAACCAAGTAGCTACCTACCAATTTCAAGAATCCCATTCCGAGCCAAAGTGTTCGAAAAGTTGCTGAATAAACAACTGACAAATTTCCTAGCCTCTGTAAACTTTCTGGACCAATCACAGTATGGCTTTAGGGAAGAACATGGAACTGAGACAGCCTTGGTTATGGCAGCAGAGGAACTTAGGAGTATACTGGACATTGGTGGGAAGGCCGTCTTGATTCTATTGGATTTATCGGCGGCCTTCGACACCGTAAATCATGAGATACTCGTTGACTGCCTAGCAGAACTGGGGGTCCAAGACGACGCACTCAAGTTGCTGTCCTCATTTTTAACGGATAGAACTTTTTCAGTTAAATTAGGAGACTCATTGGTGGGAAGGCCGTCTTGATTCTATTGGATTTATCGGCGGCCTTCGACACCGTAAATCATGAGATACTCGTTGAGTGCCTAGCAGAACTGGGGGTCCAAGACGACGCACTCAAGTTGCTGTCCTCATTTTTAACGGATAGAACTTTTTCAGTTAAATTAGGAGACTTCACATAAAACCCCTTCAGTTCACCTTGCAGAGTGCCTCTGGGGTCCTCCTTGAGTACGACTCTCTTTAATATTTACGTCGCTCCATTGGCATCGATAGTCCGAAAGTGTGAGTTCCTGCCAGTCTCATATGCAGATGACACCGAAATAGTGGTGTCAGTTTCAAGCAATATAGAGGAAACAGCCGACCGATGTAATGACTGTATGAGGCAGGTCAATAAATGGATGCAGCTCAACTGCCTGAAGTTAAACAGTGATAAAACCGAAGTTATGCTGCTGGGACCCGATGCAGACTTTTGGTCGCCTACATGGTGGCCAGGCAGCCTGGGGGAGTGCCCAACCCCAGTGGACAAAGTCAGAAATGTAGGAGTCCTATTTGATAATAAATTGACCTTCTACGCCCAGATAAATAAAGTGTCCTCAACTGTTTGGTATATTTTAAAAATGATCAGAAGAATACAGCCTTTTATCCCCCACGATTCATGTAAAACCCTAGTTATGGCATTGGCCTTGTCCAGATTGGACTATGGCAACACCTTGTATGCAGGGATACAAGTACAATATCTAAAAAAAACTCCAGCAACTGAAAGAAACACGTTAGTGTTAGATTCCTTACCTTAGAATATCCCCAGGCGTCAGACTGGATCCGGAAAGTTTTCGTCAGCAGTACCCCTGTGCGTCGGTGGGCGTCGTCTGCGGCTCCGCGTCCGTCGTCTGCGTCGTGATAACCGGGATGATGTCGTCGGAGTACTTAGACGCCGACCTCGCGCGCTGACGTCAGTTCTTCTTTTTTCCACGCCAGCTAGCACAGATCAGGGAAGAGCAGTACTCTAGTCCTTTTTTGACTAACTTTTTTGATCACTTTTCGAGTCGACTTTCGACTCGCGTTGCCGTTAGGGATGCCTGGTTTTAAACCTTGCGAGGCCTGTCACTGTATGATGTCGGTGACTGACCCTCACCGTCTGTGCCTTTACTGCCCCGGGGCCGACCATGATGACAAGTCGTGCCCCGACTGCCGGTCCTTGACCTCGAAGGCTAAACCGGAGCGGTCCTGTAAGCTGCTCAAGCTCCGGCAGTCGGCTCCGCGCCACTCGAGGTCCCGGTCGAGGGACCGGTCGCGGAGCTGCAGTCATCACCGCTCGTCGAGTCACAACCACTTGTCGGGCTCCAAGTCCTCCGGTAAGTTGAGGCATTTGAAAAAGAAGTCGAAGAGGCGTCATCGCTCTTCCGACTCCCCCTGACGCTCGTGCGACGTGGCCGGGGGTTCAGGCGAAACTGGCTCCGCCGAAGCCTCAGGCGCCGCGTCCAGTTCCATACCCGCCAGTCCCTGGGCTGCACGCGACGCTGGAGGAGATAAGATAAGTGCTTTCCTCACTGCCATGAGGCTGCACTTCCCTCCATCGGAATCTGTTGAGGCGCCTTCGGGCCCACGGGTCCAACTGGGAGCCCTAGCGGGCCGACAGATCCGGCCCCGGCCCCAGCACCGTCGTCGACTCCGGTCATGACGCCGCAGGGCCCCGCAGGATCCAAGCCTGCATCCGGGTCGTCGCCAGTCGACCTCACGACTCCTCCGCTGGCGGCGACCCCGAGGGTGTCGCTCCCGGCGCCGTCCTCGGATGACATCGACACCAGTTTCAGCCCCGGTCTGGGTCCGGCGTCGGACCGGTGAGGCCTTCACCTACGACATGGCTCCATCATTTTTGCCTGTTTATCAGGAGATGGATGACGAGGAGGACTGGGAGGGGTCTGAGGACCCTCTGGCACAGCAGTGCCAATTGAGCCAGGACTGGGCAGAAGAGCTGGGGGAGGCCAGTGGTCTGGACACTTCGCCCGACACTGGATTCGTCTCTCCTCCCTCCGTGGCTTAGGAGGAGGGGGCTACTTACAGCGTGGTGTTGAACAGGGCGGCCAAGGCCTTGGCTCTTGAGCTCCTTGTCCTCCGTGAGGACTAACCTCCTCACTGTGGTGCTCAAACAGCAGGCAAGCTCCTCAGAGCCTCTACTGCCGTTTAACGAAGCCCTCACCGACGTTCTGATGGTCACCTGGTCCAAGCCCTCCACAGGCCTCCCTGTGGATCGGAACGTGGCCCGACACCACTGTCCGGCTCCGGGCGACCCTGGCTTTCTGTCTGTTCACCCCACCCGGAGAGCCTGGTAATCCAGGCCTCTCCGTCCCAGACCGCACTCACGACCGCTCCTCCGAATCGGGAATCCAAAAAGTATGATCAGTTTGGGAAGAAACTGTTCTCCTCCCTGAGTTTGGGGCAGCGGTCTGTCAACACCGCCTGCCTTTTGGGGCGTTACACCCACTCTCTGTGGGATACGGTTGCGGAGGTGCTGCCACAGTGCCCGGAGGAGGCCCGGACAAGACTCACCCAAGCCCTGGCGGAAGGTCGGGATGCAGCATGCTACTCGATCCGGTGTGGACTTGACACCACGGACTCGCTGGGTAGAGCGATTGCAACGACAGTGGCGGTTCGCCGCCATGCCTGGCTGAGGTCTGCCAACTTTTCGGGGGATGTCCAGACCATGCTCATGGACATGCCCTTCGATGGCCGTAGCCTCTTTGGCGACAAAGCGGATAGTGCGCTGGAGCATTTTAAGGACTCCAGGGCTACGGCCAAGTCCTTGGGCTTAGGCCAACGCCAGCAAACCTCAGCTTTTCGCCCCTTTTTTGGCCAAGGAAGGGGCGCCCTCACACGTCCAGCCAGCCACAGGCCACAGAACCAGTCTCAACGCTGTCTTGGACGTGGTTACCGCCGTGGCGGTTCCGGGGGACACCGGCAGGGGCAGTCCACACCTGCCCCTGCAGCATCTGCCTCTAAGCCTTCCTAATCCGACATTTCAGGCCCATTCGATGCCAGCAGGGGGCAAGGTCCGCCATGACCTCCCCCACTGGCGTACCATCACGTCAGACAGGTGGGTGCTGCAAATCGTCCGAAGGGGCTACTCCCTCCCCTTCGAGGCGACTCCTCCAGCCAAGCCACCGCAGTACCACCGCATGTCGGGGGATCACTTGCCACTTCTGCAGGAGGAAGTTACAGCCCTTTTGACCAAGGGGGTCATCGAGCGCGTTCCTGGGCCAGAAGTAGGATGTGGTTGCTATTCCCACTACTTTCTGGTACCCAAGAAGGGCAAAGGAGGCCTACACCCTATCTTGGACCTACGGACCGACAACCGCTTCCTCCTGAAGGAGAAGTTCAAGATGCTGACTTTGGCTCAGGTCCCAGCTGCCCTGGACCCAAGAGACTGGATGGGAGCATTGGGCTTGCAGGACGCGTATTTCCACATCCCAGTCCTGCCGGCCCACCGGCGCTACCTGCGGTTCACGGTAGGCCACGAGCACTTTCAGTTTACAGTGCTCCCCTTTGGCCTTACCAGCGCCCCTCGGGTGTGCAGGAAAGTGATGGCGGTGGTCGCAGCTGATGTGCGCAGATCAGGGGTTTCAGTCTTCCCCTATCTCGACGATTGGTTGTTGAAGGCGGGCTCGCCCCAAACAGTCATCTCCGACCTCCAGACAACGACCGACCTCCTGCACTCGCTGGGGTTCCCCATCAACGTGTCGAAGTCACACCTGTGCCCCTCTCAGAAGCTCCTTTTCATCGGAGCGGTTCTGGACTCGGCGCAGTTTTGGGTTTACCCCCCCGAACAGCGGGTTTGGGATATTCAGGCTCTGATTCCGATCTTTCAGCCTTTATCCCGAGTCTCGTTCAGGTTGATGCTGCGGCTCCTGGGACTGATGGCCTCCTGAGTACTTCTAGTGCATCACGCCAGGTGGCGGATGCGGTCTCTGCAGTGGGACCTGAAGTTTCAGTGGGCACAGCATTAGGGCAACCTGTCCGACCACGTCCTGATCTCGGAGGGCACTGTGAGTCAGTTGCAGTGGTGGCTCAAGAACTGCGATTGGGTCAGCGGCAGATCTCTCTCCCTACCTCAACCGGAGCACGTAGTGGTGACAGATGCGTCCCTCCTGGGATGGGGTGCCACATGGGAGAGAGGGAGATCAGAGGCCTCTGGTCTCCGGCAGAGTCCCGGCTCCATATCAACCTTCTGGAGCTGCGGGCGATCCGACTTGCACTGAAGGCATTCCTTCCCTCTGTAGGGGGAGGTGTAGTGCAGGTGTTCATGGACAACACCACCGCCATGTGGAACTGCAACAAACAGGGCGGGGTAGGGTCGTGGACCCTTTGCCAGGAGGCTCTGAGCCTCTGGCAATGGCTAAAACACCAGGGCGTGTCCCTGGAGGTTCAACACCTGGCAGGTTCCCTGAACGCCAGGGCGGACAAACTCAGTTGCCGGTGCATGATGGATCACGAATGGCGTCTGAACTCGGACGTGGCGCAAGGTCTCTTTCAGCAGCGGGAAGAGCCTTGGTTAGATCTATTTGCCACCGAAGAGAACGTGCAATGTCATCAGTCTTCTGACTCTTAAAACTGCATTACTGGTTGCCATCACCTCTGCCAGGAGAGTGAGTGAGCTCCAGGCTCTTTTTTCTAAACCTCCTTTCCTCTCTGTCCATCCGGACAAGGTTGTTCTGAGGACTCGTCCTTCTTTCCTGCCCAAGGTAGTCACAGCCTTTCACATCGGGCAGTCCATCACCTTGCCTACTTTCTTTCCGCATCCCTCAAAAGAGGAAGAGAGGCTCCACTGTCTGGACCCAAAACGCGCGCTCTCCTTCTATCTAGATTGCACACACCAGTATCGGGTGGACGACCAGCTCTTTGTTGGTTACGTGGGAGCAAAGAAGGGACAGGCGGTGCACAAGCGGACCATCTCTCGGTGGTTCGTCTTGTGCATCAACTTTTGCTACTCCTTGGCAAAAAAGGAGCCTCCTGTTGGGCTGTGCGCCCATTCTACTCGGGCCACGGCGGTTACTACTGCTCTGGGTCGGGGAGTCCCCTTGCAGGACATCTGTCAAGCAGCTAATTGGGCCTCGCTGCACACGTTTGCTAGGCACTACTGCCTGGACAGCCAAGTCCAGAGAGATGGCTTTTTCGGACATTCTGTTCTCCAGGAATTTCTGGTGTGATCTTGGTTCGCAGACCCACCACTGGGGTTGGTATTGTTGAGGTATCTATTCTAAGGTAAGAAACTAACACTAACATGTTTCTTTCAGATGCACAAGTTACTTACCTTCGGTAATGATATATCTGTAAGAAACATTAGTTAGTGTTAGATTCCTTACCGCCTCACCCATTCTCCCCGTTCTGCGAACCAATATCTAGGGTTAAGGACATCCCTTTCAGGGCCCTAGTTTCATGGCACCAGTTAAGTTATGTTATATTTCATTTGTACAGCGCACAGCTACTAAAAGTGTCCCAGCGCTAACTCCCGAAAGTCAAATTAATCCACACTCCGAATCCAGGCTTAAAAGAGCTGCGTTTATATATTTTTTTTAAAAAGCAGTTGGTCAGGAACACTCCTCAGAGCCAGTGGTAACCGATTCCAGTGTCGGTTTCTATCATGGCTCTGTGTTACTGGCGCTGAAAGCCATGTACAGAACTGACGTCAGCGTGCGAGGGCGGCGTCTAAGTACGCCGATGACGTCTTCCCGGCGATCACGACGCCGATGACGGACGCGGAGCCGCAGATGACGTCTACCGACGTGCAGGGGTACTGCTGACGAAAACTTTCCGGATCCAGTCTGACGCCTGGGGATATTCTAAAGTAAGGCATCTAACACTAACTAATGTTTCTTACAGATATATTGTTACCGAAGGTAAGTAACTTGTGCGTCTGCAGAACGCAGCAGCAAGGTTGGTGCTGGATATTCCCAGATCAGAGCCAGTCGCCCACAGACTAAGAGCCCTCCACTGGCTACCGATGGAGAAGAGGATTACGTTTAAAACAGTCTGCTTGGCCTACAAGGCACTTCATGGTTCAGTGTAAAAAACCAAAGTAAGGCACAGTGTGTACAGAGTCCCCAGAGGTTTGGCAGAGGTTAAAGTTAGATAGAACCTTGCTCTCTAAAATGGTAGCTTGGTCGAGCAGTAAGGCAGTATCAGAGGACAGTGTAAAACATTTGTTGTACACACACAGTCAGCAAATGGTCTCACACACTCAAGAACTGAACTCTAGGCCAATTGTTTTGTATATAAAAATATATTGATGTTTTATTTTAGAACCACAAGTAGATATAACAATACTTTCTCAGAATGAGATGTTGCAATTAAATACTTTCAATGAGCAATAGACTTTTAAATGCAATAGATACAGTTGTTGCAATATGCAACATAAGCGACACAGGCAAAAACCAGTCAATGTTATCCTATGGATGAAAATCAGGTTATCGGAAAATCACGGTTGTAATTACTTAGGGTCAATGCTGGACCTAAAGATCCAGCACTGGGATCTCGCCTGGTATCAGGTGAGTAATTTCGTTTTCGTTGATCGGATGATTTTTAGTCAATATTTCAAAGTTTCAAAACTCGACACTTAGAAGAATTTCCAAGTGAAAACCAGTCAATGTTACCCTATGGAGAAAATGTAGGTTATCGGTTTCAGGTAAGTACTCGACTGGCTGGGGTAAGGTTCTGGGGTTAGACCCAGGGGTCTCCCAGAGTCAGGTAGGTACAGTTGTTACACCCTCAGCGGCACAAGGGCAGCCGGTTGCAAAGTGAGTAGGCCAAATGTAAGCCTATGGCAGGTAGGGGGCCTTTGGTTGGTGGCTGCTAGCAGGCAGGACACGCGGCTGTGGGAGCAGGGCTCCTGGTCACTTGCACAGGGCAAGTGGGGAAGTAGAGTAGAACAGGTGCTGCACTTCTAGTGGCACTCGGGCGGCTGGGTGCAGGGTGCTTTTGGCCCGTCGGGCGCTCAATGTATTTCAATGGGAAAGCCGCAAGACGAACAAAGGCTGCAAGCTCGGGGACGGAGATTCTTCAGGTGCGACCACCACTTCAAGGGGTAAGTTGGGAAGCTGTAGGTTAGGTAGACACCCAAGAGTTGGACACAGGGGGCCATGGGGCGCCGGGTGCAGGGGTGTCTTTTGGTGGTGAGAAATCTTACCCTCTGCTGGTTGCGGTTGGAGGGGTCCCTGGTTGTGAGGCTGCAGGCGTCGTCAGGAGCGCCGAGAAGGGTCCTTTGGTGCTGGATTTGTGGTCACAGTCGGCGGGGGGGACGTACTCGTGGTCTTTGTTCACTCAGGCACAGGCCAGGCTCGGCGGGTGCAGAGTGTGCTGGATTCACGGTTCCTGGCTGGCTGAGCACAACCACTGCTTTTGGGAGTCCCAGTCTTTGGATGAGCAAGACAGTCCGGTCCTCCAGGGTTTTTGAGGTTGCTGACCATAGGAGACGCAGGGATTTAGCAGGAGCAGGTTCGAGGGTCGACAGCCCTGTAGGGCTGGGGCCAAGTCAGTTGGTGTTGTCCTCCATGTTAGCAGCTGCACGGCAGGTCTTCTTTCTTCTTCTTCTTCTTAGTAGTTTCGGAACCGGGATCTAGGAAGGAAGGTTCAGGGTGCCCCTAAATACTAAATTTAGGGGTGTTACAGGTAGGGGAAGGTCAGGACCCAATGGGTCCCTTCCCTGGGGTGAGTACATCCCCTATCCTGCCACTCTCCAGTGGGAGGGGGGCAGGAGCCTGTCTCTGATTGGGTAGGGCTCCCCATCTTTAAGATGGCGAGAGCCCAGAGTTTTGCTTTACCTCGCCTCCCCCACTGAGGGGTGGTGTTGGCAGAGCCTGACACACCCCCTTTCCTCACTTAGGATTTCCCGACGGCCTTCCCGCCGGAGTAGGGGCCAGAACCGGTGGGGACCATTTGCTGAGTACAGTAAGTGGTCTAGAGAGGCTCACAGAGGCGGCATGCATCTGAAGCTTCCCCTGCCCGTCCTGGGGGATGAGACCTACCACCTCGCCCCAGGATGTGCATTGTTGCAGGCCCACGAGAGCGGATGGCTCTCTACCCAGGGGTCGAGCAACATGTCTGCTGGGTGGCAGCCTCGGTAGCCTCTCAGTCAGGACACTGGTTGTGGGTTAGTTTCAGGGGACAACTCTAAGTTGCCCTCTGTTGTGAGAAAGTGCCATATTTCTTGTATAGGTATGCCCCCACTTTTTGCTGAATTGCTGATGTGCTTTGACTGAGTGTGCCCTGGGCTCCTGCCAACCAGGTGCCCAGGGCCTGTGTTCCTTCCCTAAAACTGTGTTGAAACTAAAACCCAATTGGCATCTCTGGCCACCGGTCAGCCCCTAGTAAATGGTACTCTAGGTGCCCAGGGCATGGTGACCAGAGAAGATCCCTAAGGGCTGCAGCACTTATTGTGCCACTCTTAGGGGCCCTGTACCCAGACACCCACACACTGCTTCTGCAGGCTGAGTGTCTAAGTACAGAACTAAACAGAGAGTCGACATGGCACATATCCCTGTGTGCCATGCCCACAAGCTCACTGCCCTGGCATCCATCAGTCACCCCTATAGCTGGGTGCCCTATGCCAGAGGTGTGCACACAGGTGCATGAGCCCTGTGCCCCTACAGTACCCAGGGCCATTCCTGGGCACTGTAAGTGCAGTGCTGCCATTAAGAGTATATGGTGCTGGGAGGTTGTCATTACGAACTCTACAGCACCATGATGGCTTCACTGAAGACTGAGAAGTTAGTCAGCACATTAGTCTTTTCCAAAACAGACTACTGTAATGCCTTGCTACTTAATGCACAACAAAAGGTCCTCAACAAACTGCAAACAGTGCAAAATGCAGCAGCTAGGACTCTGCTATCCATCCCCAAATTTGCATCTGTTTCCCCTTACATCCGACAGCTACACTGTCTGCCGGTGAGGAGCCGTATTAAATTCAAAGCTTTATGCATAGCATATAAAGCTATCCACAACCACGGCCCCCTATTCCTAAAACAAGCCTTCCGCCCGCTTGAGCACACAAGAACACTACGTTCATCCTCAGCTCACCTACTTACAGTCCCTCGTACAAGAAGGGCAAACTGGGGCGACAAACGTTTTTCTGTTGCCACAGCTAAATTGTGGAACACACTCCCCCTCCACATCAAATGTGCTCCGACTCTGCTCAATTTCAGAAAAAAACTGAAAACTTGGTTGTTCCCAGCCTAATTCTCCCTATCTACCTGAGAGTTCTGCAACTACAGCGCCGAGACACCCCAGGGTATTTGCGCACTCTAAAAATCGCCAAATAAATAAATAAAATATCAACCTTCTCAGCACATTAAACCCGCACTGATGCCAGTGTGGGATTTAATGTAAAATGCATGACAGAGGGCCTCTTAGAGATGCCCCCTGAAACCTAACTAACTCCCAGTGTCCTGACAGTGTGGCTACCGAGGCTGCCACCACCAGACATGTTTCTGGACCCCTAAGTCGAGAGCCTGCCGCTCTCGGTGGCCTGAATCAATGCACATCCTGGGACGAGGTGCCAAGCGTCCTGCCCCAGGATGGGCACGGGAATCTTCAAAGGCATACCGCCTTTGTGAGCTTCTATAGGCCACGTGCTGTACTCAGCAACTGGCCCCCACCGGTTCTGACCCCCACTCTGGCGGGAAGACCGGCGGGAAACCCTAAATCAAGAAAGGGTGTGTGGTCAGCCTATGCCACCCCACCCCTCAGGTGGGAGAGGCGAGGTGAAGCACAACTCCGGGCTCCGGCCATCTTGAAGATGGGGAGCCCTGCCCAATCACAGCTCCTGCCCCCCTCCCACCGGAGAGGAGTAGGCTAGGGGGTGTACCCACCCCAGGACAGGGACCCATTGGTCCCTGCCCTTGCCCTACCAGTAACTCCCCTAAAATTTAGTATTTAGGGGCACCCTGAACCTTCCTTTCTCAGATCCCGATTGAAACAAGAAGAAGAACAAGAAGACCTGCTGTGCAGCTGCTAACAAGAGGACGACACCAACTGACTTGGCCCCAGAACCCTACAGGCCTGTTGATCCTTGAACCTGCTCCTGCAAAACCCCGGCGTCTCCTGTGGACAGCAACCTCGAATATCCAGCAGGATCTGCCTGCATTGAACCTTCCAAGAGACTGGGACTCCCACGAGCAGTGGTTCTGCTCAAACAGCAATACCCCTGGTTCCAGCCAGGAATCGTGTCGAGTCCAGCACACTGCATCCGCCAGGCCCGACCTGTGCCTGAATGACCCAAGACCACAAGGATGTCCCCCCGGTGACTGTGACCCGGAGTCCAGTGCCCAAAGACCCTCCTTGACGACTCAGACGACGCATGCAGCCTCAGAACCAGGGATCCCTCCAACGCGACGAGCTGAGGGTAAGATTTCCCGACGCCAAAAGACACCCCTGCACCCGGCGCCCCACGGCCCCCTGTGCCTTCCTTTGGGGTACCTACCTCTTCTCCAAGATCCCAACTTACCTCTTGAAGTGGTGGTCGCACCTGAAGAATCTCCGTCCCCTTTCCTTCAGCCTTTGTTCACTTTTTTACTTTCCCATTGGATAACATTGAGCACCCGACGGTTCAAAAGCACCCTGCACCCAGCCGCCTGAGCGCCACTGGAAGTGCAACTACTACCGACTCTACTTTCCACTTGCCCTGAGTAAGTGACCAGGAGCCGCGTGGCCTGCTTGCTTGCAGCCACCAAACAAAGGCCCCCTACCCTCCATAGGATTGCATTGGTCCTACTCTCTCTGCACCTGGCTGCCCTTTTGCCGCTGAGGGTGTAACTACTGTACCTTTCCGACCCTGGGAGACCCCTGAGTCTATGCCCAGAACCTTAACTCTACCAGTTGAGTACTTACCTAAAAGCCGATAACTCATTTTCCTTCCGTAGGATAACATTGACTTGTTTCACTGGAAAATTCTTCAAAGTGTGGAGTTTTGAAACTTTAAAATATTAATCTAAAATCAGCCGAATAACGAATTCCGAGTTACTCACCTGTGATCAGTAGAGAAGCCAGTGTTGAACCTTTTACCCCAGCCTTGAACCGTAAAAGTAATTATAAATGTACTTACCAGTAACTTGAATTTCCTCCCATAGGATAACATTGCTTGGTTTTTTCATTGAAAAGTTTGTAAGTGTCAACTTTAAAAATACATTTATATTCTTTAAAAATCACAACTTTAACCAAAACGCTTTTACTTAACTGTTTACAGCTTATGTCCCGGGACTGAATCCAGGATCCAGTTCTGTTGTTAGAAAAGTAATCCAAAAAGTATTCAACTGCATTTATCTAGAAAAACCCATTGAGCTCAATGTTAAATTGTGTTTGAAACTGTGTTGCCTATTGCAACCACTGTAGCTATTGTACTTACAAGGTCTATTGCCTATTTGCAAAGTAATTACCTAAAGTCACTCATATTGAGAAAAGTATATGTTCGAGGCATATGAGCTGCAGATTACACACTGTTCATAGATGGCCACCTAGTGTTGGGCCCGGATGTTTGCAGTTTGTTTTGTTGTAGAAAAGTCTTTGGAAGTCACGGGATAGGTGACTCCTCCTTTGGATGATACTGCGCATGGGCATCGGCTCCATCCCCAGATAGTTTTTTTCCGCCACCGGGCTCGGATGTGTTTCCAGCGCTCCGTGTTGGAACCGATTTCCTTCGGCGCGCAATCCTCACCAACTTAGAAAAAATCAGTTTCGAACTCTTTCCCAGTCGACGCTACTTTTCAACACCGAAGATTTCGATTCCGCTCATCTTCGACGGCCTTCGGGCCTTACTAGGCCTTGACTCCAGTTCATGGAAAGGACGCCATTTAAAAAGTGTCCTCAATGTGGGTCGAAGTTTCCCCACACGGACCTTCATCAAGTGTGTAACCTTTGCCTCTCCCCAGAGCACGAGGCCAGAGACTGTTCTGCTTGTGCCTCTTTCTGCTCCAAAAAGACTATCCGGGACAGAAGAGCTAGGAGAGCAATGGCTAGATCTTCAGCTCCGATTCCGGAAGGCATCGACGTCCCAGAACAACACGACGCCGACAGCAACTCCGAGGCAGAAGATTCAGACGTCGAGGACATCACTCCAGCACAGCGGGTCGTAAGTAAGACCGTCAACCCTTCCTTGACACATCCAAAGAAGGCCCCGGTCAAACCCTTGCCCTCGGGTGCACACGACACACTGCTTCTACTGCCCAACCTTCGGGCCCGACTAGGAAGCTAACTAAGCCTTCAGGCGACTCTGGCTCCAGTCGGCCTTCCCACTGTGCCGGCACACACCTACTGGCACCGAAAAAGACAACGTCACCGGCCCCGTCGACATCCAAACCACCGGCGCCGAAGCCTACCGCTACTCCTTCGGGACCGAAACCCAGGTCGGAACAAAGCAAACCCGCTTCTGATTCAAAAAGACCACCGGAACTGAAAAAAACAGTGGATCCAAAAAATATACCGGAGCCGAAAAAATCTTCAGAGCCGAAGAAGACTCATGCTTCTCCGGTTAAGGACATTGCCAAAAAACCAATAGTGACCGCTTCGGTGCCAAAGCCTCCCTCCGAACCAAAAGATCGACCTCCTGCAGAAGACTTATTTCATCCAGACCCTGCACAAAAGACTCTAGCTAAAGACCCAATCACTGGGCAGCTAACTTTAGCTTCAAAAAAGCGACCACTGGATACACCAGCGCCAGTTCCTCATTCAAAGAAAAAGGACATGGGTTCATCGCTTTTAAGACTTCTTTCCCCTCCTCCTCTACATATACCATCACCACCTGCTCCCCTACCACAACATTCCCTTGCATCCTCTATCATACCAGACGATGACAATTGGGATGATAGCTCTGATGATATAGGGGCTAACATAGATGATCCATCTATTCATCCAGGCTCACCTGACCCGTGGGATGATTATATCTCCCCAGACGTCCCAAATGTCCCTCAAGATGACATATACCCCTCAAGGCCTTCCCCACCAGAAGACACTATGGGTTTTAATCAGTTGATTCACAGGGCCGCGCAATATCATGGAGTAGATATGCATACAGACCCTGTAGATGAAGACTTTCTAATGGATACCTTTGATAATGCACAAAGGTCCTCATCCATTTTACCAATGCTTAAAGGAGTGATTAAGCATGCTCCTGAAGTCTTCAAAGACCCAGTCAAAACTCGGGTCATTAACCCTCGAATAGAGAAAAAGTATAAAGCTGCCCCTTCAGACCTAGCTTATATTAAAGGTCCAGTACCACTAGACTCACTTGTAGTTTCCAACGCACGGAAGAGAGCAAACTTGCAAACATCAGGTGAAGCTGCCCCACCAGATAAAGAGTCTAAGCTACTTGACGCATCAGGGAAAAGAACTGCGTCTCAAGCAGCAAACATGTGGCGTATTGCCAATACACAAGCATTATTGGCAGATATGACAGGGCACATTATGACGAATTAGAATCATTAATGCGACACCTCCCAGATAAATACAAAGATAGAGCAAATGAACTTATTCAAGAAGGGAAAAATATTACAAACACCTCTATTCGGTGTGCACTTGATGCAGCGGACACCGCCTCCAGGGCAGTTAACACCAGTGTTTTATTACGTAGACATGTCTGGCTATGCATATCAGGGTTCAAACCTGAAGTCCAAAGTGCTATACTTAATCAACCCTTTGATGAGCAACACTTATTCGGAGCCAATGTAGATGTATCACTTGAAAAAATGAAAAAGGATACAGATACTGCCAAATCTATGGGAGCCCTGCAGTCGCAGGCTCTTAGACGTTCATTTCGCCGCTCATCTTATCGAGGCGCCACCAGGGAGTACTCCTCAGACACACCTTCTACCTCATACAAAGCCCCTACACAATCCACATATAGTAAGGGCTACCAAAGGGGAGTTCACAGAGGTAAAAACAACAACTCCCGCTATGCCTCTACGCCTGCCCAATGACTCCCCTTCCCCTTCCCCGTCCCATTCCACTCCTGTCGGGTGAAGACTACAACAATACCTACCAGCCTGGCAAAACATCACATCAGACAGGAGGGTGCTTCAAATAATTCAGTCAGGTTACTGTCTAGAGCTAACATCCACCCCCCCAGCATACCACCTAAGCAGCGTCCAATGTCACAAGAACATTTAACACTGCTCAGACAGGAAGTAATATCCATCCTGCAGAAAAATGCAATAGAAATAGTCCCAAAGCATCAGCAAAACAAAGAAGTATACTCGCTATATTTTCTAATCCCAAAGAAGGACAGAGCTCTAATACCTGTCCTAGACCTCAGACCTCTAAACATTTACATACACGGGGATCATTTTCATATGGTCAGACTCCAATAAGTCCTTCCACTCCTGTTACAAAACGACTTCCTTGTCACTCTAGATCTCAAGGACGCGTACTTCCACATTCCCATCCACACAGTGCACAGAAAATATCTCAGATTTGTGCTAGACGGGCAGCACTACCAGTTCAAAGGGCTCCCATTCGGAGTCAAAACAGCGCCAAGGGTGAAATGCCTAGCAGTAGTAGCAGCACTCTTAAAACACAACAGATTCACGTCTTCCCATACCTAGACGATTGGTTTATAATAGCCAGCTCATACAGCCAGTGTGTACAACACACTCACTCTACTATTCAACTGCTCCACGACTTGGGATTCACAGTAAATCACACCTAGTCACGTCTGCAACCTTCACACATAAAACAATATCTCGGCGCTACAATAAACACCCAACTAACATTAGCATATCCCTCTCCAAACATGATAACAAGTGTACAAACTCTCCTAACAAAATTCAAACTGCAACACTCGCTTCCAGCTCGAGTGTTCATGCAGCTCATAGGAATGATGGCATCTTGCATATTTATAATACCTCACACAAGACTGCAAATGCGTCCACGAGTGCCTAGCACGCCAATGGAACCAGGCTCGTGGTCAAATAACAGACCTAGTGTTGGTAGACAGTCGGACTCGTCGCTCTCTGCAATGGTGGAGCACCAAAAACCTTTCAAAGGGCCAACCGTTCCTAGAGCCAGTTTCTCATATAATCCTGACAGCGGACGCATCGCTCTCCGGCTGGGGAGCTCACCTACTGCATCACACCATGCAAGGCAGGTGGACACCGCAACAAAAGTTACTCCACATCAACCACTTGGAGTTACTAGCTGTTTTCCTAGCCCTAAAAGCATTCCAAAACAAGTATCAGTCAAAGCTGTCTTAGTCCGCACAGACAATATAACAGCCATGTACTACATAAACAAACAAGGGGGAACACACTCTCTGCAGCTCTCTCAGTTAGCACAGCAGATATGGAGATGGGCTATACCACAAAAAATCTTCCTCATAGCCCAACACGTTCCAGGAGTACAAAACACCATGGCAGATCTGCTAAGTCGACAGACACAGCAGATCCACGGGTGGGAACTTCATCCACAAATTCGTCAACCGTTCTTTCAGATGTGGGGACAACCTCAGATAGACCTCTTCGCAACCCACGAAAACGCAAAATGCCCAAACTTTGCCGCCAGATATCCACACCCGCTGTCCAAAGCCAATGCAATATGGATGAACTGGTCCGGAAAATTTGCGTATTCTTTTCCTCCTCTCCCACTACTTCCGTTAGTGATACGCAAGCTACAGCAACATTCCCTAACACTCATTCTAGTAGCTCCAACTTGAGCCAGACAACCGTGGTACACCACACTGCTGCAACAATCTGTGGTACCACACCAAAAACGAAGCCTATCTCCACGTCTCTTGACACAGACCATGGAGAGATCATACACCCGGATCCATCTCAGCTCAACCTAGCGATCTGGCTCCTGAAGTCATAGAGTTCGGTTACCTCAGCCTTCCTCCAGAATGCATGAACGTCATTAAAGAAGCCAGACGTCCCACTACGAGAGCATGCTATGCTGCTAAGTGGAAGCGATTTGTAATATACTGTCAAAACACCCACATAAATCCTTTAGATGTGTCTATTCAGAACATAATAGGATACCTATTACATCTTCTAAAGTGTAATTTAGCTTGCATGTCTATCAGACTACACCTTGCTGCCATTGCAGCATATTTACAAAATAGACAACATCTCTTTCTGTTTAGAGTACCTGCTATAAAAGCATTCATTGAAGGACTCAAAAGAATAATCCCTCCCAGAACACCACCTTCACCAGTGTGGAACTTAAACATTATTCTTACGCGGTTAATGGGACCTCCCTTTGAACCGTTACATAAATGCGAATTACAATTGCTAACTTGGAAAGTAGCTTTCTTAGTAGCTATTACTTCTCTCAGAAGAGTCAGTGAACTACAAGCATTTACCATTCAAGAACCCTTTTTGCAAATACATCATAACAAAGTGGTTCTACGCACTAATCCTAAATTCCTTCCTAAAGTCATTTCACCATTTCATCTAAATCAATCTGTTGAACTGCCCGTTTTTTTCCCCGCAGCCACAAACAGTCGCAGAAAGAGCTCTACACACCTTAGACGTCAAAAGAGCATTACTGTACTACATCGAAAGGACACAAACTTTTTGTGTCTTTTTCACCACCACTTAAAGGCAACCCCATATCAAAATCAGGGATAGCTAGGTGGATTGTTAAATGCATATAAATAAATGCATAAAAATAGGGGCTTCAATGGCATTCTTAGGGAACATTCCCCTAGATGATATATGCAAAGCAGCTACATGGTCTACACCGGACACTTTCACAAAACACTATTTTGTAGATGTGCAAACTAAACGACAAGCCACTGTGGGCCAGGCTGTACTAAAAACTCTGTTTCAAACTACTGCAACGGATACTGGTGGTCGCCGCTAGGTGTGGGTACTGCTATACAATCTATGCACAGTGTGTAATCTGCAGCTCATATGCCTCGAACGGAAAATGCTACTTACCACTATGTATCTGTTCTTGGCATGTAGAGCAGCTGAGTTACACACGCCCACCCGCCTCCCTGTATCTGTTCCAGTATTATCTTAATTAGATACAAAATCACATGGACATCACTACTTCTTGTACAGCTCTATCACTTCCCTAATGGCGAAAAACAATGGATGGGATGGAGCCGATGCCCATGCGCAGTATCATCCGAAGGAGGAGTCACCTATCCCGTGACGTCCAAAGACTTTTCTACATTAAAACAAACTGCAAACATCCGGGCCCAACACTAGGTGGCCATCTATGCACAGTGTGTAACTCTGCAGCTCTACATGCCAAGAACAGATGCATACTGGTAAGTTGCATTTTCCTTTGATACCTTGTTGGTTCTAAAATAAAAAAACTCTATATTGTTTGATATAAAAAACATTGGCAGAGAGCTCAGTTCTTGGGTGTCTGAGACCATTTGCTGACTGAGTGTGCACAACAAATGCTATACACTGTCCTCTGATACTGCCTTACTGCTCGACCAAGCAACCACTTTAGAGAGTAAGGTTATATCTAACTTTAACCTCTGCCATACCTCTGGAGACTGGGGACTCTATACACACTGTACCTTATTTTGGTCCAGTATATATAGAGCCACTTTCTTACATCTGTTGTGCACTTTACATTAAATCCCACTCTGGCATCAGTGTGGGTTTAATGTGCTGAGAAGTGTGATACCAAACTTCTCAGTCTTCAGTGCTGCCATCATGGTGCTGTGGAGTTCGTGATGACAACCTCCCAGCACCATATACTCTTAATGGCAGCACTGCACTTAAAGTGCCCAGGAATGGACCTGGGTACTGTAGGGGTATAGAGCTCATGTACTTGTACCCACACCACTGGCATAGCCCCAGCTAGAGGGGTGACTGAGGCATGCCAGGGCAGTGTGTTGTGGGCATGACACTCAGGGATGTGTTCCATGTAGACTCTTTGGTTTGTTCTGCACCAAGACATTCAGCCTGCAAAGGCAGTGTGTGGGTTTCAGGGTAAAGGGCCTCTAAAGGTGGCACAATAAGTGCTGCAGCCCTTGGGTGCCTTCTCTGGTCATAGTGCCCTGGATACCTAGGGTACCATTAACCAAGGGCTGACATGTGGCCAGAGATGCCAATTGAGTTTAAGTTTCAATGTAGTTTTAGGGAAGGAACACAGGCCCTGGGCACCTGATTGGCAGGAGCCCAAGGCACACTCAGTCAAAGTACATCAGCGATTCAGCAAAAATGTGGGGGCATACCTTGCAAGAATGATGGCACTTTCTCACATTCAGGACCACAGTTTTTAAGAACACAGCTGAAACTGTACGAACCAGCCAGAAGCCTGAGGTCTGTTCATGCAAAACTTTTACAGGTAGCTAAGTTCAAACAGGTCAGGTGAGGGGGGGAGAAGAAGCTTCCTGTTGCGGACAGCCAAGACCTGGAACCTTCTCCCAATCACGATAAAAAGCAGCCCTTTGCTCTTTTCTTTCAGAAAAGCAGTAAAAATTTGGATCTTTACCTCTTAAGTCAGATCATTACCTTTTCGGCAATCTTTCTCACATCAACCCTAGCACCAAGATGCCTCCGGGCAATCGCGTGCTCTATACATTTTTAAATGAAATCAAAGTCTTTCCATTCGGAGTCACAACAACACCCAGAGTCTTTATAAAATGCTTTGCGTTGGTAGCAGTCCACTTAAGAAGGTGACACATTCAGGTGTTTCCTTACCTAGACGACTGGCTCATAAAAGCCAAGTCATGCAACAATTGTGTGAAAAATACACACAACACAATCCAGCTGCTACACAACTTGAAATTCACAATAAACCTCACCAAGTCACATCTCCAGCCGTCCTACACCCAACAGTATCTAGGTGCAACAATAGACACTTCCAAAACTCTTGCATACCCCAACCCAATCAGGATAGCTAGTATGCAAGCCCTCATAACAACATTTCAGCAGCAATGCTCATTACCAACTCTGGTGTTCATGCAGCTAATAGGGATGATGGCCTCTTGCTGCTTAATCGTCCCTTGCGCAAGACTCCAAATGCGCCCACTACAGAATGTCTAGCACAACAGTGGAACCAAGCTTAGGGTCGGATTACAGATCTGGTGTTGGTAGACAGCCGCACGTATCGCTCTCTGCAATGGTGGAGCACAAAAAATCTTTCCAAATGGCGGCCGTTCTTAGACCCGGTTCCACAAATAGTGCTAACAGCGGACGCATCGCTCACAGCTGGGGAGCACATCTCTTGAACCACGCCATTCAAGGTATGTGGACCCCTCAACAGAATCTCCTTCATATCAATCACCTGGAGTTACTGGCCATATTTCTCGCCGTAAAATCATTTCAAAAGCATCTCCTAGGCAAAACTGTCCTAGTCCGAACAGACAACATGACAGCAATGTACTATATACAACAACAGAGGGGGTACACACACACTGCAGCTTTCACGCCTAGCACAAAGCATTTGGAGATGGGCCATTCCTCAAAAGATATACCTCTTATCAGAGCACCTACCTGGGATACACGATCAAATTGCAGATCTCCTTAGTCGTCAACAGCACAGATTCACGAATGGGAACTTCATCCGTAAGTTCTAAATCCGTTTGTCACTCATTTAAACACAAAATGCCCAAGCTTCGCCTCCAGATATCCATATCCACTGTACCAAGGGAATGTGATATGGATGAACTGGTCAGGCGGATTTGCATACCCTTTTCCGCCTCTCCTGCTCATTCCATTACTGGTGCGCAAGCTCAAACAGTCTCTCACAATCATCCTGGTTGCGCCAACATGGGGCCGACAACCATGGTTCACAACTCTGCTGGAACTCTCAGTAGTGCCACACCAAAAGTTGCACCTTTCCCCAAAGCTTCTCACAGAACCATGGAGAGATAAGACATCCAGAACCAGCGACATCCAGAACCTAGCGATTTGATTCCTGAAGTCTTAGAGTTTGGTTACCTCAATCCCCCACCGGACTGCATGAACGTCATTAGAGAAGCTAGACGTCCCACCTCTAGAGCATGCTACGCAGCTAAATGGAAAAGATTTGTCGTTTATTGCAATAACAAAACCATCAATCCGTTAGATGCTTCAACTCAAAACATCATTTGTTATCTCCTGCATTTACAAAGATGTATTCTGGCATATACATCCATATGATTACATCTTGCTTCTATACCAGCTTACTTATAAAACAGACAACACTTGTCATTGTTTAGAGTGCCTCCCATTAAAGCTTTCATGGAAGACCTTAAAAGGATAATTCCTCCCACAGTTCCACCCTCTCCAGTATAGAATCTAAACATTGTCCTAACAAGGCCCATGGTTCCCCCATTTGAACCTTTACATAAATGTGAGTTACAATTCCTCACATGGAAGGTAGCTTTCCTTGTGGCCATCACATCTCTCAGAAGAGTAAGTGAACTCCAGGCCTTAACCATACAGGAACCATTTTTACAAATCCAGCACAACAAAGTGGTTCTTAGGACAAACCCTAACTTCTTATCTAAAGTAATTTCCACCTTTCACCTTAACCAGTCTGTTGAGCTCCCAGTATTTTTTCCTCAACCAGACATCAGTAGCTGAACGGGCTCTTCATACGCTTGATGTCAAAAGAGCTATTCTTTACTACATTGAAAGTACAAAAAGTTTCAGGAAAACTAAACAACTTCTCATAGCTTTCTCACCACCACATAAGGGCAATCCTATATCAAAAGCTGGAATTGCCAGGTGGATCGTTAAATGCATTCAAATATGCTACCAAAAATCAAAGCGTACATTATCGTTTCCCCCTAGAGCGCATTCCACACGCAAGCTAGGGGCATCCAAGGCATTCTTAGCAAACCTCCCCATGGATGACATTTGCTTAGCCGCAACCTGGTCTACACCGCACACTTTAAAAAAACACTACTGTGTAGATGTGCAGGCAAAACAACAAGCTAGTGTGGGCCAGGCTGTACTAAGAACCCTTTTTGAAACTACTGCAACACATACAGGTAGCCACCGCTAACGGGGTAACTGCTGTATAGTCTATGCAAAAGTATGCGATCCACAGCTTATATGCCTCAAACGGAAAATGCTACTTACCAGTATGCATCTGTTCTTGGCATGTAGAGCTGTAGATTTGCATATGCCCACCGCCTCCCCGGACACCTATATGTGTTGCAGTACTATCTTACTTAGATACATTACACATGGACATCTTTTCTATTTCTTACTAACTCCATCATCACCCTTTATGGCCAAAACAATCTGGAGATGGAGTCGATGCCCATGCGCACTACTAACCAAAGGAGGAGTCACCTATCTCGTGACTACAAAGACTTCCACAATAACAAAGTGCAAATATCCGAGCCCAACAGCAGATAGCGATCTATGCAAAAGTATGCGGATCTACAGCTCTACATGCCAAGAACAGATGCATACTGGTAAGTAGCATTTTCCTTCTAATAGAGGCTACACATGCACATTCCTCACCTTGTGAATTTTCCCAAGTGCTAGACTGGATCCGAAAATTTAAAAGCAATTCCCTCATGCATTAACATGTTTTCCAGATGGGTCCATCTGTTCTAGATGTGATGCCGAAGCCACTATAAGACCACCACCTCCTTGCACTGATGTCTGTTCCTTTCTTTCCGCACAGTCTGACACAGATCCAGAACTTGCAGTGCTGTCTCTGACAGACCCTTTTACCCTTGTGAAAAATGTCTAAATTTGTACACAGTGTGCAGACAATGCCCTGAAACCAACAGGTTTCAAGCCGTGTGGTGACTGTCATCGACAAATGTCGGTGATGGACACCCACAGCATCTGTCTCTGGTGCCTCTGTACCTCACATGATGCAAAGTCGTGCTCATGCTGTGCTAATCGATCCAAGACCGAAAAGCCAAGCTCTCCATTGCTGAAGTCCGAAGTCCAAAGTGGAAGTGGTTTCGATCCTGGACAAAGCCAACCTGTAGACAAAGCACTTACCGTCAAGTTTAGTTACATGTGCCATCTAGATGGGGAGATGAGGAATGGGTTATTCTGCTGTTGCTGTAAAGATGATGCATTGGGTTTTTTAATGGAGGACTGATTTTCAGTTATCTTTGTCCCACAGAAAGTGGTGGAAGAGGAGAAACAGGAGCAGGTGGATGCATTGCGGCACCTCATGGGCTGGGCAACTGGCTTAGCTCAGGTTATGAGACCCAAGAATGCATTGTCGAAGAGCACCGCACCAGGGGACGTGAGGCAACACCTTGCTGAGCAACAGGTAAGGCAGCCATTGTCCCTCTCTCCAGCTTGGTAAATTATCTGCTTTCACACCCTCATGTCTCTCTCCTTTCTTTCCATACCACTCAAGTATCTATCATACTTAACTCTTCATTTGATCTTCCTCTTATTTCACTCTCTTATTATCCCTACCCCATAGCTTACTGACTGAGCAATGCTCCTCTCTCTATCTACATGTCTTTCATTCCCGATAGGTCATGACTCAATGCAACAATTAGAATTGGAAGATGCAGTTATTGGGGTTGAGGGATGCAGCCATTGGGTCTCAGCGATGCAGACAATGGAACATGTCGTCTTAGACACCTTACCATCTTAAATGCTATTTGCTATCAGCATGCCTCAGTGGCTTTCCTTACTCCAACTTATCAAACCACCAGCAGTTTGTTCACTTGGGCACCTCCAGGATCCAGAAGAGCATTTGTATCTGCAGTGTTCCCCCCAGTATTCCATCTTCTCAAATGTAATCTTCAACCACTACATCTAATCCTTTGAGCCTCTATTCATGAATGACAGCATCAACATTTCCCAGTGCACTGATGGCACAGAACTTCACTTGAAAGTCTCCTTTTTCTTTCTTGCCATTCAATGCGTTAAACACTGCATGCACCTCAGCCAGAGCAGCTTGTCCAGCATCCACCTGAACCACAACCTCACTAAAACCAAATTACTGCTATTCTACAAAAACAGCAAGGAATATCTAGTCCAGACTTGGTGCAGTTCGTGAACCTTGAGGGAAGCAAACCCCAACTTTTCCCAGGTGCCATGCCACTCTAATTCTCCCTGGTCATTGATCTCACATTCAAGGAATACATGTCCAAGAACCCAAGATTGCCTAGTACCAGCTTGGTCTACTACAGAAAGTGAAAGTGTTCCTCCAAGAAAGCAACTTCAAAACTGTTGTTTAAGTTCTGATATTCTTACTTTTGGATGGTGACAACACCCTGCATCATGGCCTGTTATACTCCACACCGACCTCCCTCCTACTCCATGCCTTCCACCCCCAGCATCCTTCATTCTTCCTCACCCCCACCAAAGGACTGAAGAAATATGACCACTACCCTCTACCCTGATAGAACTCCAACTGGCTCCCTTTGACACTCCACACCAACTCTAAAACCATCCACATCATTTACAAAGCCATTATGACCAGCACATCTGCTGATGTGGCTGACACTTTCACCATCTCTGATGACTTTTGTACTCCTGTAGCCAGGACATCATCAACCTAGAGATAATAACATGAAAAAAAGAAAATGCAAGGCAAAATAACTGCTTCATCTGTTCAACCGCCACATGTAAGCACCACTCCATGCGCTAACATCTGTACCTTTCCTTCCACATCTTTAGCCATGATCCAGCGCTCACTCTCAAACAATATCTCACCTTTGGCGAGTTTTCTAGAAAAATGTTTCCTCTTCAGTGTAACATGCTCCCACCAAAATTCAGGGTTTAAATTAACTAAGGGCTATCACGAGGAGAGGTCAGTGTTGGACCCCAGAAGGTATGTCACTGGTGTCTAGGTTCTTTGCACAGCTGCAAGTCTTGCGGACACTCCACCCAAATGAACCCTGAAGAGATTCAGGACCGTGAATTGAAGTACGGTCGGAAGGTGCTTAAAGGCTGTCTAAGTCGAGCACTCTGACCTGTTCTTCTTCTTGAGGTCGTTCCTGTGAAAGATCTTCTTCACTTCCTAAGTCTTCAGCTAAGTCCAAGCCTAAAAAGAAACAAAAGATGCGTTTTAGTCTCAGTCTGGGTCTATTACTGAGGAACCCATTCTACAACGTATCCCAGTGCATGATCTTGGAATTCTTCTGTATCAAAATTACCTCCATATGCAGCATCTTCAGCCCTCAACCGAACCCAATCACCATCGCAACTCAACTTCCCATCACAGCTGAAGAACAAACGCTGACCTTGTGACCCTTTGTTACCACTGTCTAAGTTGCTGCTACCATAAAGACCATCCACTTGAGGGCCCTGTTGGAACTTTGTCCCCACCACGCCTAAAACAGAGGGCTCCTACCTATCAGTGAAACACTAACCCCCATCTTCAACACATTCATCAACTCAGCCATTTTCTTTGAAACCTGGAAACATACCCCATCATGCCCCTACTGAAGCAGCCATCCACTGACCCAGGCACGCTTTCTAACTACAGATCCAGTTCCTTCCTACCATACTTGACAAAGGTCTTGGAGAGGATTTAGCCATACGGCTAGAGCGGTCGACCTCGAAGGTGGGTGAACGTATTTGAGTCTCAGCAACGATGCCCAACATCCAGTGGTTCTGGGCATATCACTTAATCTCCCTGTGCCTAACAAAAATGAATGTGCCCTGTAACAAAACTGGTGCTCCTGTAAAGCGTTCTGATACCCGATTCGGGTCTAGTTCGCGCTATATAAAACTCTATAAAACCCCAAAAAATAATCAATCGACACCTCACAGACCACCTTAGCAACCACCAGTTTCTCAACGTTTTGCAGATGGAATACAAGCTGTCAGCCTGGCACCTTACACCTCGGAAGCCTGCAAACGATTCTGTGTAGTACTTCAAGGATCATTGCTCAGCCGCATCTTCAATGCATACGTGATCCCTCAGGCCAATGTTATCCGCGCACACCGCATCAACATCCCCTACTACGCCAATGTCACACACCCATACTCTCCCTGTCATAAAATAACCCCAACACAAGAAACAAGTTCACCGCCTGCATGACCGAAGTCGCTAACTAGATGAAAGCCGTCTGTCTCAAGCTATAAATCAACAAGACAGAAGTAGTGACCTTTGGCAAAAACACCTCCACATGGGACTCAAGCTGGTGGCAGCTGAGCTCAGACCCACACCTAGCAGCCACGCCAGAAGCCTAAGACTAATCATCAACAGCAAACTAGACATTACCGCACAACTCGACATGTCACTGCATTCTGCTACCACACCCTTAAGATGCTGAGAAAGATCTTGAAATGGCTCCAAAGCAACACTAGAAAAACTGTCTCTCATACTCTGGCCACCAGCATGTTAGATTGTGGGGACACCTGCTATGCTGTCAGTGACTGTGATTTCCTGGGATGGATGGTCAGATATTCTATGTGTTGGAGGTGAGGTAGGAGAAGGACATTCCCCCGGCTCTGGTCTTGCGGATTCGTGAGACGTTGGCCCGGTAAAGCTGGGTGAAGTGGAGGTGTCTGGTGGGTACGTGGACTGTGTGGTGGTGATTCAGGTATGTGGGTCCAGCATTGTGAAGGGCCTTGTATGCGTGGGTGAGGAGTTTGAAGGTTATTGTTCTGTCAACTGAGTGCCAGAGGAGGTCGTGGAGGTGTTGAGTGATGTGGCTGCGACGGGCTATGTTGAGGATTACTTCGCCCGCGCAGAGTGCGCCATTCAAGCTGCTTCACAGGTGCCCCTTATGGCTCCGTACTATCAAGACGGTGTTCTTCGTCACCATCACCTATGCATGGCATGTCAGTGAGCTTAAGGCTCTTTGTGTTAATCCACCATACAATACCTTCTTACTGGACAAACCTTGTTCTGCGGACTCTAGCTTCCTTTCTGCCTATAGTTATGAAGCTGTTCCACCATTTGCTCCTTTTCCTCTCCCTCTCTTCCATGTGCCTTTCGTCCCTGTGGATACTCTTCTCTCCTGAACATCGTTTTTTCTACTTCACTCTTACATGTCCCCTATAATTATTGACTCAGCATAGCTTTCCTTTCCTTTTATTTTGAATAATTTCTTTTTTTCTCCCTCTTTTCCCATGCGCTCCTGGCCTCATCAGTTGAACAGGACTTAATCCTCTTTTCCCCTTCTCTGATGTGTGCCTCTGCTCTGCGACAGAGCATGACATACATTCTTTTATGTCTATTTATAAGAGTTATGCTCCTCTCTCCTTCACAGGCCGTCACGGATGAACTGGCAACCAAGAAAGAGCAGGTGTCTGAAGCCATTAAAGCTGCCCAGATCTTCTTGGCGAAGCATGGAGAAAAGTGAGTAATATTTGCCCGTGGGGGAGGGCAAAGGTGTCAACTTAGCCAGCAGTGGTTGAGTATTTTTCTGGGTCCTTAGTGGGTTGATTACCATGCATGTATGGATGAGGGAAGATAGGGTAGGTATGTGTGTGAGAAACATTATTGCCCCCCAAAACTTGAGTGACAGAGAGATGATTGGACTGCTCTGCGGTAGGGAGGAGTCTTCTGAAGTCGAGTAGGTCTTGGGTCTGCCGTAGGTGGGTAGGGTGGGTGTTCCAAGTCTTGGCGACGAGGTAGGAGAAGGATCTGTCACCGGGGGTTGTTCGTTGGATGCGGGGGACAGTGGCGAGGGCGAGGCTGGTGGAGCGGAGCTGGCGGGTGGGGGTGTAGAAGTTGAGTCTGCTGTTCAGGTAGACTGGTCCAGTGTTGTGTAGTGCTTTCTGTGTGTGGGTGAGGAGCTTGAAGGTGATCCTCTTGTCTACGGGGAGCCAGTGTAGGTCTGCGGCGGGGGATGCTGAGAATAAGTTGGGCGGAGGCGTTTTGGATGCGTTGCAGTCGACACAGGTGCTTGGCTGGAATTCCTGCGTAGAGTGCGTTGCCGTAGTCCAGTCTGCTGCTGACGAGGACCTGTGTCACCGTTCTTCTCGTTTCGGTCAGGATCCACTTGTAGATCCTGCGGAGCATGCGGAGGGTGTTGTAGCAGGAGGAGGAGACAGCGCTGACCTGCTTCGACATGGAGAGGTAGGAGTCGAGGATGAGTCCAAGGTTGCGTGCGTGGTTGGTGGGTGTCGGTGCTGCTCCCAGCGTGGTCGGCCACCAGGAGTCGTCCCAGGCTGAGGGGGTGGGTCCGTGGATGAGGACCTCCGTCTTGTCTGAGTTCAGCTTCAGGCGGCTGCTCCTCATCCAGTCGGCGACGGCCTTCATTCCCTCGTGGAGATTAGTTTTAACCGTTTGCGGGTCCTTGGTGAGGGAGAGGATGAGCTGGATGTCGTCGGCGTAGGAGATATTGAGGTCTTGCTGGTGGGCCACTTGTGCGAGGGGGGCCATGTAGACGTTAAACAGTGTCGAGCTGAGGGATGAGTCCTGGGGGACACCGCAGATGATGTTGATGGCTTCGGATCGGAAGGGTGGGAGGCAGGCGCTATGGGTTCTGCCGTAGAGGAAGGACGTGGTCCAGGCGAGGGCCTTCTCTTGTATTCCGGCTTCTTGGAGGCGTGTCTTTAGAGTACGGTGGCGGACCGTGTCGAAGGCGGCTGACAGGTCCAGGAGGATGAGTGCTGAGGTCTCGCCGTTGTCTAGTTGTCTCCTGATGTCGTCTGTGGCGGCAATGAGGGCTGTCTCGGTGCTGTGCTTTCGTCTGAAACCGGACTGGGACGGGTCTAAGATGTCGTTGTCTTCGAGGTGGCGGGTCAGCTGCGTGTTGACGATTTTCTCGATGACCTTCACCGGGAACAGGAGCAGGGAAAAGGGCTGGAAATTCTTGAGGTCCTTGGGGTCAGCCTTGGGCTTCTTGAGAAGGGCGTTGATCTTGGCGTGCTTCCAGCTTTCCGGGAATGTAGCTGTCTCGAAGGAGATGTTGATGACCTTCCTCAGTTGGGGTCCGATGGTTGTGTCTGCTTTGTTGAATACGATGTGTGGGCAGGGGTCTGATGGTAATCCTGAGTGGATGGAGTTCATGACCTTGAGAGTCTCGTCGTCGTTGACGTTGGACCAGGAAGTCAGGTGGTGGGTGCGGGTAGAGTTCGTGGGGGTGGTGGAGTCTGGCGTGGTCGAGGCGGTCGTGGAGCTGAAGCTGTCGTGGATGTCAGTGATCTTGTGGTGGAAGAAGATGGCCAGCGAGTCGCACAGTGCTTGTGAGGGCGGGGTGACGTTGGCGCTGGGGTTGGAGAGTTCCTTCACGATGTTGTAGAGCTCTTTACTGTTGTGTGCGTTGTTATCCAGGCGGTCTTTGAAGGACGATTTCTTGGCTAATCTGATGAGGTGGTGATGTCTGCGGGTGGCGTCCTTGTGGGCTGCGTAGTTGTCCGGCGTGCGTTCGTGGATCCATTTCTTCTCCAGTTTTCGGCATGCGCGTTTGGAGGTCTGGAGCTTGTCGCTGAACCAGGTGGCTTTCTTGCTGGAGTAACTGTTGGATGGTTTCTTGAGCGGGGCAAGGGTGTTGGCGCAGTCGGCTATCCACTGTCTGAGGTTGCGGGCGGCGGCGTCTGGGTCGGTGGTGTCGGTGGGTGGGTTCTGGGCGAGGGTGGTGGACAGCTGGTCTTCGGTGTCTTTGCTCCAGAAGCGGCGGGGCAGCTGTTGGGTGCGGTGGTGCGTGGTTGGTTTCTTGAAGGTGAAATGGATGCAGCGGTGGTCGGTCCAGTGGAGTTCGGTGGTGTGGTTGAAAGCGACGTGGGTGCTTGTGGAGAAGATGGGGTCAAGTGTGTGGCTAGCGGCGTGAGTGGGTGCGGTGACGAGTTGTCTGAGGCCGAGGTTGGCGAGGTTGGCGATCAGGGTGCTGGAGTTGGCGTCGTTATTGTTTTCGAGGTGGAAGTTCAGGTCTCCGAGGAGGATGTAGTCTGTGGTGGCAAGTGCGTGGGTGCTGGCGAGGTCGACGATGGAGTCGCTGAACTGTGCCCAGGGTCCGGGGGGGGGTCTGTAGATGAGTGTTCCTCTGAGGGTGGTTTTAGGGTCGGTGTAAATCTGGAAGTGCAGGTGTTCGGCGGTGTTGAGGGTGTCGTCTGCGTGGGAGGAGACCTTGAGGATGGACTTGTGGACGATGGCTATTCCTCCTCCGATTCCATTGGCACGATCCCTGCGGGTGATCTTGTAGCCGTCCGGGATGGCTATGGCGATGTCGGGCGCTGAGGAGTCGTTCCACCAGGTATTGGTCAGGAAGGCAACGTCTGGGGTGGAGGTGTTGAGCAGGTCCCAGAGCTCAACGGCGTGTTTGCGTGCGGAGCGGTGTTGAGAAGTATGCATCAGAGGTGGTTGGGTCCGATCCTTGGAGGTTTGGTGGATCTGTTGCAGGTAAAGCTGCAGGTGCGGCAGGTCAAAGGTGCGTGGGTCAGTTTCGGGGCGGCCTGGAAGCAGGTGTGGTCTCGGCCTGCATTGAGTGCGAGGAGGGTGCTGGCGTCGTATCGAAGTCTGGTGGCGTGGTGTTCGCGGGGTCCAGGGGTTTTCGGTCCAGGCGCAGACGGGCTTGCCTCTGGCGCGCCTCTGGTGATATCTTCTTCCAAGGTTGTGTGGGTAGGGAGGATGAAAAGTGATTGGGTGGTGCAGCTTGTGAGCAAATGAGACCCTTGGTTGGTGAGAAATGACTTGGTGCCATCGCTTACAAGAGTTTTGCAATCTTGACTTATAAATGATAGGCAGCCCTGTCTGCTGAGAAGCGATTGTCAGCTGTATGATTGTTCTGAAGCCATTGGAAGCCACAGCTACTTTGAAGAAGTTGGAATCCCAAGCGGGTGAGCAGTGTCTTGGAGCCATAGCTGGAAAGAGATGATCTGAGTTTGTTGGGGGTCTGTTTATAGACTGTGGAAGAGGAAATACACAGAGGAAGGGGTTTGGAATGGGAGGAAATAAGGTAAGTAAGTGAAAAAGTACAAATGAGAATGACTTGGAAAATAATGTAAGAAGGTTACGTAGAGCTTGTAGACAGGTATCCTGAAGATTGTTATAGACACAAAGATATTCTCCTGACTTAGTCATTGTTTTCTCTAGCAAGATACCAGTCAGTTTATTTAGGGCAAATTTATTCTTCTCTACAGGCAGGACTCCAGAACACTGTAAGAAAGATAAAATGTGTTTCTTCTTTAGTTTATAAACAAGAATTTGGCAACTGCACCTTCATGCAGGTAAAACATACCTCTGAATCTGAAAGAAACAGTTTGTTATTGATTCCTTACCTTAGAATTACCCCCAGGCATCAGTCAGGATCCGGAACGTTTTTCGTCAGCAGTACCCTTGCGCTCCGGAAGGTGGCGTCGATCGACTCCACGTCCGTTATCTGCGTCATGGTCGCCGGGATGACGTTGTGGTAGCTACATAGATGCCACCCTCGTACGTCGATGTCAGTTCTTAATTTTTTCGTGGCAGAAGGCGCAGATCCAGAGTGAATGGTACCCCCAGTCACTTTTTGACTGAGTTTTTAGCAAATTTTGTTGACTTAGTTTTTGAGTCTTCAACCGACTCCTTGTGCACAAGAGATACCCGGTTTCGAGGCATGCTGTTCCTGTAGCCGAATGATGTCGGTGACGGATCCGCACCGCATGTGCCTCTTCTGCCTGGTGCGCGACCATGACCCTAAGTCGTGCTCCAACTGTTGAACCATGACCCCAAAGTCAATGTGGGAGCGGTACCGAAAGCTCCTCGAGGCCCAGCAGTTGGCTCCGCGTTGTGCAAGGTCCCGGTCACGTGGGAGGTCAAGGGACCGATCGCGGAGTCATCATCACTCCTCTTCTAAGTCTTCGTACTCTGGGTCAGGTAAGTCGAAGCACAAGAAGAAGTTGAAGAAGCATTGTCGCTCTTCAACTTCCCCTTGTACGTCTGCCGAGGCGATGAAGGGTGCGGGTAGTGCCACTCCAGTGGCTCCGTGTGCGGAGCCTTCAGGGTCGACTCCAGCCTTCCCTTCCTTTCCAGGACTGGGAGCAACCCCTGCCCAGCTTCATCAATTTTACAAAGCGATGCACCATGTCGGGCCCCACGGACTCGGCTGGGGGCCCTAGGCCTTTGACCCTGACGGCTCTAGCCTTGGCACCGCAGGACCCCCTTGGATCCAGGCCTAATCCTGATCGGCGCAGGTCGACCTCATGACACCTCCTCCGGTGCCAACTCCAACGGCACCACGTCTGCAGGCGACACCAGCTGGACCCCCGCCCGGCGTCGACCTGGCTCCCCCCTCGACGTGGACACGGAGCCGGACCGGCGTTGGCCGGCGCCTGGTCCGACGCTGATGGGTACTTTTGTCCCTGTGTTCCACCCTGCCCATTTTCAGCCTGATTGGCAGCCAGAAGAGGGTGAGGAAGACTGGCAGGGGTCTGGTGACCCCTTGACAGAACAGTTGGATTGCAATCCGGACTGGAGAGAGGAACTGGGGAATGCCAGTGGTCTGGATACCTCCCCAGACCTCGGCATGTTGTCTCCTCCTACCGTGGCTACAGAGGAGGGAGCGTAGTGTTGTTGTGTAGGGTGGCCGAGGCTCTCAACCTCGAGCTAACTACAGTGGCATTCAGGATTAACCTCCTGTCAAAGGTGCTTCTGCGGCAGCGAGCTCTTCGGAGCCCCTGCTCTGTTTAATGAGGCCCTCAGGGACATCCTTTTGGGCACTTGGTTCAGACCCAACACTGGGGCTCCTGTGAACAGGGTGATTGCCCGACGTCACCGCCCGTCCCGGGCGACCCCACTTTCCTTCCCCAATATCTCACCCCTGAGAGCTTGGTGGTTCAAGCCTCCACCTCTAAAGGCGCCTTCCCTACTTCACCACCGGAAAGGTAATCCAAAAAGCTGGACCTCCTTGGAAAGAAAATGTTTTCTTCTGCCAGCTTGGGACTGCGGTTGGTAAACTCTGCATGTCTGTTGGGCCCTTACACCCACTCTGTGTGGGATACGGTGGCGCAGGTGCTGCCTCAGTGCCCAGAGGAGGCCTGGGCCATACTCTCTTGTGCTGTTGCCAAAGGGAGAGACGCAGCGAAGTTTACCATCTGCTGTCTGCTGGATACCGCGACACACTTGGCAGGACAAATGCAACATCAGGAGCCCTTCGACGCTACGCCTGGTTGCGCTCAACTGGTTTTTCCAGGGATGTCTAATCCACCCTTATGGACATGCCCTTTGATGGCCGTTGCCTTTTCGGCTACAATGCGGACAACGCACTGGAAGGCTTTAAGGACTCTCGGGCCACGGCCAGGTCCTCGGGCCTATCTACTAGCCACCCTGCACAGTCTGCCTTTCGCCCCTTTCGTGGCTATGCAAGGGGTGCCCCACTACGTCCCGCTCAGGGCCACAGGCCAGCGCAAGCTGTTCAGCTCCAGCACGGCTGTGGACGTGGGAACCACGGGCGTGGTTCTGGGAGCCAGAGAGCCGGCCAGTCCTCCACACCCCCCTCTGCAGCAGCCTCCAAACCTTCCTAGTCCAACGTTTCAGGGCCACCAAACGCCAGTGGGCAGCAGGATCCGTCATCCCCTCCCCCACCAGGCCCACCTTCACGTCGGACAGGTGGGTTTTGCAAATAATCTGAATGGGCTGGTCCCTCCCCTTAGAGACTACCCCTCCCTCCATGCCACCTCAGCACAATAGCATGTTGGAGGATCATCTAGAACTTCTCCAACAGGAAGTTTCGGCACTCTTGGCCAAGGGAGCCAATGAGCGCCTTCCTGTCCCAGAAGTAGGTCATGGTTTCTATTGCCACTACTTTCTGATGCCCAAGAAGGACAAAGGCCTGCGTCCTATCTTGGATCTCAGGAACGCCAACTGCTTCCTCCGGAAGGAAAAGTTTAAGATGTCGATGCTTGCTCAGGTCATGTCTGCCCTAGACCCTGGAGACTGGATGGTAGCGTTGGACTTGCAGGACGCTTACTTTCACATCCCTGTCCTGCCGGCCCATCGGCGCTACCCGTGGTTCATGGTAGGGCACAAGCACTTTCAGTTTACTGTGCTCCCCTTTGGCCTTAACAGCGCCACTCGGGTCTTCACGAAAGTGATGGAGGTGGTTGCAGCTAATCTGCACAGATCAGGGGTTCCAGTCTTCCTCTATCCCGACTAGTGGCTGTTGAAGGCGGGCTCGCCCCATGCTGTCATCTCCCAACTTCATACTACAGCCGACCTCCTGCATTCCCTGGGGTTCTCCATCAAAGTGTCGAAGTTACACCCGACCCCCTCTCAGAAGCTCCTCTTCATTGGACGTTGTGGACATGACGCAGTTTCGTTTTCATACTCTCGAACAGCGAGTCTGGGCTATTCAGGCTATGATTCCGATCTATCAGCCTCTATCCCGGGATTTGGTCTGGATGACCCTGAGGCTGCTGGTCCTCAATGCCTCCTGCTGGTCGATCATGCCAGGTGGCATATGCGGGCTCTGCAGTGGTACCTGAAGTTCCAGTGGGCGCATCATCAGGGGAATCTGTCCTATTGCATCAAGATTTTGGAGAGCACTGCACAACAATTGCAGTGGTGGCTCCCGAACCAGGATTGGGTCAGCGGCAGATCCCTCTCCCTTCCCCAACCAGAACACACAGTGGTGACGGACGCATCCCTTCTGGGATAGGGTGGCCACATAGGGGAGGAGGAGAGCACAGGCCTCTGTTCTCCGCCGGAGTCCGGGCTCCACATCAACCTTCTAGAGCTTCGGGCGATCCGTCTTGCACCCAAAGCCTTCCTTCCCTCTGTCCGGGGAAGAGTTGTGCAGGTGTTCACGGACAACACCAAAGCCATGTGGCAATGCAACAAACAGGGCTGGGTGGGATCGTGGACCCTATGTCAAGAGGCCCTCCGTCTCTGGACATGGCTGGAACATTAGGGCATGTCCCTGGTGGTTTAACACCTGGCAGGTTCACTGAACGCCCGGGCGGACAAACTCACCGCAGGTGCATGATGGGTCATGAATGGCACCTTCACTCAGAGGTGGTGCAAGGTCTCTTTCAGCAGTGGGAGGGCCTTGGTTAGATCTATTCCCCACCAAAGAGAACACGCAATGTCAGCAATTCTGTGTGATGGAATTTCCAAGGCGACACTCGCTAGGTGACGCTTTTTATTGTAAGTGGAGTTGCGGTCTTCTATAACTATGCCTTTCCGCCGACACCACTTCCTCCCAGAGTGCTGAAGAAGATTATGCGCAACCGGGCCCAAGTCATTCTTATGGCTCCCAATTGGGCACGAAGAGCCTGGTATCATGATTTGCTCAACATGACCATCAATGCTCCAAACAGACTGCCTCTTAGGGAGGATCTTCTGTCGCAGCAGCAGGGGACGGTCCTCCATCTGGACCTGTCCAGCCTCCACCTCCTTGTGTGGAGATTGTGCGGCAGCAGTTGACGTCATTAGACTTGCCTCCCGAAGTCTGTGATGTAATCTTGGCAGCCAGGCGTCCCTCACTAAGACGGTATATACCTGCAGATAGAATAGATTTTTGTCATGGTGCACAGCAAAGGCTGGATATCCCCTTTCCGCCCCTCTTTCTGAGGTTCTCTTATTCCTCTTATCTCTGGCCCAGCAGGGCTCTGCTCTGGGCACTCTTAAGGACTTCCTCTCGGCCAATTCAGCCTTCCTCAGGCTTAATGGTCAGCCTTGTCTTTTCAAGTCCCTTGTTGTAACTAGATTTCTTGAGGGCATTATTCATCTTTTCCTCCTGTTCCCTTCGTAATGCCCCAGTGGGACTTCAACTTGCTTCTGACATATCTTATGTGCGCTCCGTTTGAGCCACTACATATCTGTCCTCTCAGACTTCTCACTTTGAAAACTGCTTTGCTGGTGGCCACACCTCTGCGCGCATGAGGAGTGAGCTACAAACTCGGTCTTCCAGGCCTCCCTTTCTGGCAATCCATCCAGACAAGGTCGTCCTTAGAACTGGACCTTCCTTTCTTCCCAAGGTGGTTACTTCTTTCCACATTGGCCAAACCATCACTTTGCCCTCCTTCTTTCCGCATCCTTCGAAAGAGGAAGAGAGGCTGCACCGTCTGGATCCAAAACATGTGTTTACTTTCTACTTGGATCACACAAAATAATTCCAGGTGGACGACCAGCTCTTTGTTGGTTACGTAGGCGCTAAGAAAGGTCGGGCCTTGCACAAATGGACCATCTCCAGGTGGGTCGTTCTTTGCATCAAAGCCTGCTAGTTCGAGGCATGTGAGCTGTAGATCACATGCTTTGCATAGTCTTTACAGCAGTCTTCCCGAATCGGTGGCTATACTGTAACTGTTGGAGTTGTCTGAAATAACGTTTTAAGTACTGCTTCACCCACATTAATTTGTTGTCTTGCTAACACATCTACTCAATAGTGTTTGGTGAATGTGTGTAGTGTAGACCATGTTGCAGCTTTGCAGATATCAGTAATAGGGATATTCCCTAAGAAAGCCATAGTAGCCCATGACTTACGAGTGGAATGTGCTCTAGGAGGTACTGTGAGAGTCCTTTTGGCTTTTTGATAACAAATCTGAATACACTTGACAATCCACCTAGCAGTTCCTGATTTGCGGATAGGATTGCCATTGTGAGGTGGTGCAAAAGCTACAAAGAGTTGTTTGGTTTTACGAAATTATTTTTATCTTTCAGTGTAATACAAAACATCTAAGGTATGTAAAGCTCGTTCTGCAGCAGAGTCAGGTTGAGGGAAGAATACAGGTAATTCAACCGTCAGATTGATGTGAAATGCAGATACAACCTCAGGTAGGAATTTAGGGTTGGTGCAAAGAACCATTTTATCTTTATGTAACTGGAAAAAGGGTTCTTCTATGGTTAGTGCCTGAAGTTCACCCACTCTCCCTAATGAAATGATTGCAATGAGGAAAGCTGTTTTCCAAGTAAGGAACTGCAGTTCACGTTTGTGCATGGGCTCAAAAGGTGGACCCATTAGCCTTGTGAGGACTATGTTAAGATTCCATACTGGGGCTGGCAGGATGCCCATATGTCACCCAAGATGTTCACCACATCCCCTAAACTCCTCTTGATCCAATTATACTATGTTTTTAGTGGTATTGTGACACTATTGGTGCTATTCATTGTTGTGTCACTGGTGCTTGTAATCTGTAAAACAATACATTTGTTTATCAAATAAAGATTCAATACTGGGGCAGGTGGGAGTCTTGGTGGTATTACCCTTTTTAGCCCTTCCATGAATGCTTTGATGATAGGCACTCAAAATAGCGATGAATGTTGCCTATTTTGGAGGTAAGCTGCTATGGCAACAAGATGCAGTCTGATGGATGTATAGGCCAATGCTGACTGCTGCAAATGCACTAGGTAGCAACGTTTATTCTGTATGGAAGCATCAAGGGGGTTGAAGTGATTGTTCACAGGCGGCCATACTCTAGACCCGTTTTTTACAAACTTGGCTGACGCTTCTGTTACGGCCGTCACTCCCCTTGGCTGGTCGGATCACTCTTTGGTTGCCATCTGTACCCCCCTACCGGGAGTGATTACTACTCCCCCTGCTAAGTTGGTCGCGAGCCGGCATTGGAGTAAATTACGGCTAGAGGACTTACACCGTGTCCTCGCCGCGGAGCCTTTAGAACCTTTGGTCGTTGTTGACACAGGCTACGATAGGTTCTGCTCCTGGATCTCCAGGGCGCTTGACGCTCTTATTCCTATCACCGCTCGTAAGATCAGCTCCAGGGACTCAAGTCCGTGGTACGATGGCGCCTTACGTGTACTCAAGGGTAGTTGTCTGCGAGCGGAGAGGGCTTGGCGGAAGGTGTACGATAACGGTAAAAAAGCTATATATCTCGCCGCCGTCAAAACTTACCATCGGGCTGTTTGTCGAGCGCGGGCAGCCTACTATGCCGCTGAATTCGGCAACAGCTCTAACCCCTCCAAAACCATCTTTAAAGTGATGAAAGATCTTCTAGCAAAGCGAGCCTGTGCCCCGACGACTGGCTCGACCACTCACTGTGAGGCTCTTGCTATGTTTTTTCTGGAGAAGGTCCAAAACATCTTTAAGACGTTCCCTTACACAGGGCCTCCAGCTGAGTCTCCGATTAACATCTATGGAGGTACCTCGTTGCACGTGCTGCCCCATTGACATCCGAGGGGTTTGACCTCCTGGCTCAGCAGGTTAAATCAGGGTCCCCCGCTGACCCGCTCAGACCGACTGTTTTCAGAGATCAGGCGTTCGTGGGCCGGACTGCGGTACACTCCTTGATTAATATCTCGCTGGAGTCAGGCATGGTACCTGCTAGCTGGAAGCGGGCGGTGGTTTCTCCCATCTTAAAGAAACCCTCCCTGGATCCAGAGAAACCCGAAAATTATCGGCCCATCTCCCTGCTCCCGTGGCCGACCAAGGTGTTGGAGGCCCACGTCAACAAAGTTCTTTCGGCTCACCTCATCCATGCTAACATCTTGGATCCCACCCAGAACGGGTTCCGTGCTGGGCACAGCACGGAGACCGCCCTTCTCTCCATGGCCGAACACCTTCGCATGGTGATGGATGCGGGGCAGACAGCGGCGCTTGTCTTATTAGATCTGAGCGCCGCGTTTGATACTGTCTCGCATCCCATCTTATTGCATCGCCTGGAGGAGATTGGTCTGAGTGGTTTGGCTCTCCAATGGTTCCGGTCCTTCTTAGACGATCGTTTCTTTAGCGTTGCCATCCCACCGTTCCAGTCCCAATTCCATCCTTTGAAACAGAGGGTGCCGCAAGGCTCCTCGCTGAGTCCCACGTCTTTACGTGAGACCGCTGGCTGAGGTCGTCAAGCAATGGGGCATGACCATGGTCTCATATGCCGACGACACTCAGCTAGCGGTTACGATCAGCGGGGATGCGGACTGGGATGCCCCCAGGTTTCAGAGCGGACTCAGGGCGGCGGACTCAGGGCTGGATGAAGAACAACTGTCTCCAGCTCAACGCAAAGAAAACGGAGATCATGATCGTCGGTAGGAGGCCGGAACTCTGGGGGGACAGATGGTGGCCAGTGGAGCTGGGCCCGGCCCCCATTCCGGTTACAGAACTGAAGAACCTTGGAGTATGGATGGATTCCTCCCTCAGCTTTGTGGGCCATACAAAGAAAACCGCGGCCTGTTGCTTTGGCACATTACGGTCGCTGCGCCCTGTTTTGAAGTTCTTTGACCATCACACTAGGCAGCGGATAGTCCAGGCTACAGTGCTATCTCGCCTGGACTATGCCAGCTCGCTCCTGGTAGGGGCTAACGTGGCGGAGGTCATTCGCCTCCAACGCGTTCAGAATGCCGCGGCGAGAGCCATTGTTGGCCTACCTCGAACCTGTCCCGTCTCCGGCACATTGAGATCCCTGCACTGGTTGCCCATCAGGGCAAGAATCCAGTTTAAAGTGCTGTGTCTGGCGTTCAAGATTCTGAGGGGTGGGAGTCCTCAAATTCTTGCGAACCTTTTGACTTGGTATGTGCCTACCCGGTCCCTGAGATCCCTGGGTCAAGCTCTTACGGTGATTCCCCGATACAGGCTGTGTCGGGTTGGCGGCCGCTCTTTCAGGGTTAGAGCAGCCGAGCTTTGGAATGCTCTTCCTGTTGAGATGCGGTTGCTCGGTGATCTTTTAGTCTTCCGCAAAGCCTTAAAAACTTTTCTGTTTGAATAATTTGCCTTTGCTCCTTTGCTGTTATGTTCCCTGTAGGTGTTGCTTTTTTCTTGCCATGCGCCAGGACGCCCCTTAGCTGGGGCAGCTGTGCGCAATACAAAAGCCTATAACATAACATAACATATTGCAATAGATGACAAAACGCTTCCATTTGGCTGCGTAGCAGGCCCTTGTTTATGGCCTCTCTAATAATGTTCATACAATCAGGTGGAAGGCTGAGATAACCAAACTCTATGACTTCAGGAGACAGATCGCAAGGTTCAGCTGATTGGGATCTGGGTGTTTGATTTCTCCATTGCTCCGTGTGAGGAGACTGGGAGTCAAATGTAATTTTTGATGTAGTAACAGAGAGAGTTCCAACAGGGTTGTGAACCAGGATTTGGCATGCCCATGTCGAAGCTACTAGTAATAGCGTGAGTGATGTTTGCCTGAGTTTCCGAAACACTGATGGAATGAGTGGGAGAGGCAGAAAAGTGTAAGCAAATATCCCTGACCAGTTCATCCATAGAGCAGTGCCTTTGGACAAAGGGTGTGGATACCTGGAGGCAAAACCTTGGCCTTTTTGCATTTTCGGGTGTTGCGAACAGGTCTATGTGATGGACGCTCCAAGCTCGGGAGTATGGGTGGAGAACCTGAGGGTGAAGTTCCCCCTCGTGTATTTGATACCTTTGCCTGCTGAGGAGGACCGCAATCTGATTGTTGACTCCTGGGAGGTGTTCCGCTAGGAGATAAATGTTGTGGTGAATATCCCATTTCCAGATGTCCTGGGCTAAATGGGACAGTTGGAGAGAGTGCCCACCCCCCTGTTTTTGTATGTACTACATCGTTGTCATGTTGCTGGTTCGGACTAACACAACTTTGCCAGATAGGTGATCTTGAAAGGCTTTGAGAGCTAAAAGATTGCCATGAGCTATAAGTGATTGATGTGGAGCATCTTTTGCTGGCGACTCCACAGTACTTGCACTGTGTGTTGTTGAAGATGAGCTCCCCAGCCAGTAAGGACTCATCTGAATGCATGGTTGTGAGAAAGTGCACTCTTTCTTGCATGGTATGCCTCCACTTTTTGCTGAATTGCTGATGTGTTTTGACTGTGTGCCCTGGGATCCAACCGTATTGAAGCCTAAACCCAATTGGCATCTCTAGCCACATGTCAGCCCCTGGTAAATGGCACCCTAGGCACCCAGGGCATTGTGACCAGAGAAGGCCCTAAGGGCCACAGCAGTTACTGTGCTGCCCTTAGAGGCCCTGTGCCTTCACACACAGCTGCGTGTCTTGGTGCAGAACAAAACAAAGAGACGACATGGCACACATCCCTGTGTGCCATGCCCACAGAACACTGCCCTGGCATACATTAGCCACCCCTCTAGCTGGATGCCATATGCCAGTGGTGAGGGTACAGGTGCATGAGCCTTGTACCCCTGCAGTACCCAGGTCCATTCCTGGGCACTGTAAGTGCAGTGCCGTCATTAAGAGTATATGGTGCTGTGAGGTTGTCATTACGAACCCCACAGCACCATAATGGCTACACTGAAGATTGAGAAGTTTGGTAAGCACATTAAACCCACACTGAAACTCGACCAACTCCCAGTGACCTGGCCCGGGGCAGGTCTTATGTGACCTCGCTGACGTCACATGCGCGGACGACGCCTGGGCCGAGTCGCGTGATGTCGCCCCGCCCCCGGCGTTCAGGGATGCTGTGGCAAAAAAAGTTTACGGATCCAGTCTCACGCCTGGGAGTAATTCTACATGAAGGAATTTGCGGCTAGAATAGTCTCTACCAGATACATTGTTACTGAAAGTAAGTAACTCGTACTTTCGCATTAAACCGCAAATGCTCTGTAGTGGTGATGGCTGCTATACCGCAATTGGGCCAGTTGCAGACTCCTATCCTTACCCCACCCCTGATCCGACAGTGGTCTACGATGCATCAATACTGGGCTGGAACGGCCAGTTGGGAGAAATTGAGATCAGAGGACTCTGGTCTTCAAAGGAAAACCACCTTCACATGAATTTGCTGGAGCTGTGGGTAAATGACTCTCTACAATCCTTCAGGGGGATACCAGTAAAGTTTCTCACAGACAACAGTCCCCCTATCTGGTACTGCAACAAGCAGGGTGAAGTTGAGTCTTCGGTTCTGTGTCACGAAGCTCTGTGCCCTTGAAAGTGGCAAACTCACCAGGGCATTTCTCTGGTCTTAAACCACCTGACGGCTCTCTAAATACCAGGGCAAACAAATGTAGTCACTGTCGCCTTGTGGATCATGAATGCCTAGAACACCCAAAGTCTGCATGGGCATTTTCCCGCAGTGGGGAGACCCCATGTCTAATCTTTTCACCACCTGTGAGAACATGCACTTTCAGCAGCATAGACAAGAATCCTCATCCTCGGCTGTTCTGATTCCCCCTCCCATGCATATGACCAGCTGGTAGGGGGCATTTTTTTTCTGCCCAGCTGGCCTGGAGGTACTGTGGACCTGTGGGTGCTGCAGGCCGTTCAGCTTGGTCATTCTCTCCCTTTTGTGTCAACTCCCCGTACTGTCCCTACCGTTTTGGTTCATGCTTCAGCAGACCATGCCTCCATTGTTGCTCAAGAAGTTTGGTCACTGTTTGGCAAACATGCCATTGAGAGAGTTGCAGTTGCATAGGAAAGGCAGATGGTGGTACTCCCAGTACTTTTTAGTGCCCCAAAAAAGCACAGGCTTATATGAGATCTTCGGTTCTTAAACAACTTTCATCTGAAAGAGACACGTTAGTGATAGATTCCTTACCTTAAAATATCCCCAGGTGTCAGACTGGATCCGGAAAGTTTTGCGTAGCAGTACCCTTGCGCGTCGGCAGGCGTCGTCTGCGGCTCCGCGTCCGTCGTAGGCGTCGTGGGCGCCGTGATGACGTCGTCGGAGTACTTAGACGCCGCCTCCGCGTGCTGACGTCAGTTCTTCTTTTTTCCGCGCCAGCCAGCGCAGATCTGGAAAGAGCAGTTCCCTAGTCACTTTTTGACTAAACTTTTTGATCTTTTTGATCCATTTTGAAGTCTTTACGACTCCGACGGTGCCGTTAGGGATGCCCGGCTTCAAGCATTGCGACGAGTGCGACCGTACCATGTCGGTCACGGATCCCCACCGCTTGTGCCTGATGTGTTTGGGCGTCGACCATGACGACGAGGCCTGCTCCGACTGTCGGGCCCTCTCGAGGAAGGCCAGGCGGGAGCGGTCCTGCAGGCGACTCGAGATCCGCCAGTCGGCCCTGCGCCGTGTGAGGTCCCGGTCCCACGGGAGGTCGAGGGACAGGTCGCGGGGACGGAGCTGTCACAGCTCCGGGAGTTGGCGCCACTCCTCCGGGTCCAAGTCGTCAGGTAAGAAGCATAAGAAGTCGAAGAGACATCATCGCTCTTCTGACTCCCCCCGACGCTCGCACGACGCGGCCGGGGGTTCGGGTGACACCGCCCACGCGGCTCCTCGTGAGTCGCGGGCGCCGCGTTCGGCCCCATACCCCCCGGTCCCTGGGCTGAACGAGACGCCGGAGGAGATCGAGCGCTTCCTCATGGTCATGAGGTCCCTTTCTCCTCCGACGGGTTCCGCGGCGCATTCGGGCCCAGTGAACCCGTCTGGGGGCCCTAGTGGGTCGGGGGCTACGACCCCGACGCCGTCGGGTGCTTCGGCCTCGACGCCGCCGGCGCCTTCGGGCCCGGCGCCGCAGGGCTCCACGATCCCGACGCCGCCGCTGCCCTCGGGCTCGGCGCCGCAGGGTACAGCAGCCCCGGCGTGGTCGGTGCCTTCGGGCCCGGTGCCGCAGGGCCCTCGTCGGGCGATGGATCGTCACCGGTGGACGTTACGACCCCCCCGGCGTCGGTCCGTGTGGTGTCCCCTCCGGCGTCGGCCTCGGCCGGCGCCGTCCCCGATGCCTCCTCTCAATCGGTTCCGACGTCGGGACGACGCCTATCGGCGCCGATCTCGACGCCGTTCGGAGATTTTCATCTCTATGAACCGTCCTCATTCGCTTATGACCCTGAGTCTCAGGAGATGGGGGAAGAGGAGTATTGGGAGGGGTCTGAGGACCCTCTGACAAGGGAATGTCAGTCTAACATGGACTGGACAGGAGACCTTGGGGAGGCCAGTGGCCTGGACACCTCTCCAGACACTGGATTTGTCTCTCCTCCTACCGTGGCTTCGGAGGAGGGCGCGACATATGGTGTGGTGTTGATGAGGGCTGCTAAGGCCTTGGGCCTTGAGCTCCCCGTCACGGCCGTGAGGACTAACCTCCTCACTGAGGTCCTTAAGCCGCAGTCATGCTCCATGGAGCCTCTGCTGCCGTTTAATGAGGCCTTGACGGACGTTCTTTTGGGCACTTGGTCCAGGCCCGCTACAGGTTCGCCTGTAGATAGGAACGTGGCCAGATGCCACCGCCCGGCCCCGGGCGACCCATGTTTCCTGTCCACCCACCTCACCCCGAGAGTCTGGTTATCCAGGCCTCTAACTCCCAGACTGCCTTCCCGACGGCTCCCCCCGATCGGGAATCCAAGAGGTACGAGGCCTATGACAAGAAGGTGTTCTCGTCCCTTAGCTTGGGACTGCGGTCTTCCAACACCGCATGCCTCTTGGGCCGTTACACCCATTCTATATGGGATACGGTGGCGGAAGTGCTGCCAGAGTGTCCGTTGGAGGTACGGGCCAAACTCGGCCAAGCCCTAGTGGAGGGCCGGGACGCAGCGAAGTATTTAATCAGGTGCGGACTGGATACTACTGACTCGCTGGGCAGAGCGATGGCTACGACGGTGGCGATACGACGCCACGTCTGGCTGAGATCCGCCAACTTCTCGGCAGACGTCCAGAATACACTCATGGACATGCCGTTCGATGGCCGTCGCCTCTTTGGCGACAAGGCAGACCACGCGCTTGAGCGCTTTAAGGACTCCAGGGCTACGGCCAAGTCCTAGGGCCTCTCGGCCCCGCGCCAGCAAGTGGGTGCCTTTCGCTCCTTTCGTGGCCAAGGAAGGGGCGTCCCCACACGTGCCGCCAGCCACTCGCCGCAAACTGTCGTCCAGGACCTTCTCTCGGTGGATTATCATGTGCATTCAGGCGTGTTACTCCTTGGCTAAGAAGGAACCACCTGTTGGGCTGCGGGCTCATTCCACTCGAGCCACGGCCACTACAACTGCCTTGGGCCGAGATGTGCCCTTGCAGGACATTTGCCAGGCAGCTACGTGGGCCTCGTTGCACACGTTTGCTAGGCACTACTGCCTGGACAGTCAAGTCCGAAGGGACGGCTACTTTGGCCGCTCCGTTCTCCAGGACTTTCTGGTGTAAATATTGGTTCGCAGACCCACCACCACGGGGATGGTATTGCTGGGGTATCTATTCTAAGGTAAGGAATCTATCACTAACGTGTCTCTTTCAGATGCACAAGTTACTACTTGTGTAACGATATATCTGTAAGAGACATTAGTTAGTGATAGATTCCTTACCGACCCACCCATCCTCCCCGTTCTGCGAACCGATATCTAGGGTTAAGGTCATCCCCTTTCAGGGCCCTAGTTTCTTGGCACCAGTGTCGGTTTTTGTCATGGCTCTGCGTTTCTGGCGCGGAAAAGCTGTGGCTAAGAACTGACGTCAGCACGCGGAGGCGGCGTCTAAGTACTCCGACGACGTCATCACGGCGCCCACGACGCCTACGACGGACGCGGAGCCGCAGACGACGCCTGCCGACGCACAAGGGTACTGCTACGCAAAACTTTCCGGATCCAGTCTGACGCCTGGGGATATTCTAAGGTAAGGAATCTATCACTAACTAATGTCTCTTACAGATATATCGTTACACAAGTAGTAACTTGTGCTTCAGTAGACCAAGTTCAAGTAGTGAGATTTTCAGTTCTTGAACACCTTACTTCACTAGAACAATATTAATATGTGGACTCTTGCCTTAAGTCCTAGAGACTGGAAAGTATCCCTGGACTTGCAGGACGTATGCCCTCATGTATCCATCCGTCAGTCCCACAGATGCTTCCATTGGTTTGTGGTGAAGTTGGAACACTTTCAGTTTGCGGTCCTACCCTGCTACCTCACGTTGGCCCCCTGGTTGTTTATATAGAAGAAGGGAGTGGTCATAGCTCACCTTTGCAGGTTGTGGATACACAGATTCCCGCTCCTTAAGGACTGACTGTTGAAAGTGAGCACCCGGCAGTCAGTCGCATGCATCCTGAAGATATTCATCTCTCTGCTGTCCTCCATTGAATTGTCAATCAACAAACAGAAATTATATCTGCAAGCAACACAGAGGATTCTCCTCATAAAGTCCATCCTGGCCATTGTGGCTTTCAAGGCCTTTCAACCCCCTCTGCGAGTCCAAGATATTCAGGTTATGTTTCGGGCGCCCTCTTCTTTTCCACCATGGACAGTACTGAGGCTTCTTTGCATCCTGGTGTTGACCTCCAAGCGATATATCTGACTTTCATTCATTTGACAGGCTTACTAAATGCCAGACTGGATGAGCTCCGCAGATGTCACCTGCTAGACCACAAATGGAGATTGCACCTGGAGCCCTCTGCCCTGTGGGACATGCCTTGGGTAGATCTATTTGCCACTGCTGCAAATGGGTAGTGTTGTGACTGCTGCAAATGGGTAGTGTTGTGACTGCTGCAAATGGGTACTGTTGTGACTACTGCACACTGGAGGCTTAAAGGCTTCCTAGAAGTGCATTCTACATACAGTGGGATTACAGTCCCCTGTATGCCTTTTCCTTACAGTCACTTCTGCCCAGAGTTCTGAAGAAGTTCAGGACGAACTGTGCTTAGATCATTCCTTTAGCCCCAGGTTAGGTCAGGAGGGTGTTGAACTCTGACCTTTGGAGTTTGATAATTTTTCCACCATTCTACCTCTTTGGGGAGGATACTCAGTGGTGTAGTGTTCTGCACCCGGACCTCCAGTACCTACCCGACTTCATGGAGTTTGAGCTGAACCGACTGAACGGATTGATTTTCCTTCTGAAAAAGTGGATATTATCCTGATGACTTTACACCAATGACCAGCATAAAGCAACATGGTACAAGGAAGTTGTTTGCGGACTGGTATGAGGTCTTTCAAGCTGATCCTTTTTAGGCCAAACTATCTGTATTTGTATTTGTATTTCTTAAGCGCAACACTCATCCCGAGGGATATCAAGGGGCTGGTAGCAAGTATCCAGATTCAGCTGTGTAATAATTAGGACTTAATACTTGGGGAACAAGTGAGTCTTTAATTTTTTCCGGAATATTAAGTAGTTGGAGGTGAGCCGAAGGTCCAAGGGTAGTTTGTTTGATTTTTTGGTTGCTAGATAGGAGAATGATCGTCCACCTGTTCTCGTTTTCCTGATGCGTTTGGTTTTTGCCAGGGCGAGTGACCGAAGGCTCCTGGTGGGGACATAGAGCTCAATTTTCTCCTGGAGTATGAAGGGGCCATTTCGGTACAGGGCCTTCTGTGCGTGGCTGAGCAATTTGAAAATAGCTCTTTGTCTTGTAGGTAGCCAGTGCAGCTGCTTCATGCTCGCAGAGGCCGAGCCAAGTCAGTCTTTATTGCAGACAAGCTTGGCAGCAGCGTTCTGAAGCACTTGCAGTCGCATCAGAAGGAGTTCGTTCATGCCTACGAATAGTGCATTACCGTAGTCCATCTGAATAACTAGCAAGGCTTGTGTGACAGATCTTCTACGATCTAGCGGTATCGAGGGGAAAAGCCTGGCCAGGAGTTTTAGGATGGCAAAGCCTTTGCTGCACAGAGCTCTTACATTGTCCTTCATGGATAGAGTGTCATCAATGATGATGCCCAGGTTTTATGCGCAGTGTTTTGAAGTTGGAGCAGTGCAGAGTGTGTGTAGCCACCATGTGGCATCCCAGGCTAATTTGGCACCCCCAAAGAGTAGGATCTCAGATTTCCCTGTGTTCAGTTTTTGACAGTGCTCATTCATCCATTGAGCCATTTCCGTGAGGCAATCATGTAGTTTTGTTTTAGTGACTGCAGGTTTTTTGTCCAGGGTTACCATTAGCTGATGTTTGTTTTGTCACTGGCCAGACAAGACTTTGCAGTGGGTAATGTTAAAGGTTTTTTGTCATCCCTTTCTGCCTTTATATGTTTGCCTGGCCAACCATAATTGTTTAAAATGAACAATTGTTATATAGTTTTAGAAAGGGCTGCATATAGGTTTCCCCTATGCCCTTTTATCATGCCACAGTGGAACTTAAATTTGGTGCTAGCATCCTTGATGTGTGTGCCATCTGAGCCTATGCACACGTATTCCCTAAAGTTGCTGACCAATAAGACTGGTTTTCTCTTTGATATTACTAAAGCCTATGGTGTCCGAGCTACAGGTGTGGCCAGTAGAGTGACCTTATACCACCTTTTCCCCTCACAAATTTATGTTTCAAAGTATGGCTTCTTTCACATCAAAAGTAGTATTACTCACTAATGTGGTACAGTCCATCATGCTGCCTGATTTTCTTCTCTCCACCACACCCCTCTTTTAGGAACAGAGGCTTCATTGCTTGAATCCCAAGAAGGTGCTTCGTTTTTACATGAGTTGGGCTAAGGATTACTGGGTGAATAACCAGATTTTTATTAAATTTCCAGATGCTAGAAATGGAAGGGCATTTCAGAAACTAACCTTGTCAAGATGAAAGGTCTGTTCCTAAAAATTTGTTTACCCTGCTACAGTGTGCCTTTCAGCCCATTCCACTGGATCCACTATTGCATGTCAAGTGGTGTTCCGATGCTGTACATGCCAGGCTTCCACAGTGGCATTCATCCACACGTTCAGCATTCATTACTGTCTTGATGCAGGGAGGGTAATTTCATCTGTTTGATCTTTCAGGGCTACCTTGTGTTACCCACACCTCAGACTCTCCACCTTTTGATTCTATTGAAAAAATCTGTAACACTCTTTCTAATGATTTCTAACTACTTGCTGCCTCCTTCGATACCTAGCCGTTTTGTGGCATGGACACTTATGGTTCTTTACACACTGTCATGTTTTCAATCTGTCATGGTTGAGCAGTGTCTGAAGGTCCAGAAAATTTTCAAACGAAAGCTGAAATCAGTGTGTAGGTATGGCACCTATATGCAGCTCTGACCTGTCACTTCTGGAGACGTTGCAAAGCTGCCAAAAAGTCCAATGACTCCAACTACTGCTGTGTGGTTATGCGTGCTAAGAAATGTTTCTGAGTCAGTCTTTCACCTGGTGGAATTGAAAAGGGAAAGTATATACAGCCATTTAGAGTATTCATTGCAAATGAGTGTTACTGAAGGTAAGTAACGTGTTCATTCAGATGTCAAGAAGTGTCATTAGATAGTTAAAAGCACTTGTGACAGAAAACAAATATTTGAAACAAAAAATGTACAAACAGCACTTGTATGATACCACGAAGTGTACCACTAAGTCTAATGTATGTATTGTGACAGTACAAAAGTCTTTTCAATGCCGTATAATATCATCATAGGTCTAACATTTTTAGGAGCATGTATGAGTTGTCTTAAAAAAGTTCTGTGCTCATTAACATGAAGTCCCTAATGCCTGATGATGGGTAGTAAAATTAATCTCAAGGCCAAAACGTGCTACCCATGATTAAAATGTTAACAAGGCTTCAAAAATATTTATATGTTGAGGGCAGGGCCCTGTCTGTTTTTAGGACTCGCTGAGCCGGTACATGCGTTGCTCTGCGAGAAATTTAGTGAGTGGCTTTTGAAAGTGCTACCAAAGGCTTTTGCTGGCCTCAAGCTTGCGGTCTGCGCCTCGGAGTGCATTCACAACACATACAGTCAGTTAAAATGATTATAATATGGCACGCGTGATCCCTCTTCAAGGGGCCGGTCCACATTTACAATCCGCGGATGACGGGCGCATCATAGGAAGAGCATTCCGCTCACGCGCCCTCACCAGGAGAATATTAACTGCTGCCCAACAATATACAACTAATTTATTTTTACGACTCCCAGGGTGTGAAGGCCTATAACACTGAGCATTAATTTCCGACGGGACGATTCAACGTCTTTTACTGTCCTTCATTGGAGCCTGCGAAAATCCATCCCACTGTCGTTGCGCTGCCATAAAGGGTGCACGTCTTCCGCGTTCAGATGCACAGTATGTGCAAAGGAAACAAATAGAGCTATTGTGTCCCGCTCACGGGCCCGTGAACGAGGATCGCTATTCGGAGCGGGTCTAAAGAAGACATTCTTACACTGCTCCATAGCGCCAGAGAAATGCCAAACCGATGTACAAAAAGTTAAGCGTGCCAATGTCATTAATTGATTTAGTTGAAACCCACTAACCTTCAGATCAAAATAAATTCAAAATTGCCTATTGTTGAGGTATAAATACCAACTGGGCCTACCGTGAGAAAAGTACGACTCCACGCAACGCACTGTGTGTGGAATATTGTTGTATTGCAATCTGGCAATAGCAATTACAATTAACTTGATTCGACGATTTGAAGACAAACACAAAAGAGAAATGTGTATTTTTAAAGCATGCCCCTCCAGTTACGTATGGACACCAGCTAGCCTTGAATGTTTCCTTCATTGCACCTTGTTACTCAACTCTGTAAGGGATAGGCTTGGAGCGCGATTCTTTGCACTGGTACAGGTCTGGTTCCAGTGGAAAGCAGCCTTCTGAGGTTTCCTGGAACTGAATGTATCTTCTTCCATTGAAGCTCGCATGCTTTCACTTTTTATCCATTGTAAACCTAAAATGTTCTTTTCTTCCTGTATAATCTAGAATGTATATTATTGGACCAATGGCTGCATTACAAGTGTCCTATATTGAAACATGATATTTGGGGCACTCTCACACCCTTACTCACACACTCACACTATCACACACTATCACACACTCTCTCACACACTCTCACACACACACTGTCTCTCTCACACTCTGTCTCTCTCTCATGCTCTGTCTCTCATGCTCTGTCTCTCTCATGCTCTGTCTCTCTCTCACATGCTGTCTCTCTCTCTCTCTCTCACATTCTGTCTCTCTCTCACACACGCTGTCTCTCTCTCTCTCTCTCACACACGCTGTCTCACTCTCACACACTGTCTCTCTTGCACGCACTCTCACTCGCACTCTCTCACACGCACTCGCACACGCACTCGCACACGCACTCTTACGTACGCACTCTCTCGCACGCACTCTCTCGCACGCACTCTCTCGCACGCACTCTCTCGCACGCACTCTCTCGCACGCACTCTCTCGCACGCAGTCTCTTGCACGCACTCTTGCACGCACTCTTGCACGCACTCTCTCGCTCGCACTCTCTCGCATGCACTCTCACATGCACTCTTTTGCATGCATTCTCACGCACACTTTCTTTCACACACACACTTTCTCACACACGCACACTTTCTCGCCCGCTCACTTTTTCGCAAGCATACTTTTTCACACTCTCTCACACACCCACTTTTTCACTCTCACACACACACACTTTTTCACACTCACACACACTTTTTCACACTCTCACACACACACTTTTTCACACTCTCACACACACTTTCTCCCACTCTCACACACTTTCTCACACACACTCACTTTTTCACACTGACCCACACACTTTTTCACACACACACTTTCTCTCTCACACACACACACACACACACACATACAATTTCTCACACACACGCACAATTTCTCACACACAGTCACACACGCACACACACTTATAAAGTGAAGTAAGAGTCACATTGGAGAACACTTATTGCAGAGGTTTTCTTTCATCTCGTGGACCAACTCTAATGCCTCCTACTTTTGTTTTAGGCTTGATGCAAGACAAGTCTTGTGGTGGATTGTGCATGTCCTGAATTTATATTTAACACAGTTGTAAATCTTGTTGTTGACTCAGGGCACACCTGTGTATAAGAAACAAGCATTGGATTAGCCAATAGGTCTCGCCTTTGGGACCTTATAAGTATTTAGCTATGCAGCACAATATCCTTGGTGCAACAACATCAACTGTTGCATGGCTAAACACTTATAAGGTCCCAAAGACGAGACCTATTGGCTATGCCAATGCTTGTTACTACATGTAAAAAGAAGGACATCAATAACTATCTGAGTGGACTTTGTGAAAGAAATTTCGAGACTAGCAATAGAAGCCCCACGTTTTGATGGTTTTGAAAGAATATATCTAATAGCAGATTAGTATTCTATATTGAAAAGAGCCCTAAACTAGCACCACCACACCTTAGCAACAAAATGTAGAATAGCAATTGATGATTTTACGCTTGTTTCTATCGCTCTATTTCTCAGTTTTATAAAGTGTGGGGTAGGGGTATTATCTTTTTTTATGAGCAGATTTTGAGAGGTGGTGATTGGCCTGCAAAGCTGTGCTAAACTGGACTTTTTCAACAGGCTCTCGGTTCAGGAGAAGGAAGACTTCCAGTCACAGTTGACCTCTCTTGAGGAGACATATAATCAGCTGCGTAGTGATTCCGCTGTGCAACTCCAGCAGCTCCAAGGACAGCTGGTTAAGGAGGCTGAGCAGAAGGTAAAGAGTTTTCCTATCCAATTGCCACCTGTGCTACTCTCTAAGGCAAGATGCTTATGGACACATTGTCTCTTGTGTAAATTTCACCCCATACTTCACTGTGCTCCATGCTGTCACTTTTCCTTGTTATAGCTGTTTCCCATGCAAGTAGGAAATACCCCATGACCGATTCCTGTCTGTGTGCTCCATGCAGGCTTTTCCCACTATGACTTAATTTTTGCCTTTGTGCCCCATTCAATGACCATTGCCCATTATCCTGGCCCTTTCCTGTGTCCCATATTGCTGATAAATCCCCACCTATTGTCCTTTTCTCCAATAAAGTGACTCCAACCGCTCACCCACTTATTTTTCTGATTTTACTACTAAGGCCCTGTAAAGATTTCCTCACCTTGCTGCTTAATATGAATCTCCCTATCATGTGACATTCAAGTTAATCCCAGACACACAGGGCAAATATTGTATTTTCATCTCACGCTCGACATTGTGGGTAGACCACAATAGGTGGGCCGTGAATTATCTGTGCTAAATGTCATTGTGGTTTTGTGTGCACATTTGTTTTGTATTCATCAGTTTATGTTCATTTGCATTTTGCACATTGAAGTATCAACTAGGAGGTACCTTTCTTACCTAGTTGTCCTAGGCTCCCCATTTGAGGTTGTTCAAGCTGTATATTTGCCTTTTGTTCTTTGTTGGAATGGAGAGTAAACCTTACCCTATTGCTGTCAGGGAATGAGGGTCCTTCTCCACCTGAAGGCAGCTGAGAGCCATCAGGTTGTTGTGAAGGCTTTTCTTCCCATGATGGCTGTGTTCGAACCCATAGGTAAACTCCAAAGTGGGCATTCCAGTAACTCCAAACGAGCAAGATTTTCTCTGTGTGGATAAATCTGATGATACTTTTTAACATAGCTTCCCCATGTACAGAAATATCCTAGGCATCACGTTGGATCCACAAACCATTATCTCAAAATTTGGCTCCAGGTGGCACCATAACTATTCTGGTTGTAATCTGTCAAGGTGTTAGGTTTATTCCTAACTGTTTTTCTCTGATTCTTATCAACTCATAAAGTGTAGAATACTGATGTTAGGAATTGACTCCTATGATTGAGGAATGCAGCTTGTACTCGGTTTCATTCTTAGATTGCCAAGATGGATCCCCTTGAAGGGACAGAGCACATTCTGCTTGGAGAAGTGACTGCATTTCTACACAGATTAAAGTAGTGAGATTTCACATATTTGCACGGCTGTCCCCCGGAATCTGACCATTAATTTACTAAGTAGTTGCTTGTCGGCTAGTTAGTATTGGAATGCATCTTATTTTAGTTTGGCAGTGCAGCATTGTTTTTCACAGGCCTCCTCCTTTCTTTATGTGCTCTCAGACCCACCTTTAATGGTACTTTCTCTCGAGGGAGTCTTTTTGTTGATGGGCACTCTGTGGGAAGAAGTGTCCATTAGAGGAACAAGTAACGTACCTTCGGTAATGTTTTTCTGAAGAATTTTCTATCTTTCCATAGATTCATCATAAACCACCATTTGTACTTAGGAGTGTTTCTTTTTGTAATGCATTTTCCAAATTTGATTCTCCCCCTAGCTCAGTTGTCTCCTCATGGCTTCTGGGGGGCAGGGTATTAAGGTGAAGTTACTTAGGCACATCACAATGCCCATTTAGTTCACTGCTGACTGGGGTATTTCTGTAGATAAATCTGTGTTAAATCTATTATCAAAGGTAAGTAACCTAAATTCCTGCCTTGAGTTCATGTCTGACTTAGTTTGAGCTCCTTGGAGATGTTCATTAGCATCCCTGCTCATAATATAAGCTGATACCTCATTGTGCAAAAGGCTCATGTGTCAAGTGTTTAACCACCGCTACAAACAAGCAAAAGTGTATTAAAAGTGTAAAAATAACATGACCAAAACTAGTAGCTTCACTGAGCATGGTGTGTGGGGTTCGACAAAGTCCTGTTGTCTCAAACACATTAACTGACATCTTTGCTTGCGAGTGGAACTAACCCATCCGAGTTTACATTTGATGGGCTTTGTGCCCCAAAGACCTAAAGGGACCAGCAGGAAGCGTGTGGGTATCTGTGCAAAGAAAAAGTCGCATGCTGGATGCTAACACCAAGCTTACACTGTGTGTGTCGTTCAGCGAGCTGCTCCTACGGGCTCTGTTGTCTCTAAGTGCAGCAGGCAGCACCTCCTGATTGGTAAGTAGAAGCCTTTGATGTTTTCTTTTATGTAAGCTTTTCCTTCCCTCCTGTGGGTGGAGTAGGTTAGATTGTCTGTATCCCTCTGTTCAATGTGTCCTTTTGCCCCTTTTTGTTTGGTACATGAATGTTTTTCGGTGGCGCATGCTCACACTAACCTCATAAAGAGTTCAGGCATCGGATCACATTTTATGCTGGCTACTTTCCTTACTTTTTCTGCAGCTCAGAGCCAGGTTTTGTTTGTGATTATTTCAGCTGATTGAGACATCGATAACTGGCCCCTAGAGATATTTTTCCTGTCTCAGTGTGCACTGTTGTCTATACCAGACCATTCATGTCGTAGGCTTTGTAAAAATGAGTGGCTTGGCACCCATGAGAAGGCTTGACAAGTAGTTAATATTGCAACACTTCCCACAGGATTTGTAGCCAATATAAACAGTCATATGTACTGAAGAACTCTGCAGGTAGAATAGGCAGTGAAATGGACAGGAAAACACCTCACTTGAGATGTATTGCTTGACTTTTGTTTTGAAGCCTTCACATTAAGGCTGAGTTATTTCCTAAGGCATTCCTGCAGTTAGGATATGTTGTGACAGCCAACAGTCAGGATAGGGTGTCACATCCACAAGAAATGCCTAGATTGTGATCCAAAGGTATGTTCTGCAGTTAAGAGAGGGGGTGATGCTAGTTGGCAGGTCCAGCCGTAAGCTTAACTTTCGACACCAAAGGGAAGGCCCTATACCTAAAAAAGAGGTTTGGTTTTCCATCTTCAGAATCTACTACATGACCCAGAGGGTTTATGGTGTCAGCCACTATGGTTACCTACCCAAAGCATGGTAATTGAGGAAGCTCTAACTCTACATCCGGGTTCAACTCTGAATTGTTGTGACACTGACTGAAAAATCCTGCATTTAAGATATGTGGCGACACAGATATGAAATTGCTGCAGGTTTTGTACCTCATGGGTCTTGGAGAAAGCTTGTGATTTTCAAGGAAAATGCTTGTGGTTATGGAAGATTATGTAACCTACAAAGAAAGTCTCTTCAGTTAGGGTGTGTGTCACCAACAAGAATGTCCTGCAATAAGGCTAAATTTTTCAGCTATCAATGCCCTGTAATTAGGATATGATGTGACACTGTTGTAAAAGGCCTGTATTTAAGATCGGTTGTGACACTGGACACTGAGAAAGTGTTAGGATAGGTTATTGAGCTAGCATGCTTTTTTTAAGTTTCTGAATTTGTTACATTGAAACGTAAAGACGCTAACTCTTTTTTGCGCTCCGGTAATCGTTTGTTATGTGGCCTTGACTTGGCGATAGATTTGCAGGACTCCTGCAAACAGCTTCTCGCTGTTTCATGGACTAGCGAGTGTTGCCGTCTATTGGCATTGTCAGTAGATTTGTCCTCTGTGTTTGCTGTCTCAGCTGCTGCTTGCTGCTTTGCATTTTGTGTTGTGGGTGTCGGTGATCACATGTGCTCCAGCGAAAGCATTACACTGTGTCTCATGCTGGCCAAGTGGTGTGGCTGATTCTTTGCTTAGTTGGAAATATTTTTATGCATTTTCTGTCCCCTTTATTCTGATGATTGGGTATTTTTAGGTATACTTGCAATTCTTTGGTGCAGTCTTTGCTTTGGTTCTTGCATGCACTGGGCAATAATGGTAAGCCTGAGATTGGCTTTCTGCACTTGATTTGAAGTTCTGTCATTGTATTAGTCTCTTTGTTGTTATTGATTGAGTGCCCTTCTGTTTGCTTTCACAGGGAATACAGACTGTTGCAGGGGTAATTGATCTTGGCACTATGGAGATATTCCCCATCTTCAGGGCCATGCAGAAAGGACTCCTTGACCATGATACAGGACTGGTGCTTTTGGAAGCCCAGCTTGCTGTGTCTGGCCTGGTCATTCCAGAGGCTGAAATGAAGCTTACACTGGAGCAAGCCCTTGCCCAGAAGGTTATCGACCAAAGGACATTCCAACATCTCCAGGAACTGAGAGATGCTGTCGGACAGCTTGATGAATTGAGTTCCCAGAACCAGCTGCTGCTGCCAGCTGTCAGAGCAATCCAGGAGCAGAGAGTTAGGGAGAGTGTTGTACTGGACATCTTAGAGTACCATCTGGCAGCTGGAGGGCTCAAGATCCCTTCTCATAGTAACTATTTGAGCTTAGAGGAGGCCTTTCAACAAGGCCGCATCACTGCCCGCTTATGCTCTTCACTGGAAGCCCGACAGCGAGGGTCAAAGAATCTAATAGACCCAAACACAGCACAAAAAGTCAGCCTAAAGGATCTGATACAACAGTGTGTCACACACCAGGAAAGTGGGCAGAGGTTGCTGCCAGTCAAACAGCTGGGAGGAGGGATGGTGTGCCTGAGCTCTGGAAGGAAGGTTAGCATATTCCATGCTGTTCAAGAGGGGCTAATCGATCGCCAGGTAACTGTAAGACTTCTGGAGGCCCAGCTATTTGCCGGTGGAATTGTGGATCCCAGAGGAGGGCACAGGCTAACAGTGGATGAGGCATTGCGCCATCACCTCATAGACCAGGATTTAGCTTGTGCAATTTTGAGTCACCAGCTCCAAAGTGGGGGCATACTAGACCCAGTCACAGGACAGAGACTTACACTTGATGAAGCCATACAGAAGAATTTGGTGGGAGCTGAAGTTGCTCTGATGATGCTGGAGTCCCTGGGTTCCTTCAATGGTCTTTTATGGCCTGAATCAGGCGAGATCCTTGCTGTGATGGATGCCCTCCAGCAAGGTGTCTTATCAGCTGAGTTATCTCATAAAATTCTTAATGTTCGACACTCCGTTACGGGTCTTTACCTAGCAGAAACCGCAGAGATCATATCTTGGATGACAGCTGTTGAGTCTGGAATCCTTGAAAGAGATATTGCCCTAAAATTGGAATCAATGGTCTTCCCTGATGTGATGCCCAACTTAAAGAGAGCTGACTCTCAAACAGTAAATCCTGCTGGCCTTGGTGTGCAGCGATTTGAAGTTGTTGCTAGGACTGAACCCAGTGGGAGGCATCCAGCTGGTGATGCTGAATGGCTGATTGAGCACTTGGGGAGACACAGCTACATCAACATTCAAAGCGGACAGAGAGTGCTTCTAGGCCACGAACAGCTGAAGGAGGTTGTTCAAGCATTGACACAGACATACCAGAATGGATCCATGAGTGACCATATAGACTTTAGTACGGATCATTTGTCCTGTCTTGCTGAACTGAATAACAAGAAGCAAGATCATGGTCCGTCTCCAGACAGCCTGCATCCTCCCGCACACCCAGCACAGCAATGTGAACAGGGTTTGCTTTTGAAAGAGGACCATGGGGGAAAACTGCCAAGAAACATTGCCAAGAGCCCCATATTGATGCCAATGCAAATTAATGGTTCAGGTTGCTTATATACAGAGCAAACCCTGAAACATGAGCGTGACAAAAGCCTCATTAGGTTAGGTGAAAATATTGAGGACACTAAGAATGCTCCCTCTCGACTTCAGTCCAGAATACCAGCTGCAAGTTTGACTGAAGCTGATGAACCTCATCCTGTGCTTCAGGATGATTCCTTTAATATGAAGCCTGAGAATGTAGTGAACCAGTTATTAGAGAACTCTTTGGATCCTGATGCTCAAGTGAGTGAGGCCATATGTTCAAAAGGCAGTTCATCAGCAGTGCAAGCTGAGGTAATGGAGATTGGAGTGAATGGAGTAACACGACTGTCCAATAAAGACTCAGAGTTATCTGAAAAGTTGAGTAACTCTTCCAAAAAATGCAAAGATCAGAATATTGTGGACTCTGACGTGACAGTAGTAGACTTCAAGACCAGAGTGAAGTCTGGAGTTGAGGAAGAAAGAGTAAAAGGGAAAGCTCAAGACGGCGGAATGAAGGAGGAAGTTCAAGTGAGCAAGGAAGATCAGGGGATAAAAGAGAAGTTAAAACGTGAGGAAAGCAGAATGAAGGTCAGGAAAAAAGATCCGAAAATGAAAGATGGTAATCAAGAGAGCAAAGCAGACCATGAGTGCAGAATTAAGGTGGAAGATCAGGAGGGTCAGGGAGATCAGATGATCAAAATGAAGGCTGGAGTCAAGGAACTTAAAGTGAAGACAGCAAACCAGGAGAGCAGAATGAAAGCGGTGTACCGGGAAACTAGTTTAAATGAGGGAGCCCAGCAGAGAGAATTACATGAGCGAGACCTTATAAAACAAATAAAGGATGGAGGCAAGGAGAGCAAGATGATCAAACAAGACCATAAAACCAGAATAAAAGAGAGTGACCAGGAAAGCAGAGTAAAAACAGTAGAGCAGGAGAGTCAACTGAAAAAGCGAGACCTTAATGGCAGAATAAAGAAGGGAGATCAGGAAAACAGAGCTGTTGAAGGAACCGGTAATAATAAAATAAAGGAGGGAGCCCAGCATAATGAAGTAAGCAAGGAAGATATTACTAATGGAGTAAAGGTAGTAGCACTGCAGAGTGAAGTGAAAGATGAAGAACATGGAAACAGAATAAAGGAGGGAGACCAGGAGTGCACTCTGAATGCCCGAGGACAAGAGAGCAAAGGGGACCAGGAGAGGGATGTAAAGGCTGTTGGTGAAGAAAGCAAAGCAAAGGTGTCCGAACATATTAACGAAAAGGCTGAACACCAGGAGAGCAGTGTGAAGTATGAGAACAGTTGTTTGGAGTCTTTAGACTGTGTAATCAGTGGTCAACAAGAGAGCAATGTGAAGACCAAAGACCAACTAATACAAGTTAAACAGGGATGTGAGAAGATCAAATTAGAACAAGAAGACTTGGGATACCGAGAATTGGTGGAAGATCAGGCAGTCAATTTGAAGGCAGAACTTCATAGGAGCAGAGTGAAATCGAACGAGCATGAGACCAATCAAGACAGAGAGAGAAAAATGAAGGCCAGAAGCAGAGAGGGCAAAGTAAAGGACGATAATCAGGAAAGCAGTTTGGAGGCTGTGGGCAAAGAAAGCAAAGGAGACCAAGGGAGAATTGTGAAGGGCAAAGGTGACTATAGCAAAGTGAAAGCCGTGGAAAAACAGACCAGAGTGAAGACCGAAGATCAGGAGACAAAAATGAAGGCAGAAGGCCAGGAGAGCAAAGTGCAGGTAGAAGAAATGGAGAACAGACTGAAGCTGGAAGAAAGTGGAAGCAAAGCTCAGGTGGACGAAAAGGGAAGCAGAGTGAAGGTGGCACAGCAGGAGAGCAAAAGTAACCGAATGAGAGGGTTGAATGGAGCAGATCAGGAAATCGGAGTTAAGGCAGAAGAGAATGTGGGCATAGTGAAGGCAGAAGACAAAGAGAGCAAGGCAGACCAAGGAAGAAATGTAGATTTGGGGAATCTTGAAAGCAGATTGAAGGTGGGAGATGAAGGGAGTAAAGTAAAGACTGGAGATCAGTTAACTCGTCTCAAGGAAGGGGATGAAAGGAGCATAATGAAGGTACAAGCAAAGGTAGAATATCAGGAAAGCCTAATGAAGGAAGTGGATCAAGAAATCATAGTGAAAGTGGAAGAGAAAGAAAGCAGAATGAAGGCTGGTGAGCAAGAGATATTAAAGGTGAAAAGGAAGAAGAGCAGAGTGAAGGCTGGAGATAAAGGAAGCAAGAAAGGCCAGGGGGCAACAGTGAAGAGAGGGGATCAAGAAATCATTGTGGAGGCAGGAATCCAAGAGAGCATAGGAAAGATGAAAGAGGATACTATAGATGAGGGGGAAGACCTGGAACATGATGAAGTGGTTGTGAAATGTGAAAGTAAAGTGAAATTCCGAGACCAAGAAAAGGCAATGAAGACTAAAGCACAAGTGGGCAGAGTGAAACTGGAAGATGAGGGAGGTCAGAACCTTCCAAAAATAGAAACTCAGTTGAGGCTGATTATGGCAGGAAACATCTTGCCTGAACTGGTCACCGACCTTACAGAATCTGAGAACACAAGGTTAATTGATAGTGATGCTTGTAACTCTGTGGAAGTATCTTCCAAGTTTTTCAGTAATAGTTCAGACGGGAAAGAAGCCGATCTAAGGATGCTGTCAGCCCAGTCCCAGCACAGAGGTGGTGTTGGTGAACCTGGACAGACTCTTCTAAATGAAGCACTGTCACATGGTGTGGTGGCAGGGCACACTGCCCTCAAGCTTCTGGGAAAACAAAGCATGTTTGGGGGTTTCTTCGACTCTCACACAGGTGAGTCCCTCACTATTGAGGAGGTGATTGAGGAAGGTGTGATGGATGAGAAGCTGATGGAGAAGGTCCTCATGTCTGATAAAGCGATCTCAGGCTTTTGGGATCCATGCAACAACATGGTCTTATCAGTCAAGGATGCTGCAGGTGCAGGCTTTCTGGATACAGAAACTGCCACAAGAATATTAGAGGGCCAGGTGGTCACAGGAGGAATAATCGACCTGAAAAGAAACAAACGACTCTCTGTCACTTTAGCTTCTAATCTGGGCTTAGTTGATCCATCCAGTGAAAAAGCACTTATTAAACTGGAGAAAGCCTTTAAGGGTAAAAGTACAGAAAAGGCAGTCTTGGAAAAGCTCATAGGATTGCAGATGGAGACACATGGCATCCGAGATCCAAAAACAAAGAAGCCTTTGACTATTCTACAGTCGGTGGAAAAGGGGCTTCTAAGCAGACAGGCAGCACTCCGTGTACTTATCAGACAAATAGCAGAGGGTGGCATCGTTCATCTCCCTTCTGGAGTGAGGCTTTCTGTGGCAAACTCCCTGGAATGTGGGCTTATCAACAGAGATTTGTCAACAGAACTTGTGGAAGCGGAGAGTATCTGTCGACATCGGTATGTCTATCCAGATACCTCAGAACCAATTTCCCTTGATGAGGCAGTGTCCTTAGGGTTGGTCAGTGCACAGCATCTTTCAGCCATTCAGAAGCTCCAGTCACAAACCGGAGTGATCTTGGATCCTGACTCTGACCAACGGCTAACTCTTTTCCAAGCATCTGAGCGAGGATTGTTATCAGAGATGGCAGTGCAGGCTGCAGTGAGCTCCTCAGATGGCGGGAAAGGCATGATCGATCCAGAGACTTGTACCATCCTTCCTTATACAGAATTTGTAAAGAAATGCAAAATTGACCTAGATTCTGGGCAAAGGTATTTTGAGATATCTCCCAGTGGAGCTGTTAAGGATGCAGTTTCTTGTGAATTTGTTCCTCTTGCTGAGGCAGTGAAAGTTGGGAAGGTGGACTTAAAGCCTGCCCTCAGGTTACTGCAGGCGCAGGCTGATACAGGTGGCATATTTCAAGGAAGCACTGGCAAAAGGCTTTCTTTGTTATCTGCCTTAAAACAGGGGTTAGTTGATGAGGAAATGGTCAAGGTCATTGCTGTAAAACAACTGCGAAGTGGTGGTATGGTTGATCCTGTGAGTGGGAAAAGGGTCTCCCTAACTCAGGCAGTTGCAGCAGATTTAATTAGTGAACATTTACTGACATCCATCAAGTCTGATTTCTTAGATCAAGGAAAGGGCATTGATTCCTATGTGGCGACTAAAGGAGAAGATGAACACATTCCACAGTTAAAAATACTTGGTGTACAGGGGCAGCAGAGTATGGGAGCAGGAGGCACATGTACTCTGAACTCTAGTCAATATAGCAAAATAGATCTCGAACAAAACAAACTTGTCAAAAGCACCTTTTCCATAGATGAGTCGCAAGATATTTCTGATTCTGTGAAAACTCTAGCTAATGGGTCATCTCATAAATGTCAGTTACCCAAAATCCAATTATTAATGGGCCACACTTCAGAAGAAAATGTTATGCCTCCACAGATGGAAATTGCGAACAGTAGTCACACTAGGCACACATTGCCATCAACTAAAGGAACATTATTTTCGAGCCAAGACGTGCCAAACGTCTCTGTTCATGAAGACAAAGATAAGGATGCGCTGCTGCTGCTGTCTGCAAGAAAGCCGTCTTTTTCTGATATGCCATCATCAGTGGCTAGTGATCTCTCACAGAATATTATAACATCACCATTGGACATTTATTTATTTTCAGATAAGCATTCTTCTAATCTACCCCCACCATTAGAAGAAATTTCAGCAGAACAACTTAATGAGCTTCATTCTGAGATATTTGCAGCAGATAAAAATACTAAAAGAGAGAAAGAGCTGGTGAAATCCTCAAAAAGTAAACCATCCAAGCAATTAGAAAAAATATCAGCAGAAAAGAAAAACCAACAGGAAGTAAAATCCTCGATTGAGAAACAGCCAGATAAATCACCAAAAGTACAAACGTCTGCCAAACAAAAGGCTTTAACAACAGAAAAACAGGCAAATGAAAAGCCTTCACCTAAGAAACAGTCCCAGACATCAGTGAAATACTCAACAGAACAGCTGAACCAACAACAGTCAATAGCCTCAACTGTAAAACAGCCTCAACAAATGGAGAAATCTTCCTCAAAGCACCATTTCCAAGAAGCAGAAAAAAAACATGTTGAGCCAATTCAGCAAACTCCAAAAGAATCTCCACCACATGCAGGAAATGACCACACAGAAACCAAACAAAAGAAATCCACATCAGAGAAACAGAGGCTTACATACAATGGTAAACAACCCAAACAGTTATTGGATGGACACTCACAAAAACACACTCAACTAGAGGAAAAAGCACATTTGGAAATTAAAGCACAAGAAGGTGTTCAACAAGTCCAGTTCTCCACCAAGCAATCAACGCCCAAAGAATCCCTTGAAGTTCATACAGGTAGTCAGAAAGCTTCATATTTAGATGAACAAGTGCAAAGACAAATAAAAGTAAATGATGAGCGTAAAGGAGATATTTTATTACATCCAACACACAATGGGATGACAACAGTGAATGAAGAAGAACTTAACAAAAGCGTACAGTTGGAAAAGTGTATTCAGGAAGAACTTGCTGCGCAAAACAATGGCTTCAGTACAGAGACACCAGAGGACTCAAATGCTGAGCATCCTAGTCACAGTGGCACTTCTGTAAAGCGAAAGAAACAGAAACTGAAACAGGAAGCTTTGCAAAAAATATTACCTGGTGTAATCGGTCTGTCTTCATCTACTAAGGAAATTCCTCTTCTCGTGGAGAAAACTCCCACAGACCGGGTTCTTGGTCTTCCAGGGAAATCCACATTTGGAAAAGCAGTACCACAGCCAAAAGAAATTACCCTTAATAGGGTACCTCAATCAGAAAAGATGTCTGCAGAAATTTGTTCCCAAACACCTAAGATGCCAACCATGCAGAAAGAGTTTAACTCAGAAAAACAATGTACAGGACTGCCCCAACAATCTGGTAAACACTATATAAAACAATCCCAGCATAAAGACAAATCCTCAACAGAAAAGCAGCTCAAAGAGCTACAGACATCTTTCAAAGGAAAACAGCCCCATGAAAACGATGAACCCTTAATGAAAAAATTGCCTGAGCTATTGAATACAAGCTCTTCAGAAAAGCAGTCCCAGCTACAGGATAAAGACACTCAAAGTAATCTGCCACAGCAGAAGTCACCCTCAAAAGAAAACCAACTTCAACAGCCAGATAAAGCTTCTCCTGTAAAAGACGCCAAGCATTTGAAGTCATCAACTGACAAACAGCTACCACCAGAAGAAATTTCACCAGAAAAAGAGTCTCGATTTCCAGATAAACATTCTTCTAATCTACCCCCATTAGAAGAAAATTCAGCAGAACAACTTAATGAGCTTCACTCTGAGAAATTTGCAGCAGATAAAAGTACTAAAAGAGAGAAGGAGCCAGAGAAATCCTCAAAAAGGAAACCATCCCAGCAACTAGAAAAAATATCAGCAGGGGTAAAAAACCAACAGGAAGTGAGATCCTCGACGGAGAAACAGCCAGATAAATCACCAAAAGTGCAAAAGCTGGCAAAACAAAAGGCATTTACAACAGAAAAACAGGAACATGAAAAGCCTTCAACAGGGAAACAGTCCCAGACATCAGTGAAATACTCAACAGAACAGCTGAACCAACAACAGTCAATAGCCACAACAGTAAAACAGCATCAACAAATGGAGAACTCTTCATCAAAGCACCATTTCCAAGAAGCAGAGAAAAAACATGTTGAGCCAATTCAGCAAACTCCAAAAGAATCTCCACAACATGCAGGAAATAACCACGCAGAAACAGAAACCAAACAAAAGAAATCCACATCAGAGAAGCAGAGGCTGCCTCTAGGGAAACTTCCTCAGACCAGAAAATCCCAACAACCAGGGACTTCTCTTGATAAAACAGAATTGCCTTTAGAAAATCTGTTCCAGCATCAGTTAGAGCAGTTGTCAAGCCAAATTAAACACCAAGGTACAAATAAATCTGTGACAAGCAAACCTGATTCCTCTGTTGAAAAACAATCTCAGTTTTCAGATATATTGTCTACCTCACAGCAGTCACAAGTTACATACAATGGAAAACAACCCGAACAGTTATTGAATGTACACTCACAAAAACACACTCAACAAGTTGACAAAGCCCTTTTGGAAATGAAAGCGCAAGAAAGTGTTAACCAAGTCCAGTTCTCCACCAAGCAACCAGCAAGCACATCCCCTGTAGAGCATACTTTACCACCACAAGATCAGCTCCAGGAAGCAAACAATACCTCTGTGTTAAGTCAAAATAAACAGTTTGAACAATCCTCATTGTATCAACCAGACCACCAAAATGAAGCCTTTTTATTGGACAGACCACCTGAACAGGTTGACAACTCTACAGTGGAAAGACACGCCCAGCTACTTGTGAATTCTTCATTTGACAAGCAAAGCCGGCAACATGAAGGATTTTCACTGGAAAATCAAATTCAGCAATTCATGGATATTTCCTTGGACAAGCAGACACAGCAAGTTATAGGATTGCCGTTTGACAAGCAATACCAGCAACCAAAGGAACCATTAACTCAAAGAATGGGGCAACAGTTGGAGGAGGCATTCTCAATTATGAAAGAAGCAGAACAATTGGGAGAGACCTCTATTGGAAAACAGACTGACCAGCTTGGGGAATTGCTCACTAAAAAAGACAATCCTTATCAGCAAACATTAGCAGAAAACGGGCAACTTGAGAAAACAGTTCGAGAAAAAATGTCTGACGAGTCAATGAAATGCACTCCACAGACAGGAATTCCGGTCAAGGGTGCGGAAGAAAAACAATTGAAATATGGCCAAAAGTGTTTGCAATCTTACATGGGGAAACAACCTCCTCATCCAAGCAAATCTTCTCAGGACAAGAAACTACAGCAACCAGAAGAATATGTCCAGGGCAAGCACCTTCAACAAATACAAAAATCATTCAAAGAAAGAAATCTCGAAGAACCACAAGGATCATCCAGTGACAAACAACTTCAACAACCAGTGCAATTGTCTAAGAACAAACCATCTAACAAAACAGACCTATTTTCCAAGAACAAACCATCTCAACAAGTTGAAAAAGTCTTCTCAGACAAACCACCTCAACATCAACAGCCAGATGTAATCTTTGATGACAAACCACTGCAGCAACTAGAGGATTTGTCATTAGGTAAACAACCTAAAAAGCAAGGGGACTGTTCCAAAGACAAACAATCTCAACAGACAGATGAATCCACAAGAGGCAAACAACTCCCAGTAGTTGAAAATGTATTATGTAACAAAAATGAAAAACATATGGTTTCTGAAGAGCTATTGAGCTCAAGTGTGGAAGAGCCAAGCTCTGTTGGCTACTGGGACTCGCAGTATAGTTCACAGAAACAGAAAGATCCTGTTGAGAAACCACTTTCTACTAATGATGAGATGGGTTCCTGTGGACCTGAAAATGACCCAACATGTCATCAGCATTCTACCTTTGCCGCAGCATGCTTGGCTAAGATACAACCCCAAGAAATTACCTGTAAGCCGGAGAGTGCTCCTCAGGTGAGTGGATGGATTGCAGTACTTATCTTGAGCTTGTCAAATGTGGTTTGTAATGCGACACTGTGCAGAGTATATTTTTTTGATGGATATTTCTACTTTAAGATTTGTTATGTTTGAATTGTCCCAGTCTGGATCCAAAAGTTTGTAATTGCTCCCTAACTTTGGCAGGTGGTGTTGCATGCCTCCAGCTTATTTGGATCATTCTCCTGATATGACATCAAAGAGCCATATAAGACACTTTACTGTGAACGTTGATATGGATCCAGAACACTACCTTTTGATGTTTAAATGTGTTTAATTGGGTCATACTACCCCCTAAAGTGTCAGGCTCCTGGGGATATCTCACTTGTCTTAAACAGATGTCAATCACGGGTTCTTATTAACTCTGCTTATTGTGTCTTGGACTCGGACGCAACTCCAGTCCCAGTAAAAAATGTAGACTTAAGCATTCCAGGGCTATCATGAAGAGTGTGAGACTAAACTTAATGAAGGTCAGGCCTGCAAAGGACTAGATTGTTCCACTATAGATTTCTTTCAGCAGGTAAGTCATGCAAATGGGAGCATTCCACAGAGAAGTCATCCCACAAGAAGCATTAGAAATATCACATATTAGGGTACTCTCCCAGTAGTCCCTTTTGTTTCAGGTACAGGTCTGAAATTTGGCGGCATTGATTTCTGGCCACATCATCCTGGGAGCATGTTCCTGTCACGCAGAAACTACGCATGTAGGTTCTTCTGTCATTGAGTTACCCACAGCAGATGATGGAATTTACACAGGCCATTCTCCAAAGCGTATGATCTATTCTGCCTCCCACTGGTGTGCCTTCAGATCCTCATGGCCATCCTGTGTGAGCAGCGTGTGCCTCGACGGGCACTAACCCCGTTTGGAGCCTACCCATGGCAGCTTTAGCACAGCAGGCTACTGCAGAAGGACTTTCTGATAGCCATGGCATCGACGCCTTCACTGGTGCGGTGTTTAGTGCCAGCCTTACTGATCCTTCTACTTTTAAAACACCTTTATTTTTACTCAGACCAAGGGAGAAAGTTTTGAGGAGGACCCCTTGCCTAGCTTCTGCTGTGTGTACAGTGGTTCATTAGCTTAGATGTCCTCCTTAAATTAGATGCCGATTTCATCCTGATACCCATCACACCTAGATGATAATAGTGAAGCAGAATACCCCTGTACTGTTTGGATGATAGCCGATATACTAACTTGCAAAATGGTAGTGAGTTGGACACTTTTCTGAATTTCTGAATTGTTCCCTCTGGCCTTCCTACTGAGAAGGTTTCCTCTTTCATAGAGGTTATCTGTAAACCTGCCAAGGTGCTGGTAATACCTCTTCGTTTTAAAGAGTCCAAAGCTAACTTGTTGAGCTAAAATTCTGCTCCTCACTGAACCTCTGTGCGTTTATGCCTTTATTCTGGACTAGACTTCAAACCACAGATTCCTTACCTTACAATATTTTCCTGGTGTTAAACTGGATCTAAAAAACCTTGAACAGTACCTCTAAGGGCAGGTAGATGGCACAGATGGCACCTTGTAGACGTCACCAGCTCTGGATGTGTTGTGCACTGTGACTAGGAGCCACCCTGGCATGCGGACATCAGTTCCTTTCTTTACTTGCCAACATCCGCGGATTCAGAGATCAATCATGGTCATTTTTTTACCAACTTTTTTATAGACTTTTGTCTAATTATTTCTTCTCTGTTTCCAGTGTGCTCATAAATATGCCCCCTCAGGAACCTACGGGTTTCAAACCTTGCGAGGAATGCCACAGACAGATGTCTGTGACTGATCATCACCTGGGCCGCCTATGGTGCCTTGGGTTTGGCCATGACTCTAAGGCCTATTAGGACTGCCTCTCGATGCACCTGTAGACTATTCAGGAGAGCTCAGTGAAGCTTGTCGCCATGTGCTGCCGAAAGTCTCCTTGTTGTTCCCTCTCCCGAGAACCGTTTAATTCCCATGGCCATTCCTGGACGCGTTCCCCTGATGAATCTTTGTCTAAGTCCAGATTTCCATCAGGTAAGTCTAGGAAGGAAAAAGAAGTAATAGAAGCATCATTCAATTTCTCTGCTCCCCTCCAAATTCCCAAAAATGGGGCCAGACTTCCCCTGCGCCTCTAGGCCTGCTCCCACACATCTTTCTGAGCTGGTGCCGGGTCCATCTTTATGTCCCAGGCACCTGAGCAACTCTTTCCCAACTTCAGGAGTTTTACCTAGCTATGTCCTGCATCTTCAGGCAAACAACTTCCTCTGGAGCACCTTCGGGCCCATAGGACTTTAAAGGTACTCCAACCGGATAACCGTTGGTGGGACTTCTCCCATCGCTGGTCGGCCTCTCGGTATCTGCCACTGGGTCCTGGCTGGTCCCGAGCCCCTTTCCGACTCCCTGACCCTAGCTGGAGTTTGATCCTTCAGCTCTGCTACTAGCAACACTGATGCTGCATAATGAACCAATCATGCTTTCCGACTTAAAGGCACTGACGCATAGTCTGTCAGATGCCTAGACTGGCACTGTCTGAGCGACGATAACCTTTTGGCTCTGATAAAGTGTCTCTGTCTCTGGGCGCTGAATTTGAAGAAGAGGCTGAGTACGAGGTCCTTGACCCCTCTGATGATATTACCCAGGGTTTCCCTAAAGAGAACTGGTATGTAGAGTTTGGTGATGCTAGTTGGCTAGACACATCTTCTGACCTTTCCAGAATATTGCTGTGGTATCTATTCTAAGGTAAGGATCCTGCGGTGGGAAGTCTTTTCCAGAAGAACAAGTTTCTTATCTTTTCTGGCAGAGACTCTATCTAGCTGCAGATTCCTTACCCACCCTCCTTTCCTCCCCGCTCTGCGAACTGCTCTTCCTTGTATGAAGGATTCCCTTAGATCCAGCACACTGGTAACAAATATTCCGACATGGCATCACATCTGTGGGTGTGGAATGTATCACAAAAGAAATTGATGTCAGCACTCTGGGTGGCAAATATATAGGCACCGTGCACGTCAAATTCGGCACAAATGATGGCGCAATGAAGCCAACAAAACAACTGCCAATACTTGGTATTGTTTAATTAATTTTAGAATTAACCTGTATGAAAGAAACATAAAGGTCCGTTTTTTAGTTTACGTCACTAGTTTATTTATTCATTTTAACACTAGTGGGAGAAATCTTTTTTCTTATATTTTCATTAATAACCAATTTTTGGTGTATATACAAAAAACGAATACAATAACATATTTTCAAGTGATTCATAATATACAAAGACACTTTACCAACAATTTTAAACACATCCAAGCTTGCACACTAGCCAACCCATTCATCCATCTACATTCATCCTACACAAACAGTACAAAACCTAGGTCTATAGGGTAACATTGACTGGTTTCACTTGGAAATTCTTCTGTGTGGAGTTTTGAAACTTTAAAATATTCATCTAAAATCAGCTGATCAACGAATTCCAATGTACTCGCCTGTTATAAGGAGAGAACCCATTGCCGCATCTTTTAGCCCAGGACTAACCCTGAAAATTGTAACCGTACTTACCAGTAACTTGGATTTCCTTCCATAGGAATCCATTGTCCAAAGTTTCAAAATGTGGTCACTTGCTCAGGGCAAATGGGGAAGTAGGTTAGGACCAAGGTTGTACAGCCAGGGGCACTCGGGTGGCTGGGTGCAGGGTGCTTTTGAGCCGTCGGGCTCTCAATGTTAGTCAATGGAGAACTTGGAAGGTGACCAAAGGCTGCAGGCTCGGGGACGGAGATTCTTCAGGAGCAACCAACACTTTGAGGGATAAGTTGGCAACTTGGAGGATAGGTAGGCACCCAGGAGTTGGGCACAGGTGGCCATGGGGCGCCGGGTGCAGGGGTGTTTTTTGACGTCGGTAAATCTTACCCTCTGCTGGTCGCGGTTGGAGGGGTCCCTTGCTGTGAGGCTGCAGGCATCTTCTTGGTCGCCAAGGAGGGTCCTTGGGTACTGTATTCCAGGTCACAATCGCCGGGGGGATGTCCTCAGGGTCTTTGTCCACTCAGGCACAGGCCGGGCTCGCCTGGTGCAGAGTGTGCTGGATTCTAGGTTCCTGGCTGGCACGTGGGGTGTTGCTGTTTGAGCAGAACCACTGCTCAAGGGAGTCCCAGTCTTCAAGATTTTCAAGGCACGCAGGTCCTCCGGGGTTTTCAAGGTTGCTGTCCTCAGGAGACGCCGGGATTTAGCAGGAGCAGGTTCAAGGATCAACAGGCCTGTAGGGCTGGGGCCAAGTCAGTTGGTGTTGTTCTCTTGTTAGCAGCTGCAAGGCAGGTCTTCTTCTTCTTGATCTTCTTTCTTGTTTTCAAATCGGGATCTGCAGAAGGAAGGTTCAGGGTGCCCCTAAATACAAAATTTAAGGCCGTTACCGGTAGGGTAAGGGCAGGGACCAATGGGTCCCTGTCCTGGGGTGAGTACACCCCCTATCCTGCTCCTCTCCTGTGGGAGGGGGGCAGGAGCCTATCTCTGATTGGGTAAGGCTCCCCATCCTCAAGATGGCCGGAGCCCGGAGTTGTGCTTCACCTCGCCTTTCCCACCTGAGGGATGGAGTTGGCACAAGCTGGCACACCCCCTTTCCTTACGAAGGGTTTCCCGCCAGTCTTCCTGTCAAAGTGAGGGTCAAAATCGGTGGGGGCCAGTTGCAGAGTACAGCAAGTGGGCTGGAGAAGCTCACAAAGGCGGCATGTCTTTGAAGCTTCCCCCTGCCCATCCTGGGGGAGGAGACTAGCACCTCGCCCAGGATGTGCATTGTTGCAGGCCCAGGAGAGCGGGGGCTCTCCACCCAGGGGTCCAGAAACATGTCTGCTGTGTGGCAGCCTAGGCAGCCTCTCAGACAAGACGTGGATTGTAGGTTAGGTTTTAGGGGGCATCTCTAAGATGCCCTCTGTAGTGCATTTTACATTAAATCCCACACTGGCATCAGTGTGGGTTTAATGTGCTGAGAAGTTTGATATCAAACTTGTCAGTCTTCTGTGTAGCCATTATGGTGCTGTGGAGTTCGTAATGAAAATCTCCCAGCACCATATACTCTTAATGACATCACTGCACGTACTGTGCCCAGGAATGGCCCTGGGTACTGCAGGGGCACAGGGCTCATGCACCTGTGCCTACACCACTGGCATAGTGCACCCATCTAGAGGGGTGACTGAGGTATGCCAGGGCAGTGGGTTTGTGGGCATGGCACACAGGGATGTGTACCATGTCGACTCTCTGATTAGTTCTGCACCAAGTCACTCAGCCTGTAAAGGCAGTGTGTGTGTGTGTGTCAAGGTACAAGCCCCCTAAGGGTGGCAAAATAAGTGCTACAGCCCTTATGGGTCTTCTCTGGTCACAGTGCCCTAGGTACCTAGGGTACCATTTACCAGGGGCTGACCTGTGGCCAGAGATGCCAATTGGGTTTAGGTTTCAGCACAGTTTTAGGGAAGGAACACAGGCCCTGAGTACCTTGTTGGAAGAACCCAGGGCACACTCAGTCAAAGTACATCAGCCATTCATCAAAAAGTGGGGGCATACCATGCAAGAAAGATGGCACTTTCTCACAGGAGAGAGTTCCAAAGTTTGGCTGCCAGTGCGCAAGGAACGCCCACCGGCACGCACACTCCTCACCCTAGGAACAGCCGCCAGATGTTGACCCAGAGACCGGAGTTGATGAGTGGGTGTGTAAGGTAAGAGCAAGTTAGCCAAAATAACCGGGGCGGAGGATTTCAGAATTTTAAAATCGATACACAGGGACTTAAACTCTACACGTCTGGCCACCGGCAACCAATGAAGTCTTCGGATAGCACATGAGGTGGAACAAATCTCGGTAGGCCGAGCAGAGTTCCGGCCGTCGCATTCTGGACTCTCAGTAGTCTCAGAATCTCTGTCTTATTTGTCCCCAAGTAGAGTGAGCTAGCATAGTCCAATCTAAACAGAATGGAGGCCTGTATGATAACCTGCAGAGTGGGCGAATCAAAAAACCCTAGCAAAGGTTTTAGCCCTCCCAGTATTCCAAAGCAGGTCCCCGCCACCTTCTTAGTTTGGACTTGGAACCTGAGGGCGGAGTCCACCCAGACCCCCAGATCTTTTACCACCTGTTTGAGGGTGTGTGCACAGCCCAGGGTTGTAGGCCACCAGCGCTCACTACACAGCTCTGTGTTCCTCCCAACCAGCAGGATCTCAGACTTGCTAGCACTGAGCTGGAGACATCCACACAGCGATGGCAGCAAGATCATTTTGAAACTTAGAGGCACCCCGCACGCCATCGTCGGAGAGTGCCACTGCCAGCTGTGTATCGTCAGCCTATGATACCACTGTCAGCCCTCTACTTCTAGCCACATCTGCTAATGGTTGGACATAAAGATTAAATAGAGTAGGGCTCAGAGCCGAGCCCTGTGGCACCCCATGTTTCAAGGTGTGGATCAAAGAAGAGAAAGGGGGGCCATCACCTGGAAGGTTCTCTCGGAGAGGAAAGAGGCGAACCAATCCAGGGCAGTATCAAACGCGGTACTGAGATCTAACAGAATCAGTGCCGAAGTACGTCTTACATTTAGAGTGACCCTCAGATGCTCGGTCATCGCTAGGAGGGCAGACTCTGTGCTGTGGTCCGAGCGAAAGCCATTCTCTGAAGGGCCCAGAATGTTGTTGTGTTCCAAGAAACCTGGCAATACGGAGTTGACATAGGTCTCAGAGATCTTGGAAACCCAAGGCAGGAGAGAAGTGGGTCAACAATTCTACGGTTTAGCTGTATCAAGGGAGGCTTTTTTAAACAGGGGGACCACCCTAGCCTCCTTTAAAGTCCTGAGGATAACTGCCTTAGACAAGGATAAATTAGTCACAAGAGTGTAATTGTTATTCCTGCTACTTTCTAGTGTCCAAATGGGCAGAGTTCTTCGGACCATATTAGACCTGCACCCTCTGAACGTCTTCCTCCAAAAGGATGAATTCAGAATGCTCACCCTGGCCTGGGTCTTGTCTGCCCTTGACCCTGGAGACTGGATGGTAGCGGGAATTTCCATATTCCTGTCCTCCAACCCATTGGCGCTGCCTGCAGTTCGTGGTGGGAGAGGAGCATTTTCAATTTGCTGTTCTCCAATTTGGTCTCACCGGATTCCCTCAGGTGTTAACGAAAGTGATGGCAGTGTTGTCAGCACCCTTTCAGAGGACAGGGGTGCCAGTCTTCCCCTACCCTGAGGATTGGCTGTTGAAGGTAGAATTGTCTCAGGCCGTGGTTAACCACTTCCAGACTGTGGTGAACCTCATGTCATCTTTAGAGTTTACTGTCAACGTGCCAAAGTCACACCTGGCCCCTTCTCAGACCCTCTGCTCTATCGGAGCGGTTCTGGACACAGTTTGCTTTCCTACCATTCCCCCGGGGAAGAAGAGTCCATGGCAATTAGGCTATGATCCCAATCTTTCAACCTCTGCCCTGGATTTCAGTGAGGTAAACTCTGAGGCAGCTAGGAATGATGGCTTCCTACATCCTGCTGGCCGAGCATGCCAGGTGGCGCATGCAGAGGCTATACAGCGGGGCCTGAAGTCCCAGTGAGCTCAACATCAATGGGACCTCTCGGACCACGTTCAGATTTCGGAGGAGACTGCAAAAGATCTGCAGTGGTGGCTGCTCGACCACCATTGGGAGCTGACAGACCCCTCTGCCTTAATCACTCAGAGCTGACAGTAGTGACCATTGCCTCACTTCTATATTAAGTCAACCATCTGAGTGAGGTGGAGATCAGAGTTCCTAGCATCACATCAATCTTTATGAGATTAGGGCCATTCGGTTGCCATTGCAAGCCTTCCGGCAGTCCATCAAATGCAGGCAGGTACAGGTGCTCATGGGCAACACCAGCACTAAGCGATTCTGCAAAAAATAGGGATATGTGTGGTCATGGACCCTATGCCTGGAGGACTTGCGCCTCTGGATTGGTTGGACCACTAGGGAATGTTCCTGATGGTAACCAAACCATGCCTCGAGTCCTCAAGAAGATAAGGACAGGCAGGGCCCAAGCCATCCAAGTGGCTACAAATTGGGCATGGAGAGCTTGGTATCCAAACCTCCTGAGCTTCAGCATGTGTTCTCCGATCAGGCTACTCCCCCCACCCACCACCGGGAGAACCTGCTGTCACAGCAACATGATGTGGTTCTCCACCCAGCCAGACCGTTGCACTCTGAAACTTAATGTCTGCAGATGGAGCCTTGACTGCTGAACACCTTTGACCTTTTTCTGGAGGTGGTTAATGTCATCTTGGCAGCCAGGCATACCTCGCCAAAAGCTCTATGCAACAAATTTGTGGTATAGTGCTGCACACCCCAGATGAACCACCTCCGGACCAAGTTATCTGATGTTCTATTGTTTGTTCTAGCTCTTGCCCGGCAAGGCCATGCCTTCGGCTCAATTGAGCGTTAGCTTTTGGTCCTAAATGCCTTCATACGGTTGCCAGATCAGCCTTCATTGTCACCAGTTGTCATGCAATTTTTAAAAGGACTGCAACATATGGTTTTCCCTTCTCCCTTAGTCATGCTCCAAAGGGACCTTACTCCTAACTTATCTGTTGTGCACTCTGTTTGAGCCTCTTCACAGCTGCCCCTTACTGCACCTTACCATTAAGACTGAGTTCTTTGTCGGCATCACTTCGGCAAAGCGAGTGAATGAGCTTCAGACTCTATATAAATGCACCATACACTATTATCTTCTGAAACAGACTGCTTATGTGGACTCTGACATCCTTTCTACCGAAAGTTATGACACAGATCTTATAAAGACATCTAGCCGCATATTCCTAGGCATCAGGCTGAATCCGGAAGACTTGCTCGAGCAATACCCTTACGCTCCGGTAGGTTGCATAGGTTGGCTCCACTTGACATTGGCCACGCCGTAAGTGATGTCCGTGTTACTTATGTAGGCTCCTGCTCGGCGTGCTAACATCTTCTTTTCTTTCTGTGCCAGCTAGTGCAGATCCGTGAAGAGAACGTTTTGTCAACTATTTTTGGTATGTATGTTTCTTTTCCTCAGTGTCAAGGAAACTTCTGGATTCAAACTGTGTGGCGTCTGCCATCGTGCCATGTCGGTGAAGAACCCACACTTAATTTGTCTCTGGTGCCTGGAGTGCGACCATGACTCAAAATCGTGCTCTGTCTGCCAGGCCATGTCCCCATAGGCTTTTAGGGAGCTGTCTCGAAAGCTGCTTGCAGCCCGGCGTTCAACTTCATGCTGTTCGCCCCAGAGGTCTCGTTCCCATTCGAGAAGGAGGTCCTATTACAGCTCTGGGAGTCCCTAAATCCTCGCCTCTCACTTGAAGTCGTCTGGTCGGTCAGGTAAGAGGCCTAAAAAGCACAAGAAGTCAAAGCGTGCTTCAACTTCTCCCTATCTGTCAGCTGCCATGACGGATGAGACTCGACGCTCTAGGCCTCGTTCTGCTGATCCTGCGCCTGGGTCGACTCAGCTTTTCCCTGCTTTTCCAGGAGCCGGAGCAACTCCTGCCCAGCTTAAAGACTTCTATGATTCCATGCAGCTCATATTTGGGTGACCTGACCCTCTCAGCGTGCCTTCTGGCCCCGGAGGCCAGAAGGGGCTCCATCAGGTCTGCGCCAGCTGCACCGATGCCTCTCAATGGATCCAGTGAGGGATCAGGACCGGCGCCAAGATTCCAGACGGCGCCAGCCCCATTCTCATTCCCGACGACCTGGAGCCATATCGGCACCTATAGATGCCAATTATGGCGCCAACTGCACCCGTGTGCCCTAGGTTGGTTCCACAGCCTTATTATGAGGAGCTAGGATGGAGGAAGATTCGAAGGGGTTGCTGGACCCTGTACAAGACAAGCCTGAGCCTGGTATGAGGAATTGGATGAGACCAGTGGACTGGATACCTCTCCAGATATTGGCCTGCTTTCTCTCCCTACGGTGGCTACGGAGGAGGGGCCTTCATATGCTATGGTGGTGAGAAGTGCAGCAGAGGTCCTGGACCTTCAGCTCCCTTTGGTGGAAGTCAAGACGAACATTTTGACAGAGGTCCTGCAGCCGGGTGTCTCCTCCTCATAACCCCTCTTACCATTCAACAAGGCCTTGACTCATGTCCCTATGGGAACCTAGTCCTAGTCCAAGCCCAGCACAGGGGCTTCTGTGTATAGGATAGTGCCTGCCGCCATTTCCCTGTATCGGGATACCCAATATTCCTTACCAACCTCCCTACCTCCGAGACCTTGGTGGTCCAGTCCTCTTCTTCATGGGGTGCGTTCCCTTCCCCACCTCTGGATAAGGAATCCCGGAGGCTGAATAGTTGGGGCAAGAAGATTTTTTATCTTCCGCCAGCCTTGCCTACTGAACACAGCATGCCTATTGGGCCGTTGCGCCCACTCCTCGTGGGAAACGGTTGTGCAAGTGCTGCCACCGGTCCCAGGGGACGCCAAGGCAATTCTCTCCCAAGATCAGATGGGAGAGATGCGGCAAGGTTCACCATTCATTGTGGGCTTGACGCCTCTTACTTGCTGGGCAGAGCAATGTCATTGACGGTGGCTGTTCAATGCCACGCCTGGATGAAAACTTCTGGGTATTTCCCAGATTCCCTTATGGACATCCCTTTGATGGCACCTGTCTCTTCAGGCAGTCATGGCCCTGGAGTGCTTTAAAGTCTTGCGGGCCACGGCTAACTACTTAGGCCTTTTGGTGACCACCCATCCCCCGTCTGCTTTTCTCCCCTTTCATGGCCACAGAAAGGGCTTTCAACCCCACCTGCCATATCCCAGGCACAAGACAGCGCAAGTTCACCAACCTCATCGCAGCTATGGGTGCAGCTTCTTTAGACCCTGTGGGTCAGGCAGCCAGAGGTTAGGTCAGTCCACTCCTCCCACTGCTGCCTGTAAGCCTTCCTAGTCCAGCCCTTCAAGATCATGGGCAGCCAGTTGGTGGCAGTATCAGCCTTTACCTCCTCTACTGGCAAAACATCACAACGGACAAGTGGGTTCTTCTGACAGTCCGAAAGGGCTACTCCCTCCCCTCTGAGCCTACCCCTTCCTCCATGCCTTTGACTTACGCCCGGCTGACAGAGGACCATCTGAACTTGCTTCAGGAGGAAGTCAGGACTCTCTTGGCCAATGGAGCCATAAAGAGGGTTCAGGTGCCGGAAATAGGCTGTGGTTGCTTTTCCGTTACTTTCTGGTTCCGAAAAATAACAAGGTAATTCGTCCTATTCTAGATCTGCAAGCCCTAAACTACTTCATCAAAAAGGAAACGTTCAAAATGCTCACTCTGGCTCAGGTCTTGTCTGCCGTCTACCACTGAGACTGGATGGAATTGTTGGACTTGCAGGGCTCCTGTTTTCACATTCCTGTCCATCTGCGCTACCTGTGATACATGGAAGGCCATGAGCACTTTCAGTTTATAGTGCTGCCCTTTGGCCTTACCAGTGACCCTCAGTGTTAACCAAGGCGATGGTGGTGGTCGCAGCTCATCTGCGCAGATCAGGGTGCCAGTTTTTCCCTAGCTCGATGACTGGCTGTTGAAGGTGTGCTCACCCCAGACTGTTCTCTCTCTCCTCCAGACTTCAGGAAACCTTCCGCTTTTCGCTGAGGTTCACCGTCCTTGTGGTATTATGATACTGATGTTTCAGCTTCTATGCTGGATTTTGATGACACTGACTCTGAGGCTGTTGTGTCTCATGGCCTCCTTCATCCTGTTAGTGACACATGCCAGATAGCATATGCAGGCTCTGCAGTGGGAACTGAAGTTCCAGTGGGCGCAGCATCAGGGGAATCTCTCCTACATGGTCGTGATTTCGGAGGGAACTGCACAGGATCTACTGTGTTGGCTGACCAACCACAACTCTATTAGAGACTAACCCCTTTACCTTTCCCAACCAAATCATACAGTAGTGACAGATGTGTCACTCATGGGATGGGGCAAACATCTGGGAGAGGTGGAGATCAGAGGACTCTGGCCTCTGGTACAGTCCAGTCTCCACAGCAACTTGTTGGAGCTCCAAGCGATTCGCTTGGCATTGAAAGCTTTTCTTCCTCCCATCAAAGCTAGCTCAAGTGTTCAAGGACAACACCACCGCCATGTGGTACTGCAACAAATAGGGCGGTGTGGGGTGCTGGACCCTTTGTCAAGAGACTCTGCGTCTCTGGACATGGCTGGACCAGCATGGCTTATCGCTGGTGGTTCAAAACCGACCAGGTTCCATGAAAAACTCAGCCATCGATGTCTAGTGGATCACTAAAGTCGTCTCCATCCGAAGGTGGCGCCAAATTTCATTCAGAAGTCGAGAATGCACAATGTCAGCAGTTTTGCGCACTAGAATTTCCGAGGCGGTACTCACTCTGCGACGCTTTTGTTTCGAGTGGCGCTCAGGCCTCCTGTACACTATTCCAAGAAATACCACTCCTGTCCAGAGTGCTCAAGAAGATCAGAAGCACTAAAGGCCAAGTTCTTGTAGTGGCTCCGGACTGGGCATGCAGAGTCTGGTGTCTCGAGCTTCTCCAACTGAGCATCTGTCCTCCGATCAGGCTGCCCCTTCGGGAGGATCTTCTGTCGGAGCAGCAGGGTAAGGTTCTACACGTCAACCTATCAACTCTGCGCCGCCTTGCATGGAGATTGAGCAGCGCCAGTTGACAGCATTCAACCTACCTCCCAAAGTCTGTGATGTGATTCTGGTAGCCAGCTGCCCCTCTATCAGGACCCTGTACGCCTGCCGGTGGCAGAATTTTGCCAAATCTTGTACAGAAAAGTCTATTAATTCTCTTTCTGCTTCCCTCTCTCCAGTCCTTCTCTTTATTTTGACCTTTACCCAGCAGGGCTTTGCCCTGGGTACTCTTAAGCGGTACCTTTCAGCCATGTCTCCCGTCTTAAGGCTGCCAGACCAATCCTCTTTATTTAAATCCCCTATTGTTAACACATTTCTCTGAAAGAGACATGTTAGTGATAAATTCCTTACCTTAGAATATCCCCAGGTGTCGGACTGGATCTGGAAAGTTTTTTCGTCAGCAGTACCCCTGTGCGTCGGAAGGAGGTGTTGTGCGGCTCCGCGTCCGTCGCTTGCGTTGTATGCGCCGAGATGACGTCACGGAGAATACTTAGGCGCCACCCATGCACGCTGACGTCAGTTCTTTCTTTTTCCGTGTCAGCAGTTACCAGAGATTAGTTCCCAAAGGAGTGCCCCCCTAAGTGTGACTCCTTCACTTTTCTCATTTCACAAGCCCTCTCAAAGGCTGTGAACCCTTTTGTGATATCATCACTTTCTTCATATTAGGGACAATCCCTTTTAGGGATTTTAGGATCATAAGATTGTTCTTTGTCGCTATTAAGTAAATTGCTGCCAATCTCTTTCTATAGCCAGCAATCTGGTCTCTAGATCCAGTCTTTTGGTTGACCTTGCTAAAAGGCTGTCCTCATTGAGGTTGTCCTCAATGTCCTCAGTGGTACCTGATCCTCAGGTGTGGGATCTAGGTACTGATATGTTTACTCTTGGAGTCAAGGGCACTTGGGCCCTTTTCTATCTATGAAGTGGAGGGGTTTGTTCTACTTGGTCATCCCCTTCCTCCTCATCTGATTGGTCTTCACCATTTTCAGATGGGTGGTCCTTAGCATACCCGGCCAACAGCTCCTGGAGCTTTTCTTTGGTGGGATGGGACCCCATGGTTATATTTAAAATTGTGCTTAGGGATCTTACTTCCTTAAAAGACAAGTGAAGGTAAGGGGTGAGGTCAAGCTCCTTAACCATTTCCTCAATGCCATTGTGATTATTTTCACTAACACCTGGGTTCTTGTTTTGAGACAATGTTAAAAACAGATTTCTAACCCTAGCTAAAGTGACTTTTTATTTTTCTGAAATTCTAAAGGGACTTAACCATGGCCCTAGCATGACTTTTAGTAATTTTGCATAAAAAGCTATTTGAAAAAAATCAGAATTCTAAAGACAATTTAAGAGTTCTGTTTTGTGATCAGGTGGTAACCAAGTAGTCCAACAAATGCAAAGTTGGATATCCCACAGCTGATCCACCAATGTAGGAAGCTGGCCCTGTATATATTATACCAAAGTGAGGTATAATGTGCACAGTGTCCAGTGGAACCACAAAGGTCGGCAGAGGTAAAGTTAGATATCACCTCACTCTCTATTTGTGGTAGTGTGGTCGAGCAGTAAGTATTTATCAGTGGACAGTATTAAGCATTTATAGTACACACTCAATCATCAAATTATGTCACACACTCAAAGACTGAACTTCAGACCAATTGTTTTTGTATAAAAATATTCTTGTAGTTATTTCCTGGAAGCAAGCAAGCCTGGCACAGGTAAGTGATTAGTACTTTTCAGTAAATATTCAGATTCTAACAGTTTGGATTGCAATTGTAAATGTACTTTGATATGATTACAGTAGTGTTGCTGATAATGCAATGCTTTTTAGAACACAGTGCATATACTTTATATAGGATTTTGAGTAAAATTACCGGTAAGTTACTTTTGAGATGACTTTTATTACACAGTGTAGTATACCTGGATACTACACTGGGAGATTTCCTGAAAACGGGTAAGTAAAATCGTTTTTGTTAGTTATTACAATTTTAAAGAATTTCTTTAGGTTTTCAAACTCCACACAGAAAAACATTCAATGTTATCCTACGGAGGAAAATGGTGTTAAAGGTTTTAGGGTAAGTATTTGGTAGTGGGAGTTGACGTTCTGGGGGTAGACTCAGGGGTCCCAAAGGGTCAGAGATACACTCTCATTACACCCTCAGTGGCACTAGGGCTGCCGGATACAGAGTGCTGAAGCCCAATGTTATCCAATGGGGGATAGTGGGCCTCCGGTTGGTGGCTGCTGACGAGCAGACCACTTGGTTGTGAGAGCAAAGCTCCTGGACTTTAGCTCAGGGAAAATAAGGGAAACAAAGTAGCACCAAAGGTGCACCCTCAGCGGCACTAGGACGGCCACGTGCAGTTTCGACGTCGGGCACCCTGTTTGCCATGGGGAACCTCTGGTTTGTAAAGGCACTGCTGGCTCAGGGACGAAGGTCTTCTGGGTGCGACCACCACTTCAAGAGGTAAGTTGGGATATTGGAGGTTGGTTAGGCATCGTTGGTTTGGCCACCCAAGGCCACGGGGCGTCTGGTGCAGGGGTGCCTTGCAGGGGTGCCTTTTAGGATCGAATCTTCTAACCAGCTCCTGGTCGCGGTTGGGTGGACCTTCCAGATTTATGCTACGGGTGGAGGCTTGAGGCAGGTCAGGAGTTGCCGGATCTCGGGTCAGGATTGCCGGAGAGACCTCCGCGTTGAGGTTCCGTGACGATTTGAACCCGTGTTTTCAAGTTTGTCGGAAATATATACTATTAGTATCAGCGAACCGCAAATGATCCATTTAGCCTATCCTGGTGTTTTCGCTACGATACGAGCAAGAGCACTCCTGTTATGAACACATTTCTGATCTACCCACGGCATCCATCTTAGATCATGTCCGCCATTTTGTGTTTCTTGCCCTCACATATGCAATAACCTCTGATCACTTCATTTCGATTAAGGACACGTAGCCTTAGCCGGAGATTCACCTCTTTCAAGACACGTGTGCCTTAAACCAGATCACGCTGTAGCTGCATGAATCGACAAAGGCTGCCTCCTCTGCCCGAGGCCAGCCCACCTGAACTGGTTCTCGTGTCCATTGTTCCGATCATGATTAGGCGGCCGAAGCCGGTAGCCTTGCCCATTTACAACCCACAAACATCTCTTATCCCGCTTTTCTATCTCCTGCACCTGGCTCTGCTCCTTTCCTTCTGGGCCTTTATTAGGGGGAGGTAACGAACTTTACGATGAGGCGGTCCGGCTCTTGAATGCAATATTGACAAGGGATTGTGATGGACTAGTGGGAACCCCTCTTCGTGATGTTTGGCATCAGATATTATCGACAGTTCCTGTGTAACGCCAAATATTTATTGTTTAAGACACAAAGGTTTAGGAATGTACTAGCATGTGAAATATTTGCCTGAAGCACAATTTTTAGTATATAAGGAGCAACCCTCAATGTACAAATCGAACAGGCTCCTAGTCTCTGCCCGTGTGTAGATTCTGTGACTTCTGTGTCCCTGCAGTAATAAACCTTTGGTCTTTGACGCCACCATCGAGAAGCCCGTGTTTCTGTTCATTTACGCACCAAGGCAGGTGGAACTCCGGGGTCTTTGGGTGTTGTTCCCTGACACCTCTGGACGGAACCAAAAAGTCCAGAACTCCAGCGTGGTGTTTGCCCACTTGCGCTGGGCCCGTGGATGGCAGGGGCAGAGTGTTGCGGTGTCTGGCCGGAGCCAGAGGGTGGAGATGAACAAATCCTGTGTTCACTGCAGACAGTTTTTGTGGTTGAAGGCAGGCAGGTCCTCGAGAGGTTTTCGAGGTTGCAGCTTCAGGACACATAGGGATTTCTCAGGAGCAGGTTCGAGGTGGAGACAGGCCAGTAGGGCTGGGGCCAAGTCAGTGGGTGTCTTCCTCTTGTTAGCTCCGGCACAGCTTGTTCCGTCCTTCTTCTTTTCTTTGTTTTTTCTGGTCTGAGGAAGCAAGGTTCAGGCGTGCCCCATAATACTAGATTTAGGGGTGTTACAGGTAGGTAAAGGGTTGGGACCAATGGGTCCCTTCCCTGTGGTGGGGGCACCCCCTATTATACCACCCTCCAGTGGGAGGGGAGCATAAGCCTTTCCCTGGTTGGGCGAATCCCCCAGCTGCAAGATGGCGTGACTGAGAGTTGGGCTTCACCTCACCTCCCCCACCTGAGGGATCGAGTTGGCCGAGGTGTGCACACCTCTCTTCCTCTATTGTTTTTCCCACTGGTTCTCCTGCCCAAAGTGGGGATCAGAACGAGTGGGCACCGGTTGCTGAAAGCAGCAAGTGGCCTGGGGAAGCTCACAAAGGCGACAAGCCTTTGAAGCTTCCCCTTCGTGGACCCTGCCCATCCTTGGGAGGAAGGAGGCTTGGCACCTCGTCCCAGGACGTGCAATATTTCAGGCCCCCGAGAGAAGCAGGCTCTCGACCCAGGGGTCCAGAAACATGTCTTGGGGTGGCAGCTGAAAGCAGCCACTCAGCCTGGACACTAGTTGTAGGGTCATTTTCAGGGGACATCTCTAAGATGCCCTTTGTGTGCATTTTTCATTAAATCTCACGCTGGTATTAGTGTGGGTTTAATGTGCTGAGAAGGTTGATCCCAAACTTCCCCGTTTTCAGTGTAGCCATTACGGTGCTGTGGAGTACGTAATGACAAACTCGGATCACCATAAACTCTTAATGGCAGCCCTGCACTTACAATGTCTAAGAATGGACTTTGATACTGTAGGGCTACAGGGCTCATGCACCTGTACCCTCACCACTGGTATAGTGCACCCCGCTAGAGGGGTGACTGATCTATGCCAAGGCAGTGGGTTGTAGGCATGACACACAGGGATGTGTGTCATGTCGACTTTTCACTTTGTTCTGCACCAAAACACTCAGCCTGCAAATGCAGTCTGTGAGTGTGAAGGTACAGGATCTCCAAGGGTGGCACAGTAAGTGCCGCAGCCCTTAGAGGCCTTCTCTGGTCACAGTGCCCTGGGTACCTGTGGTACCATTTACCAGGGGCTGACCTGTGGCCAGAGATGCCAATTGAGTTTAGGCCTCAATGCAGTTTTAGGGAAAGAACATTGGCCCTGGGTACCTGGTTAGAAGGAGCCCAGGGTACACACAGTCAAAAGCACATCAGCAATTCAGCAAAAAGTGGGGGCAACCATACAGAAAGAGGGCACTTTCTTACAGCTTGTAAGTTTCAAGAACCCAAGGTACCCACAGCCAATATCGGAGTTGCACCTTGCAATGGTTTTTCATTGTTTACTGCGTATACAGTAATTTATTTGCTAAAATATAAAGAGTGAAATGGAGGTATCAAGGAAACCTATGTATTTCTGAAATTGGAACAATATATCGAATTTAGAAGCAGTAGTTATTTGTGCATCTCTGAATTTGTGGGTTACCCATGTTAGCTTGTGAATTACAGGGTCTTGTTCAAAATGACTTCAGTTTAAAACGGTGTCTTAAATTTGGAAGGCAGAACTGCATAGAAAGACAAATGGTAAAAACACTTGTTCTACAATTCTCTGTTCCCCTAAGTCTGCCAATAAAAATAGTACCTCACTTGTGTGGGTAGACTTAGTGCCAGTGACAGGAAAGGACCCAAAACGCAATGTGGACACATCACATTTTTCCATTGACCCTTTTCTTGCATTTTGCCTAGCTGTGGATTTTGGGCCTTTCCCAGCCGGCACCTGGAGAAACCGAGCAAAATTGCCCATTTTCAAAAACTAGACACCAAGGGAAATCCAGAATGGGGTGACTTGTGTGGCTCTCACCCAGAATCCCATGAAACCTCAAACTTTGTAATAAAAAAACAAAACAAACAAAAACATTTCTCACATTTCTGTGATGGAAAGGTCTGCAATCCGCAGAAAGCCACACACTTCCACCCCCCATCATTTCCCCAAGTCTATTGATAAAAATTGTACCTCGCTTGTGTGGGTAGGCCTAGTGTCTGCAACAGGAAATGGGCCAAAACATGTTGTGGAGACATCAAAATGATTTATCATGAAACAACCTGATTTTGCAAGGGAGTCACTTGCGTTCATGGTTCCGGGCTCAACAGCCATCTGGGGAAACCTGCCAAACCCAGACATTTCTGAAAACTAGTCACCTTTGGGAGACCAGGGAGGTGTGGCTTACGTGTATTCCTCAATGTTTTCTTACCCATAATCCCCTGCAAACCTCCAATTTAGTTTAAAAAATCAAATTTTCCTCACATTTCTGTGTGTGAAAGTTGTGGGATCACCAGGACGACACAAATTTTCTACCACCCCGCACTCCCCCAGGTCTCCGGATAAAAATGAGTGTCGCGGAAGGGCTACTCCTAGAGTGTCCTGTGCTGGTGTTTTCACACACTTCCCCGTCGCACTGCTGATCTCGAGTGTCATTGGGTGGTTAGTCCCCTCCTTATATGTTTCCAACCAGGCCCACGCCAAATCCACATCTTCGCAAAAGTGAGTGGGTCGTTCAAAGATAGTCTGAAACTTGGAGGGGAACATCAGAGAGTATTGTACACTGTTGTCACGTAGCGCCTTCTTAACTTCCAGAAAAGAGGCCTTCCTGGCCTGCACCACTACTGTGAAGTCTGGAAAGATCGAGAACCTGCTATTGTTTACCGTGAAGGGGCCCTCGGAGTGTTCCCTCTGCAGTATTATGTCTCTATTCCGGTAGTGTAGCAACTGGGCCACAACAGGCCTGGGAGACCTACCCAGGGTGGTCGGTCTGCAGGGATCCGATGAGCTCTTTCCAAAGCAAAGAAGGGAGCAAGAGGGTCCTGAACTACCTCTGACCTCAGTCAGCCGTCCAGGTAGGCTGCCATGTCTCTGTACTCTACCCCTTCAGGACGGCTGTCCACTCGGATGTTGTTGTGCCGGTTGCGTCCTTCAGCATCTCCTGCGCGATGTTCAAGGAGCTGGACCCTATCCCCCAAGTCGGTTATCTGACTCTTTAGTGACGTGCATTTGGGACGGAGTTCCTGCACAGAAGTTCCACCTGCTTGACCCTGTCCGTTAGCTTGTGGTGCTCTGCCTGCAACAGGCCAAGGCCCACTGATAGTGTGCCAATGTCCTGCTGGCCATTAGTATCCCCAATGGCCGCGAGTATCTTGCCATGTTGGAGCTTGATAGTTTTATGGGATTGATGGATTGGGAGGCGTTATCCTCCACCAAGAGGCCATGGGAGTGTTTAGCGGGTTCAGACGGGGTCCCTATCAGACTTGGTTTCCCGAACTGTACAGGAGTAGGCGAGGAATAAGCCGCTCCAAGCAACAAGGAAGTTCAAAGCATCCCAACACAATCTGTCCACAGTTCTGCAGGCAGCTTCGAATCCTGGTGGCCAGGGACGGGTTGCGCGCTCTTGGGCAAAGTCAAACACCTCAGAGGTCCCTAGCCATGGGAGAGTATCTCAGGGCTTAGCTAGTGCTGCTCAGTGTTTTCCAGTCCCTAGTGCAGCACAGTGTATGTGCGTCCAGCTGGCAAGGCCTGTGGCCAGGATACTTCTCCTTTCACAGTGGTGCCACGCTACGGGGGGCTCTGTTTTGTAGGGTGTGTTGGGCATCCCAGGGGGCGGGAAAGGGAAGCAGGAGGGTCACCCTTTACCACACCACCCACCACAACTTCTCAGCAGTTTGTTTGAGTCCTCTGGGGGCCCTCCGTGCTCACAGGCTTTAAATCGGTGGGGCAGTTTGGTGACTGTGCTGTGCATTAACTGGTCACAGCCACAGTTCCAGAGGCCACAACCATGCCCACTGCGAGCACCAGTGGCTCCTGGCACCTATGTAGCTAGTTCTGCAGCTTCTCTATATGTGGGAAGCCAGGCCCACCCAGTCTCTGGCTGCTGCTTCACACATGGGCTACGAAGGCTGGCTCCTCCTGCCAAAGTCTTTAAGGGCCGCTAGTGCTGCCGAGATCTGCCAGGGGCCACACCGCAGTCCTCGGTGGAGTATCAGGGGCTTAAACAGCCAAACCCCAGGGGGTATATCCTGGTGGCATCGGGGCTCTCCCAAGCATCCTCCAAGAATCTCCCAGGTCACTGCCCATGAGGTAGACAGGGCAGGGCCTCAGTTTCTGTGCTGCAGTCGGGAGTTTCCGGGCACGCCTAGGGACACTGCGAAGCCCCCAGTGCAGCGCCTCTCCCAGTACTCTGCTCGGGGGCGGCAGTCAGTTCAGGCGCGACCTGAGCATTGTACCGCTTAGGAGCAAGGCAGCTCCGCGTGTCACCTACCCCGCTCCGGTCTCTCACTGGCCTCTCCACAGCAGGCAGGGCCTCCCAGCTGCCCCGACGGACCAAAGTTACGGCTCTGATCCACCGCAGCCTCACACCGGCTGTGTCCACATTCAGGGCCGGACTGGGAACCAAAACCGGCCCTGGCAAAATGCTTGCTCCCACCCACCCCAATCCCCGCCGCCGCCGAGCTCTTTGCCTGGTCGGTTTTGGCCGATTTTGTTACAAGTCTGATTTTGCCGCTATGCTGCAAAAAAGGCCCTGTAACAAGATCGACCCCCACCCGTGCGGCGCACCGGGGGATTGCCCGGTGCCCGCTACGGCCAGCCCGGCCCGGTCCGCATTTCATTGCTGGGCCACTTCTGTGCCACCCAGACCTCTGCAGCAAGTGTGCGCGCCTCAGACCAGTTATGTCCGCACATTCAGCCTCTCTTCTCCACAGTGCCTTACGGTGCTAGTCAGCAGATTTACCCTGCAGATGGCAAGCACCGAAGCTCGGGATGTTCTGGGGGTTCATAAGTGGGCACTGCAGTTATTGCTGGGGTGCAGGATTGTAGCCAGGCCCAGCACGGAGCTCGCTTAGTTAGCATCCGATGTGGCCACCATCTTAGCCATACCCCTACTGACCCACCCATCCTTTCCGCTCTGCGAATTGATCCTCCTTTTCTTCCCAGATCCTTCCTATGCCCTCTTAAAAAATATATCAATGTTTTTCAAAATGAAACTTTTTTTGGGGCCTACAGGTTCCATTTCTATACATTTTAGCACTGAAAGTGGCCATGAAGAAACTGATGTCAGTCTGTCAAGGGAGAGCTTATATAGACTGCTGTTACAGAGTTGCTCGACGCCCTCTGCCGATGCACAGAGGTACTGCATGCCAGTTTCAAGCCTGAGTGCGACAGCTCCTCATTAACCTACTATTGGGAGGGAAGAGGGGCAAGCCACACCGACAACCATTTGTTTGTGTAAAAGGCCGCTTTATTGAAACAGGTGCATATCACAATTTTATTAATACTGGCACTTTGCCTCACAGAATTAAAACCTCTCTAAACATAAATTTACCTGACCCTTGTGTTTTTCCACCCCTACTATCCCCACATCATCAGAAACCCCCACCCTGCAACATACAATGCATAAATTTCAATAACAATTAATATTACACAATCGTATAACATAGCAATTAAAATTCCTACCCTCCCATGACCTACAATCCTACCTGCCTTCATGCAGGTAGGATTGTAGGTCATGGGATTGTAGGTCTACCAAACCTCTAACGTAAACTTCCTACCTGCTTAACCTTCACAAAGTCCCCAAACTTAACCATTAACTGCTAAACTCCAGCCAAACTTGGCCATCTTCAAAAACAATCCCGCCAGCACCTGTTCCAAGCGACAACTCCACAACAATGCAAAAGCCCCTATGCACCTGTTCCAACAAGGCCCTTGCCCGAACAAAAAACCTAACCTAACAGCCTCCCGCAAAAAATGCCAAAGCCCAGGGCGGGAGGGCGGGGACAAAATCTCCTGACACTACTGCGCTCCCAGCCACTAGGTCACCAGAACCTAAAATGGTGGCTGGGAAAGCGCCTGCAACCCCTAAATAGCCTTGGGCTATCTTTTAAAGTTGGGCCACATTTGGGCTAGTCCCAAAGTAGCCCAAAGCCGCAAAATGACCGTGCCCGTTTGGCGTCCCAACCCCTCCCAATCTGCCCAAGGGGCAGACCTCGCGGTGCTCAGCTGCCCCCCAACCCCTCAGTGGGAGGAAAGAGGGGCAAGCCACACTGACAACCATTTGTGTGTGTAAAAGGCCGCTTTATTGAAACAGGTGCATATCACAATTTTATTAATACTGGCATTTTACCTCACAAAACTAAAACCTCTCTAAACATAAATGTAACTGACCCCTTGTCTTTCCTCCCCCCACCCCTATGATCCCCACATCATCAGAAACCTCTACCCTGCAACATACAATCCATACATTTCAATAACAATAAATATTACACAATCTTATAACATAGCAATTAAAATTCCTACCCTCCCATGACCTACAATCCTACCTGCCTTCCTGCAACTGTAACTAACAAACCTCTAATGTAAACTTCCAACCTGCTTAACCTTCACAAAGTCCCCAAACTTAACCATGAACTAGCAAACTCCAGCCAAACTTGGCCAACTTCAAAAACAACCCCGCCACCCAGGAAAAGGCGGGAGGGTAGGCGGATATGCCGCCTCCACCTTTTTCTGCCCCCCCCCCCTGTCCACTAGCCCTAACTCCCTGCCCCCCCACCCCCAGACCTCCTGTCTAACCTAACCCCCACCAGGTCTCCAGAAAATGCGCTATTCAATCTCTGTGCACTCCCAGCAGCCTGGCTAACACTTCCCGCAACTCCAACAAATAGAGAGTCATTCCAAGCCGAGAAAGGTGAACCCCGTCGCCCCTGAACAATTCCGGCGCATCATAACAAATGTCCTTATGCCTGATTCTCGAAAAACCCAATTACTAACAAAACCTTACCATCTCAACATTCATCTTCCTCCTGGCCTTGTCCACCGCACCGGGGTTCACCACTCCCCTCCACACCCGGCGCAGGATAAAGTCCGTACAGACCACCGTGCACCCTGTCCACTGCCTCTTAATCTCCTCCAAATCCTACGCAATGGCCCTCATCAACACCAGCCCCGTCTCCCTGACCATGTCATTCTCCCCCAAGTGAAGGACCAGAACATCAGGGCACCTACCAGCCACCAACATCCTGTTTAGTACTTCCAAAAGCTCCCTCCAGAGCTTACCCCCCTTTCCCTTCCAACAAACATTAAAAAAATCTGGGTTAAATCCAAAGTTCTCCCCAAAATAACTGGCACAGGCCTGAACCTGGGCCCATTTGACAAATGAGTGGCCCACAATACATATTGACATATCCCTGGCGAGGGGACCCGTCACCGAACCTGAAACGAAAAACATGAGTAAATACAGGATAAAAACACCACAACCGCGCTATAACTGGCTAGGCACGCTGCACACGTAACGCTGATAGCAGTCCGACGACCACCTGCTCAAACTCATAATGTCCCCTCGCCCCCATCCACGGTTGTTCACCTCCGACACCGCGCCAATCCGGAAAGAATGTGTGCCATATCGCTTGCCATCCAATCCGAGGAGGGACAAGGCCTTCCTTAGAATGGCCAATAACTGCGAGCCTTTCGCTGCCCGCACATCCACGTGCCTAAAAACCGCCCCGTCCGTGCCCGATGCCAAAGCCCTCCATCTCAAGCCCCACCCTACAGGACATAGCCAACCCGCACTGGTTGGCTGCAGGGAGACCCAACGGCCCACACTCCTCTGGTCCATCTTCGATTTCCACAGCAAAAGACACACATTATTCCCCGAAAGAGAAACCTCTGACCATAAAACTCCGTCTCCTCCCTTGGCCCCCAACAATTCAGACACCCGAAAAGCCCCCACAAACATCCACGACATTAGCGTGGAAAATAGACCGAGCTCCCCATCGTCGCTGAAACCCCCTGGCAAGGTCTGCAACACCCGCTCCAGCAGATCCCAAGACAACGGCAGCCTAACCCGGCTCACCCGCCCGCACTCCCGGGCCGAGCGTTCGAGCATGCGAGAGCCGAGCTCCCCCGCCGACGGCGCGTAACCCCACAGGAACTTACCCATGAAGACGATCCCCGCCAATTTACCTGCTATCATGATCCCCGTGAGCCCTGTCCAGTTTCCTACCAAAAGTCCGTCCCACTCTCACCACTCTGCAAGCGAAATTGAGGTGGCCCAAAAGCACCTGTATGTCCGTTACCGTGACCTTGTGTCGTGCCAACATATTCTCCAGCAGCTCCAACATGTGCTGCTACTTATCCGCTGGTAAACGGACCTCCATTGCTCCCGAATCCAGTTCAATTACCAAGAAAGACAGCGCCGTACATGGCCCCACCGTCTTCTCCGGTGCCAACGGCACGCCCAAATCCCCCATGATCTCCTGAAACCTGTACAGCGCATTCTGGCAGTCGGTGAAGCCTGGGGTGCCTACCAAGAAAGTCATCCAGGTAGTACGTTACTTCTTCGTGACCCGTGCATTTGTGAACTGCGGTATTAGGAACATACTGAAACATTCAATAAGTGGGCGAGACATTGAGCAGCCCATCAGCAGTGCTTTGTCCATGTACCAGCGGCCGTTCAACTGGATCGCAGTAAGCCCCAATCGTCTGGGTGGACTGGAAGCAGCCGGAAAGCCGACTTGATGTCGCACTTTGTCATCATCGCTGTTGGGCGCGTGGTCACTACTAATGACATGGCTGCGTCAACAGCGGAATAAGACACTGTGGTCTCTCTCTCATCAATAAAGTCATTTACAGAGTCACTTCTAGCCATGACAAATGCTGAATGAGGCGAAACTACCCCTTCTCCTTCTTTGGCACTACCCCAATGGGGGACACAATCGAATCCACCGAAGGCCAATCCTCAAACGGTCCGACCATGCAGCCCTCTCCCACTTCCTTATCCAGCTTTTCCTGCACCACCTTAGGGTGCTTCTTCGCCGACTTCAACTTGTCAGCCCACCTCCAATCCCTATGTCCCTCGTAGCCCAGCTGAAACCCTTCCAGAAACCCCGTCCGCAAGCGATCTGCAGCTCCCCTATCCGGATAATCCTGTAGAGCTGCCACCAATCGGTCGACTCGAACTGGTGTACGAGCCCTTTGGCCCAGTCCCTTTGGCACCTCTACCACCCCCAGACTGCTGCTGTGTCGCCGACCGAAAACCTCCTGCCTGTCCCTGCTGTCCCCCCTGCTGCTGACCCTGAGCCCCCAGCATTTGATCAGGGGATGCCCACTCTTCCCACAGCCCGAACATTCATATCAGAACCGGCAATACTCCCTAGTGCATGCCACTTTATTGTAATCCCAGCATGTCCCTTTGAAACCTGACTGGCCCTTGGCCCCAGCCCCCACCCCTCCTCGGGTGGGGCGTCCCTGAAAGGACTGGTAGACGATAGGCAGCCCGCTTGCTGTGAATATAGTCTTACCCGAGCCAGTCAGACCCATTGTGGTCTGCCACAAATCTGTGTCAAGCTCACCCCACTTTGCCTCAGGGCCCCATGCCATACGGGCCCTGAACTCCTCGTCGTACTGGGCCCACGCATAACCTCACCCCGTAATCTGGGCCTTCCTGATAACGTCCATATATTTAAACATGGACACCGACCGCTCCGGATACTTCTCACAATACACACTGGCGTAAATGAGAAAGGCTGCAGTCCAATTCCTTATCGTAAGCGGGACCTTTGGCCTCTTCTCCCGTCAACCCCTGTCCCCGAGTGCCCCCCACCCGTGCCCTTCTTATCCTCCTGGACCATACCAGTTGCCCCTGCCATCACCTCATCAGGGCCTACCCCTTTATCAGACACATATGTCCCCTTCCGTAGTCTGCCCCCCCTCAACCCCTTCCCCACCCCCCACCACCACTTAGACCTTCCGTGTGGCCGCACCTGCCGCCTTTTTACCTGGGGCCAAGGAAGCCGAACGACACTCTCCACACCTCTGCTCCAGGGGAGTCGACCTCCCCTCCCAGCACGAAGCCCAGCCCGTACTCTCCTCCTGGCATCGTGACACCTGCAACACACTATCAACAGCATTACTCGCCCCCCCTACCCCCCCCCACCCCACCACCCTCACCATCTCTCACTTCCCCTTCCTCCAATCTGTCATCATCATCAATTACTACCCCTAGTAATACTAAACCTTCCGGCCGGCGGCGCAGACTGCACTCTTCTTGCAACATTAAAAACAACATGTGCGCCGCTCCTCTTCTGATACTGCTCCCCAAGACGTAGCGGCCCTGTGGGTGTAGGGGTTGGCGAGCCCGCAGCGGGCCTTCTGCCGGCACGCCTCCTCCTGAAAAACAAACGGCAGGATTGGTGTGCTGGGTCCCTCTGTCTGCACGCCGCCTGTACCCCCACGTCGCCCCCAGAGCACCGGCCGCCCACGCCCTACCGACGACTCTAAGGTCCACCTCTTCTCCCCCATCCTCCTCGTCCTCACTTAACGCCAAGACCCCGACCCGCGCCCCCTCTTCATCGGAGGAGGCCCCCCCTCAACCCAAACCCCCTTACCCGAAACCCCCCGCTCTCCCCCCTCTGCCCTCGCCTTCTCCTAGCGCCACAGGAACCCTAAAGCCCCACCCTCCCTCTGCGCCGCACCCTCGCCTATCCCCTGAACCTCTCTAACCCCTTCTGCCTAGGAGGCAAATACGTCCAACCCCTTCTTAGTCCCCTTCACTGTCCTCCGATTCCAAAAGTAACGGGGACATATCCCCCACGTCTGCCCGCCAGTCCTCACTCCCCCAGACCCTTCTGCTACCCAGCCCTCCCTCTACTCCCCCTGTGCCACCCCCACCGCCGTCGCAAGGGGACCCCCTCCCATGCCCCCATCCACCTGTGCCCCTGAGAAATCCGCCCCCACCACCCTCCTGTGGGCTGCCTTCTTCCCCTGTGCGTGTCCCCTGCCTGATTGGGTATGAGTTGGGGAGGGGCTCTCATCCCCGCCCTATGCACACACTCTTGCCCGCCACCTTCTTCCCCTCGTAACCGGGGGCCCTGGCCACCCCGCCCTCATGTTTGGGCCCATCCCGCCTCCCAGACACATCCAGCGCCCGGAGCGGGGAGGCGCTCCCCAAGACTGCCTTGCACCACGCGAGCCCCTGGTTCTCACCAGAGGGGCCCGTGCATCCTCCATAGAAGCCCTGTGTCCCGCCCCACCTCCCGCCCTACCGTGACCAACCCTGATGTACCGGGGCAGTCAGAAGAAGCCATCGAGAGCGGCTGGGAGACGCACATGGCGCTCCCCCGTAAAGACTTTTGCCCACTCGCGGCCTGCTTGCCCCCCCCTGCACCCAGACCACCCACATCCAAGGCCGAGCCCCTGGCATCCGCACAGCCCTGTCGGCTCACCTGCAACTTCGCCGTCTTGCGTGGTTGCGAACAGGCCAAAACGGCCGCCGGGGGCCCACCAACAAATCCATTCCACCTGTCTTGCTAAGCAGGCGAATGGCCTCCAGCACTCGATATTCCTTGCCAGACATGCTAATGAACCTCTCAAAAAACGACACGACAAAACAGGCCTTACCCCTGACAAAATCTCCTGACACTACTACACTCCCAGCCACTAGAACCTAAAATGGTGGCTGGGAAAGTGCCTACAACCCCTAAATAGCCTTGGGCTATCTTTTAAAATTAGGCTACATTTGGGCTAGTCCCAAAGTAGCCCAAAGCCACAAAATGGCCGTGCCTGTCTAGCGCCCCACCGCCTCCCAATCTGCCAGGGGGGGGCAGACCTCGCGGTGCTCAGCTGCTCCCAAACCCCCATTTGATGGGGAGCAACTCTTCAAACCTCAGGCAAACACAATTCTTAAAAAGATTAAAAAAAGACGCAGAGACTGAAAAGGAGATGGGCGCCTTGCAGACCCCATCTGGCAGGGGTTTCTTTCGCAGGCAACAAACACCACTTCACCAGAACCCATTTGCTCCTACTAAGGGCGGCAGCAGGTCTAATGACAGCACAGTGGTGGAGGCTTCTCACAGGGCTCCTTTTGTGACAGCAACTCGAAGGGCAGAGGCAGAGGCACTCTTAGCAAAGGTGCCTCCACTTCCAAAACATGACTTCCCCAGCATACCCTCCAATCACACAACACTTGTTAGGGGATGGCTTTAGGGATTTCCTCCTTGCTCGAAAGAGATCACTTCAGACAAGTGGGTCCTGTCAACCATAGAGCATGGCTACTGACTAGAGCTCATAGCCACCCCACCACATATTCCCCCTCGTACACACACCCTTAGCCCTGAACATCTCAGGCTCTTCCAATTGGAGGTTCAAGCGCTCCTTTCAAAAGGAGCCATAGAGCTAATGTCCCCACAACACCAGGGCAAAGGCACCCCTTCCCTATACTTCCTCATCCCCAATAAGGACGGGTTCCTCAGACCAATTCTCGACCTCCGTCCTCTCAGTAGATACATTGTGTCACAACATTTCCAAATGATCACCCTACAGGATGTCATACCTTTGCTGCAACACGGCGACTTCATGGATCCCATGACCTGAACGACGCCTACTTTCACATCCATATTCATGCCGCTCCTCACCGTTACCTCCACTTAGTGGTAAGTGGTCAACCCTACCAATTCAAGGTCCTATCTTTTGGAGTCACCACAGGTGCAAGTGTTTAGCAGTGGCAGCCTCTCATCTAAAGAAGAAGGAAATCTATGTGTTCCCTTACCTCAACAAGCATTTACAATGCAATAGGTCTCGCATTAATTAAGTTGGAACTATTGGCATTGCCGGCTGGTGGTGTGTGTGCCTGGTGGAAGTGTGCACTGGTGGCTGGTGGTGTGTGTGCCTGATGAAAGTGTGCACTGACGGCTGGTGGTTTGTGCTTGGCAAAAGTGGCACTGACGGCTGGTGGTGTGTGTGTGCCTGGTGAAAGCGTGCAGTGACAGCTGGTGTTGTGTGTGCCTGGAGAAAGCATGCACTGAAAGCAGGTGGTGTGTGTGTGCCTGGTGAAAGCGTACACTGACAGCAGGTGGTATGTGTGTGCTTGGTAAAAGCATGCACTGAAAGCTGGTGGTGTGTCTGTGCCTGGTGAAAGCGTGCAGTGACGTCTGGTGGTGTGTGCTTGGTGGAAGCATGCACTGACGGCTGGTGGTGTTTGTGCCTGGAGAAAGTGTGCACTGACTGATGGTGTCTGTGCTCGGTGAAAGTGTGCACTGACGGTGTGTTGTGTGTGTGTGGTTGTGTGTGTGGTTGTATGTGTGGTTGTTGTTGTGTGTGATTGTGGTTGTGTGTGTGTGGTTTAGTGTGTGTGGTTGTGTGTGTGTGTGTGTGGTTGTGTGTGGTTGTGTTTGAATTTGTGTGTGTGGTTGTACGTGGTGTGTGTGTGGTTGTGTGTGTTTGTGTGTGTGTGTTCGAGGCATGTGGGCTGCTGAATTCATATTTGTGCATAGATCGCCGCCTAGTGTTGGGTCCGGATGATTGCACATTGTTGTCCTGGAAGAGTCTTCGAAGTATCACGAGATAGGTGGCTCTTCCCCTGGACTACAGTGCGCATGGGCATCGACTCCATCCCCAGATTGTTTTTTTCCGCCATTGGGTTCGGATGTCTTTAATTCCCTCTTGTCGGAATCGATAGAAAAACTTTCTTGAGACCAAAAGGTCTTTAGTCTATACGTCGGTTTTGTCTTGCGTTCGGCTTACTTTCTTCTAGCTCGGCTCCGAGCCGCTTTCTGTACTTCCGCGTGCCCTCGGCGCGGAAGGCCTAGTCGACGCTCCTGACTTATCGACTATCCATCATGGACCGAAGTCCATTCAAGAGATGTCCGGTTTGGAACTCGAAGTACCCACACATCGACGTCCACCCGGTGTGCAACAAGTGTCTGTCGCCGGACCACGATGAGGCCAAGTGTATGGCCTGCTCACGATTCAGGTCCAAGAAGACACTCAAGCTCCGACGAGCTGCGCGCCTGGAGGCCTAGCAATCTGCTCCGGTGCCTACGGACATTTTCTATTCTGGGGATGTCGAGGAAGAATATATCCAGGACGTTTCGGAATCGAACCCCGCGTCGGACGTCGAAGAAGGCTACGACGCTGATGCCGAGGTGTTTGAATGCGGAGAAGTTGTCGAGGAGGTAGGAGACGACGACGGGGCCCTCGGGGCCATGGAGGATAGCTCGGACGAGGAGCTCCCTCAAACTGACTCTGGGGCCATCCCTATCTATAAGGCCCAGGTCGAGGGATCGCCTTCGGGCCCGACCACGGACATTGATACGGAGCCACTCCCGGTCAAAACGAAACCGAAAGTGAAACCAACGGTCTCGTCGCCAGATACTGCGCAGGTGCAAGTATCGAAACCTAAAGTGCGCATCGCATTAGTCGGATCAAAGACTTCTGAGGCCTCAGCGCCGAATAAGCCGAAGATGGCTGTCAAGCCGAAAGGGCAAGTCAAGGGCGCCGAGCCAAAGGCTGCCGCGCCGAATACTAAGGTGAAGGTGTCCGACGTCGGCGCCAAAGGCAGTCGACGCCGGCAAGGACCCGGTCGACCCGAAGATGGCTGTCGACGACCCGAAGAAAACTCACGGCGACCCGAAGAAGCGACCCGATGACCCGAAGGTCCTCTCTGCCCCGCGTCCACATGACAAGGCCAAGGCTGCTGCGCCACGGGAGTCGACTCCGAAGATGGCCTCAAAGGACTCGGCTCCAAAGTTGGCCTCAAAGGACTCTGCTGAACCGGCGCGTCCATCCGCCGCATTCACCAAAAAGGTCACGGACTTCCTGCAACGCATCAGGGACGGCACCGCAGCGGTCGAGCCGAAGGACCCTCCGCCTGCCAAGCCTGTGGTGAAACCGGTTAAGGCGTCCACGCCGATCCTCTTTACCTTGCCGCCTAAGACGGCGCCCAAGGCTTTCGCTCCTAGGCCGGGGGCCGGCGTGCCCGAGAAGGTCTCCTCGGCGCCGAAGGCGTCGTTGGTGGTCCATGGCCCGCGACCTCGACAACCTTCGGAGGAGGAGCGTCAAGAACACTTCATCGACGCCAAAACGGGCAGGCTTTCCCTTCTAAAGAGGAAAATCACCCCAGAACCCCAACTGGAGTCTTACAAAATCCCTCTCAAAAAGAAGATGGACTCTGCTTGCTCTCCTGCCTTAGTGGAACCCCTTTCACCACAAGCTCATGAGGTCGCGCCCACTTACCCCGATGTGAACGCTGGTGAGGGTGGTGAGGAGGACGAATACAGTTATCCAGTCTACACAGACCCTGAGGATACAAATGAGCCCTGGGCAGCTGGTGGTGACCCTGGGGATCCTCATTCAGGACAAGACCCTCAACTCTTTTCTAGTAAGACTTCACCTACTGAAGACTCTGCTGCTTTCAATGCCCTCATTGAACGGGCCGCTAATAATCACAATGTCCAGCTGCATGCTGACCCTGTGGATGTGGATTTCCTCTTTGACACTTTTTCTGTATCGGAAAAGACTGTAAAAACTCTGCCTATGCTAAAAGGTGTTTTAAAGCATGCTGCTGAGGTTTTCAAGGAACCTACCAGGGCGAGGGTGATAAACCCTAGGATTGACAAAAAATACAAAGCGGCACCTACTGATCCTACATACATTAAAGGACAGTTGCCTCTGGACTCCCTTGTCGTCTCGAATGCCCGGAAGAGGGCCAATTCTCAGACTACGGGTGATGCTCGTCCCCCAGACAAAGAATCCAAGGTCTTTGAGGCTTCGTGGAAGAGGGTAGCAGCACAGGCAGCCAACATATGGCGCATCTCAAACACACAGGTGCTTCTAGCGCGCTATGACAGGGCGCACTACGATACACTAGAGACCCTTTTGCAACACCTGCCTGATCAGTACAAAGAAGGGGCTGAGATGCTAATCCAAGAGGGGAAGCTAATCTCCAACGCTTCCATTAAGTGCGCTCTGGACGCAGCCGATACCGCTGCGCGAGCTATTAACACCAGTGTTATGCTTCGGAGACATGCCTGGCTGAGAATCTCTGTTTTTAAGCCAGACATTGAAACCACCATCCTGAACCAAACGGTCAACCCAGATCACCTGTTTGGCCCGGAGGTTGACACCACCCTAGAAAAAATGAAGGACACTGACACTGCGAAATCCATGGGTGCCTTGCAGTCCCAGCAGTTTCGGGCTGGGTCCTTTCGTCGCTCCAATACTAGAGGAGTCTCAAGTGGTCAGCTTTCCCAGTCCACGCAATTCTACAAAGGCAACACCCAGACTACTTATGCCAACAAGAGTCGAGGTGGATATCGCGGCAACAGCGCCAAAGGCAGAGGACGTGGCAACAACAGCTCCAGGTCCTCTACCGCCAGCAAACAGTGACGCCTTGTCACTGCCCCCCGACCACACAACACCGGTCGGGGGGAGACTCCAGCAGTTCCTGCCCGTCTGGAAGTCCATCACCACGGACAGGTGGGTCAGAAAGCTTATCCAATTCGGTTATTGTCTGGAGTTAACATCCACTCCACCCAACATACCCCCAAGGCACCGTCCTATGTCGGACGAGCACTTGCACTTATTGCAGCAGGAGGTCAACGTCATGCTGCAAAAAGGGGCAATAGAGCTCGTGCCTATGCAAGAAAGAGGCACAGGAGTTTACTCCCTGTACTTCCTGATTCCAAAGAAGGACGGGTCCCTCAGGCCCATCCTAGATCTCAGGCCCCTCAACTTCTACATCCTGTCGGAGCACTTCCATATGCTGACCCTGCAGCAAGTGCTCCCGCTGCTCCGGCAGGGGGACTTTCTCGCAACTTTAGACCTAAAGGATGCGTACTTTCACATTCCACTACACCCTTAACACAGGAAATACCTCAGGTTCACCATCCAAAACCAGCACTACCAATTCAGGGTTTTGCCTTTCGGTGTCACCACGGCACCCAGGGTGTTCACAAAGTGCCTGGCGACGGTGGTAGCACATCTAAGGAGACAAAACATCCACGTCTACCCCTATCTGGACGACTGGCTCATCCAAGCGAGGTCAGCCCAGCAGTGTGCCGCCCACGTGTCCCACACCATTCACCTCCTGCACGATCTGGGATTCTCACTGAATTACCCAAAATCCCACCTTCAGCCCGCCCACATACCGCAGTATCTGGGTGCGACCATAGACACTCTGGCGGCCACAGCACAGCCGAATTCAGTGAGAGTCAGCAGCATTCAATCGCTGATCCAAAAAATCAGACCTCAACACTCGCTTCCAGCAAGAGTGTTCATGCAGTTGATAGGCATGATGGCCTCCTGCATCTCCATTGTCCCGCACGCGAGACTACATATACGTCCGCTTCAGGAGTGCTTAGCACATCAGTGGACTCAGGATCACGGCCAGTTGAAAGACCTAGTGTTGGTGAGCGGTCGGGCATACAACTCTCTGCATTGGTGGAATCCACGAAACCTTTGCAAGGGCCGACCGTTCCAGGAGCCTGTGCCACAGATCATCCTGACGACGGACGCTTCTCTCCAGGGCTGGGGAGCGCATGTACTCCAATACACTGTGCAGGGCCTATGGACGCAACAACAAAGGAAGATGCACATCAATGTTCTGGAGCTGATGGCGATCTTCATGCCACTAAAAGCCTTCAAAGTACATCTGTGCAACAAGGTAGTGTTGATCTGGACGGACAACATGACAGCAATGTACTACATTCAAAAGCAGGGAGGAACACACTCTCCGCAGCTGTCTCATCTGGCTCAGAGCATGTGGAAGTGGGCCATTCAGAGGAGCATCTTCCTCATGGCAGAGCACCTCCCGGGCAAGGACAATCAGATGGCGGACCTGCTCAGCAGGCCATCAAATGCACGAGTGGGAGATACATCCATCAGTTCTCCAACCGTACTTCCGAAGGTGGGGTCATCCAGAGATCGACCTCTTCTCCACAAGGGAGAACGCAAAATGCCAAAGCTTCGCAGCCAGGTTTCCACACCCACAGTCGCAGGGCAATGCGATATGGATGAACTGGTCAGGCAAATTTGCGTACGCTTTTCCTCCAGCACCTCTGATACCGCTGGTGGCACGCAAGCTCAGGCAGCACTCGATGACTCTCATCCTGGTTGCTCCAACGTGGGCTCGCCAACCATGGTACACCACGTTTCTGGAACTGTCCGTGGTACCGCATCAAAGGCTACACCTCACACCCAGCCTTCTGACGCAGAGCCATGGCGACATTCAGCATCCAGATCCTCAACAGCTCAACCTGGCGATCTGGCTCCTGAAGTCCTAGAGTTTGGCTACCTGCACTTACCTTCCGACTGTATGGACATCATTCAGAAGGCGATGGCGATGAAGCCCACCACAAGAGCATGCTATGCGGCAAAATGGAAGCGGTTTGTCATTTATTGTGCAGACCACAACATTAACCCGCTTAATTCGCATTCATCTGTCTGCAATGGCTGCTTATCTCCAGAATAGGCAGCACCTCTCCCTCTTCAGGGTGCCTGCCATTAAGGCTTTTCTGGAAGGGCTCAAACGAGTCATTCCTCCACGGATTCCACCAGCTCCGGAGTGGAACCTCAATGTGGTCCTTACCAGGCTGATGGGTCCTCCCTTTGAACCACTGCATTCCTGCGAGATTCAGTTCTTAACGTGGAAAGTGGCTTTCCTCATAGCAATTACATCGCTACGGAGGGTTAGTGAATTACAAGCCCTAACGATCCAAGAGCCATTTATTCAAATTCATTCCAACAGGGTAGTGCTTCGCACTAACCCGAAATTTCTTCCCAAGGTTGTGTCTCAATTTCATATCAACCAGACAATCGAATTACCCGTTTTCTTTCAAAATCCTGAGTCACTGGCGGAGCGGATGCTCCATACCCTTGACGTAAAAAGGGCCCTAATGTATTACATCGATAGGACCAAGGATTTTAGGAAAACTAAGCAACTCTTTGTCGCCTTTGCACCACACCACAAAGGTAACCCTATTTCCAAGGCTGGTATTGCTAGGTGGATCGTTAAATGTATCCAGATCTGCTATCTAAAAGCAAAATGCACTGTTACCATTCCGCCAAGGGCCCACTCCACCAGAAAGTTGGGGACCTCTATGGCATTCCTTGGAAACATTCCTTTGGAAGACATAGGTAGAGCAGCCACATGGTCTACCACACACACATTTACCAAGCATTACTGTGTTGATGTGCACTCCAAACAGCAGGCAGCTGTAGGGCAGGATGTTCTCAAAACACTTTTCCAAACTGCTGCAGCTGGCGCAGGCGGCCGCCGCTAATGGAGGGACTGCTATGTATTCTATGCACAGATATGAATTTAGCAGCCCACATGCCTCGAACCGAATATGCTACTTACCAGTATGCATCTGTTCTTGGCATGTAGGGCTGCTGACATTAATATCGCCCGCCCTCCTCCCCGGCGCCTGTAGCAGCTGCAGTATTCACATATACTCATAGCATGGTCATCATTCACTGAGTTTCACTCCATCTTGGCCACAATGGCTAAAAACAATCTGGGGATGGAGTCGATGCCCTTGCGCACTGTAGTCCAGGGGAGGAGCCACCTATCTCGTGATACTTCGAAGACTCTTCCAGGACAACAATGTGCAATCATCCGGACCCAACACTAGGCGGCGATCTATGCACAGATATGAATGTCTGCAGCCCTACATGCCAAGAACAGATGCATACTGGTAAGTAGCATATTTGTTGTGTGTGTGGTTGTGTGTTTGTATGTGTGTTTGTGTGGGTGTGTGTGTGTGGTTGTGGTGTGGGTGTTTGTGGTTGTGTGTGTGGTTGTGTGTGGTTGTGTGTGTTTTTGTGTGTGTGGTTGTGTGTGTGTTTGTGTGTTGTGTTTGGATGTGTGTGTGAGGTCAGACTTGCACGCTGCACTCGCTGTGCACCGTATGGGACTGGCCTTACAATGTGCTACGGGCTACGGCTGCTTTGGGCTCCCAGTCCGGCCCTTGGCCTGTGCCCCTCCCTTGTTACGTGACCCCCCACACCACGGATATCTGCAGCTTGTCCCCTGATAAGTACCCACTGTAGCACAGGGCAGTAATGCTGCTCCCCCAGACCTGCAGTACCAGTGTGACCAGATGCCTGCGCCGGGCCATTCACGTAGAACCACTTGGTGCTATAAATCGCCTCTCGCGTGAGCAGCAGCAACAAAACAGCGTTCAGAGAGCACCCTGCTCAGATACCCCAACAAATAAATGAGAAGCTAGTACTGGAAGGCGGCGCACCCTCAGCATACAAACCCGGGATTTAATACTTCACCACCCCTTATGTTCATTCATAATTATGCCTCTCCCGTACACCTAACCCCCGGGAGGCAGAATTGGCAAGCGTTACGAGCGAGCCTGCCTGCCTTTGTGCATTAGTGTGCCTGCAGACAGGAACCAGTGCAAACACGAGCGCAGCCATTGGCAACAGGAGGCGGGCACATATCCGCACACTGCGCCATTTAAGAGCACCAAGAGGCAATGCCACAGTCAACGATGTGCTACACCAAAACAGCGTTGCATAAGCCAAAATTGCAGTAACCAAGCATGCCCGGCCGTTTTCAGTGAACGAACTAAAGTGCTTGAGGTGGACCTCGGCTCATCACACCCTGCTCACCACCAAACCCGACACGTTGCAAACTAGTAAATATGTTACAATATCAACTAACTTACTTGGTATTGTAACATATTGACTAGCTACAGAATGCAGCAAAAACAGAAATGAAAATTAACATGCAGCCGCTGGCTTCCTCTCCGCCGACCATTTATTAGGAAAACTATGTGACATTTTTCACATGTTAATTCTAATGCATGGTCGCTTAGAGGAAGCCAGTGATTGCATGTTAATTTTCGTTTCTGTTGTGGCTGCAGCCTGTAAACAAGAGCACGTCTTTAGTCAGCACTGTCTGTTGTCTTCCTTGTAAGTGATTAATTCTGCCTCTTCTCCCAGGTGGAGAAAGAGCCCTTCCAGACGAGCTATGTGTAAATTGAGTAAATTGAAAGGAAATGCTGGCGAATTAATTGGTAAGCAGGAGGCGGAATTGGCAAGCGTTATCGGCGAGCCTGCCTGCCTTTGTACATTAGTGTGCCTGCAGACAGGAACCAGTGCAAACATGAGCGCAACCATTGGGCAACAGGAGGGCAGCAGCAGCTTGTGCACAGGATAGCATGAGGCAGAATTGATCCTCCATTTCAAAGTATGCCAGAAGTAGGCAAAGACATTTCTTTCACGAAGGAAAGGGTGCAGGACCAGGGACACCTAGGGACAGCCTGTGTTACTTCACCCTTTTCTTCGTGAAAATAATTTATTTGAGCGAAAAACAGAGAGGCATGTGGTGGACCCAATTTCTAATACACCGTGAGCCTATTTAGAAGAAATCAAAATGAGCAGCGGTGGGACATCCCCTGTGGAGATTGTGTCATATATACACCCTCCATTTTCTTCATGAAAATAATTTCTTTGTTTATGCTAATAGCGGCATACTTTGAAATTAAATAAAAAGTTGCATTCGCAATGTCAATAGCTGGTATTTTGACTACTACAAGTGGTATTGCACTGCAAATGCTGTGAGCCACCTCCTGTGTGACTTCATCAGTGAATATGTCATTGCGGCTGGAAGGAAACACTAAACCTTCAATTTGCTCGCCATAAGTTAAAAGGTAGGACACAGTAAAAGGAAACAGGCAGCCACGGAGGTCAGAATCAAATGAAAGGAGTGGTGCGCGTGCGCGCCACTGCAACACACGTGACTACATGGCCTATTGATGTCTATTTCGCGCACCAAGCGCGTAATAGACACCAATAGGGCATGGGCGGAGCAATGCTCCTGCCTGTGGCCTATTGCGTGCAGTCTTTTATTAAAAGACTCGCGCAGAGACCAATAGCTGCCCACAAACGGAAAAGCTCGGGAAAAGCACACTCGCAAGCGAGTCCTAAGTGACTGCTGAAACCACATTTTTCGATTACAAAATACCTTGCGCTGCGCGATGCACTGCTGCGCAGTGCAACGCTAGGCGCGAGACCTAAAAACTGGCTAATCAAGAGAGCAAGCATACACAAATGCCTAGCCCACCCCAGGCCATAGTTCCCTCCGTCACAGTTTAGGGTTAACAGTAAATGCTACAAAGTCCCACTTTGCACCACTTCAGACCCCATCATTCCTAGGGGCAGTTTCACTCAAGGTCTCGACAAGGTCAGTCATGCAGGCCACCGCCAGCTCAACATAGCGATTTGGATCCTGAGGTCATATTATTTGGTTACCTTTGGACTACCTCAAGAGTGTATGGATATTCTCAAAGAAGAACGTAGACCCACCACACGCTTCGGCTGCACTAAGTAGAAACGTTTTGTCATTACTGTACCCTAATTCACAATCCATTTACACCCCCCCCCCTCTCCCCATGGTGCAAGACATAATTTGTTATCTCCTGCACCTCCAACAGTCTGGGTTGGTTTATACCTCAATCATGCTACACTTAACCATTATTATGGTATAAGTACAGAAAAGGAACACTCTTCTCTCTTTAAAATCCCTATTATCAAAGCCTTCATGAAGGGTCATCCCACCTAGGGCACTCCCTGCCCCAGTTTGGATCCTTAAAATTGTCCTCACTAAACTAAAGGGGCCACCCTTTGTTACCATACATTTATGCCCCATTCAGTTCTTCTCTTGGAAAGTTACATTCCTCATTGCAACCACCTCACTTAGATGTATTAGCGAATTGCATGCCCTCACTCTTCAGGAACCCTTCTCCTAAGTCCGCTAGGGCAAGGTGGTTCTTAGAACTAATCAGAAGTTCTTGCCCAAGGTGGGCTGTGTGTTCCATCTTAACCAATCCATTGAGCTCCCATTCTTCTTTCCACAGCCTGACCCTGTAGCTTGAAGAACACACCACACCCTTGAAGTTAAACATTCTCTTACATATTACATTGACCGGACCAAAGCTTTTTTGGAAAACACAACAGCTGTTTGTAGCTCTCTCCCAACCTCAAAAAGAACATTCAATTTCTAAGCAGGGATCATCAGATGGAATGGGTAAAACACCTTTACAACGAATCTTTCATCCTGCATACTATCACTCTGCATACTTTTACAACGAAACTACCATCACTCTGCAATGCATTTAAAACGTATGGCATTATATCTTGTATACTTTTACCGCGCATGCTTTTACAACGAAATTCGTTGTAAAAGCATGAATGGTAAAAGCATATGTTTTTAATATTTAAGTTTAAGCTATGTATATGGTTTTAGTTTGGGGGTGTTGGGGTATATGTTTTAGGGGTTCAGTGGTATTTTAAGGGTGGGGTATAGGTTATAGGGGTTCTGGGGTATTTTATATTTATTATTATTTTATCATTATTTATTTTATTAGATTTTTATTTTTTTAGGGTTCAGGGTGGGTTATGGGGTACAGGGGTATTTTTAGTGTTCAGGGATAGGTTTAGGTTATGGGGTACAGTGGTATTTTTAGGGTTCAGGGTGGGGTTTGGGTATGGGGTACAGGGGTATTTTTAGGGTTCAGTGCTAGGTTTGGGGTACAGGGGTATTTTTAGGGTTCAGGGCTAGGTATTTGTTTTGGGGTACAGGTTTTTTTTGAAGTTCAGGGCTAGGTTTGGGTTTTGGGGTACAGAGGTATTTTTAGGGTTCAGGTCTAGGTCTAGGATTTGGGGTACAGGGGTATTTTTAGGGTTCAGGGCTACATATGGGTTTTGGGGTACAGGGATATTAGGGTTCAGGTCTATTTTTAGGGTTCAGGTCTAGGTCTGGGTTTTGGGGTACAGGGGTATTTTTTGGGTTCAGGACTAGGTTTGGTTTTTGGGGTGCAGGGGTATTTTTAGGGTTCAGGGCTAGGTTTGGGTTTCGGAGTACAGGGGTATTTTTAGGGTTCAGGGCTAGGTATGGCTTTTGGGGTACAGGGGTATTTTTAGGGTTCAGGGCTAGGTATGGGTTTGGGGTACAGGGGTATTTTTAGGGTTCAGGGCTAGGTATGGGTTTGGGGTACAGGGGTATTTTTAGGTTTCAGGGCTAGGTATGGGTTTTGGGGTACAGGGTTTTTTGGTTCAGGACTAGGTTTTGGTTTTGAGATACAGGGGTATTTTTTCGGTTCAGGGCTAGGTATGGGTTTTGGGGTACAGGAGTATTTTTAGGGTTCAGGGCTAGGTATGGGTTTGGGGTACAGGGGTATTTTTAGGGTTAAGGGCTATGTTTTTAGGGTCAGGATGGGTTACTGTTTAAGGGTGCTGGGGTATTTTACGGAGTAAGGGTGGGTTATGATTATGGGGTACAAAGGTATTTAAAGGGACCAGGGCAGGATTATATGTGTATATATTATGTATGTATATATATATATATATATATATATATATATATATATATAATTCAATTCAAATTACAATTTTTTTTAATTAACAAAACATATGTGTATATATACATATATATATATATATATATACATATATATATATATATATATATATATATATATATATATATATATATATATATGCGTCGTAAAGGCATATGCAGAGTAAATGTTTGCGGGGTCATAGTAGGTCGGAGTAAACGCACTTGCGTTATAAAAAATGCGGAGTAATGGTATGCGGGATATCATCCCACGGAATAACATCACATATTCGATGGAATGTGATATGCTTCCAGAGCTGCTATTCTACGGCTAAAAGAACCATTCCTTCTGCCCTCCGACCATACTCCACCCGGATCTCTGCTACTAAGTGGGGAGAATTGACCACCACTTCAGAACACATTTAAGAGTGCGATAATGTTATGAGCTATCTAGGCTGCACATGAGAGCAGCAGGGCGGAGGAGTTGCAGGGAAAACGGTTACGATGGATTTCTTTTTAAAAGTTTGGGATTATCAAATAACAATTCCGTATTTACATACAATTGTTTATCCCAGTAATCTAGTTCTCCACAAACAAAAACGTTTTCTGACTCGTGAGTGATAATAAAATGGATGTGCGAAAACAAATCTTTAAATATGGTCTAGACTCTTGCTTGGTCTATGGTTATGGCACTCGTGTTACACTGGCCTAGATGTGTTCCACTGGCTTCTCAGATGTCCAGTCTACTGTTACATACTCATTACAATATTGCTCTTGCCTCCAATTCCCTGTCACACCTAGAAGGGATCTGTATAGGTCTTCTGATTATTTATACGTTTGCTATTTTATCTACAGGCCATTATGTTGGCATTGTTTACTCTGCTTCTCAGACAATTAGTAGTCCTGCATCAGGAAAATGCTCTGATTGGGTATACTAAATCAGTCTGTCTCTAATGCTTATTGGAGGCAATCTGCCCAGGCTGCACAAATGCATCCCACAGTACTACTGCATAGAGAGCAAGATACCCTGCTTCTGATTACAGCTCATCACTGCTCTTAAATAATTATAGGGATAGGTTGTCAACCAATAGAAGCCATTTTGGACACATAACAAATCAATCAATCAATCATTACATTTATGAAGCGCGCTACTTACCCGTGAGGGTCTCGGCGCTATGGGGACGGGGTGCTGCTACTGCTCGAAGAGCCAGGTCTTGAAGAGTCTTCTGAAGGTGAGCAGGTCCTGGGTCTGCCGTAGGTGGGTAGGGAGGGTGTTCCAGGTCTTGGCGGCGAGGAAGGAGAAAGATCTGCCGCCGGAGGTCGTTTGTTGGATGCGGGGGACAGCGGCGAGTGCGAGGCTGGCAGAGCGGAGCTGGTGGGTGTGGGTGTTAATGCTTAGCCGGTTGTTGAGGTAGGCTGGTCCGGTGTTGTTGAGTGCTTTGTGTGCGTGGGTGAGTAGTTTGAAGGTGATCCTCTTTTCGACAGGGAGCCAGTGTAGGTCTCTCTCAGGTGGGGGATGATGTAGCTGCGGCGAGGGACGTTGAGGAACAATCGGGCCGAGGCGTTTAGAATGCGTTGAAGTCGTTACAAGTGTTTGGCCGGGATGCCTGCGTAGAGTGCGTTGCCGTAGTCTAGCCTGCTGCTAACGAGGACCTGGGTCACCGCTCTTCTTGTTTCGGCGGGGATCCACTTGTACATCCTGCGGAGGGTGTTGAAGCAGGAGGAGGAGATGGCGCTGACCTGCTTCAACATGGAGAGGGAGGAGTCAAGGATGATGCCCAGTTTGCGAGCGTGGTCGGTGGGTGTTGGTGCTGTTCCCAGCATGGTTGGCCACCAGGAGTCGTCCCAGGCCACCAGTCCGAGTTCAGCTTCAGTCGGCTGTTCCTCATCCATTCGGCGACGGCCTTCATTCCCTCGTGGAGGTTGGTTTTGGGGGTGTGTGGGTCCTTGGTGAGGGAGAGGATTAGCTGGATATGTCGGCGTAGGAGATGATGTTGAGATTGTGCTGGCGGGCGACGTGAGCGTGGGGGGCCATGTAGACATTGAACAGCGTCGGGCTGAGCCCTAGGGTATGCCGCAGATGATTTTGGTGGCTTCGGAGTGGAAGGGGGAGGCGGACTTTCTGGGTTCTGCCAGAGAGGAAGGATGTGGTCCAGTCCAGGGCCTTCTCTTGGATTCTGGCTTCTTGGAGGCGTGTCTTTAGTAGTGTGCGGTGGCAGACTGTGTCGAAGGCGGCTGACAGGTCCAGGAGGGTGAGGGCTGATGTTTCGCCATTGTCTAGTTGGATCCTGATGTCATCTGTGGCGGCGATGAGGGCTGTCCCGGTGCTGTGGTTTCTTCAGAATCCGGACTGGGACGGGTCTAGGAAGTTGTTGCCCTCGAGGTAGCGGGTGAGTTGCGTATTGACGACTTTCTCTATGACCATCGCCAGGAAAGGGGGCAGGGAGATGAACCGGAAATTCTTGAGGTCCTTGGGTTCCGCCTTGGGTTTTTTGAGTAGGGCGGTGATCTTGGCGTGCTTCCAACTTTCTGGAAAAGTGGTTGTCTCGAGGGAGATGTTGATTACCTTCCGTAGTTGGGGTGCGATGGCTGCGTCTGCTTTGTTGAATATGTGGTGTAGGCAGGGGTCTGACGGAGATCCTGAGTGGATCATGATCTTGCGTGTATCGTCGTAGACGTTGGGCCAGGAGGTCAGGTGGTTGAGGCGGGTGTTGTTCGCAGGGGGGGTGTAGTCTGGCATAGTCGGGGTGTTCGTGGTGTTGAAGTTGTTGTGGATGTCAGTGATCTTGCGGAGGAAGAAGTGGTTGTGCTTTTTCGAGAAAGATCGCACAATGTTCAGCCACAGGTAATGGCTGAGAACAAAACGTTCATGTCCAGGAATATGCATAGTCATAGAGGCATTCACAGACACGTAGATGAAGAGAGAGAGACAGAAGCAGAAATAGACACAGAGGCTGATACGAAGAGACTGACACATTCTGCATTTCGCTGTCTCTAATCGCCTTCCCATCAGGTGGCATCTTGCTACAGTGCCTACCTGCAACAGACCCTTTGCACTCTTTTGACTGATTGATGCAGCCTCCATCTGTGTACTCATAGGAGAGACACTGAGAGCTGTACATGCAGGCCCCATTTAAACCCAGAGATTACTCTGAGCTATCATAAAGTCATAGGGGTGCAAGTATAAATATGTTCCCACTGAAAAGAGCTCTTTTCAGGCTTAAGTGTGTTTCTGAGCCAAAAATATATTGGACCTCTAAGCATCAGCCCCAAGATAACTGGCCTTCAGGTTCACAACAAAAACTGTTGCATCGAGATGCTTAGGTTTACACTTTTTAACAACTCAGAATGCTGTAATGTTTGCCATGATGTTTAGCCCCCTCGTACCATTGCAGGTACAAATAACAGTTCTGATTCTGCGACAAAGAAGCAATACAATCAATGCTAGCCCATTTACCATCTGCAGTGAAATACACGCCACCTAGAGGCATTACTGCTGTTTTCAACCTCATCAATGAAGTGCAGCTTTAAACCCCAAGAGCAGTGAGCTCCGGCCCATGCACAGATACACAGCTCTCTCATTTACACAGACCATAAAGACAACAAATAGTTGGTCTTTGGACATACTTGACCCAACACTTCTTAGAAAAAGAGAGATTTGGCAAAGTAGTTTGTATCATTGTGTCTCTAACATTACAGAAAGGGACCAGTCGCATGCAGATTGGTCTTCATGTACCCCAAAGTACCAGCCTTTTCCATGTTGCGGGACTACATCCATCTGCCTGGGAAACCCCAGAACCATTTCAGCCTTCCTTATCGGTGGAATACAGCCTATTAAAAGTTTGAGACACTTCTATAGACCTACTCCGTCCACAAACAATCACACACTGAGACGAGTGTATTTTTGACCCAGTGCTTCTTCAACACTGGGAGATCCACTGGGTTAGGGCTCTGCTTTTTTTAATCCTGTTGAAATCCATGCTGGGTAGGACCAACCATTTGAAATTTAGGTTTCATCTACCCCACCGGAGCAATACAGATCAAATTGCTTGTCGATATCCCATCTGTACGAGAATGTGAGCACCCCAAGTTTGGCCCTTGTCTGGTGTTATAGGCTAGGTGCAGCTCGAGTTTCAAGACACTTTGAGCTTGGCATGCATGGCTGGACCCTCCCATCCCTCTTACCGAGACTAGAGTAACAACGGATTTGGGTGAAAATGCTGAGATAATATCAGCTTCCTATAAGTCGTCAGGCAACATGGTATTACGCTGCGGTGGCCACATGGGTAGTATATACTGTAGCACAACTCCTTGAACAGTAATCTGCTCTTACTGCCTCAGAAAGGGTCTACAAGAACTGGGATGTTTAGTAGAAACTAAGTAATTGAAGAGAAGTGCCCCTTGTAGATTTTACAGAAATGTTAAGATGGTCATCACCTGCAAAGCAAGTAAAATAGCTGGGTTCACTAATGCATTCCCTGCAGACACTGCATCATGCAGCTCCCTATTTTGAAATCCAAGGGTTGCATCAGCCTCTCTTCTTCCAGCGGCCAACAAAGGGAGTACAATACACTTTAATAATAAGGACTTTTCTTCTCAGTGCATGCAGAGGATTATTTTTAAAGTATGTGGTATATGAGTTTGTTAATTAAGTCTACTTATACATTTTTTATCCTTGCAGGATGACACACGCTGCACCAAGGAACAGTGTTTGGAACATGATGAGAAGCTGCTGTCGTATCTCTCTCAGCTGCGGAACATTGAGGTGGAGATGAGACTCCAGCTCCAGCAGTCTCAGTCTCAATCTCAGTCTGAGCCTGTACCTGTGCAGGACCTTGTGCGACAGGCTGAGGTAAGATTGGGCCTTGCTTGTGTGCGCTTCAGTGTAGTAGCGGAGTGAGGATCGAGTAAGTCTGCGTGGGATCCGAAATATCATGGTATCCAGTGGAATTAAAAAACAAACTTCCTTTTACTGATCTGTGAGTGAATTTCTCAGTTATGCCAATGGTTGTAACTAATTCAGCTATAAATGCTTTAGGATTTTGTCATTTACTTATCAGACTACTTTGCAGCAATATATAGGGAAACTGAATTGGGGGTAGCCCAAGGTGAAACAGCTTAAACCACGGCACCCCACAGGCTGCTCAGACTCCAGAGGGGCCATACTCACAAGCCCTATTAGAAGTTTATATCATTACATGGACTTAACCAGGTGCACTGTGGTTAAAGACTTTTTTGTAAATACTGCACATGATAAAATAGATGATCATAAACAACTCATGCAGATCTCCTGAGTGTAATAAGCAGCTCTTGTCTTTTTGAGGTAACAAGTGAAACGGTCATAATGCTTCTACATTAAAATGAAAGAAACTAGCACCACATCCTTACTGAGTTAAAAATATCCTCATCTTTAAAGCCTCCATGCTGACCTCTCAATCCCAGGGGATAAAAGAATACAAGGACAACCTATTGCTCACTATCAAGATTAGCACTATAGCACTAAAAATTAAGATGTTCAGCATCCAGTGTGCTCACTGTTGACATTCACACTGTTGACCGGCATTTGGCATTTATCATTTAGACAAGGACTCAGTTTAAGATATCAACCTTGTCATCAACCTCTTCCCAGCGTCGAGTGCAGAAATCACCCCTTTGCCTGATCCCTTTAGTATAGAGTGGGAGGAGATTATAGCACCTGCTCCTAAAAGGTGTCTTCAAAAACAGAACTATGGACCTCCTCCACAGGAAACACCTAGGAGCTACTAAGCAACTGCTAAATATGTTTGGAGCATGCTGTACTAAAAAGCAAAGTGGCCTCTAGGCAGTGAAACACACACATAATACCTGATCATAAAAAACTCTCAGGAAGAGGTGCTCTACACCCACTCCAGATGGCACTCCAAATAGATGAATCCCGACTGTAGAAAAGTGAATTATTATTTGGGTAGAATAGTGTCTAACCCAGAAGATAAGCCCACCACCTACTAGATGTCATGCAAATTAAATATAATAAATCTTTGATCAGTCCCTGATAACATCACACAAAGTAGTCGGGCTTAAATCAAAGGCAATGTGTAAATTATTTAGCATTGCAGACATAGAATTAAACGTGAAGTCCTGGGACCATCCTAAAAACCAGGTCTTGAGGTCCTTCCTGAACTGGGGCAGTGTGGGAGCTTACCGGAGTCGGAGGGGGAGAAGGACTTTCCTTCTGTTCTGGTGTTGTAGATGCCTCAGACTGTGGCCAATGAGAGGTCGGCTGATTGGAGGTGTCTTTTGGGTGCGTGAAGGAGAGCGGTTGTTCAGGTTGATTGGTCCGGTGTTGTGAAGGGCCTTGTATGCATGGATGAGGAGTTTGAAGGTTATTCTTCTTTCGACTGGGTGCCAGTGGATAACGCAGAGGTATTGGGTGATGTGACTGCGACGGGGGATGTCAAGGATCAGTCTGGCTGCAGCGTTCTGGACGGTCTGGAGTTTGCCAAGGATTTTCGTGTTCATTCCGGCATACAGAGCGTTGCCGTAATCCAGTCTCCTGTTGATGAGGCAGTGCGTGACAGTTTTTCTGGATTCGGTTGGGATCCATCTGAACGTCTTCCAAAGCATGCAGAGGGTGTTGAAGCTGATCAAGGATACTGTGTTGATCTGGCAGTTCATTGAGCGGGATGAGTCTAGTATAATGCCGAGGTTTTGTGCGTGGTCAGTCGGGGTGGGGGATTTCCGAGGGCAGGGGATCTCCAGGAATCCCATTCGGAAGGGTTGGAGCCAAGGATGAGGACTTGCGTTTTCTCTGAGTTGAATTTCAGTCTTCATCCAGGTGGCAGCAGCTTTCATCCATTCTTTCAAGATGTGTTTGTTGATGAGGTAGAGGATACGCTGGGTGCCGTTGGCATAGAAGACGATGTTGAGCCTGTGGTTCCTGACGATGGTTCTGAGGGGGGCCATGTAGATGCTGAAGAGAGTGGGGCTGAGGGAGGTGCCCTGGGGCACTCCACAGTTGGTCTCTGTCAGATCCGAGAGGTATGGAGGGAGTCTGACCCGCTGGGTTCCCCTAATGAGGAATGAACATATTCAGTCAAGGGCCTTACAGCGGATGCCAGCGTCATGGAGTCTAGTGGCTAGGGTGTGGTGGGAGACGGTGTCAAAGGTTGCCAAGAGGTCCAGGAGGATGAGGGCTACCGTTACGTCATGGTCAAAAAGGGAGCGGATGTCATCGCTGGTGGTGTGGAGGGAGGTCTCGGTGCTGTGTTTGCTGCGGGATCCGAATTAGGAGCTGTCCAGGACATAAATAGCCTATGAATGCGCTAGACAAGGTCTGAGGTGTGATTTGAGACCGACCGTAATGAAACTATGGCTGGATATAACAAGTGGATTAGTCCTAGTGATAGTCTAGAAGTCAAAAAGTTTGAAAATATTTCTAAGTCTAAATACAGAAAGGGTCTTCGTCACTTTTTGAGAAAAAAAATACTCCTTTAGCGCGCTTCTGATCAAACTGTAGCTACTCCCGGGGAACTGAAGGTCAGATACTTGAAGCAAGTTGTTCCATTGGAGCTTTGGGGATTTCGGACAGAACCTTTTATTAGGATACACAGGGTGAAGCTGTTTTTCTCTGCTGCTGTAGTGAATGGCCCAATTGTTATTGCAGACCACATGTGGCATTTGCCTTTCCATACCATGCATGCATTTCTGCACCATATACTATGGCCTTAAACAAAAATTAAAAGCGCCAATTAGGTTTTAATACAATTTTAACATGTTTTAGGCAGTCAGAGCACATACATCGGGCATTGGATAGCAGTGTCCCAGTTTTAGAGTTTAATTACTTGCCAATCAGTCACAGGTTGATACTCGTGTGCTGCTTCGTTATCGCGCCGGGTCCTGTAAGAGGGACGCCTCGTAATGGCTACGTAAAGTAACGTTAGTCAGCTGGCTAAGTAATTGAATTACGGATTACCGAGAATTCTACTATGATCATGGAAGCAAGCCAAAGTGAATATACAAGCCCTACATTCTGGCAGTCCTATGAACTAAGTGGAGGGGCATGCCCGGACCCTAAGATATACTGCATATTTCGGAACCTGCAATTATTGATTACCACAGATTGAGTCTCGGTCCCTCTTTTTTCATCCTGAACCTTGGAAAGTATCTCCTTCCACTAGAAGACCCTCTATCGTTTAATCAATCCGTCTAATGACCCCAGCACTCCTGTCCTGAAGAGAACACGTATCGAGAGAGGGTCGAAACGTCATCGACTTCATAAAGAGAGAGCCTCTAAAGGCTATAAATATTATTAATTGTACTACAAACATTTAGCTCCTCTTTTTTACTTCCAATAACCATTTCCCCTTTTTTTCAAGTCACTTTTGAAACACTCCATGCACCACCGTTAGGTTATGGTCACTCCGCTGGGGTTTACTAAAATCACCATATACTGTACAAATTGTATATATTTTGAAAAAGTGTCTTTCTCCTCATTCATTTCTGTGGTACTTTTTGTGATTTCTGTGATTAGGAAATAAATCACACTCACTTTGGCTGAAATGAGCCACACTGACATATTGTCATGTGAGCTTTCTAATAGTTACGAATCATTTGGAAGATCGTACCCTGTTTGTTCTAGCTCCTTGATTAATTCAAGCAAGATATGACTGTTGTGCATAAACGTATAATGTATTTCAAATGAGTTCCTTGTGAACATTTTTCTTTTGCTTGGAACTTAGCAGGGCCAATGGCCTTCCCGTTCTACGGGCTGATGGGTGCGCTTTTAGGCAAAAAGCGCCAGGTGGGCAGGCAGGAACAGCGATGGTGGCTCTCCTGGCACAAGAAATGCTGGGAGTAATAGTCCCCCACAGGCAGTTCCTGGAACTCAGCAAGGCCAAAGGCTTTCCCGCTCCCAGGAGGACAGATGCACTTTTAGTTGCTATACGGCAGGCAGGCAGGGCAGGAACAGCATTGGCACCTCTCCTGGTGCAAGGAATGCTGGGAGTAGTAGTCTCCCACAGGCAGTTCCCGGAACTCAGCAGGGCCAAAGGCCTTTCCGCACTGTGGGGGAGACTGATGCGCTTTTAGTTGCTATGCGGCAGGCGGGTGGGGCAGGAACAGCATTGGCCCATCTCATGGCGCAAGGAATGGTCGTCGTAGTAGTAGCCCCCCACAGGCAATGTCTGGAACTCAGCCGGGCCAATGGCTGAGCTCAGTCAAATGAGGAATGTTACTATTTGTAGCAATCAAACTTAAGTGTGTTTTTTGTTCGGAATGTTTCCACAGAAACTATGGATCAAACACTGTGAATAGATCATTAACACAGCATATTAACAAAGCATATGAACAAAGAAGGGTGAGAAGATCAATGTTAAAAAGATTCCTTTACTTTTTAGACTCCGCTGACTGTTGTGCTGTTGGGCTATGGCCTGCCATCTTCTCAGTATGGAGTCAGCCACCATCTTGGTATCTGAGTACCAGGAAAGCAGTTTTTGGAACTGCTCTCTGCAAAGGGTGAACCTGGGCTTCCGCTGCCCTGAGCCCAAACACTATAGTCCCTGAACTGTCACAGGCCATGATGGAGAGGAGAGAGCCTGCTGCCTGACGAGCCGCAGCACTGATGAGACCAGCGCCTGCTGGTTAAGGAGCTTGGCGGTTTGATTCCACTGTGCCCACTTGCAGGCAGTCAATGAGGGCTGGCTTGAATTTTTATCTTGAATCTGATTATTCAAAAGGGAACTCTTCCATCCTGACAGTCGGCACTTTAAGGATCTGGTCGCTTCATGCATGTTGCTGGTCCCAAGCACGTGAGCGAGCTTCAGTGCTCTCTCAGTTGGGCCTCACTAACGCCATAAGAGTGTCCAGTATGTCCAGACGTAGGTCCTGTGCTCACTGTGCCACTGAAATCAAGCTATACCTGCCTTATGAGCCCTTATCAGTGCGAAACTGGTCCTATCTCTTGTATTCTGGTTCAGGGAGGGCCTGAATTGGCAGTTCATTCTGGACTGTTCTCATGATGATCAAGGTCAAGGCTGATTTGCGTACAGCTGGGTCAAAACTGAGGTGTCTTTCTGGGCTAAGAACAAGAGATTGGGATGTGGACCAAGCAATTGCTAGTGACTGATTAATTCAAGCATTCCCTCTATCATCACCTTGTTGCAGTTTACCCATAGAGATTGAGCAGGGCAACTTTAGCTCTGTTGACACGCCTGCGGAGGTGGTGAATGCCATCTTGTCAGCATGCTGCCTGTCCTTTCTTCGAGATATTGGTCATACTTTGTTTTGTGGTTTGTCGAGGAGGTGGTTGATTCCTCGTGACGTGTTTAACAGATGTGTTGTACTTTGCGCTTTCTCTGGCCTGACAAGGCTTTATTGTGGGCACTCTTTAAGGCTATTTACCAGCCTTTTTGGCTTTTCTTTGTTTGTGGATTAGTCATCGTCGTTCATGTCTCCTGTCATGGACTTTTAGATGGGATTGACCCATTTGTTTCCCTGTTCTCCATTTGTCATGCCACAGCAGGAACCTACTCTGGGGCTAATTTTTCTGATCGCATCACCTTTCAAGTATGTACACTGTTGATCTTTGAGGCTATTCACACTATAATCGTCGTTTCCTAGGCACAGTGTGTTCATGAGCTACAGGCTTTGTGTGTCCAGCCTCTTTTCACTTCACTGTTTTTCTCAAGCTGGTCCTGTAGTCTGCTGTTTCTTTCTTTCCTTAAGTAGGCATTTAATTTCATGTTGTCCAATCAATCAGATTGCCAATGTTATATCTGCCTCCTCATATCACCAAGGAGGAAGAAAGATTGCATCATCTAGATATTTGCTAGAATCTCTGTTTTTACATTGAAAGAACCCACCAATTTTGCTTTACTGACCAACTCTTTGTGGGCTGCACTGCCTCCAGGGAGGACAAGTCAGTTCAGAAGGGGACAATTTCTTGCTGGATCTTTCTGAGCATCAAGATCTGCTATGACATTGCCACGGAGGGGCCCCTGGAGGCTTAGAGTTCCCTTTCCGTGAATGGAAGATGACTGCTTTAGTTTAATTTCAAGGGGTTTCCTAGGCATTACTCTCTTAACTTCTAAGTCCTCTGAGATAGTTCTTTTGCCAATCTGTTGCGGGATGCCTTGGTTTTAATACCTCTTAGAATTTACCACCTAGAAGACATTGCTTGGGTATTGATTCAAGAGCTGAGGAATCTGCAAGTGGAAGAACAAGCAACTTAGCATTGTTACATTGCTTACTGTACTTGTAAATTCCTCACCGAACCCACTCCTGGTTCTGTTGAATAGTCTTGCCATTTTTTAGATGGTCCATAATTAGTTCTGAAACTGCGTTTTCTGTCAATATCAGCCTAGGCTCATGTCTCTGTTGGCATGGAAAAAAGGGATGGTAAACTGACGTCAGTGCACCAGATTGGCGCCATATATGGCTCTATCATGTTCTGAATGATCCCGGAGCTGTTAAGCCACCTGTTGGCACATGAGAGCAATTTAAAATGTTCTGGATCCAGTCTGACTCCCATAGGAGATTAAAGAAGAAACTAATTTACAAGTAGGTAGATTGTTAGCAGAAGTGAGTAATATGTTCTTCAGTTGACCCACCGTAGAAAAAACGACATTACTTAATCTGATTCCATATGATGTAGTGGAACAGAGTAGCTCTGTTTGGCATAATAGAATTGGCATGCTAAAGTTTACTTACTGCAGTTTACTTATTCGAGGATAGTTTGTCCTGTGTATGAACAGATGGGCTAGACTGGCCTAGTTGGTGTTGCTGTTGTATTTGCTAGTTCCATGCGTCTCCTTCACATCCACTTTCCTCTTTTCAGGAGCTGAGGCTTGAGCTGGAGCATCTCATTCTCCCTGTGCACCATGAGCTGGATGTTGTCAATCAAATTTTGTCCATCCAACCTTATGATGTTCCTCCGCCTTTATTGAAAGCCTTAGAAAAAGATGCAAATAACCTGCAGAAATCATTTAAGTCCATCTTGGAGGCTTCGCAGACCTGGATGCAGGAGCTCTGTGCTGCAGCCCAAGCAGAAAAGGTGAGGGCCGCCATGGGCGTGCTCAAGTGGAGCCCTAGCAGAAAATATGAAGAAGATCCCGTAGACTTCAGAGCTTTGCATTACAACAGAATCAGACGTTGTGTTCATGACATGGGGTTTGCATGTCATGGACATGGTTTGGGGGAGTGCATGTGAGATATCGTTATGAGGAGGTGTGCTTTTGGAGGTTTTGCAAGATGGAGGGCTTTTGCATTATGCTGGGGTGTGTGTGTGATAGTCCATGCATAAAGATAGTTGAATATATTAGCACCCAACTTTCTCATTCTGCCTCACAACAACCTTGTGTCTGTTTTATCTGTTGGTTATTCACTTTTCACCATGTTTATTTTTATTTTAAGGCTAAAATTCAAATGGAGGAGCAAAGACTTCTAAATGAACTGCAGGCTATGCAGGAGCGGGTGAGCCAAGCGGCACGTTCCCTGGATGCCACAGACACTGTCAATCTAGAGGGGCTTCAGCAGTTTTATGAGGTGAGGCCCTGAAAGAGACCATTTTAATCAGCATTGGGTGCATCTGCAGGCTGGTAAGGTAACCCACTGAATTACTTATTTGGACTGCAGCAGCTCCAGTTGAACGAGACGTAGGATCATGAAGACAATAGGTCTGGGCTAACAAGGAATTTGTTTAGGTGAGATCCTGAATGGTATCCAGATCCTGAGCCTGTGTGCAGGGAACTATGGATAACAGATGTGTAATGTAAGGAAATGAATCATTTTGTATGGTCACCCTCAGGTTTTCAACTGATTCTGTTGTTTTTCGACTCTGAAAGTGCACTGAGTCCTGCTAACCAGACCTCCGTGCCCTAAAGTGTATGGCGAATTGGCTGTACCCAATTGGAAATGGCTAACTTACTGTTAAGTCCCTAGTAAATGGTACCCTGGTACTCAGGACATGGAAGTTAGAGAGGTCCGCCAGGGCTTGCAGCACTGTTTGTGTCACTGTTGAAGTCCCCCAAATAAAGCAAGTCCTCTAGTCTGCCACTGCAGACTTGTAGAGTAGACGTGCATTGCTAGCTCGTCTTTGCCATTGAACGCAATGGCAAAGCGACGACTTTCCCCCTGAACATGTGTGTAAGTCCCCCATTTAGAAGGCCTATTGAGCTCTAAAGGCCAGATGCAACTTATGGTACAGACATGACATGTACTTTACATGTCTTGGCAGTACTACATGCAAAACAGCTGTTTTACTTTGGAAAGTCTTGGTCACCCAATCGGTAAGTACAGGGTTACAGGCTGACCCCTCAGCTGTTCTAACTCCTAAACGTTGCGACCAAAGAGAGCACTTGAAGGTATCAAACATTTACATTTAGCCTGACTGGTATCTCAGTTTTAAATTAACGTAATATGTTGCAATGGGCAGCTTTAGCAAAGCTGCCACTTGGTTGCCTCTAAAACTCTTGTGCCTTCCCGGGGACACATGGAGTGTCCTCTATGAGACAGCTTCCTGCCCTCCTTGAGAGATGTTCTAATGACTCTTAGGGAAAAAAACAATGAGGGATTGCAGGCCAGTAAGGTTCTATCTCCCTCCTGCAGGAAGCCACTAGCGTGTTAGCCGCAAAAGTCAGGCTTCAAAGGTGAAGTTGCCTTTGAAGGGCTGTTGTGTAACACCATGGGGGAGGGCTGCCCCAATGTTGAGGTATGCAGACTATCACTCCAACTTTATCCTACCCGAGGACATGTTATGAGCATAAAGGGGGCACACCTCGCACTGAGACTTCGACCAATTTGGAAGGAGGACTGCCCTGCTGCACGGAGGGACCTGCAACGAGAGGCTGCACCAATGAGGACTGCACCTGGTGGCGAGGGATTGTGCCTGCCATGTCCTGTTCAAGGAGAGGTCATCTCCCGAGCCCAGGGTTGAGCTGAGGGTTTTATGACAAACCCCAAAGTCCTAAAGGGGTTGGTAAGTGTTTTACATGGTGAAGTTGTACAACCATTTCCTCACATTGCCACATAAAGCACTGCAAAGATATTGTGCTTAACTGTGCCAAGAGCTTTCTGTTTTCATTTCTTGTGAAACACAGCAGGTATTTTTTCGGTGTTAACACAAATTAGGAAAATCAGTTATCAGTGTTTATGCATTTCAGTACCACAAACACGTGCTGGAGACCACATATTTCCAGTGTTTACAAAATGCATTAAAATCTAGCACTTTACTGCACACATTTATGAATATGGGGTTTTAGGTTTAAAGCATTTTTATTAAGACAAAAGAATACGGGGGGAGGGAGCAGGAGGTTAGGGTTACATACAGTACAATAAAGAAAAAGAAAGACACAATGTCAGGGGCGAATTCAAGGAACAGTTCGACAGTCCAGAGGAGAAGCATCGGTAGATGAAAATACAAAAGGAAACATATAACTCCACTCTGCATATATCCATCACCCCAAAGCTAAGCAGGGCGAGCAATGAAAGTAACCCAGAAAGAACAACCCGTCCCCTCCCGGAACCCCCCCCCCCCCCAAGTAAAAGGAAACAACTCCCCAACTCCACCCAACCCCCCCGTCCGAAAGCCCAGTACTAATACTACCCGCCCACAAGTGGCGCCCCCCCCCCCCCACCCCTGAACCCGCCTCCCACTCATCCTATTCTGCCGGGGTCACCGGCGGCGTCAGCCTCAAGAGCCTGAGGTACCTCGGGCAGGTGAGCTCCCTGAATTCGGTGGTTAGCAGCGCAAGGAAGGGTTGCCACAGCTCATCAAATTGGTCTACCTCCCCCGCCACCGTGAGTGACAGCTTCTCCATTCCCAACACGTGCCAGAGCCTATGCTACTAACCCGTAATGGAGGGGACAGTGGTGGTGCGCCAATGGATAAGGATATTCTGGACCGCAGACCCCAGTGCGATTGCGATCTGCCTGCCCCTGCGGGACTTCAGTGGGTACATTAAGCCGTTAGGAAGGCCTAGTAAGACATACGCCGGAAAGCGCGGGAGCTCGATTTCAAAGTGTTTATCCACCTCATCCAGAACCTCCTTCCAATAGGCGGACAGCAAGGGACAATCCCAAAGAATATGCGAGAGGGTCCCCACCTGTCCGCAACCTCTCCAGCACGCCCTGTCAGTGTGCCTATGCATCTCATACAGTCTCTCTGGGGTGTAGTACCAGTACGTGGACACCTTGGTAAATGTCTCCGTAAGGCCGGTATAGTAAGCAGAGTGTCGTGCCCGGTGTGCGATCTGGTCCCATTCCTTGTGGCTGAGAGTCCTACCCAGTTCCCTGTGCCAGCGTTCCCTCCCTGGGTTATAATAGTGGAACGGCGGGGGTTGTAGATGCTTGTAAAGATCAGTGATCAATTTAGCGTCAGAGGTTCGGGTCACAAGCCACTGCTCATACGGTGTAATTTGACGATCGGCGGTGTCCCGCACCTGAGGCTGGAGGGCCCAGTGCCGGACCTGCATGTAACGTAGTCTGTCCCGCTCCGTCAGGCCGAAGTCTTGCCGAAGCTGCTGAAAGGGAACCACGCCCTCCGGCCCATAGACCTGGAAGAGCGCCCTGCAACCCGCCGTCCTCCAATGGGAAAAAGCGCTCGGTTCCGTCCCTGGGGAGAAGTCAGGATTATCCACTATGGGCGTAAACGGTGAGGGGAAGGTGGTAAGGCCCCGAGCCTCGCAGACCGCATCCCACACCCTCAAGGGGACCCGCGTAACAAAAGAAGCGTTGAGGTTAGGGGGGCGATGGGCACGGCGCAAAAATGGAACCTCCTGTAGGGTGCGGCCTGCCACCGCCTGGTCTTGAAAAAGCCAGTGTTTGTCGGACTCCCACCTGCTCCACTCCACCAGGTATCGTAGCTGCGCCGCCTGAAAGTACTTACGGAGGTCCGGAATACCAAGGCCCCCCGCCTCCGGGGCAAGCGTGGAGAGCACCCTCTTCATACGTGGCTTGCGACCCTGCCAGACAAAGCGGGAGATGTCGGCCTGCGTTTGCCGGATCCAGCCCACTGGAGGCTGAAGAGGCAGGGCGCGAAAAAGGTATAATATCTGGGGCAGTACAGTCATCTTAACCGCCGCGATCCTGCCCAGCCAGGACAGCAATCCCTTACTCCAGCGGCCAAGCTCCTCCCTGATCTTTTTACTGAGAGCAGTGTAATTGGCCGTCACCATCGCTGGCAGCGTGGGTGCTAGCAGGATGATACTAGGGATGAAGACCACTGCATAGGGAAGAGCCTCTGGAGGTCCCTCCTAGTGTCCGCAGCCAGAGACACATCTAAAGCCACCGACTTACTCATGTTCATTTTGAAGCCGGCTACCCGTGCAAAGGCGTCCAACTCTTGGATGCAGGCGGGCAAGGACCTCCTAGGGTCATCCAGGGTCAGCAGGACGTCGTCCGCATAGAGGCTGATCGTGTGGACATACTGGCCCATCCTGATCCCAATAGCGTCCGGATTGTGGCGGATCCTTTGAGCGAACGGCTCCATGTAGAGAGCAAACAGGAGTGGAGAAAGGGGGCAACCCTGCCTCGTGCCGCGCTCGATTGCAAAACCACGGGAGCTGCGTCCGTTGACATGCACAGACGCCGAGGGATACTTATAACAGTTGAAGACCATGGTGCGGAATTTGTCACCAATTCCCAGTTTCCTGAGAACTAGCTCGAGATATGGCCAATGCACTCTATCAAAGGCCTTCTCCGCATCAACTGCCAACAACATCCGCTCTCCCGGGACCCGCGAGGCCTTCTCCAAAACGTGCGTCCCCCGCTTGGTATTGTCGACCGTCTGCCTGCCGGGCACAAAGCCCGCCTGGTCCGCCTCAACCAAACCGGGGAGGTGTAGGGCCAGTCTGGACGCCAGAATCCCTGTGTATAGCTTGAGGTCGACATTTAAGAGCGAGATGGGTCTATACGAGCCGCATAACGTTCTGTCCTTCCCGGGTTTCGGGATCACCGAGACCGTCTCACTCAGGAGATCCTGTGGGATGGCTCCCGGGTCGGAGAAGGAATTAAATAGCCGAGTCAAGACAGGGGCCACAGCCGGGCAAAAAGTCTTATAGAACAGGGACGTGTATCCGTCCGGGCCCGGGGCCTTCCCGTGCTTCAGCCGAGCAATAGCGGAGATCACTTCCTCAACGTGAATATCCCGCTCCAGATATTCCGCCTGAGCGGGATCCAGCACCGGAAGGGGCACCGACTCCAAGTATTCCTCGGCGTCCTGCTGAGAGGAAGGTTCTTCAGCGTACAGCGCCTCATAAAAACTGCAGAAGGCTTCCGCCACTTCCTCATCTCCGGAGACGACCACCCCGTCTGTACTCACAAGTTCCTTCACCACGTTCCGCTGTTGCGCGACCCGGAGCCGATGTGCCAGGAGTTTGCCGCACTTGTCCCCCCCAGTGTAATAGGCATGCTTCAAGCGCAGAGCAGCGTACTCTGCTCTGTCCAGGTCCAGCGCCGACAGGAGCTTCCTTGCCGCTTTCAGCTTATCCAGACCCTCGGAGCACCCATGCGGCGGTGGACTTGCTCAAGCTCTCGAACCTGAACAGTCAGTTCATCCCTCTTCCGCTGCCGTTCCCTATTTTCGGCCGAGGAGATGGAGATGAACTCCCCCCGAAGAACCGCCTTCAATGCAGCCCACTGTGTCGCCAGTGAAGTGTCGGCATTACTATTGTGAGTCTGATAATCCCGTATGACCTCTTCAATGCGTTTCACCACCGTCTTCTTGTGTAAAAAGATGTCTCTGAGGCGCCACATCCCCCGAGAGGGGGAGGCCGCCGGCCATGCAAACCCGCCAGTAACCGGCGCATGGTCAGACAGAGTCAGGACCCCAATGTCCGCCTCCGTAGCGGCGGCGCGCATCGGCCCACTAACCAGGAGGTAGTCCAACCGCGCATAGGTACGGTGCGCATGCGAAAAGTAGGAGTAGTCCCTATCTGTGGGGTGCATGGAGCGCCAAAGGTCGTGCAAGTCCATGTCCGCAATCCGGGCCTTCACAGCCTGGGAGAGTTCTCCAGTCTGCGGAGACCGCTGCGCCGACCTGTCCAATACGGAATCAAAGACGATGTTAAGGTCCCCCCCTAGGATAACATGTCGGTCGGGAGAGGCAGTAACATCCACCAGTGCGGAGTCCAAGAAGCGTTCCTGGTGGTCATTCGGGCTATAGACAGAGCCAACTGTAAACGCTATGCCTCCCAGACGGAGGCGGTTTGCCAGAAGCCTCCCCTTCTGCTCCGCATATTTATATAGTACCTCCCCCCTAAAGGAGCTCGCTATGAGAATGGCCACCCCGCGGTCTTGGTCGCTGCAGAGGAGAAGAACTGGGTGGGGAACTTAGCTGAGCGCAATCTATGGCAGTCACGGGACAACAAGTGGGTCTCCTGCAAAAGGCAAATGTCAGCCTGTGTCCCCTCAAGCAGAGACAGAATCGCCCTGCGCTTAACAGGATTATTCAAACCCTTGACATTAAGGGTCACCACCTTCAGGGACGACATGTCTCCCAGGGACCAGGAACGCAGTGCTGCGGGGAGGGAACCGGGGGGTGGGGGGCGCGGGGCGGCAGCGCGGGACAGGCCAGAGCAGGCCAGGCGTGGGCATGGACAACATCGGACGGGACTTCCCCAACTCTAGAACAACTCCCAACCCCACCCCAAACATACCCACGACAACCAGCCAAAACCCAACTCAAACAACCCATTGTCTCAGTCAAGCCCCAAAACGGGCAAGTCCGTAGAAAGTAGAAAAGTGGACGTCCAGCCACTCACCTCCACCCGCTCCCCCCTTCCCTCCCCAGCCCCAAACCTGGCATTGAAGAAGCTATGTGCGTCTCCCCCCGGAGTGAGTCTAGGCTGTCAAGGCCACACTGTTGGAGCCGGCCAGGTCCCCAGCAGCCGCCCTCAAGGCACCGGCCATGTCCGCTCTGATAGTAGGGGAATCAGGACGCCCAGCGCTCGCCGTTGAACGTCTCCTCGCTGATCTCCGTCGGCCCCTTCTCTCTGAGCGCCTCCACGACGGCGTAGCTCCATCCTCCTCTGTTGCCGTGAGCCCTAGGACGCCGCAGAAGTCCTGCAAGGAGCGTAGTTGATGCAGCACTCCGTTCCATAGAAAGATCAAGCGGAATCGGTGCCCCCAGGAGTACGGCGTCCCCTGTTCGCGCAAGAAGTCGGTAGCAATCCTGAAGGACCTGCGCTTCTGCAGGGTGATGGCGGACAGGTCCTGGTAGAGCGCAACAGGCCGCTCCCGGAAAGTCAGTGGCTGTCGCCTGCGGGCCTCAGACATGATGCGCTCCTTCAGCGGGAAGTCGGGCAGGAAGGCTAAGATGTCCGGGGGGGGGGGCGCCGAAGACTGGCGCTGTCGACCGACTCTATGAGCTCTATCAATGCGGACAGGGAAATCCGCGGCCTCCCCCAGGATCTCCCGGAACAGGTCCTGCAGATAGCCCACCAGGTCAGTCCCTTCGTCCGCAGACGGCACACCCCGCACTCGAATGTTATTCCTCCTTGACCTATTCTCAAGGTCCTCGGAGTGGGCCTGGAGCTCAACGCACTGCTCGCGGAGAACGTCTTGTTGCAAGTGGACAATCTCATCGTCCCGGCGTTGGGCCGCCGTCCCCACCGTCTCGACCCGTTCGCCGAGGCCCTCCACTTCCCTTCGGACCTCCCGGACCTCGCTAGCCACCTCCCGTTTCAATGTCTGGAAGTCCTCTTTGAGGGAGTTGAACAGCTCCTCCATGAAGGATCTTGTGACAGGGGGTTCTCCTCCAGATGCGTCCGCCGACGCCCGGGAAGACCCCGGCGACGGCTGTGTCCTGTCCCGTAGCTGTTGGGCTCTGCCAAGCATGTCCGGAAGGGTACGGTCCCCCTTCCTCGAGCCACCTCTTCCAGCCATTCCAAGCGCTTCAACTGAAAAGTGGGCACGGGCCCGTCTGCTCCGGGGAATGTCCAACCACTAACGGGTCCTCGATATGGGGAGCACCCGGCAGAACCGGGGGGCTGCGTCACAGACGACAAAATGGCGGATCAGTCCGGGCACCACCAGCCGCGGGCGCCCAATCGGGACGGCAGCTAGAACCTATGCTGGGGGGGTCCCGGCCAATGCGCTTCACAGGGAGCCAGCCGTACAAAGGCGGAGGGCGCAGGAATCCGCCGTCCAGGGACTCCAGGGAAAGCCCACGACACCGTCCTCTCGGGGACAAAATGGCGGCGGGGTAGGGCCAAGGAGATCGCCCGAACCCGGCGACACCACCGGGGCACCCCAGAAACCAGGCAATCCGTAAAGTTCCACAGCCGAGACTGCACTATTACTTAGAGGAATCGGGAGAGCTGTCCCCGATGTCAGGCCGGTCGCTCTCCAATTCCGGGGCCGAGGCCCTCGCCATGCAGGGTGCCACCTCCTCAAGCCCGAGCGCCAAATCGCGCAACCATAGTCCTCCGTGTATCGGGCCCCCCAGCCTGTAGTTCTCCTCCGATCTCCGTCGAGCGCCGGGACGTCCTCCACCCAGATCGCCAACTTTCAGCACTAGGCCTGGCCGAGGCTCACGGACCGCACTCCGATTCGCTCCGCCTCCCGTGCGCTCCGTCGTCCCTCGATCTTCGATCGGTTATTTGAGGCGCTTCCACCGGAGCGATCAGGGTCAGAGTGACATCAATGCGTGCTCCAGGTGCTCCGCCACACTCCTCTCGTCCGCTGAGCCTCAGCGGGGGGAGAAAAGCTGAAGAAAAGGGCTCGAGCCTAGTCGGGCTGGAGGAGCTGCGGGAGGAAGCGTCCGCTCACCCCGCCATCTTGGCCACGCCCCGAATATGGGGTTTTAAACCACTAAGAAGAATGAAACAATCACTAGAAATATTTAAAACAAGCATTTGCAAGGCAATAGGTCTCGCATTTATTAAAGTTAGCGCTGTTGGCATTGTAAATTAATGTTTTTTACTTTTGTTTTTTTTATTTGCAGTGGAGTAATTATATTTTCAGTCCAGTTCATTAAACTTTATTGCGGCACAACGGTCATAAAAGCACTATTTGAAAACTAGTTACAAATTAGATAAAATACAATAGATAAAATGCAAGGCAAAAGGATTTACATTCCACGCTCTTGGACGACATTCTAAGGCATCAGCCATCCTGTAGAACAGGGCATAAAGTGTATGTGCATTTAGAGGCTAGTTCCAAGCGAATATTTGCTCCATTTTCTGTCACAAGTTTAAAAATGTTGTTACACATTGAGTAATGACTAAAAAAAGTAAGATATAAAAAGATTTACACGGCCGGCAATTTGCCTCCAGTTATCAATGCAGTGCATAAATAAAACCACATAAATTAGGGGGAGAGGTCTATGCACTTCAGAGACAGGCATATTAAGAAATCGTTCAAATATCTCCAGAACACCCGATAAATACAATTTGTGAAAGGAACATCTTGTATATCATAGACAAATGTCAATCCTTTTTGGAGACTTATTTAAGATGGCTCTGCGCGTGCACCACAAGGTAAATAAGAAGCGTGAAATTGAAAAAACAATGGGCCTGCGTGTGTCAGATTTTAAAATCCGATACATGCTACGAAAATGTCTCAACCCCAAGTTCCTGCAAAGTTGTAGTAGCCATCGCGTCCTAGCCTTCCTGTGTCCCCGGCAGAAAAATATCACATGGAGATCAGTCTCATCTACGTTAAGGCCCGCAGGGCACTTTGCGTTTGTGTAGCCCTCCCACTTTTTTGTAAATGAACGCAGCGGAATGACTGCATGCCTAAATTGCAGATAAAGCTTCATCTTGGAGGAGGCAAGGAAGTGGGTTTTGGAAAAGAAACAAGCATTTGCAATGCAAATGGTCACGCATTTATTAAAGTTAGAGCTTTTGGCGTTGTAAATGACAATGTTTTTTACTTTTGTTTTTTTATTTGCAGTGGAGTAATTATGCTTTCATAGCGCAATTGCCATTGGTGTAAAAAAGCAAAAGTAGAAAACATTGTCATTTTTAACGTCCACTCTAACGTTTAACAAATGTGAGACCTATTGCATTGAAAATGCTTGTTTAAATAGACTGCTTTGTACAAATCGTGGCTCAATATATATTCTCTGTGGAATCAGTTATTTATGACACCAGTTTCCAGACACACTGTCACAGCAGAGCAAAGAACTGTAGATGTCTTCAAAGAATTAATGACGTTTTAATTTTAAAAAACCGACATGCCTTGCTTTCGCACATAAGCTATCATGCATTGTGTACTCAAGGCTAAATAGGCATTGTTGACAGTGTTCACTGCCCAATGAATTCTCAATTGCTATTTACTTACAGTGTCCATTTGAGAAGTACAAACTGTTTTATGAGGTGATGGGAGACAATGCCAAAAATTAGCTTTTTGTTATCATTTACCAAGGCCTTTGGCTTGCAGTAAAAGGGTTCAGCATTGGATCTGCATGACTAAAAAGATAATGGCCACTGCGTCTGACATTATCCGAGTTCGAAAAACGCTCTGCACGAAGGATAAGTGTTGTTTTATTTATTTGTTTTGCTTTATCATGGATTAAAGTAGGCTTAGGCGAACTTTAAACAAACATTAAGTCCTCTTACTTTGGCCATTCATTTTGTACTTTAAATACATTTTACATCAAAAGAAGGGTAAAGAATACTGAAATGCTAACAGTAGAGTTTGTGCTACAGTTATAGCAGTGTCAGTTGTACGGCCGGAAATCACTCACTTATATTTACAGTCAAACCTGCCAGGCAGCACGTTTCAAAACTAGAAGGCAGCTGCAGCCAAAACAGACCTGTTTTGAATGCACAGCAAATGTCGCAAGATAAGAGCAAGGTTTACAGCCCTGTTTACAACAGAGCTCTGTAAACCACAAGCACTGGTCTCCAGTGTTCCTTCCTAAAGAAATAAATAGTGCTCACAAGCTCTGAGTAAGAACGCATGTAAATGGGACAGTCCTTGAAAATGGTTGTAAGCGCTGCCTAGGCGAGAGTTAAAAACTGAAAGGGTAAGCAATGGCCAGGGAACACAGCGCATGGACAGGTGGAGTTGGGATTTGAAGAGGATGCAGTATGAGTGCATGAAAAATGGAAACATGCACCCCCACCCAAATTGAGTGCAGAAAGAGAAAAAGTATTTTCCTAAATGTAAGCAATGTAAACAGTGAAAGTATACAATTTAGCTGAAGAAAACGTTGTTAACGAAGCTATGCTTAACGGGAGGGACAAACAAGTGGAAGGAAAATAATTGATCAAACAACAAGCAAATGACACTGAAAAGAAAACCAACCAATGGTGGATGAGCAGTGGGCAGACTCCGCTTCAAGTATTATTTACAGTCCACAATAGGTCTTCAAAAACAAACAGCTAAAAGCTTTGTGTAAAGGAGATCTAATTATAATGGGAGATCTGACAAGTAGCAAAAAAAACCACATCTTATTACTTAAGGTAAATGATCTCTGTGGTCGTGTTCAATTTAACCATAATGAATACATATTTTTTTCTTCAGAATTTAAGTCAGTAATTCAATTACATATTTGAAGTCCAAATTTAGGTAACCCTTCAAATTGTGAAATTAAAGTCACCATTCACTATTTCCCAAAGTAACGCTTTTGGCAGAAAAAGTAATTGGCAAAGGGATGAAAGCATTCCATATCGATCCATGGTTTGTGGTATAAACATGCTGTAATTAATACGAAGACCATTATGATGAAATATAAATCTAATGTTATTTAACCCCTTGTGTGCTTCGGACTGCCGCTGGCCGTCCAACGTCACGGTGGGCGTGTGCCGACGACAGCCAGGAGCTGTCCAAATCCCGCCCACTAATTAAACCCCCTGCACAGCGCAAAAATTCGCACAGCGCGGAAGGGGCTAAAAAAATGTTTTTATTAAGAATTGAATGAGGACCTTTCAAGCAATACATAAAGTGCAACTCATAACATGCCAGTGCTTTAGAAAGTAATCACCACGGCTCATGTTGCTAACTTTTCATGTCTGGGCTGGCAAAGATATGACACTTAGTTCAGCAAGGCGACTATGTATGGGATTTCACTGAGGGTGCCACACGCGGCAGGGTGTTTGGGCCAATGCCAGCGGGCTCAATAAATCTCGCCTCGGTGTCACTCTAACCATGGGTTCCACTCAGCAACTCTGGGCAATAGCTTGCTTAATCTCCACAAACGGCCCCATCAACGCCGGGGATGCCTGGCTTCACCTTGAGGGTGCCCAATAGGGACCATCTCACAGGGAAAGCCAGGACAGGTTCCCCAGCGTTATACAGCGCCAGGAAACCTACGGGTAGCAGTGCGCTTTACAAGCTCAAATACATTTACATTTACATTTACCAGGACTTATGTGCTACCCGCATAAGCTGTAAATACAAACTGATCGCATCTAACGCAAATAACTGTTTTGAGGCTAATTAGCAACTAGTAGGAAAAGGCGCTTATTGCTGCTGTGATGAATTGCAAGTGTGAGTGCATGTGTGGCCTAGTTGAGAATGCTGAATTTCAAGAAGAGATCTGGCCTAGTCACTAAATGGGAGCTTTCAAGTGTGCATTTCTACACTCAAATAATGATCACCTTCCAAAACCATGGACAGAACATGGCACGCTAGAATGAAATATGTTAGACTAGACTTTACTTAGGAGGAATGTAAAATTAGAATAAAGTCTTAACTTAGCGTTTATGGTGGCGATAAATTCACTAGTAAGTAAATTATGTTAATATGCATCTCACTACAAAGGGTCTGTTAGCAAAACTCTGATACCGATATAGAAAATAAGAGTTGCTAGTGCAATGACATCTCTTAGGGTTATACATAAATCCAATGCCAGTGCACGTCTTTTAGGTTTCACCTGCACAGCGCTTGCACTGTGCTTGTGAAATCTCTTGTATTTAATGTATCTTAAGGGAGCTCTTACCAGTTCCCACAAGCCGAATTGCTGTGTTCATCTGCTTTTGTGTGGAACTTTTCTTTTTTTTACTTACCCTGGCTGCACGCATTTACAATACTTATAAAGCAGTTCCCACTGTTTAAGCCCCATTCACTGTCAAGATAAGATGTCTTCCCACAGAAAAGGCAGACCGCTTTCAACAGTATGCTGGAATGCTTGCTTTTTATTACTTAGTTGTGTAACGAAGATGCTATAGCCTTAGAACGTTTGTGGCATTTCCTATTCATGACTCAGTGCCTTTCTTTGCACATTGTAGGCATTATCGGATTGATTTTTTCAACGTTACCTCTTCCGTGCGTCGGACAGCCCCCAGCCGTCTGACATACCAGTGAGCGTGTGCGGAGGACGTCTGGGGGCTGTCCGAACCTCGCACACGTCAAATTCCTCAGCAGTGCTGGGGAATTCCGGCTGCAGCAAAGCGGTTAATTTATTTGGTCGTTCTGATCAAATTCTATTTTTTTTTTTCCTTTTTTTAATTTTTTTATTTATTTTATTCGTTGGCAATTCAGACAAACAAAACAAGTACACAAAAATAAACAATGCAGATAAGTACAATATGCATGGAGTACAGCATAGGAACATGACATATGTTGAAGTGAGTAACCAATATAATACCTAGAGAGTATAGAACATCTATCTTAATGGATTAGAAGTCAATGCAACCTGTATCATGCACTTTTTAAACATAGCGAGCATCATTATAATGCGGGTTTAACAAAGTTAATATACAAGAGTGTTGCTATATTTAACTACAGAACAGGCAGCCAGAAGTGCAGTTACCTTGCAGACAACCGGGTCATGATCTCAATGGTGCAGGAACATCAGGCTCAAAAGACGTCAGAACTCCTCTAAACACATAATATTGCTATATTTTATTACTGTACAGGCAGACACAATTGCAGTTACTTTGCAGTTAAAAGGGAATTGATTTGAATGGTGCAGCAGGTGTAGTGACTGGGGCCAAAAGCTCTAGGGGCTCCAGTAAACCCAGATTATTGCTAGATTTTACTATTAAACAAAACTGTCGCAAGTGCATTTATCTAGCAGGCAATAGGGTCATGATTTGAATGGTGCAGCAGGTGCAGAAGCTCGGGGACCAAAAGCTCTTACTACTGAACAAGCTGTCTCCAGTGCAGTTATCTTGCAGACAACAGGGTCATGAATTGAATGGTGCAGAAGGTAAAGTGGCAGCAGAGCCTAATGCTCTAGGGATCTCACTAAACACAGAATATCGCTAAATTGTACTATAAACAGGCAGTCACAAGTGCAGTTATCTAGCAGGCCCTAGGGCCATGATTTCAATGGTGCAGCAGATGCAGTGGCACCGGGCACAACAGTTGTCAGAACTCCTCTAAACACATAATATTGCTATTACATCAATAAATTATATTATTTCCTTCCTTCATTTTTTAAAATGTTGCTATTACTTACCTGCAATATACCACTAGTAACAGCACAAAATATTGCCTTTTTGTACATAAAGGCTTCATAACACTTTAACAGACCTTCTATAACGTATATTGTACAACTACGCTGCAAGCTACAACTTACAACAAAAAACAGCTCATTATTAATTAAACAGACGAAACCTAATGCATTTACTAATGCCTGTTACTTCAGTATTCGACAGGAAGGCAGTACGTTTGTGTCTGTCTAGCTACAGTAGCTTAAGGGACCCGAGCGACAGTACACAATACCAACAATAAAAGGATGTTAAGGTGCCTTAAAACGTTTTTAATTAAGGAAGAACAGGCCAAAAATAATAAACGAGCAGATGTAAAAAATTAGTCATTGACTCACAAACAGTTATGGAAGATCTTAAATCCTTCGCGATGGACAACTGTGATGTATATGACTAGTATTGGCATAACACGTTCAGCAAAAACTAAAAATAGAAGCACGTTAGGAAAAGAATGTCTGTGTGATGCAGTATAACCAAAATGAAGCTGTGATAAATAGGTGAATTATCAGGCCTCAGAGACGCACATTCCTGACTTGCATATATGTGTGCCTGTGGGCGATGTTAGCGTTTGGAAAAATAAAAATCGAAATCTACGTTAAATCAAAAATCACACATCGGTTTCCTTAGGATCATACTTCACGGTGGGGAGCCTATGTCATCATGAGAAGCAGCACTCAAATAAGCAATAACTATACAATTAATACGGACAGACAAGGCAATGTACAAAGACGTAGTAGACACAAACACGGCCGTTATCCGGTAACAATTTGCTCATGGGTGACAAGTCTATCCAAATGATTCAATAAAAATGGAGAAGGGTAGACATTTGCAAATATACTAACACAGCCTTGACAGCAATTAGGCACAACTTTATTGGTCACTTTATCATAATCAGTATGTAGGCAACAACCAGCAAAGTGTAGCAAAGAAGGGGTGAGGCATAACAAAAACAGACAAGGGCAATCCTGTGGCCTAACGGCTAGAGCGGTCGACTGGGACGCTCAACATCCTGGGATTATGGGCAAATCACTTAATCTCCCCGTGCTAACAAAACAAGCATTTGCAATGCAATAGGTCTCGCATTAAGAAAGTTTGGGCTATTGGTATTGTAAATGACAAATGTTTTATTTGTTTTGTTTTTGAAAATAGCGAAATTAATTGCTTTGTCATTTACAATGCCAATAGTTATAACTTTCGCAAATGTGACACCTATAGCATTTGTAATGCAATATGTGTTGTATTTATGTGATTTACTAAACAAAGAAAAAACAAAAATTGTTTGTTTAGTGGATTCCAAAACATCCAGGTTTAAATGGTTGGTGAAAGGGGCAATCGTGGAAGAGCAAGGCTCCTATAAATATCTCGGCGTAACAATAGGTGAGCAATCACCCCCCTACAGATGTCAAGTCAAGTCAAGTCAAAGAATTTATATAGCGCGCTACATACCCAGAGGGTCTCAAGGCGCTTGAGGGGGGGTGGGGAATTACTTGTCAAATATCCACGTTTTAAGTTGCTTTCTGAATGCTAGGTGGTTCTGGGTAAGGCGAAGGTAAGTGGGAAGTGAGTTCCAGGTTTTAGCTGCCAGGTAGAAGGATCTACCTCCCATGGTGGTTTTGTTGATGCGGGGAACAGTGGCAAGGGCTTGGTTGGATGATCGTAGCTGGCGGGAGGGGGTGTAGAAGGACCGTCATGTGTTGAGGCATTCTGGTCCGATTTCGTAGAGTGCTTTGTGTGCGTGGGTTAGGAGCCGGAAAGTGATCCTCTTATTGACGGGAAGCCAGTGGAGGTTTTTCAGGTGACCAGAGATATGTTCTTTACGCTGGATGTCTAATATGAGCCTGGCTGAGGCGTTTTGGATTCGTTGGAGTTTTTTCTGGAGTTTAGCGGTAGTACCGGCGTAGAGGGTGTTTCCATAGTCCAGTCGACTCGTGACCAGAGCGTGGGTGACCGTTTTCCTAGTTTCGGTGGGGATCCAACGAAATGTTTTTTTGAGCATGCGAAGAATGTTGAAGCAGGATGAAGAGACGGCGTTGACTTGTCTGTTCATTGAAAGTGAGGAATCCAGGATGACGCCCAGGTTCCGTGCGTGGTCTGTCGGGATGGGTGCTTTTCCAAGGGCTTCTGGCCACCAAGAGTCGTCCCATGCAGAGGGGGAGGTACCTAAGATAAGGACTGGACACCACACAAAGATATGTTCTCAACGTTTTTATCAATACTTTAAGGCAGATTATCGTAGCGACACAGGTGTAACTAGACCCAGGGATCCTTTTAGGGTTAGTCTCTGAGGGAAGGGGGTAGCGGGACAGTCTATGTACCAGCGTGGTACAGGGATACCCTACGCTCAGCTCTCAATCCTCGAGCTGGGGGGTTCCTCAGGGTTGGGCCGCGGCAGAGCCAGCAGTGCTCCAGAGATGGTTTCAACGAAGATGGGCCGCGGCAGCGCCAGCAGGGCTCCAGAGGTGATTTCAACGAAGATGGGCCGCGGCAGCGCCAGCAGGGCTCCAAGGATAGTTTCAACAAAGATGAGCCGCGGCAGCGCCAGCAGGGCTCCAGAGATGGATTCAACGAAGATGGGCCGCGGCAGCGCCAGCAGGGCTCCAAGGATAGTTTCGCAGAAGGATGAGCCGCGGCAGCGCCAGCAGGGCTCCAAAGGTGGTTACGGGTTCCACGTGGATGAGTTCGTCTCGGTGTCTCTCGACTCCAGGATACAACTGCAGACCTGCTCCAGAGCGGCCCCAGATATAGGTCTGGCGTCCTTTGATGTCCGGACCCTCGCGCCTGGGGTCGGAGGGGCCGGGATGAGCGTGTCCAGATACCCAGCAGGGGGGTGGAGCCAGCACCCAGGGAGGCCGGAGGCGATTGAAACCAGGCGTCGGGGGACGGTTGGAGGACCATCGAAACTCGTCCCCCCATTGATCCGTCAAGTGGCCTCTTTACCACCTGGTCGGATCGTGGTGCCTCGATGTCGGGGCTTCGCTGGGTCTGCGGCCGGGTCGGGCCGAGGCCACGGGGCCTGGTCGTGGAGGGTCCAAGATGGAGTCTGGGTTTGAGATGGTGGTCCGGGATAGGGTTCGGACCAGCCGAGTGTGTCGAGGAGGGGTTGCCGAGTTCCAAAGGGGGAGCGCCGGCAGTTGCCCGGAGGGGCGGCTCTCGTGTAGGGTGGATGGTGCCGCCCTCGGCCGGAGGCCAGGGGTCGAGGTAGTCCAGGGCCCGCCATGCGGGAGGAGTGGGACCACGCCACGAGGCCGGGTCCAACACACGTCCCCCCAGCTGAAGGCAGGGAGAGTCACCCATCTTCTTGGGTATTCTCCTCGCCGAGGAGGAAGAAGCGGGACAGGCCGTCTGCGTTGGCGTGGTCGTTGCCTGGGCGATGCTCCACAGTGAAGTCCATCCCTTGTAGGGAGATGGACCAACGCAGCAACTTCGGATTCTCCCCTCGCATCTGCATCAGCCACCGCAGAGGTCGGTGGTCAGTCTGTACCCGGAAGTGGGTGCCGAAGAGGTAGGGCCGGAGTTTCTTGAGGGCCCACACCACGGCGAAGGGCTCCCGCTCAATGGTGCTCCAGCACTGTTCTCGGGCCAGCAGACGTCGGCTAATGAAGGCCACCAGCTGATCAATTCCCTCGTTGTTGACTTGTGAGAGAACCGCCCGACACCGTGATCGGAGGCATCCGTTTAAACTATGAACTCCCGGCTGTAATCGGGGGCCTGGAGCACGGGGGCGGTGCACATCGCTGTCTTTAGGGTCTCAAAGGCGGTCTGACTCTCGGGTGTCCAGTGCACCTTCTGGGGTTGTCTTTTGGAAGTGAATTCCGTGAGTGAGGGGGCCCACAATACTGCCATAGTCTTTTATGAAGCGCCGGTAATATCCAGTGAGCCCCAGGAAGGCTCGGACCTCTGTCTGGGTGACCGGGGGCTCCCAGGCCATGATGGCGTCGATCTTGGGTTGGAGGGGGGCCACCTGGCCGCTTCCCACTTGGTGTCCCAGGTAGGTCACGGAACCTTGGCTGATCTGGCATTTGCTGGCTTTTATGGTTAATCCGGCCCGGCGGAGGGCGGCCAAGACTTCCTGGAGGTGTTGGAGGTGCTCAGCCCAGTGGAGGCTGTACACCGCGATATCGTCCAGGTAGGCGGCGGTGAACTCCTCTAGCCCCGACAGCACCTTATTCACCAGTCTCTGGAACGTGGCGGGGCGTTTTTCATTCCGAAGAGCATCACCCTGAAGTGGTAGTGGCCATCGGGGGTGGAGAAAGCGGATCGCTCCTGGGCGCCTGGTGTGAGCCCGATCTGCCAGTAGCCCGCGGTCAGGTCGAAGGTGCTCAGGTAACGGGCCGCCCCCAGGTGGTCGATCAGTTCATCAGCCCGGGGCATGGGGTGAGCGTCTGTCCGGGTGACGCCGTTCAGACCCCGGTAGTCCACACAAAACCTGAGTTCGGGGGCGGCGCCAGGGGCGGCGGCCTTGGGGACCAGGACAACAGGACTAGCCCATGGACTGTCGGAGGGCTCGACCACCCCCAGAGCCAGCATTTTGGACACTTCTGACTGAATGCAGGCTCACACTCGATCGGGGACCCGTTAGCCCAGGTGTTGCACAGGCGGGCTATCCCCGGTGTCGACATCGTGGACGCACCACGGGGTGACCCCGGGGGTAAGAGAAAATAAATCGGCAAATTGTCCCAATAGCTTTTGGCAATCTCGGCGTTGTTCTGGGGTCAGGGTGGAGGAGAGGTTGACTCCCTCCACAGAGCCGTCTTTTTCGAGGGCGTTCAGGAGGTCTGGTAGGGGCTCTGAGTCATCTTCAGCCCCACTGTCGGTAGCAATGAGGAGGCTAAGTTCTGATCGGACAAAGTGGGGCTTGAGTCTGTTGGCGTGGAGGACCCGGAGGGGGTTCCTAGGGGACTCCATGTCCACTAGGTAGGTGACGGGGCTCTTGCGTTCCACCACCTTGAAGGGCCCGGTCCACTTGTCTTGGAGGGCACATGGTTCGACCGGGGACATGACCCAGACCTGTTGTCCTGGCTCGAACTCAATAGAAGAGGCGTTTTGATCATACCAACGTTTCATGTCTTCTTGACTGGCTTCGAGGTTGGCCTTGGCAAGTTCCTGGAACCGCCGAGTCTGGTTCCGGAGGGTCAGGAGGTACCGGTATACGTCGGGGGGGAGCATCTTGGGCGGTCACCTCCCAGCCTTCTTTGACCAGGCTTAGGGGACCCCGGACCGGGTGCCCGTACAATAGTTCGAAGGGGCTGAACCCCAGGGACTTCTGGGGGACCTCCCGATAGGCGAAGAGGAGGCAGGGCAGCAACACGTCCCATTGGCGTCGTAAGGGTTCTTCCAGGCCCATGATCATCCCCTTGAGGGTGCGGTTGAAGCGTTCCACCAGTCCGTTCCCTTGGGGGTGATAATGGGTCGTAAATTTGTACGTGACCCCGCATTGCTGCCACAGGGATTTCATGTAGCGGGAAATGAAGTTCGTACCCCGATCACTGACGACTTCTCGGGGGAAGCCCACCCGGGAGAAGATCCCCATCAGGGCCAGGCCCACCACGGGAGCCGTCACGGTCCGGAGAGGGATAGCTTCGGGATAGCGGGTGGCATGGTCCACCAGGACGAGGATGAAACGGTGACCTTGGGATGTTCGGGATTTCAGGGGCCCCACGATGTCGATCCCCACCCGCTCGAAGGGAGTGTTGACGACTGGGAAAGGTTACAGGGGGACCTTTAGTTTTCCGCCGCTCTTCCCGCTGGCTTGGCAGGTGGGGCAAGTCCGGCAGTGATTGATCACATCATTCCTCATCTTGGGCCAGTAGAAGTGGGTCACCAGGCGGCTGTATGTCTTGTCCTGCCCCAGGTGCCCGGCGAGGGGCACATCGTGTGCCAGGTTCAGGAGGAAGTCTCTGAATCGGAGGGGGACCACCAATACCCGGCTGGCCCCTAGCTCGGCAATCTTCTGCTCGCTGTAGAGGAGCTCATTGTCCCAATAGACCCTGTGGGCCCCCGAGGCATCCCCTGTGCTCTGGGCTGCGGCTTGCTGTCGGATCCCCTCGAGGGAGGGACACGTTTTTTGCTCTTGACAGAACTGTTCTCGAGTGGGGCCACCTTCTTGGCGCCACTGGGCCAGTTCCGGGAGGTCGCTGAGCGGGGCAATTTCTTCACAGTTGGGCCCCGGTGGACCGGGTTCAGGGTCGGTGTCTTCAGAGACGACGGGCAGTGGAGGCTCGGGCCATTCTGGTTCTTCAGTTGAGGTGATGTCTCGGGCGGCCATGGATCGGGTTGTCGCACAGACCCACTCAGGGAGGCCTAGCATCCCCAGATGCTCTCTCCGCTCGACGTCCGCCCAGGGGGAGCTCTCGAGGTCGTTCCAGAGGAGGCAGTCTACGGGGGCATCGTCTCGGACAGTCACTTTCAGCATGCCTGACACTCTCCCCCCCCCCCCCCCCCCCCCCCACTCAAAGGGGACGCGGGCCATCTGGCACAGGCTCTCGGAATTATCCGCGGACCGTACTGGGCACAGTACATTGGGCAAGATTTGATCCGGGGTCACCAGGTGGCAACGGACGGCCGTCACACTGGCTCCTGTGTCGCGGAGGGCTTCGGCCCGGTGTCCAATAATGGTGACCCACTGGCTGTACTTCTGAGTGTTGACCGGGATTGGGGCCCGGGGGACCATGTCTCTTTCGCCCAGACATACCAGGGACATGGCTGCGGGCTCCCACTCGGTCTGGTCTTGGTCATAGTCTTCTTCTTCGCCCTGCTCCTCCCCCAGGGAGGCGGCGGCGATCTGGCGGTTTTGCGGACCTGTGGGGTTGGATGGCTGGTTTTTGGGACAGTTGGGGTCATTGGCGTAATGACCGGGTCGCTGGCATTTGTGGCAGATAAGGTTCGAGCGGGGCCCCGGCCGTGCTGGGGGGGCTCCTCTTCCGGCCAGAGTAGGGGAAGGATTGATGGGGGGCACCGTGGTGGTGTCCCGGCCCTGGCCTCCTCCTCGCTGATGGTGGGATCGCTGGTGAGCTCGGCCTTGGTCTCCCATCCAGTTCCGGGGGACCCAGGTGCTCTCCCATCGATCGGCTTCGATGGCGAGTTTACGTGGCTCGGTCAGTTTGCTGTCGAGGAGATGCTGCCTGAGTTCGACGAAACAGTTGTTGGAGAGGTGTTCCCATACAATGAAGTTGAACAGCTGCTCGTAGGTGGTGACTTGGCTGCCCTTGATCCATCCCTCTAAGGCTCTACTATAGAAGTTCACATATTCCACCCAGGTGGTACCGGGGATCCTCTTGCAGTCTCGGAATCGCTGCCGGTACATCTCGGGGGTGAGCCCATAGCGAGTGAGGAGGGCGGCTTTCATGTGTTCGTACGAGGTCATCTCGGCGTCGGGGAGCTGTAGCAGGGCGTCTCTCCCCTCATTGACGAACCTCCCCCATAACCCGGCACCTCAGTCTTTTTGTGGTACTCGGTGTGAGGTCATGGCTACCTCGTAGGCCTTAAACCATTGCTGGATGTCGTCATTTTTATAGTACTCTCGGACGACATCTTTAGGGATGTGGACTTTTGTGTCTGTAGAAGGAGGGGGGCTCCAGCTCCCGGAGACGCCGGTGTCCCCGTTTTTCGCCTTAATCTCCAGTTCTTTTAAACCGCGCTCGTGCTCGTACGCGAGCTTCTTCTCCTCTAAATCCCTCTGCCTTCTTTTCTCTTCCAGGTCTCCCTGTAGCCGTAATTGCTCAAGGGCTATCTTCTTTTCGGTCAGTTGTAGTTCTCCATCTAAGCGGAGTCTAGCCAGTTCCAATTCGGGGAGCCAGCTCCTTTCTCGTTCTCGGGCATCCTCGTGGGAGAGGCCCATGTTTCTCTCCTCCGCTGGGGTTGCGATGTTCTCTGGGTGCAGATTGGGGATTGTGATGCCTTTGTTCTGGGGTGGCGTCGCTCCTGTCTCCACCCAGGTCTGCAGGAGCTGCTTGAGATCGTCTTTGGTGCTTAGTCCTGTGGTAGCGATACCCAAGTCCTTGCAGAATTGCTTCAATTCTTTGTGGCTATAGTCTTCTAATCGTTCCATCTGGAACTCTGAGGTCGGTCCGGTTTCCTTGGTAGTTATGGTCGTCGTGCGTTTCTGTTCGTAGTGGGGCGAGTTACTTTCTGTACGATCTGCGTCGGCTCGGATCGCACTGCCTGCCACCAATGTTGGAAAGGGGCTCTTAGAGTTGGCCGAGCGAAGTTGAGAGGCCTCCTGGTGAGGTTCCTCTCCTAGGATCGTACAGGTGAGCAATCACCCCCCTACAGATGGACACCACACAAAGATATGTTCTCAACGTTTTTATCAATACTTTAAGGCAGATTATCGTAGCGACACAGGTGTAACTGGACCCAGGGATCCTTTTAGGGTTAGTCTCTGAGGGAAGGGGGTAGCGGGACAGTCTAGGTACCAGCGTGGTACAGGGATACCCTACGCTCAGCTCTCAATCCTCGAGCTGGGGGGTTCCTCAGGGTTGGGCCGCGTCAGCGCCAGCAGGGCTCCAGAGATGGTTTCAACGAAGATGGGCCGCGGCAGCGCCAGCAGGGCTCCAAGGATGGATTCGACGAAGATGGGCCGTGGCCGCGCCAGCAGTGCTCCAAGGATAGTTTCCACGAAGATGGGCCGCGGCAGCTTCAGCAGGGCTCCAGAGATGGTTTCAACGAAGATGGGCCGCGGCAGCGCCAGCAGGGCTCCAAGGATAGTTTCGGCGAAGGATGAGCCGCGGCAGCGCCAGCAGGGCTCCAAAGGTGGTTACGGGTTCCACGCGGATGAGTTAGTCTCGGTGTCTCTCGACTCCAGGATACAACTGCCGACCTGCTCCAGAGCGGCCCCAGATATAGGTCTGGCGTCTTTTGATGTCCGGACCCTCGCAACTGGGGGTCGGAGGCCCGTTCACGACGCTGCAACCTGCGGATCACGGGCTTGCCAGAGACAACGCCGACAGGCAACATGGAGAAATGTGGAGAAACTGTTGGTCACGCGCCTCGGCGAGGGGGCCTTCTCCCCAATGTTTGTTGTGGAGAGAGCTCACCGCTCGCTGGGTCCTCGTCCGCGGCCATGAGCGCCACCGCGCCCTATCATAGCCAAGCTCCTCAACTATAGAGATAGAGACGTCGCGCTCAAGACGGCTAGAGAAAAGCAAACGCTACGCTTCGAGGGCTCTGAGATCTCACTCTACCCAGACTTTACTGCCAGGGTGCAGGAAGCCCGCAAACACTTCTCCCCGCTCAAACGTCAGCTAAGAAAAATGGGACTTGACTATGCAATGTTATACCCAGCTAAGCTGCGGGTAAATCAACAGGGCCAATCACACATATTTACTGATCCGAGAGCCCTGCAGCAGTCACTCAAGGGTTGGATGAAGGAACGACGTAGGGACGGAACCAGTCCCACTACAGGAGAGGACGGAAGCAGCCATATCGACGAGCATGAGTGAAGTCTGACTTTACATCAGCCCCTATCGGACTCTATCGCCACAAGTCCCAGTTACAGTTGATGCCAGACTGGTGGGCGCTGACTGCCCGGTCCTGCTGCCATAGCAGTTGATCCAAGGAGCCCGGACAGGGGTCTCAGGTGCCTATTGTATCCACCACATTGAATGTGACTGTGATGATTCTGTAACGGACATAATTACTGCTGTTATGATATTACGGTCCTGAGAGCAAGATCTGCAGAACAGCAAATGGCTGCGCCAAAATCCCCGCAGGGAGGTTCAGTAGGGGTCTGATGAGGGGCTGCCTTAGAGTGTGTTATTTACACTAGCCCACCGTTAGCGCTAGACTACCCTTGATGCTGAAGATGTACTACCTAAAGGGGCTGATTTTGAGAGGTTTGTTATTAGTGCTCTTGCACCACGCAAGGGCTGTACGGCAACCTCGGCCCCCACGTGTTAATCACCTTGTTGACCTCCAGGAGGTCTGGATGTTTGTGTTCGGGGATGAAGGAGGGGTGGGTGACCATGGGTTCGGCTGGGCCAGGTTGGGGGCGGTCTGCTGTGGGAGGGAGGCGGGAAAAGTTCTGGGCTGGGATCGGGAGGGGGGGATGGAGGGTAGAGTTCGATTTTGGCACACACGAGTCACTGAAGGCACACACAAGGTCATACACCATAGTGAATTGAAGAATGGGAACCATGGTAGGCACCGCTGATCTAGGAACCACCCGATCGACCGTCACGATTAGGGCCCTCACGTGTAATGTACGGGGGCTCAATGGTCAGCGCCAGAACATTGATATAGCTCTCCTTCAGGAGACCCACCTCCCGCTGACAAGCAGAATATTACTCAGTAGGGGGCTTGAGGGCAATAGTGCTGTATCTGGATTCCCCTCTCATGCCAGGGGAGTACTAACCTGGGTCATCCCCAAATCCAATCTCACACAGACGCTCTTGAATGCAGCGAGGCAGGCCGGTATGTCGTTTTTGAGGTGTGTGGGCCTGGAGCTAGACCTCGTAATACCCAATGTGTACGGTCCAAACTATGACTCTCCCGACTTCTACCGGTCACTCGCTGAGATTGCCAGAGGCCACAATGCTGATCGTTACGTGTGTGGGGGGGATTTTAATTTAGTGGACCCATCCCTAGACAGATCTACTGGTCCCCCTTGTCGGCCGTCTGACGCCGCGCTCACTCTAAACAGTGTGATCACCAGTCATGACTTGGAGGACGTGTGGAGATTGAGACATACAGAGAAGGGGGGATCCACGCATTATTCTGTGTATTATGATACCCATACCAGGATAGATTACTGGCTGGTTTCCTGCCCCATGATGAGTCGGGTACGGGACTGTAAGATTCTGCCGCGCACTTTATCGAACCACTCGCCGATTGCTTTGGTGCTTGAAGCCCCTAATTGAGTCATCCTGCCGTTTACTTGGCGATTCCCCCCGTACTCCCTACTAGACCCTCTGTTCCGTGGCGAGATAGCGGAGGCTATAGATGTCTTCTTTGAAGCCAACATTGGATCGGTAGAAGACTTTCTGGTGGTATGGGAGGCCTTTAAGGTCTACATCCGTGATGACTAAGCATTCCGGGGTCCTCCGGGCCATTAGACAGCGGTTAACAGACTTGGAACGGCGACTGGGGCAGCTGGAGAAACGCCAACTTAGCCGGTTTGACACTGAAGTTGCAGACGAGATAAAGGCCCTACTGTCAGAATATCATGAGGAGGCTGATGGGGAGATTAAACATATGGGAAAGTACGCAACCGCAAGGGTGTATGGCGAAGAGGGGAGACCGGGCTCGGTACTAGCCAGAGTGATGAAGGGCAAGAGGGGGAGGCATCAGGTGATGGAAATGAGAACTGAGGAAGGTACAGTACTAACGGACGAGTTGGAAATCGCCCACCTGTTCAGGGCCTTCTACTCAGACTTGCACTCTTCCAAGAGCGACGACTTAGATGACGAAATTCTTGACTATTTGGAACACATAGATCTACCCTCGCTCACCAACACGCACAGGGAGTTCCCAATGCTTTCTATCGAGAAGGATGAAATTATTGAAGCACTGGCTGGTATGCGCTCGGGCAGCGCCCCTGGTGCCGACGGCCTCACGGTAGGCTTCTATAAACATTCCGGGACCAGCTGATCCTACACCTCTCGACGCTGTTCGATGATATTTGCGTGGAGGGAAGAATACCGCACTCCATGAGGAAAGCTCTTTTAGTAACCATTTTGAAGCCCGGAAAGGAGCATGATAAATGCAGCTCCTACAGGCCTCTCTCTCTGCTTAATGTAGATACGAAGCTGTTCGCCAAAATACTGGCCAATCGACTAGCACTCCTGGCGCCATTGCTGGTTGCTCCGGAGCAGGCTGGCTTTATTCCTAGCAGGAACCTTACGTACAATATTCGCACGGTCCTGGGCACCATGCAACATGTGCTGCAAGATCGTAAGGCAATCACAGTGTTCCTGGACATGGAGAAGGCCTTTGACTCTGTGGAGTGGCCTTTTATGCGTCTGGTGCTTCGCCGCCTGGGGCTATGCCAGCCGTTCCTCCAGATAATGGGTGCTCTATACTATCGACCTCGGGCCAGAATACGCCTCTGCAACCTAGTCACAGACTCATTCCCCATCTGCAGGGAGACACGCCAGGGGTGCCCACTCTCTCCCCTGCTATATGCACTAGTGGCAGAGCCGCTAGCTGGCGCACTGAGAGAGTACCACGGCAATGAGGGCATAGGCTTCCCCACATAGAATCGTAGTCTCAATGTACGCTGATGATACTTTGCTATATGTCCGTGACCTGGAAAACAATCTATCATCTATGCTGCGAGAGGTGGTGCGCTTTGGTGCACTCTCTGGCTTAAAAGTAAACTAGGCAAAGTCCTTTGCCTTCCCCCTCACCCCAGTCACCAGGCAATTCGACATGGAGTACCCACTGCAGTGGACCACTGACCCAATTCTGTACCTGGGAATTCGTTTCCACACTGACTCTGAGACTTTATTCCGGGAAAATTACGCCGTTGCCTTTAGTAAACTGGAGGACGACGTATATGCTTGGTGCAGACTCCCGCTCTCTCTGATCGGCCGCATCTCGATTATGAAAATGGTGGTGCTACCCAGATTCTTGTTCTTGTTCGCCACTATTCCCATGACTCTGCCCAAAGTCTTCTTCCAGAGACTGACGCAGCTTCTGATTAAACTGGCGTGGGCCGGCAAACAACCACGAGCGAAATGGACTACCCTCACGTCACCATACGCTATGGGTGGCCTTGACGCCCCAGACATGGAGCTTTATTATCGGGTAGCCCAGGCGGCACATCTGCACTCTTGGGTGCATGGCGATGTACGCATCCCCCATGTTTGCATGGAAAGGGTGTTTGCTGCTCCCCGCTCTCTTCCAGCGACAGTCTTCGGCCCAAAGGACCCCAGGACCGGCATCCTGGACTCCATCACAGCCACAAATCATGCAAGGGGAGTACTATGGGCAACTTGGTTCTTTGTTGATGTATGGTCCGCCTATCGCCATGATGTTGCACGCTGCCTTCCCGGGCTCAGGTTGTTGGCACAAAGGCTGTGTTAAGAGTATGTCTGTGCTTTGCTAACTGTAGATTTGACTTGAAGTGTATTGTGTGCTGGTTCGGGGGGGAAGCGGGGGAACACATTTGAATGCCACATCTATTGACTATATAAACTCAATAAACAAAGTAAAAAATAAATAAATAAATAAATCTCTGCTGGTAGACAAAAAAGCAATTACCAAGCGCCGGCACAGGTGGACCGTCATCAACTCTTATAGATCCTTAAAGCCACAAGCATATCTATCCGCTCACTCCAGCTTGCAGTTAAAAAAGAGCTTCATACATTACCGAATGGGTTTGCATGATTCAAAAGACCTGCATCCATCGTGGAAAAAGTCCTTCCAAACCGCGAACTGTCGATTATGTGGTTTTCAAGCAGAATCTTTAACCCACTTATTATGTGTTTGCCCAGCAGTCGCGGACCAGAGGAGACAGTACTTAAAACTCATCTTTAATGATCTGAACCTTCGTTCGTGCAGGCAAGCGGTGATATGCTGGTTGGAGGGCACTTCCATTATCTTGGCCTGCCGGGGGGTCAAATACATGACAAAGGTCAGAAGACTCTCATGGCAAGCCGATGGGGAGTAAACTAAACAAGTATGATCCGTGCTGCAAGGCAACAGTTGACCTATCCCGTAACAAATGACAGAATATGAAATCATTAAGAGACCCTGTTTAGTTGTAGGCTTCTAAAAGATGGACTAAAATATTATACTTCTGAAAACTCGTGTATAATCAAAAAGAATTGCCTCCTTTTAGGGTTCTCCATTCTTTTTAATTAGGCTGTTCTAGTATTAAATTGTAGCACCCATTATGATGTCATAAGGTGCCGCCTAACTGATAGTCTGTCTTTTGTGCTTTTCATTTAGTAGAGTGGGAGAGACTACACCAAATAAGTTAAAGCGCTATCAGGGTTTTAGCTAGGAAAATGATTTTGTAATCAGGAATCCCAACGAACGAGTTTTTAACGTTTTGAATTGAAAGACGAGCACTTGCACTTTTGTCAAATAATTAATGGGATTGCGTTAATGTCATTTGTGTTTTAATTGTGAATGTAACGACATTTCTTTTATATGTTTTTTATTCATATCGGGGGGAATTGTAAAGATTTTAATTAATCAAACAATAAACTTGACTTGTATTTACGTGACTTACATGTATTGATATTACAAATAACAATGGCTTTAAATTTTTTTAAATAATTAATACTTAAATAAAAGTAATTGTAATTTATAATGGCAATAGCTTAAACTTTTGTAAATAACATTTGTGTAGATTATGTTCAGTGTATTTTATTATGACGAAACTCCAAGAACAGAAGTTAAATATTAACATATTTTTGTTAAATATTTGTAATAAAGCTTGAAACATTGAGAGAACATATTTGAACCAGTTGTTGTTGAATGGTTGCACAGATTGATGCTGTGGTGGCGCTGAGTGATGTGATGGCGAACGAGTGATGCTGTGGCGTTCAGTGATGCTGTGGTAGCGCATAGTGATGTTGTGGTGCCCCTGAGTGATGCTGTGGTAGTGCTGAGTGATGCTGTATGCTATGCTATGTTTTCTTTCGCTATCCTATGTTTTGTTTTGTTATGCTATGCTATGTTTTGCTATCCTATGATTTGTTATGCTATGCTATGCTGTGTTTTGTTATGCTATGCTATGTTTTGCTATGCTATGCTTTGTTATGCTATGCTTTGGTATGCTATGCTATGCTTTGTTATGTTATGCTATGCTTTATTGTGTTTTATTATGCTATGCTTTGTTTTGCTATGCTTTGTTTTATTATCCGATGCTATGTTTTGTTTGGTATGCTATGCTATGTTTTGCAATGCTATTATATGTTTTGTTTTGCTATCCTATGTTGTGTTGTGTTTTGTTAAGCTATGCTATGTTTTGTTGTGTTTTGCTATGTTTTGTTATGCTATGTGTTGTGTTTTGTTATGCTTTGTTTTGTTATGTTATGCTATGTTTTGTTCTGCTATGTTCTGTTGTATTTTGTTATGCTATGTTTTGTTACACTATGCTATGTTTTGTTTTGCTATGCTTTGTTATGCTATGCTTTGTTCTGTTATGCTATGCTTTGTTCTGTTATGCTATGTTTTGTTTTGCTATCCTATGCTTTGTTTTGTTATGCTATGCTATGTGTTGTTATGCTATCCTGGTGAGGGTGTGTGAGGGCGAGTGAGGGCGTGTGAGGGCGTGTGAGGGCGTGTGAGGGCGAGTGAGGGCGTGTGAGGGTGAGTGAGGGTGTGTGAGGGTGAGGGGTGTGAGGGTGAGGGTGTGAGGTTGAGTGAGGGTGTGAGGGGGAGGGGTTGTGGGTGAGGATGTGAGGGTGAGGGTGAGAGGGTGTGTGAGGGTGGGGTGTGAGGGTGAGTGAGGTTGTGAGGGTGAGTGAGGGTGTGTGAGGGTGAGGGGGTGTGAGGGTGAGGGGGGTGTGAAGGTGTGTGAGGATGCAGGGGTGTGAAGGTGTGAGGGGGTGTGAGGGTGAGGGGTTGTGAGGATGTGGGGTAGTGGGGGTGAGGGGGTGTGAGGGTGAGGGTGGTGGGGTGTGAAGGTGTGAGGGTGAGGGAGTGTGAGAGTGAGGGTGTGAGGATGAGGGTGTTTGAGGGTTAGGGTGTGTGAGGGTGTGGGGTTGTGAGGGTGAGGGTGAGGGTGACGGCAGTGAGGGTGTGAGGATGAGGGGATGTGAGGGTGAGGGGTGTGAGGGTGAGAGGGTGTGTGAGGGGGTGAGGGTGAGGATGAGAGGGTGTATGAGGGGAAAGGTTGTGAGGGGGTGTGAGGGTGAGGGTGTGTGAGGGTGTGTGAGGGTGAGGGGGTGTGAGGGTGAGAGGGTGTGTGAGGGTGAGAGGGTGTGTGAGGGTGAGAGGGTGTGTGAGGGTGAGAGGGTGTGTGAGGGTGAGGGAGTGTGGGGGGGTGAGGGGTGTGAGGTTGAGAGGGTGTGTGAGGGTGAGAGGGGGTGTGAGGGTGAGAGGGGGTGTGAGGGTGAGAGGGGGTGTGAGGGTGAGGGGGGTGTGAGGATGAGTGGGTGTGAGGGTGAGGTGTGTGAGGCTGAGGGGGTGTGTGAGAGTGAGGGTGGGTGAGAGGGGGTGTGAGAGGGTGAGGGGTGTGTGTGAGGGTGAGGGGTTGGGAGGGGGTGAGGGCGTGTGAGGGTGTGGGGGTGTGAGTGTGGGTGAGAGGGTGTGAGAGGGTGGGTGATAGGGTGAGGGGGTGTGAGGGTGAGGGTGACGGAGGTGAGGGTGTGTGAGGGTGAGGGGGTGGGAGGGTGTGTGAGGGTGTGGGTGAGGGGCTGAGGTGGTGGGTGAGGGGGTGTGAGGGTGAGAGTGTGTCTGAGGGTGAGAGGGTGTGTGAGGTTGAGAGGGTGAGCGAGGGTGAGGGTGTGTAAGGGTGAGGGCGTGTGAGGTTGAGGGTGGGTGAGGGTGAGGGGGTGTAAGGGTTAGGGGGTGTGTGAGGGTGAGAGGGTGTGTGAGGGGGTGATGGTGTGTTAGGGGGTGTGTGAAGGTGAGAGGGTGTGTGAGGGTGAGAGGTTGTGTGAGGGTGGGTGAGGGGATGTGAGGGTGAGAGTGTCAAGCTGACTGAATCTCCACAGGAGCCAATGATGGTCCCACTGCCCCACCACCTCAACCACCACCGGAAAATATATATTTCCAAGGTAGTGCCTAAAGTAGGGGGAAAGGGGAAGTGAAAAAGAAAGAGAGACAGCCTCTATCCTGGAGGGTTGAATCTTCTTCACTAATAGGTTTTGGTGAAGTCTTCTTTGTACCTGGAGGGAAACACAGTGTATAAACATGCAATTAATTCTACTCTACTAAAACAATGATTTTAACTCCATATTAACAGTTAACATTTACCCTAAATGACAAAGGATAATGCTTCTCTCTTGGTTGATTTTTGATAATGCTTCCTGAACAGCCACTGTACTAAGAAACAAAACATTAGGAATTAGATACCCTATGACATGTAGCAATTCTAATCTACTCTTGATAACAATGTATTCCTTATATACCTGGCAAATTGTTTGGAAGCGCGGAATCACTCTCATGAGGTTGTTGTAATGTCTTAAAGGTTACTGCCGTAGAAATTTTTAATTCCTGAAAAACCTATGAGAAATTATTGTCTCAAAATAATTAAGTGCTGAGTTAGCTTCTTGCTAAATTCAAAATTAAGTCACTGTACCTGGTCCTTATTTCAAGAAAATTAAGCGACCATACCGCAGATAGGAACAAATCTGGTACTCAGAAAATTCTCCTCCTGCGCCGATATTTTCGAGTCCCACATTGCGCTTGCGTTCAAAGATTCAGCTCGAATGGTACTGAATAATTCTTCAGTACCTCAAAACAAAGCGCCTCTCACCCCAATGGTTATTATCACAAAATATAACCAAGCACGACGAGGAGACGCTGCCTTCCAACGGACTTCTACAGTTGAAGTGCGCAGTTCCTAATTGAAATGCGCACGTAGTCTTCACTGCTGATCGCGAGCCCCAAAAGACTAGACTGCCAGCCTGTCTCTAGTCTTGTCTTCCCAGCTCCGCCATTTCTGGTATCAAAGTTCTTTATCGTTCACAGGCAATTTCTTAAAAGGAGTTTTGAGCCCAAATATTTCCTTTTCCAATGCGGACGTTTAATTTGTCCCTTGTAAAATTGGAGTCTTTTAATTCTTAACCTCTCATGACGTGTCGTGGCTACGAAGGTCTTGACAGTGGGTGTGTGAGGGTGAGGGGGTGTGAGGGTGGGTGAGGGTGGGGGTGGGTGAGAGGGGTGTGAGCGTGAGAGGGTTGTGAGGGTGAGGGTGTGTGAGGGTGAGGGATGTGAGGGTGAGGGTGTGTGAGGGAGGGTGGATGAGGGTGAGTGAGGATGGGTCATGGTGTCTCTGAAAGCTGTTGTTTTCATTTACTTGGCGCGGGTTCAGGTCTGATAGAATGAAATGATACGGGCTAGGCGCATTCCTCCGTCGTGAAGCCATCCTAAGAGCCGTTTTAAAGTTAACAGGAGAATTTCCCCCATGCTGTTCTCATCTGTCATTCCGCGAGACGTCTGTTCTCCGAGCACTCACTCCGTACATTCCTACACATTCGGGATTGCAAAATGTTATGTTTCCGTTCACACGGTAAGAGCATGCTGCCAATTAGGCACCTTGTGCTTGCACAACTATTCCCCCCCCCCAAAAAAAATTCTTGCGTGCCGTGATGTGACACATTGAACTTCCACCTAGCAAAAGCATTGTTGTTATCAGAGTGACTTTTAGCATTTCACAATTCGTGCTCAAATTAAGTTATATTTATTTGTAGCAAGTAAGATTTACGATTTTTTTAAATAAGTGCTGCAAAATGACGTCACCGAAACTTTTCTTGGTTCTTGAGACCAATTTTCTCACGGAGAGTTTTCGCCGCCAATTTCATCCGAAAAAGCTGTACTACTATTTAGGCACATGCATTGTTCCACTTTAAATCCAAACGATGTGAAATTTATCTTAAAATACTTTTAGAAATGTTACAGTCAATGAATGCATTGTGTGTGTGTGTGTGTGTGCGTGTGCGTGTGTATGTGTGTGTGTGTGTTTCTGTGGGCTGGGTTAAAGATGAGATCTGAGTCAAATTAACGAAAAGAGGGTTATAGTGGAGAAACCTGTGTTAGGGAGCAGCGAAAGTGCACTTTTAGTAAGACGTATTGGAAACCATAGAATGGCAGAGAAAAGGCAGCGCTGGGAGGGCGGCTGGGTAACCATGCCAGCATTCCGATTCACGAGCAGATGGACCTGTTTATGACCTGCGGAGCGCATGAAGTGGCTGGCGGCAAATGGAATCAGAGCGGCAGCGGTCGCTTTGATTTTCTTGTCTTGCTTTGTGGGAGGGGTAGGGGAAGCGAATTCCTGTGCATGCGCCTGGCTCACATGAACTGTACGCGATCCCCAGTTTTTTCGACTTTTCTGAAGCCTTACTATAAATCTCGCCTACCATCCCTACGGGATGGAATAGATGAGACCTAAAAAGCCTGTGTTTGACAGCTATCCCAAACAAGTGTTCAAAGATCCTTAAACTGTAGAGTGGAAAAAAGAACAAAGATGACTCACAGAATTGACTATTCTGTGATTCCCCTCTACTATTAGTTTGAAAGGGCAAAAACCTGTTTCATAGAAGAAATGGAGTATATTATATGGCGTGGTTGTGCGACCACACAGTGTAATGCACTTAAAAACCCCTTTAGTTTCATCTGTCAAACCCTTAGCTCAACAGAGGAACAAGGGTAAAACATTTCAACAGCACCAAAGCAATTGAAGAAGAAATCAGCACGTCACTCCAAAAATCCGACACCAATTTATAAAAATAGACTATATATTTAAACACTAGAATGAAAAAGATCAACCGGAAAATTCTGGAGATCTAGATTAGACGAGCAATAATAAAGCAGTTTCACTCACCCGCGAACAAAGCATTGGCAAAGTCAATAAATTGAGTCTTACTGGCTTAACGTGGAACAGTTCACATTTTATTAAACTGGTGCTTGGCAAAGGTGGACCTGCTGCTTGCAGTGGCCACTTTAATAAAGTCTGGTTGGAATTTACCTCTGTGGAAAGGAGTAGCACCATATATTGTGCATTGTGCAATACTATGCTTACCGGTATTCTTTATTAGTTCACCTGCTTTTTGGTATAGCATTCAGGGAGTCTCTGTCGTTTTTAATTTTTTTATAAAGTGATCATCCATAATTTTTGGGCGGAATTGAAAAAGCAAATCCTGTTGAGTCTTAGATTCAGTCTGCCTTTTGTCTTAAAAGTGTCTTTCAGATTTTTGGGAACTTCCTTTCAACGAACACAATAATGTTGTCTCATAAGGAGTAGTTCCTGCAGGCTATAACATCTGCTAGATGAGTTAGTGAGATCCAGTCTCTTTTATCAAGATGCTATTACAAACACATCTGTCTTTACTTTAGAAGTGTACTCCTCAAGAGGTTCATGCTTTTCAAATGATAAGATTGCCAGTGTTTTTCAGGTATCTCATCAACTATACCCGGCACTGCATCGTATTGATATTAAACTAAATTTCAGGTTTTTGTATGAATATGATAAATGTAAAATATTGAATGAACTCTTATTTTGCAATGATTTAGTAATTGAAGGATATGAATGTACTAAAGAGGTGAATTCTGATGGATACTTCTAACCACAGAATCCTCACTTTTACAATATTCCTGACCGCCAGATCGGATCCAGACTCGCCTTCAGCAATGCTGCTATATGCTGGTACGTGGCACAGCCTGGATCCTTTATAACTTCCTACCCACCCCGGGGTAACAGAGCAGAGACGCATAGTGCCACTCTGAGCGCTGATGTCACTTTCTTCATTTCTGTGCCCCTTTTATGTGGATCCACAGCTCTGCTATCCCTTATTGGCCAGCACCTGGCTGGAATTTTAAATGCCTGGGCAGACAGACCCCACTGACGTTGCCTAGCTGACCACTAATGACAGGTACACTTGGTGGTGGCACCAGGCATCTTTCAGCAGTGGGGAGAATCCTGGCTCGATCTATTACCCAAAAAGCAGCACCCAGTATGTTTCCACTCTCTTTTGACCAGATCAAAGGTTGCTACCACTGCGCAGATACGCAGTGTGCCAGTCATAGACATTTGCCAGGCTACTACATGGCTTCAAATACCATTTCTGCCTTGATAGTCAGGTTCTTTGGAATGAGCATTTTCGCCTGGTCTGTCTTATATGATTTCCTAGTCTGACCCATTCTACCGACTCACTGCCTTAGGAAGTGTACTGCTTTGGTATCCATTTACAAGATGAGTAATCTGCTGTTGGAAGTCTCTGTCAGAAGAACAAGTTACTTACCTTTGGTAATCCTTTTTGTGGTACAGACTCCTCTACGTTCTGGGGAATGGACTTGTGTGGTCCATTAATAAGATGCAAATCTAAATATCTGCCACCAGCACAATCTGATTTTGATGGCTGCATGTCCAGCGGTGAGGACAAAGATCAGAAATAAACTGTCTGTGCACAGAGGTGGCACATATATGGGGGCCCTCATTTTGATCCAGGGTGGGACGAATTTGACACAGCGCTGCACTATGCTACCTAATGAGGCATGAGAGAATTGCTATAAAAGTCTGGCACCTGGCAAAATTCACAAGATGAGGAATCTGTGGTTAGATAGTCTGTGCCAGAAAAGACGTTACCGACGGTAAGTAACTTGTTTGTTCTTTTCTTCTAAATACAGGATGTGAAAAATCAACTTGAGTTTCTCAAATTTTATGAGGAAATATTCTGCCGAAGGGAAAGAGACCCTCCAATCTTTTTTAATGTGTGCACTTTTAATAGAGTAATACAAAACTGTAACTCGGAGGTCTTATCACACTTTCTGAAAGCACGATTACTTGGGTTATAGTTGTGTTATGTTCCGTGAACTCTTCCTAGGTGGCACAGGCACCGTCAGATGAAATGATGGGGCTGCCACCAACTGCTATGTAGGGCTGGATTTTTTTCTGTTTTAATTTCCACTCCCCTTCAGTTAAGTACTGCTCTTTCATCTCTTCTTCTTTTGGATGGTTTTGATCCTGTGAGAAGCCATTACTTGAGAATAAAAATGTACTCTCCAGTTCTTCAGTGCAGGTATGCTTCTCTGGTACCTACCATCCTTTCTACCTCCGTATTTTCTCATTCATTTGGACTGCACTAGCAGACTGCAAAAGAACAAAGAAGGCTGCTTTCATGCTGAACATGTTAGGAGTCTCTTGTCACAACAGTGCTCATAAGGGCAAAAGGGCAGAGCTTTGTTTAGAGACATATGAACTGTTGAATGTATGTGTACATACAATTTTAAGAAAGGAAAATTTATTTTTCTAAAAAGTGTTCCTCGATTCTTTTAAGTTTGTGGATCTTGTGTGGGTGCTGTTTCTGAAGAAATGGTATTGATGATAAGTACAATTTCTTTAACCTGGGCTTTGCCTGTGGATAGCTACTGTTTCTCCTGATTTTATCTCTGGTTGTTGTTTCCCAACAGTCGTGTATAGATCCTATTTTAGCATGTTCCTAAATGGATTTTCTTCAAGTGTGACCACAGCTGACCAGAGGTCTGGTGCTAGGTGCCTACTAATTCATGGTCTTCTCTCTTCCTCTAATAGGGACAGCACCCTGTCATGGCTGACACCCGGCAGCAGATTGACGAGGCAGCATACGATATTCAATTCTTCATTTCCGAGCATGCCCAGGACTTGACCCCCCAACAGAGTCGGCAGCTGTTGAGACTCCTGAACCAGCTGCAGAGAGAGTTCCGCGAGCTCTGCAAGAGGCTGACCGCACAGGAGGAGAGCCTAGAGCTGCGACTGCAGCAGGCCGGGCACAGTACCATGACTCAGGTCAGCTGGGCATGGACCTTCACCGCCAGTGTGCAGCAGTGTGGTCCAGCCTTTGCTTTGTCCATTTGTCTCCTTGTCTCTAACATGTTTGCTTTGCGTTTTTCAGATTTAATGTGCTAACACAGAGGATCCCTTGACAGCTGAAGAGCTGGAAGGTTCAGGAAAGCTTGTTGGGCTTCTTCATCACTGAAGCTGTGACGCAGGTTTCTGTGGTGGCCCACAGTTCGTGTTCTGTGGTCCTGCGTGGACAACTTAGCAGGACGGACTGCCACACATCATGCTCAACCACTCAGACAGGCAGGCATAGTGCCTAGAGGAGCAGACACACCCAAACGGACCAGACCACTGCTTCTTTGTGTTGAGTCACAGCTGTGCTCACTCATTTACACTCACTTGTACACTCCCTCAGAATCGCCATTTACTCAGCTGAGCTCACTCTCCACCACAGCTCTTCTTACCTTCAACCTTGCAATCCTGCTCAGTAACAATCACACAGCGCTTTGCTTGTGCGTGAGCACTCTGCAGTCACAAATCCTCACTCCAAGGTTTGCTAGCCTTGAGCACTTGCCATTCACAGCTTGGCTCCCTCACAGTCACTTGACATTCAGAGCTCTTCTCACTGAGGTCCCTTTTACTCCCAATTCTTCTTGATCAGTACTACCTGAACTGCTTATTCAAGGTACTGCCTCACTCGGGGGCACTTGAGGCTCACAGCTGTCATAACTCTAGTATCACTTTACACACAGATTTGCTGCAATTTGCATTGGTCCACTGTGCTTTTACAGCAAATGCACTCTGTTTGGCTTCCATCTCTATTCTCTCAGGGTCGCAATTGGCTGTGCTCATTCAGGGTCATTCTCTGCTCTGTGCACTCAGGGTCGCTCTGCATTCATCTGAGCGTATTCTGAGACTGGTCCTGGCACCGTTCTGTGTCTGCTCCTCTTGGCTGTGTGTAGACAATAACTCATTCTCTTTGCCTATGTCGTGAGAATTTAGTGTGTAATGCGTGCAATAGTCCTCCTGCATCGCAGACAGTCATTTCTTTGTGTCTTTCTTCCCCTAGAACCTCCAGGAGCAGCAGGCTGCCTGTAACCAGAAGATGGAGGAGCTGAGCAGCTGGCTGCAGCAGGCAGAGCACACTCTGAGCAAGGAGCAGGTGGCAGCTGGGAGCGGAGACCTGAACACCCTGCAGCACAGGCAGAGCACTATAGGGGTCAGTGAATGGGGGAGAGGATCACTGGGGCCAGTGAATGGGGAAGCACACTATTTTGACAGGGTATGGGGTAATTGAATGGCATCTGAGTACCATGGGGTCACTGGGCATTTTCAGTGTTAGTGAATGGGGAGCAGAACCAGGAGGCAGAGAATTGAGTATTAATATAAATGGTGCTGTGAATGAGGACACAACACTGCCACAGTTAGAAAAGAGGGTCGATTTCCGGTGGGCCATTGTGAAAGGAAGAGCAGAGCACTATGAGGGTTGTTTAGACTGCAGGACAAGCACCACTGGAATCAGTAAACTGGGACAGAGCATCATTTAGATCATTAAGTAGAGAGAAGTATGAGTGGCTTTCATAAGGATGCAGGAATAAGTCTGGGAGGGCAGATCACCATCAGGGTCAGTGAGCAGAGGTTGACAGGTATCTGTCGGTGTCATTGAGTAGAAAGAGTGCAGAGCCCCATTGAAGTTGCAGGCTATTGTAAAATAAAGGGTGCTCCTAGCTTTGCTCTGGGTGCTGCTCTATTTCTTGCATGCTGTAATACCATGAGTGTATTCTCTGACCACCGAGCACAACATGCTCATATCATCTCACCTGGCATGGTACTAGTTTCTGCGTCTACTACCCCATACATGATTCCATCTGTACCTGCCTCTTACGTACCTGATTCCTTCCAAATTCACAGGAGCTCCAGAAGGACATGCAGGCCCAGTCACTCACCTTTGCCAGCACCATCCAGGCCATGGAGGAGTTCATTGAGGAGAACCGGTCCAAGATGAGTCCAGGGGAGCTGCAGCTCTTACAAGAGAAGCTGAATAAGACCAAAGAGCGGTATCAGGCACTGCAGCAGCAAACTCAGGGCACCCAGAAGGAACTGGAAAATGCGGTGACTGTAGCCCAGCAACAGGAGACTGAGAAGGTGAGCTGGACCATTGCCTTTCATTGGGTAACTAGAAGGATCACTGGCATTTAGGATTTCAAATTAGCTTAGTGTGAGAGAAAAACAAAGGTGCTTAGCTGGCATCTAAACCATCAATGAGGATGCAGTGACCTTGAGACAAAGCATGTGAGTTTATGTCTGCGCCATCCTTGAGCAAGTCTGCCTTAGGGGAAAAGGAAGAAGACCTGGTGCCAGGGATGTGCATTAGATCCTAGTGGTACATAGTGACAGAGGGAGGTTGGGGCCTAGTACATGGCCAATCACAGAAATATAGTTTGATGTAGACAGAGAGGAGGTGAACTAAAACTATGGCTTTGAAGAGGCATAGCGTTGCAGACAGAAAAGATGAACTTCAAGCTTAATTGCAGTAGAAACATCATCTGATACAAAGACAGAGAAGGAGATATGGCATCAGAGACCTGCATAGGAAACTAGTTTGACATATTGACAGAGAATGTGTGCTGGCTCCGAATCCATCAGCCATACATACAGACCAAGATACGAGTTGATGTGTGAGCCTTCATCAGAGCATACTGTGACATGGATACAGAAGATAGCTTAACAGCTGATATCGCTATGAAACGAATGCTATGAAATCACTTTGGACTGAAATTGTAGGCCTGTCCCTGACACAGCTTCTGGAAAGAGTGTAACATGAGTATCTCTTCTTTCACCAGTCAGTGCTGGTGACACCCTTTTGCAGATGCACCAAACCTTATTACAAGCTGCAAATTCCCAGTTCTCTTTGCTTCATTCCTTGTTACGTGGCACTTCTTGACCTTGCTCTCCATTCTTTGTATTTCTCCCTGTGCCCCTCTTTCTACTATTAATAGCCTTTTGAAAACTTCGAAGATAGTAGGTCTTAGAGATTAAAGTCATTGCTTCAATTCCCCTTATCATCTTCCTCCACTTTCACTTGGGCTCTGTTTCTGTGTGGACACTTTCTGTCACTCTTCAGGACCTTAAAACCACCTGCTAGGCTTTTTAGACACTCCCTACAGTTGTCTACTATATTTACCATACAGTTTGCGTAGGTTCATAATAAAGAGCTACTTGAGGCAGAGGTTCCATCTCACCTATTCAGACTTCCACAACCCTTCTTGACCAGGTACTGCTAAAATACTTGTGGCGTGTCGGGCTTCCTTGTGAGGTTTCAGGACTTCCTGTGCTTTCTTTACGTGTGTCCTTCCCCGACACCATCCCATAAACTTTAATTTGTATGTATGGGCTCTTGCGCAGCATGAGCAAGAGCATCACATCAGTGACTTGTTTATTCAGAATGACAAGCAAATCCCCTCTGAGAACATTAAGCTTATCGCAGAGGAAGATAAAGGGTTGATTTTTAGTTCCTAATTTCAATTCTAGCGCATCTCGCATACTCACTTTATTATTATAAATATTTTATAAGGAGTAATTAAAATAAAATGAAACTCCTAATGGCTAAAAGAGCTTCCTCACATAAGCTGACTTTCATTTTCATGCTCCTTCTACTGGGCATTTGTGTAGGATGCCTTTCTAGTCATTTAATGCAATTAGATATTTCCAAGCATATGTCTCAGGCAAATTGAGAAATTGCAGTTAGCAGATACACATAATACTCTGTGGCAACAAAATGTGTATGTTGTTTGCCTTTTTTGACTCTGCCTTTAAATGGCTGCTTTCTGCTGGTTATTGAGAATGTGTTGATCATTGCCTTTTGCGGTCTTTGTAGTCTCTGGAGTCAAACAGTGTTTCAAAGTTACATATCTTTTACAGGATTATCGCAAGACATTTTGTGGAATAATGTGCACCAGATCTAGGAGGCAAAACAATGTAATAATAAAGGGAAATAATGCCGACAAGCTATTGTCAAGTACATGTGCGGTAAGATTAGATTGCAAATGCAAAACAGGTGCAGTTGCCCTTTCGGTGTGTTTCAAAATCATTCTAGGAAACGTTTGAAGCTCCCTGCAGTTTGGTCTGTAACCCCCTCACAAAAATTTAGATCCTCTGGATAGAGCCAAACAGAAGTTCTGATGTATGGAGTCAAGATCTAACAACTGTACATGCATTATGCATCTTCCTGATAAGTGATATGTTTTTTCATTTCTTTCACATTGGCATTTCTTTCTGGAGGTTCTGCAGGGTTTCCTCTGAGAGTAGGAAGAACCTTGGTTAGATCTGTTCACCACTGATGAAAATGTGCAATGTCAGCACTTCTGCGCACTGTAACTTCCATGGCGGCTCTCGCTCGGAGACGCATTCTGTCATGAGTGGAGCTCAGGACTCCTGTACACCTTTCTGGTGATACAATTCCTGCCCCAAGTTCTCAAGAAGATCAGGAACGACAGGGATTAAGTCATCCTGCTTGCTCCGGATTGGGTACAGAGAGTCAGGTATCCCGAACTTCAAAGCATGAGCACCTCTCCTCCAATCAGTCTCCCCCTTCAGGAGGATCTCCTGTCACATCAAGATACAGTCCTGCATCTGAACCTGCACACTGTTCATCTACATTCATGGAGCTTGAACGGTGACAATCTGAAAGTGACACTTTAGTGATAGATTCCTTACCTTAGAATATCCCCAGGCGTCAGACTGGATCCGGAAATTTTTGCGTAGCAGTACCCTTGCACGTCGGTAGGCGTCGTCTGCGGCTCCGCGTCCGTCGTCGGCGTCGTGGGCGTCGTGGGCGCCGTGATGATGTCGTCGGAGTACTTAGACGCCGCCTCCGCGTACTGACGTCAGTTCTTCTTTTTTCCACGCCAGCAAGCGCAGATCTGGAAAAAGCAGTACTTCTAGTCACTTTCTGACTAACTTTTTGGATCATTTTGATCATCTTTTCGAAGTCATACAACTTCGATCGGTGCCATAGGAATGCCTGGATTTAAGCACTGCGAGGGTTGCGACCGCAGGATGTCGGTCACGGATCCTCACCACCTGTGTCTACTCTGTCTAGGCGTCGACTACGACGACAAGGCCTGCTCGGACTGCCGGGCCCTCTCTTCGAAAGCCAGGCGGGAGCGGTCCCGCAGGCGACTCGAACTCCGGCAGTCGGCCCGCGCCGCGAGAGGTCCCGGTCCCACGGGAGGTCGAGGGACAGGTCGCGAAGTCGGAGCCAGCACAGCTCCGAGAGTCGGCACCACTCCTCCGGGTCGAAGTCGTCGTCAGGTAAGAAACACAAGAAGTCGAAGAGGCGTCATCGCTCTTCTGACTCCCCCCGACGCTCGCGCGACACGGTCGGGGGTTCGGGTGACATCGCCCACGAGGCTCCGTCGGAGTCGCGGGCGCCGCGTCCAGCTACACACCCTCCGGTCCCTGGGCGAGACGCGACGCTGGAGGAGATCGAGCTCATCCTCATGGCCATGAGGTCCCTCTCTCCTCCGACCGGCTCCGCAGGGCCTTTGGGCCCAGCGGACCCGTCTGGGGCCCCTAGCGGGTCGGGGGCTTTGGCCCCGACGCCGCTGAGTGCTTCGGCCCCGACACCGCCGACGCCTTCGGGCCCGGCGCCGCAGCTGCTCTCGACGGCGCATGGGGAGTTTTACTTCAATGAACCGGCCCCATCAATTGACAACCCTGATTATGGATGGGTGATGAGGAGTTTTGGGAGGGGTCTGAGGACCCTCTGACCCGAGAGTGTCAGTCTGAAGATGGCTGGACAGGTGAACTTGGGGATGCCAGTGGTCTGGACACCTCTCCAGACACTGGTTTTGTCTTGTCTCCTACAGTGGCTTCGGAGGAGGGGGCAACCTACAGTGTGGTGTTGATGAGGGCTGCCAAGGCCTTGGGCCTTGAGCTCCCCGTCGCGGCCGTGAGGACTAACCTCCTCACTGAGGTCCTTAAACCGCAGTCATGCCCGACAGAGCCTCTTCTGCCGTTTAATGAGGCCTTGAACGACGTTCTTTTGGGCACTTGGTCCAGGCCTGCTACGGGTTCGCCCGGAGATAGGAACGTGGCCAGACGCCACCGCCCGGCCCTGGGCGACCCGGTTTTCCTGTCCACCCACCCCACCCCCGAGAGCCTGGTCATCCAGGCATTCACTTCCCAGACCGCATTCCCGTCGGCTCCGCCGGACAGGGAATCCAAGAGGTACGAGATGTACAGTAAAAAAGTCTTCTCCTCCCTTACTCTGGGACTGCGGTCTTCCAACACTGCATGCCTCTTGGGCCGCTACCCCCATTCTCTGTGGGATACGGTTGCGGAAGTGCTGCCAGAGTGTCCGTTGGAGGTACGGTCCAAACTCGGCCAAGCCCTTGTGGAGGGCTGGGATGCAGCCAGATATTCTATTCGTTGTGGGCTGGATACCACCGACTCACTAGGTAGAGCAATGGCAACGACGGTGGCGATTAGACGCCATGCCTGGTTGAGGTCCGCCAACTTTTCGGCCGATGTCCAAAACACATTGATGGACATGCCGTTTGATGGCCGTTGCCTTTTTGGTGACAAGGCAGACCATGCGCTTGAGCGCTTTAAGGACTCCAGGGCTACGGCCAAGTCCTTGGGCCTCTCGGCCCCGCGCCAGCAAACGGGTGCCTTTCGCTCCTTTCGTGGCCAAGGAAGGGGCGCCCCCACACGCACTGCCAGCCACACACCGCAGGCTAACATCCAGCGCGGTGGCGGCTGTGGAAATCGCCGTAGAGGCGGTCGGGGACAACGGCGAGGCCAGTCCACACCCTCCCCCGCAGCATCCGCCTCTAAACCCTCGTAGTCCGTGCTTTTCGGCCCATGTGACGCCAGTGGGGGGCAGGGTTCGCCATCACTACTCTCACTGGCGCACTGTCACTTCGGACAGGTGGGTGCTGCAGATCGTCCGAAGGGGCTACTCCCTCCCCTTCGAGACGACCCCTCAAGCCATGCCACCGGAACACCACTACGTATCGGGGATCATTTGCGGCTTCTGCAGGAGGAAGTTTCGGCCCTCTTGGCCAAGGGGGCCATCGAGCGCGTTCTTGGCAAGAAGTAGGACGTGGTTGCTACTCCCACTACTTTCTGGTACCCGAGAAGGGCAAAGGTGGCCTACGCCCTATCTTGGACCTACGGAAAGTCAACGGCTTCCTCCGCAAGGAGAAGTTCAAGATGCTGACTCTGGCTCAGGTCTTAGCTGCCCTGGACCCAGGAGACTGGATGGTAGCGTTGGACTTGCAGGATGCTTATTTACACATCCCCGTCCTGCCGGCCCACCGGCGTTACCTGCGGTTCACAGTAGGCCACGAGCACTTTCAGTTTACCGTGCTCCCCTTCGGCCTTACCAGCGCCCCACGGGTGTTCACGAAGGTGATGGCGGTGGTTGCAGCTCATCGGCGCAGGTTAGGGGTTTCAGTCTTCCCTTACCTCGACGACTGGTTGTTGAAGGCGGGCTCGCCCCAGACAGTCGTCCGCCACCTCCAGACGACGGCAGACCTCTTGCACCAGCTGCGGCTCTCCATCAATGTGCCGAAGTCACACCTGTGCCCTTCTCAGAAGCTCCTTTTCATCGGAGCGGTTCTCGACTCGGCGCAGTTTCGGGTTTGCCCACCCGAACAGCGGATTCGGGATTTATAGGCTCTGATTCCAATCTTCCAGCCTTTATCCCGAGTTTCGGTCAGGTTGACGCTGCCGCTTCTGGGGCTGATGGCTTCCTGCATCCTTCTGGTGCATCACGCCCGTTGGCGGATGTGGGCTCTGCAGTGGGACCTGAAGTTTCAGTGGGCCCAGCATCAGGGCAACCTGTCCGACCATGTCCTGATCTCGGAGGGCACTGCGAGACAGCTGCAATGGTGGCTCACGGACCGCGATTGGGTCAGCGGCAGATCCCTCTTCCTTCCCCAAACAGGCCACATGGGAGAGGCGGAGATCAGAGGCCTCTGGTCTCCGGCGGAGTCCCGGCTCCATATCAACCTTTTGGAGCTGCGGGCGATTCGTCTAGCACTGAAGGCATTCCCCCCCTCTGTCCGAGGGAGTGTAGTGCAGGTGTTCACGGACAACACCACCGCCATGTGGTACTGCAAGAAACAGGGCGAGGTGGGGTCGTGGACCCTCTGCCAAGAGGCTCTGCGCCTCTGGCAATGGCTGGAACATCAGGGCGTGACCCTGGTGGTTCAACACCTGGCAGGTTCTCTGAACGCCAGGGCGGACGAACTCAGCCGCCGGTGCATGATGGATCACGAATGGCCTCTGAACTCGGACGTAGCGCAAGGTCTCGTTCTGCAGTGGGGAGAGCCTTGGTTAGATCTATTCGCCACCGAAGAGAACGCGCAATGTCATCAGTTCTGCGCTTTGGAATTTCCAAGGCGGCACTCGCTCAGAGACGCTTTTCGTCGCGAGTGGAGTTGCGGTCTGTTGTACGCCTTTCCGCCTATACCACTTCTGCCCAGAGTGCTGAAGAAGATCAGGCGCGACCGGGCACAAGTCATCCTTGTGGCTCCGGACAAGGCACGAAGATACTGGTATCCCGAGCTACTCAGTATGTCAGTCGATCCCCCGGTTCGTCTGCCTCTTCAGTGGGACCTTCTGTCGCAGCAACAGGGGACGGTCCTACACCCGAACCTGTCCGGTCTCCACCTCCATGCTTAGAGATTGAGCGGCGACTGTGGAGGCCATTTGACTTGCCTCCTGAAGTCTGTAACATCATTCTGGCAGCCAGGCGTCCCTTCACAAAGTCGGTATACGCCTGCAGGTGGAACAGATTAGTGGCATGGTGCACAGCAAAGGCCGTGGATCCTCTCTCTGCCCTTCTTTCTGAGGTTCTTCTCTTTCTTCTTTCTCTTGTCCAGCAGGGCTCTGCTCTGGGCACTATCAAGGGCTACCTTTCTGCTCTTTTAGCCTTTTTGAGGCTGCCTGATCAACCTTCTTTGTTCAAGTCCCCTATTGTTAATCGATTCTTGAAAGGCATCATGCATACGTTCCCTCCTGTGCCCTTTGTGATGCCTCAGTGGGACTTGAACTTGGTTCTTACTTTTCTGATGTGCGCTCCCTTCGAGCCACTTCACAACTGTCCTCTCCGCTTCCTTACTTTGAAGACTGCCTTCCTGGTAGCCATCACCTCTGCCAGGAGAGTGAGTGAGCTCCAGGCTCTATCCTGTAAACCTCCTTTCCTTTCGGTCCATCCGGACAAGGTTGTGTTGCGCACAAGGCCCTCTTTCCTGCCCAAGGTAGTCACGGCCTTCCACATCGGGCAATCCATCACCTTGCCCACCTTCTTTCCGCCTCCGCATCCCTTGAGAGAGGCTCCACCGTCTGGACCCAAAACGTGCGCTCTAGTTCTATCTGGATCGCACACGCCAGTTCCGGGTGGATGACCAACTCTTTGTTGGTTACGTGGGCGCTAAGAAGTGACGGGCGGTACACAAGCGGACCATCTCTCGGTGGGTCGTATTGTGTATCAAGGCTTGTTACTCCTTGGCAAGGAAGGAGCCTCCTGTTAGGCTGAGGGCCCATTCCACTCGGGTCACGGCAGCTACCTCTGCCCTGGGCCGGGGTGTCCCCTTGCAGGACATGTCAGGCAGTTACGTGGGCATCGTTGCACACATTTGCAAGACACTACTGCCTGGACAGCCAAGTCCGGAGGGATGACTTCTTTGGCCGTTCCGTTCTCCAGGACTTTCTGGTGTGATTATTGGTTTGCAGACCCACCACCGGGGTTGGTATTGCTGGGGTATCTATTCTAAGGTAAGGAATCTAATACTAACCTGTTTCTTTCAGATGAACAAGTTACTTATCTTCGGTAACGATATATCTGTAAGAAACAGTAGTTAGTATTAGATTCCTTACTGCCCCACCCATCCTCCCCGTTCTGCGAACCGATATCTAGGGTTAAGGTCATCCCCTTTCAGGGCCCTAGTTTCAATGGCACCAGTGTTGGTTTTTAACATGGCTCTGCGTTTCTGGCGTGGAAAAGCTGTGTCTAAGAAATGACGTCAGCATGCGGAGGCGGCGTGTAAGTACTCCGACGACGTCATCACGGCGCCCACGACGCCGGAGACGGACGCAGAGCTGCAGACGACGCCTACTGACGCGCAAGGGTACTGCTACGCAAACATTTCCGGATCCAGTCTGACGCCTGGGGATATTCTAAGGTAAGGAATCTAATACTAACTACTGTTTCTTACAGATATATTGTTACCGAAAGTAAGTAACTTGTTCATCAGCACTCCAGTTTTCAAGGTCAGTAATCCAGCACTAAATCTCACAAAAAGAGGAGGTGATCCTTCGATGGGGGTATTTCCTCACGTACTCTACAACCCTTTCTTGATTCAGCATTCAGAGAGGATTGGTTAATTATGTAGCTAATGTATTATAAATTACCTGTGAATTAGGCCTTCTTTCACCTCAATGTCACTTGTACCATGTTGGCTGTATATGTCTAATTGCTGCTGTCACGTTCAAATCTAAAGAGAAAGCCATTTGCAAAGCAGGTTCAATATGCTGCTTCCGTGTGTATTTTTTTTTATCTTGGCTGTTGGACAACTGTTGGAATGTCTGGCTGGAAGAGCAATAACTTCCAGCTTCTCAGCATAAAGAGAGAATGTCAGAAATCCTTCTGGACTTCTAGCCACACTATTTACTTTGCTGCCTGACTTATCCCACATTGCTTACTAGGTTCTGGGTTCATCACATCAGGCACAAGATCCCTCCACCCCCCACCCCCTGCCCCCCTTGCCTTAGTTTGAGTGGGCCCCTAACGCTTTATGGTATCCCTCTAGATTATTTGAGAATTGGTAGCCTGGAAGGAAAGTTCCAACTTCCAAGGGTATTGTAGTCCAGCACAACCCTATTGTGTCCTTTATTCGCTGCAATATCAACAAGCACTGGCGTTGCCACTAGGTCTCGCAGTAGGAAAGTTGGAGCTATTACAATTGCAAATAACAATGCCTTTTATTTTTGTTTTCATTTTAAAAACATAAAGGGCTTTGTCATTTACAAAGCCAATAGCTCCAACTTTCCTACTGCGAGACCTATTGTGCACTGCACAGTGTGGGTGAAAGTGGCACTGCGTGTGTGTGAGTGGCTTTGAGTGAGTTGCGTTGCGTGGGTGAGTGGCGTTGCATGTGTGAGTGTTGTTGCGTGGGTGAGTGGCGTTGCGTGGGTGAGTGGCGTTACGTGGGTGAGTGACGTTGCGTGGGTGAGTGACGTTGCGTGTGTGAGTTGAGTTGCGTGGGTGAGTGGCATTGCATGGGTTAGAGTGGCGTTGCGTGTGTGAGAGTGGGCTTGCGTGGGTGTGAGTGGCGTTGTGTGTCTGAAAGTGGTGCTGTGTGGGTAAAAGTGGCACTGCGTGGGTGTGAGTGGATTTGCGTGTGTGAGTGGCGTTGCGTGTGTGAGTGGCGTTGCGTGTGTGAGTGGCGTTGCGTGTGTGAGTGGCGTTGCCTGCGTGAGAGGCGTTGCGTGGGTGAGTGGCGTTGCGTGTGTGAGTGGCGTTGCGTGCGTGATTGGCGTTGCGTGTGTGATTGGCGTTGCGTGTGTGAGTGGCGTTGCGTGCGTGAGTGGCGTGTGCGTGAGTGAGTGGCGTTGCGTGCGTGAGTGGCGTTGCGTGTGTGAGTTGCATTGCATAGGTGAGAGTGGCGTTTCGTGTGTGAGAGTGGCGTTGCGTGTGTGAGAGTGGGTTTGCGTTGGTGTGAGTGGCGTGTGTCTGAAAGTGGTGCTGTGTGGGTAAAAGTGGCACTGCGTGGGTGTGAGTGGATTTGCGTGTGTGAGTGGCGTTGCGTGTGTGAGTGGCATTGCGTGTGTGAGTGGCGTTGCGTGTGTGAGTGGCGTTGCGTGTGTGAGTGGCGTTGCGTGTGAGAGTGGCGTTGCATGTGTGAGTGGCGTGTGAGTGGTGTTGCATGTGTGAGTGGCGTTGCATGTGTGAGTGGCGTTGCATGGGTGAGTGGCGTTGCATGGGTGAATGGCGTTGCATGGGTGAGTGGCGTTGCATGGGTGAGTGGCGTTGCATGGGTGAGTGGCGTTGCATGGGTGAGAGTGGCGTTGCGTGTGTGAGAGTGGGCTTGCGTGGGTGTGAGTGGCGTTGTGTGTCTGAAAGTGGCACTGCGTGGGTGTGAGTGTATTTGCGTGTGTGGGTGGCGTTGCGTGGGTGAGTGGCGTTGCGTGGGTGAGTGGCATTGCGTGTGTGAGTGGCGTTGCGTGTGTGAGTGGCGTTGCGTGTGTGAGTGGCGTTGCGTGTGTGAGTGGCGTTGCCTTTGGGGTCTAGTGGTTCTGCCAATTATTTTAGGCATGCTCCAAGTAAAGTACTAACCCAGATTTGGACTGCAGCAGCATGGACGGGGAACTCAAACAGCTCAATGTCATCAAATCGTCAAATCAAGAGAGAAAAGTTCCCTGCTCTAATCTCATTGCTGCTCACTGATGGGATAGCTTACTGTGCAGACGCTCTGCCAGTCAGGAACTTAGCACACTGCAGCAAACCCTGCATTAGGCACTGTGCTTGCCATGATAACTACTTGATCTATATTCACATTATCGGCATCAACATATTGTGATTAAGCTGCTCTGTGATGAACAGTTTGAGGGGCTTGGCAAATTCATGGGCAAAGAATGCTTCAGCTGAGCAGCCAATCTAATTTTTTACCTACACAAATATTACGCCTAAAAGCTATTTCCCAAATGAATTTGAAAGGGTGCAAACAAAGACATCTGCAGCCGATGGCACAGACTCACTAGGTGTGACAACGGGTGGAACCATGGGGCGGGGTGTTCCTGCTTGTTCCAGTGGGTGATGAGGCTGCTCCTGTGTCCTCGAGTTTTAAAGGAAGGGTGGTGTCGGAAGGGGGTTTGTGCTGGTGCTGTAGCCCGTCCAGCTTTTGCCCTTTGCCTGAATTCCGTGTGATTTGCGTGCTCTGCTTCTTGAAAGTATGAGTAGCCAGCTATCTGTTGCTGCAAGACAGCATTACAGCCTACAACCTATGCTGCCACTGTCAGTAATACTATACCTTCTGGGCGGAGCCTTGTGCTATGCGCGGCCATGACAGAGTTAGGCGAACTAAGCAGACTTCCGAACAGACATCTGTTTTAAAAAATCTGTATTCCCACTGCCAGAAGCACCAGTCTTACAGCCTGGTTCAGTAGGAACGGAAGTCAGTCACAATTAGTTGTACGGCATTAACATAAACAAGGCAGAAGTTTGGGCGGTGCAGAGGCAACACCATTGAATGTGAGAGCAATATGGGGTTGGGTGGGGGAATGGATACGAAAGCAACGTTTAGAGGGCCGGAGGGACGTGAAAGCAACATGAAGGGCGCGGGAGCAGGGTAGGCATTTGAGGAAGCGCACAATTCAACGCAACAGGAAAGAGGCAGGTAAAAGAGAGCAGCGCAGGTGGCGAGACGTGCATGAGGAACGCAGCGCAAAAACAAATGAACTCTCCTTCAGTTCTCAATAGGGAAGAAGTGGCGAAACATCCAAAGCTACCGAACTGGAACTGGGTTCCAGTTGCTGCATTGGCTCTCCCGTGCCTACCATAAACAAAGCTTGTACACACACTTCACAAAGCGTTTGAAAAAATAATAGATTTACCTTAAGTGTGATAACAAGCATGTGTTGGCAAAGCATCTTAATTTACAAAATCGGGTCAACGATGGTGCTGCACTGCACAGAATGAAAACAAGGCTGTGTTTACGGGGAGAGAGAGGGGAGGTGCTGGTGCTGGTGTGGGAGGGGGGAGGTGCTGGTGTGGGAGGAGTGCTGCTAGGGCAAGGCTGTGTTTGCGGGGAGAGAGAGGGGAGGTGCTGGTGTGGGAGGGGGGAGGTGCTGGTGTGGGAGGGGTGCTGCTACGGCAAGGCTGTGTTTGCGGGGAGAGAGAGGGGAGGTGCTGGTGTGGGAGGGGGGAGTTGCTGGTGTGGGAGGAGTGCTGCTAGGGGAGGAGAAGCCCTGGCCGTGAATGCGGGTGCATGTTTGCTCCCGTGATTCACGTGAACTGCAAGAAATACGCGGGGCTGAAAGCCCTTGGTTTGAAGAGGATTTTGCCGACTTGAATTCTCCCCATTTCCCATTCCTGCGGAATGGTAAAGGCGAGACCTAAAAAGCATGTGGAGCCATCAAGAAAATCAGGCTGTCTCGCTAGTGCCCTCTTTCACATTCTTTAAGGATTTTTAACTTCTTAAGAACACTAGCTCAAAAATGAAGACCATCTCATAGCCCTCGCAGTCACTAAGAAAAGGGTTATGGAGTCTGAGAGTAGATTAGGCATGTACCTGGTCTCCTACCTAGCTTTTATCCCTTCTCCTTCTTGCTTCCTGCCCCAGCCCTTCCTCTCCTGCATTGCCATTTCCTTCCTTCTGCTTCCTCTGAAGTATTTTCTTCTATTCCAGGTGAAAACAGCAGAGGAGCTGGAGGAGAAGCGAAATCAGATAGAGTCTCTCATGGGCTGGGTAGTGTCACTGAAGAAGGATGGGCCTGTGTCCCAAACTTATGTGCAGCAGGTGGCAGACAGTCCTGTTGAGGAGACCACACGTGATGGCCCAGTGGCAAGTACAGGCGCATCCGGTGCAAACCTAGACGAGCAACTGGAACTCATGAAGGTCAGAATTGCAAGTTAAAATTCAGTGTCAGACTCTGATGCCAAGCCATGTGTATTGCTATAATTTGGAAGCACCTCATGAAACACATTCACAAGGCAAATGTTTGTCTTAAGCCTTGGGTGTGTTATTAATGTTGACAGAATTGATTGCATTTTTTGCTGTCCATGTTTGCGAGTTGTCTGTTGCGTCGGTTGATTGTGTTCATGTGAGCTATTATCATAGTTGAGGTTCTTTTTTCCAGCAGATGCACACTGAGCTGTTTCTCTCTTTTGAAATAGGTAGTGTACATGTACTAATGTTTCTTTTCTTCACAGGACTTTGTATAGGATGTTTAATTTGTAGAATATTTTAGTTATTTGGAATAAAGTCAGTACACTCTTGTAAGTAAAGACTGCCTAGAAATGTAGGTTTAGAATTATTTAAAGGGTCCTACTATTTCAAAGTTCTGTCCCAACACCAGCTATTCGAGTAAGCGGTAATGCCCAATGGCTGTAATGTCCTTTTTCTACACAGTTAGTTTAGATTCCATTGAAATAAATATTCCACCTGTTTTTGCAATGTTCCTTTACCACGATTAGATGGTAGAAATTGTGAAACGATCATCATAAAATTCAGTAGTAATTCCTTCAACTCATAAAATTGACAACAATATTATAATGTGCAGTAGATATATTGCTCCACATTTTGCTAGTTGTGCTGCTTGCCAGTTGTACTCTAAATGAGAAACTTGATTGGGGTGCTGCGCATTTAGAAGTATTTCTCATTTTATTTGGATGCCATTTGCAATCTCGTAGTTTCCATTATGGCCACAAAGTCCTGAATTTTTTTCCAATTTAACTAGTGCACACAGAAATGTTTCTCTTTGTTTGGGAGTAGTATACTAAGGCTTGTATTTCTTACTTATTGAATGGGGTTCGTAGAGCTCTGTTACACTTCTTGGATAGTTTACTCGGAGTTATGTTTTCTTCCTGGTTGGATGACATACATTAAGTTATGTTGCTTTAATTGACTGGTTTTAGTACACTAAGTTGTGTTGGTCACGGTTGGTTACTGTACTAAGTGGTGTGGTGTTACTTCTTTCAATTGGGAAGTAGACAGTGCTGTATTTATCCTTTTGTTTGGGTGCTCTAACCAGAGTTGTGTTTTTCAACTAGGTTGGGTGAATTGCACAGAACTGTCAATTCCTCTAGTGAGTGATTTATATAAGAAAGTGTTACTTTCTGTAGTTTATTAATGTAGAAGTAGCCATGTCTTCCTGGGTGGATGGTTTACAGAGAGCCATGTTGGTCTGTCTGGCTTGTTGAGCAACAGTGATAAAAATGTGTTTTTGTCCTCTTGAGTGGATAGTGCTGTGTTTCTTTGAATAACCATAAGCAGTGCTACACTGCTCTCATACGGCTTGTGTATGTCCTTTGCAGGCCAGCCATCAGGAACTTCTCTCTCAGCAGCAGGAGCTTATTCATGCCACACAGTCTGCACAGGCCTTCCTGGATAAGCATGGACATAGTCTTCCACTGGAGGAGAGACAGAGACTGCAGAGCAGAATCTCAGAACTCAAGGAGCAGTATGCATCCTCTTTGTTGCAATCAGAAACCCAGCTCAGGCATGCACAGGTGCTACGGGATGAGCTGCAGAAATTTCTGCATGAACATGGTGAATTTGATGCATGGCTGCAACATTCGGAACATGAACTGGAAACCATGCATAAAGGAGGCGGAGATCCAGCATCTGTGCAGCCGATGCTCCGGCGTCAGGGAAGCTTCTCAGAGGATGTCATATCTCACAAAGGTGACCTGAGGTATATCACCATTTCTGGGCAGAAGGTGGTGGACCTAGAGAAGGCAGCAGGGAAGGAAGGGACTGAAAGTAGATCACTTCATGCAACAGCCACTGTGACAGAGAAACTGAAAGATGCGCAATCGAGATATACCACCCTTCATGCCAAGGTAAGCCTGTGGATGGGTAATCTTGCATGAAACTTATCGTATGCCATGACACTTTTGCCTCTTTATTTGCTTTATTTTGTTGTTTTATATAAAATGACAGAGCACTAAACAGAGTAATGTTAGCAATGTCACTTTTTAAATGTGCAACAGGGCTTTAAGTAACAATTACAACATGTTGTTAAGCAGAAAATAAAAACTAGTTCAGTGATTTACTTAAGTAAATAATACATCAAGTAAATTAACTGATTTATGTAGGAAGGGTGATTTGTGGTAGGACATAGAGGTAAACATTTGAAAGTTAGGACAACCAGAAATGTTCCACATATACCTGAAAGTGTGGCAGCAGGTAGACAATCAAAGCTATTCTGATTGAGCGTATGCCCGTGCTAGCTCATTCTAACATTTGAACCAGGTCAAACTCACACCACAGTAAGGTAGAGCTCAGTTGAAGTCACTTGAATTCAAGGCTGTGCCAAAGGAAGCATGGATGAGTGATAGCTCACACCTAGGAAGTGTGTGACAAAGCCACTAATCGAAAGGCAAACTTTTGTCAAGGTATTCTCATGACAGAAAAGGCTTGCACGAGGGTAAGCTTGCATGACCTTATACTAAAGTAATCCTCTGCCAAGAGGAACTCACTTCACAGTAAGCTCACGACTGGACAGGCTTTTTTCAGGCATTTTGCTGCTACTAAAACTAATGTCAAGTTAAGCTGCAATTAAGACAAATTTAAGCCTGAATAAACTCATGCAGGCCAGGATAAGCTTGCACTATGCTAGGCTGGTGCAATGTAAATGCATACTTCTTTAATGTTATGCCATGATAAATGCATGCCCTCATACACAGATGTCAAGGAATGTTTATGCCAGTGCCAGCTATCCCTGAGAAAACCTTCCTCAAGGTCAGGCTAACTGTCTGGGTGAGTACATGGACTCCCATTGAGAATTGTCTGTTAGGGCATAAAGGTGAACGAATGTCAAAAGTAAATTCTAGCTTGTGTGAGCTTCAGTTAAGTTAAACTTGAGGCTGAGTAAGCTTAACACAGGTCCCTCTACGATCACTTTAACGTAGGCTTATGCCATGCTAGGCCTATGTCCAAGCAAGTTTAACCCATCCTAACTTCTTGCCAGGGTGGGTTTATGTTAGGTAAAATGTATGCCTTGGTATACTGATGCCATTATAAGCTCATTTCAACCAAAGCTTATATTACAGTATGTCCTGCCATGGCAAGCACATGCTGCCATGCTCATGTTCTGCTCACACTAGGGAATATTATGATCAGGGTCAGAAAATGAGAGTTCAAGATCACACTGCAGCTGTTTTTCTTTCCTGCCTTTTGTGAACCTTGTTTATTGTACTTACTCCTCCTTATCTCGCTTCTCTACCTGAGATTGCTCTTCCTCTCCTAAAACCCTCTCTTGACTCTTTCATCATTCTTTTCCAATTTCTTTCTGTTCCTCCTCCAGAATCTTTTCCTGTCCTCTTTCAATGTCCCAGCCCAATACTTGAGACTCAGTTCCTGTTTAAGATGAAGCCTCTCTCTTCCTGTTCTGATTATTCTCATCCTTTCCTAATAACCCTTTCCCGCTCTTGATACCCGGCGTGCTAAGCTGGTGCACCTTGTCTCCTTCTGTTTTCCCTCCCTCTCCTCCCTTCTGATAACTCTAGTTCTTCTGTGAAGCTCCACCCATTCACTCCTGATCTCTATGTGCTTCCTCTTTTAGTGCTCCCAGCTCGGTAGTCATTTGGCCATGCTTCTGGATCGGTCCCATCAGTTCCAAGATACTGCAGATTCTCTTCACACGTGGATTGCGAAGACTCAAGCAATTCTTAAAGAAGTTCTTTCAGAGCCAATTGCATCGGATGCAGATGCCCTTCAGAAGCAGCTTGATAAGACTACGGTGAGGAAACATTGAACAGGATATGCCCATAATGCTACAAACTGATTGTTATACTAACGTCCTACAAAACAAAAACCTACATCTTTATTGTTGTGCGGTTCATAATATGGAGTCATGGTGTGGGGGAGGTTGTTCTGTTCTGTCAGTGCTGACACCATAACTCCAGGGGGATGAATATGTGGCAGTGTGTGCTAGGAGGCTCAAGATACTAATTCAATTAATTCCCTTATTACCATTTTCCATGGCAGAGTCTGCAGGGAGACCTGGCTGAGCATCAAGTGCAAATAGAGAAAATGCAGAAGGCCGCACAGCTCCTCCTCGATATACAAGGAGACCCGGCTCCAGATCGCAAGCATGTTGAAATCACTAGAGGTAACGTCACCAGTGGCTGAGAGCAATTGTGGAACACACAGGCAGTTAAAACCCTGAGAAGTGGACAGGAGAAGTGTGAAGAGCAATCCTCGAGATACTGCTGTGAGAGCAGAGTTACTAAAGAGAGCAGTGAGTTTACTAGTTGGAGAAGGTAACAAGAGCTGCAGACAAATGTAGATCACACTGATAGAGCCTGGAGTCCTGCGATTACTGTGAAAGAGTCTAGTGCCTGGGAAGCACAATGAAAAAAGCCTAATGTGTGCAGATTCAGTGAGAAAGCACACTCTATCTAGATCACATTGAGACTGTCTTCTGTGTGGCGTTAATAGTGTTTCACATTTCTGGTAGTCACAATTAGATAGACTTGTGTGTAGTGATCACAGTGAAAAAGCCTGGTGTATGTGCTTTGCGAGTAAAGCGCCTGTTTTCCAACAATCACGCTGTGGTATTCTGCTATTTAGTTCACAGTGAGAGAGCCTTCAGTCTGGAGAATGCAAGTAAAGCACCTGTTTTCCAACAATCACGCTGTGGTATTCTGCTATTTAGTTCACAGTGAGAGAGCCTTCAGTCTGGAGAATGCACTGGTATATGATGGTTGTGGTGAGAAAGTCTGGTGTTTGTAATTTGTTTTGAGATTCCCTGGAGTCTGAAGATTTCACTAAGAGAAATAAGGTTTTGACAGTGAGAGATTCCTTTGGCATTGGAAAGGCTGGGTAGAGCTCTCAGTATAACTGCCTGGTTGTGGAGAAGGCAGTGAAAGCCTCCTAGATGAAAACCAAATGGGGAGAGAGTTGTTCCAGGAAGTCACAATGAGAACGTCTGGTATGATAATTGCAAAGAGACAGCTAGGTGTATGAAAATATCAGCAATAGGACCTTCTGCATTTTAATCGCAATAAGAGTCTGGTGTCTGGCGATCACGGTGAGAGAGCCTTGTTTATGGAGACCACCACTTTTCTGGAGATCACGGTTTCTGCTCTTCTTTGAAACGGGGAAAACATTTCTGAAGTCATAACAATATAAGGGGGATATTCCTGGTCATCGAATATTTCACGTGAACACGGATGCACATCTTGGTTCACACACAAATATACTATCTCAAACAAAGATGCTTTGCTTTTGTGTATAAATGACTATACCTTCACACTTGAACATAATATTGGAAGTCTTCATAGTTTGGCTTCAGTACTTTTTCTTGTTCTAACTAGATGGCATCATGAGTTGCTTCCAGCTCATGTCACAGCAGATGTCTGAGCGCACAGACCACCTTTTGAAGTGCATGGCTCACTCGCAGAGTGTCCAGGAGGGGGTAGACAGTCTGCTGCAGTGGATGGATGGTATTGAGAAGAACCTTAAAGAACAGAAGGTGACCTCGCTTTCACCCTCCTCCATTCAAGAGGCACTCGCCACAAACACGGTGAGGTCCCAGTCAATCCTGAATAATCCTCTAACTCTTGCTTATGTTGCTCTTTTTCCTGTCGTACTAGAAATTTCCAAGGGGTAGGAAGCTGGCTCTGTATATACTATACCAAAGTAGGGTATAGTTTGCACAGAGTCCAGAGAGTCCCAAGAGGTATAGCAAAGGCTAAAGTAGATAATACCTTGCTCTCTCTTGTGGTAGTGTGGTTGAACATTCAAGCTTATCAGAGGGTAGTGCTTAGCATTTGTTGTATATACTCAGGCAAAAATTGATGTCGCACAATTGTTTGTATAAAAAGTTGTTACTTTGGTATTTTTATTACTAGAACCAAGATTTACTCAGTAGCAGGTAAGCAATACTTTAAATACAATGATACATTTCAAGATACAGTGTGTACTGGTTTTGCAGGAGCATACAAATTAATTTGCAGTCAAGAAAATGGGTTGTAAGCTCTTCAGAATACTGAAATTACTTAAGATTACTTTTTAGTTACTTTTCTGGTACTTTTCTAGTTTTGCACAAAACAACCTAATCATGTAGTTTGGACATTGTATGACTTTAGCCAGCAGGTTAACTCTTTTGAAGACACTAAGTTACTTTGTTGCTGGTTCAACACTTAGAATATTTTTCAGAGATAAACCCACCATACAATCCTGTGGAGAAAAACAAAGTGTTCGATTTGCAGGTAAGTAAATGGTTTTGGTAACTGAGTTTTGGGGGGGTAGAACTAAGGTTCCCCAAGGATCAGTACAGCACTCGAGGTGCACCACCAGCGGCACTAGGGCGGCGGGTGCAGAGTGCAAGGGTGCCAGTGGGGCTAAGGGGCAACACGTTTAGTTGTTGCTCACGGGCAGGCCACACCGTTTTGGGAGGAAAGCTCCTAAGGTTAAGGTAAGGGCAAAGGGGGTCCCAGGTCAGCACCAAGTCCACACCACCAGCAGGCCAGGGGCTGCTGGGTGAAGGGTGCTTATGCGGTGTCGGGAGCCCAGTGCATTCCTATTGAGATTGCTGGTCGAGGAAAAAGACTGCAGGCTGGAGCCAAAAGACTGGAAGAAGGGAACCAATGACTAGAGGAGGAAGTTTGAGAGTTGCTGGACACCATGACACTGTTGGTCAGACACCACACGACTCAGGGGCTGCGGGTGCATGGGTGACTATTCGTGTCTGGTACTTCTCACCTGTTCCAGTCTTGGTCAGGGAACCCTTCAAAAGGAGGCTGCAGGCATCGAGGAGAAGATTGAAGGAGGTCGTCCAACACTGGAACCCAGGTCCTTCTCTGGGGTGTTGGCCCACTCTGACTCGGGCTGTGGGCATCGGGTGCTGAGTGGTGAGGACTACATCTGGATCTGGAGTCCTGGCTTGGGTTGCTGTTGGATAAATCCAGTGTCCACGGGAGATCAGAGTCTTTTTGGAACTCAGGGCAGTTCCCCGGAGTCCTCAGAGGTTGCCGGTTGCAAGACTTGCCAGTTTCAGCTTGCAGGGGTTCCGAAGCAGGAGGGCTGGGGCCAAAGCAGTTGTCATCATCCTCTTCAATGCAGCAGAGCTCTTTGGTCCTTCTTCATGTTGAATCTGAATTCTGCATTCAGAGGTACCCCCTAAATACTATATTTAGGGACGTTTTAGGGGTCTCTCAGTAGTACCCAATGGACTACTGTCCTGAGGTTGACTACTCAGGTTGACTACACCATTAGGGTGCTCACCCCACCTGGGGGAGTGGGCACCATCCCTAACCCTAATTCGATGGTGCCTGCCATTTGCACCTCACCTCCCCTACCTGAGGGGTGGGGTTGGCAGAGGTGGACACATCTTCTGAGCTGGCCTGATTTTTCCCGCTTGTCTTCCTGACGAAAAGGAGGTGATACAGGAAGGGGTCTGGCTCCTGATAGCAGGGGGTCGCATTGCAAATGCGGCAAGGCCTTTGAAGCTCCCCTGCCACAGCTGACTCTTCCTGACCTGGGGGAGGTGTGAACCCACCCCAGGGGTCCAGAAAATTGTCTCAGGGTTTCAGGCGGGTGTTTCCCATTCAGAACCCATCAGTGGTATGTTTGGGTGAGGGAGTCCCCTCTAGAAGGGACCCCTGAGTGCTGGGAATAATAAGTTTGACACTGGAATCTGTGCAGGTTTAGCAGTATGAGATATTTGATACCAAACATCCCAGGATTCGATAAAGCTATTATGGTGCTGGGAAACTCGTAATGACCAGTTTCTAGACCATATACTCAGGATAGCTTTACTGGGCACTTATAATATTAGATATTATAGGGACCTGTCTGCTTGTGCAGATAGGTCCTCACATGAGGTATAGGGCACCGTGCCTTAAGGGTGACTTACCTAGTCCTCATGCAGTACAGGCAGGTATGGCACACAGGGATGTGTGCCACGTTGACTCTTCACTTTAAGCTGCACCACAACACACAGGCTGCAATAGCAGTGGTCTGCGTTTGTGGTGAGAGCCCTCTTAGAGTGGCATAATACATGCTGCAGCCCTCAGAGGACTTTCCCTGGCAACCATGCCCTTGGTACCATAGGTACCCTTTACAAGTGACTTACAGGTAGGCCAGAGTTATGCTAATTGTGATAACAATGGTCAGGTTAGGGGAATAAAACAGGCCCTGGAAACCTGATTAGCAGGGACCTAGGGCACACTCAGTCAAATTGCATCAAGTATTTTGCAGAAAGGTAGGGGGCAAACATGCAGAAAGGGCACTTTCCTACACTCACCTACATCAGTTATGTAGTACTCAAGTATCCTTGTACCTCCCCATCTCCCCCTTGGAACTCTCTGAAACCCCCTAAAATAACAATATGGAACCTGTTAGTGCTTCAGCCCTTGTCAGCTCTGAAACCCTGCCATTTGCAAGGAGCCATTAAATTTTTTGTAAACTTTGTGTATTGATTTATTTATGATGTTATTTTTTAATCTTAGAAACTGAAGCAGGACATAACCAGCCGAAGGAACAGTCTGGACGCAACTGGAGAAATGGTGGGAAAGTTCCTGAAGACTGCGGACAAGGCAACAGCACAAGCCCTTCAGGGGAAACTGGCAGAAGTGACACAGCGCTTTGACAAGGTATGCCAACAGCAGCAGGAACAGGAGATGGCCTTGAAAGAACTGCTACCAAAGGCGGAGCTGTACGAGACACTCTCTGGGACCCTACAGGACTTCATGCACAGCAAGACACGCATGCTGGCAGCTGGAAACAGTCCTGATGAGGATATCACACACTTCTGCCAGCAAATTAAGGTGAGTTGTAGTTGGTTTCTCTCTGCTGTTAGCATGATAAAGTCAGTAGTTGTAGAGTTAAAATATTGAATATTTTTAAATGTGGTTTGTGTAGAACTCTCCTCTCCTTGGGAAAAATGGCCAGAGTAAGTCCTTCCTCCATATGTTAGATTCACCCAAGGTGATGCATTAGAAAAGCCCATTACTTTATTTCTAAAGAATTCGGTTTGTCGTGTTACGCAATAGCATGCTCTGGTTATCAGTAGAGTGGTTTATATTAAAAAACATAATCATAGCTGAGGGATTTGCCTCCCTCGTATCTCTCACCCTTCAATAGTTTTTCCTTTCATCTCTGAATGGTAGATCACATGCTGTGCACACTTCTGCATGTAGTGTTAGATGTGGATGCTGCATGTTGTTTTTCTTCTAAGAATAGATTTCAGTTTCAAGATTACTTACAATATTTTCCCCGAAACTCACAATGCTTCCGGACAGAGAGTCCACATTAGATTGTTTTTTCCACATCGGATTCCAATGCAGTTCAAATTCTCCGTTACCATCACACTACAGAAGTTGACTTTAAACATACGAGGGCCACGAATGGATAATGCCCAACAATTGAATTCTACCATAAACCCGGGCCAGGTTGTTTGAAAATGACCCTTGTAGAGGGAGGGTATGGAAGACACACCATTTAAATTTTGCTCTAACTGATATTCCTGATTGAGACTTCTAACTACAGATTCCTTATCTTTTGAATATTCCTCAGGAGCCAGACTGGATCCAGAAACTTTTCAAGCCAATACCTCTTTGCTGGTAGGTGGCACTATTCCGCCTTGCACTGATGCCGTTCATCTCCGGAAATTACGTGCAGAGCCTATATAGGTGCCAGTCCCCCATGCTGACATCAGATATTTTCTTTTTGCACCACCAGATATTGATCCGGAGCTCCCTCTTGTCTCTTTCAGTACTTTTTTACCTCAACAAAATTATTGTGTGCAAGGCAAATGGCACCTCCCAAAGCGACAGGTTTTAAACTCTGTAAGGACTGTCACGAGCAAATGTCTGTGACATAACCCAGTCGGGTTTGGTTGTGGTGCCTTGGTCAAGTCACGACTATAAGGCCTGCAGTGACTGCACATCGATAAACCTGAAAGTCATACTGGACCGTTTGGCGAAACTCTACAACCCCAAGCACCAGAAGACTCCTAATTGAGATGGGTCCAAATCCAAGGGTCGGTCTTGGACCGGTTCCAAGGCCAGAAATTGCAAGAGGCGATCTCATGGTTAATTTGATCAAAATGTTTACGTAAGTTGAAGAGAAAAGAAAATGCAAGCAGAACTCTGCCCTTAAAACACCTCAGAAGGTGGAAGGGTGTCACAAATTTTTCCGATCTTTCTCCCAAAGTCGAGTGACTTTGAATCCAATTCTGCAACTTGTCTTGGCACCAACTGAGTTTCCAGGGCCACCTGCGAGACTCAGGCATGTCTAAGAGTTTTGTGAGGCCATGGCCTGACTTTTCGTAACCATTCTGACACTCTATAGCTCACAGCAACCCCCAAGGAGCCAATGTACCCTCCATTTGGGATACAGTTGGCAGGATCACCCTCTGCGACAGTTGGACCTTCTGACACCCACTCCATGCCTCACTTGGCTCCTGTACCGACTCCACCTCCACAATTCACGCCGATTCCTTGATTATTGACACCGATGCCGACTCTATCGATCTTGGAGGACCAGGTGCCCATTGTGTTCTCCAGCTCCGAGTCGGCGTGACTACAACTTTGCTCGAGGCTGTGCCCGGTTTCAGTCAAACCACAATCTGCACTTGACACCACTTCCACAAGGTAGATCCATGAAGAGAATTGGTATGATGCCCTTCAAGAGTCGAGTGAACTTGACACTTCTCCTGATTCTGGCCTTCTCACTCTACAAGGTCCTGCCACTGAAGAGAGTGCATCTGAAAGAGACACGTTAGTGATAGATTCCTTACCTTAGAATATCCCCAGGCGTCAGACTGGATCTGGAAAATTTTGCGTTGCAATACCCCTGCTCGCCAGCAGGCGTCGTCTGAGGCTCCGCGTCCGCCGTCTGCGTCGTTAGTGCCGGAATGACGTCGTCGGAGTACTTAGACGCCGCCCATGCGCGCTGACGTCAGTTCTTCTTTTTTCCGCGCCAGCTAGCGCAGATCCGCAGAAGCTCTACCCCTTAGTCTTTTTTGACTAAACTTTTTGATCTTTTTGATCATCTCTCTAACTCGAGTTCTCGACCTCCAGCTTACTCCTTTGAGGTCAAAACCATTGTCTTGATTGAAGTTATCCAGCCAGAGCAAACAACTATTGAGCCTCTACTACCTTTTAATGAGGCACTCTCTATTACTTTCCTATGGGCCGTGGCCTAACTCTGCTCTGGCATTCCAATACATATTGCAAGACACCTCCAACTTGCCCTGGGTGATCACATATTTTGCCTCTGCACCCTCTCCTGGGAGCTTAGTGATGAAGGCATCTACTAGTTAGGCAAACACAAATACTTTTCCGAATACCAGTTTGTCCCTCAGGTCTGTCAATGGCATTTGCCTGTTGGGCCGCTGTTCCTACATCCTTTGGAATTCGGTGGCTCAAATCCTCCCAGGTGTCCCAGAACACCTTCAACTTGTCCTGACCCAAGCTATACAGGATGCTCATGATGCAGCCAAATTCACAATTCATTGTGGCCTAGACACCACCAAATCCATCAGGTAAGCCATTGGCACCAGTAAAGCCATTTGTCGCCACACTTGTCTGAGGTTGACGGGTATAAATGCCTAGGTATGATATATACAGGACTCGCTTTTTTGTGCTTAAGGAAGATTCCACCCTGGGGAGGTTCAAAGAGAGCAGGGCCGCAGTACTCTCCGTGGATTTATCTGCCCCCCCCCCCCCCCTCCGCCCCCCTCACCAACTGCATCAGCTTTACCGTTCCTTTTGCAGTTTGGGCAGAGGTACCCCATACCAGCAGCCACTTAATCCTCAGAAAAGTGCCCAGTAATTATGTGGCACGCACTGACATTACGGTCAACGAGCCAGTCAACTTGCTGCTCTCCTTGGCCTCACAAACGCTCCTCGTTGTTCACAAAAGTGATATTGGTGGTAGCAGCATACCTTTGGAGGTTGGGGTTCCAGTCTTACTCTACTTAGATGACATGCTGTTGAAGGCTTGTATCTAGCATTTGTCAACCACGTCTAGTCTACGGCGAAACTCCTGTGGTCTTTGGCGTTCATCATCAATGTGCTAAAGTCACACCTGACTCCTTCTCAGAAACTCCCCTTCATTGGAGCCATTCTGGACATGGTTTGATTTCGTGCCTTTGCCCCGGAAAGGAAAGTTCAGGACACTCAGGTTATGATCCTGATATTTCAGCCTCTGTCCTTGATTTCAGTGAGATGTTGGGTTTGATGGCCTCCTGTATCTTCCTGATCAAGCACGCCAGGTTAAAAATGCAGGCTCTGCTTGGGATCTGAAGTCTCAGTGGGCCCAACATAAAAGGGGCCTTTCCGACTGAGCACATTTTTAGAGGAGGATGCAAAATATTTATACTGTTGATCACAAGACCGCAGTTGAGTTTGCAGAAGACCCTTCTCCCTACCCCACCTAGAGCTCACAGTGGTGACCGATGCATCACTCCTCGGTTGATGCGGCTACCTGGGGGAGAGGGAGATCCGAGGCCTCTGGCAGAGTCGCAGCTCCACCTCAAACTGAGGGTCATCGGCCTGGTGTTGAAAGCCTTTCTTCCATCCATCGGAGGGAGGTTGGTACAGATGTTTACAGACAACACCACTGCCATGTAGTATTGCAACAAACATGACGTTGTGGGGCCTGGTCCCTGTTCCAGTTGGCCCTGCACATCTGGAAATGGCTGGACCATCAAGGCATTTTCCTGGTGGCGAACCAGTTGGCAGGCACCTTGAATGTCAGGGCAGATTAACAGCCGCTGACACTTACCGGATAGCGAATGCCAGCTGCACATGAAAGTGACGCATGGTATCTTCCGTGAATGGGGAGAACCTTGGTTCCACTGCCCAGAATGAGTGATGGCAGTAGTTCTGTCGACACCTCTTCTTTCCAGAGTGCTGAAGAAGGTCAGGACCGACTGGCCCAAGTCATTTCAGTGGCCCTGGATAGGTGACAGATAGTATGGTATCCAGGGCTTGAGCATCTGTCTTCCAATCATGCGGCCCCTCTGGGATGACCTGATGTCACAGCAGAAGGACAGGGTTCTGCACCCGGGTCTTTGAAATCTCCACCTTCTTGATTGTAGATTGAATGGTGACAGCTGAACACCTTTTGCCTTCCTTAGAAGGTAGTTGATGGTATCTTGGCAGCCAGAAGTCTGATGACAAAAACTGTATACTCCTGTTGTTGTGACAGATTTGTGACTTGGTGCAGCAAGTGGCAAATAGACCCTCTTGAGGCAAAATTATCTGATGTTTTGTTGTCTGTTTTGTCCCTTGTACAGGCTAGACTTTGCTATGGGCACAGTTGATCGGGTATCTTTTACCGTTTTTGTGGTTGCCGGATCAGCCCTCAATATTACAATCAATAGTTGTGATGCAAATTTTGCAAGGCCTACAACACCGGTTTTCTCCCTCTCTTTACTTGAGTCCATTCACATACCACGTCCAAAAAGGTACTGCTTTGGTATGGGTTGGAAAGGTGAGGACGTCTCTATCAGAAGGACAAATTACTTACCTTCAGTAACGACCTTTCTGGTTGATTACTCGCCAACCCTCCGGTCCTCCCCATTCTGTGAATTGAACTCCTTCCATTAATAATATTCCAAGTCTAGGAATCTACACTCGTGTCACATCCAGTTTGCTTTTGGTTATCTGCATCTAGAGGTGTCGCTTTGAAAACAATTTACGTCTGCGTGCATTAGTGGAGCGTATATAGAATTTGAATGTCATTTCTGAAGAAGAACAGCATCAGTGTAGAGTAGCATGTGCCACCTACCAGCACATAGAGGTACTGCTGGAAACGTTTCTGGATCCAGTCTGACACCTAGAGAATTTTCAAAAGGGGAGGAATCTACAGTTAGATAGTCTTCCAGAAAGAGTGCTACCGAAGGTACATCGTTTTACATCTCCAGTGATGACGAATCGGGAGGGATCTTTTAACAATATCTGACTTGTAGTACTCTGACACAACTTATTATGGAGAGACTTGCATTCTTTTGCCATTATGGGTTAACATGCTGGCAGCTGCTGACAGTGCTTAATATGTTTTCAAGTACCAAAGGGGTCTTTATGATGTATTCCATTGGATTCCAATGACTGGCTCTGAATCAGATTGCATCCTACTTGTAGCTCTTTTTCACTTCTTCACTGTGCACTTTGCCGTCAGCTCTACTTATAGTTGAATTATTGTTGTGAATAGTAATTTTATATGTAAACTTTATTACAAGTGTTAATTATGCAAACTTTAAAGCGTGGGTCTGATTCACAAAGGAAAGGTTAGACCAAAAGTCTGCTGTTCACAAAGGTAAGTTACTTACTAGTTGTAAAGTTAATAATAGTAAAGTTAATACTAGTTAAATTACTAGTAGTAACTTACCTTTGACTTAACTCAAAGTTTACTGTTAAAGTCTAAGTTTATTACTTTTTGGTATTCACAAAGGTATGTCACTACTAGTAAACTTCCTATTAGTAAAGATTCTACTAGTAAAGTTTCTACTTGCAAAATTACGAGTAGTAAATTTTTAGTAGTAACTTTCCTTTGTGGATACCAAAAAGTAGTAAAGCTAGACTTTCGGTCTAAGTTAGACTTTGGGTCTAACTTTACCTTGGTGAATCAGGAAAATTATATACATTAATTGTCTATTGTAATGGAAGATGTTATTCATCTTGTAAGCATCTGTTCCTACCATGTAGTGCTGTAGATTAAAATGCTCTGCATACTACTGCCATCTAGTGTTGGGCTCGGACATTTGCAAGTAAGTCTTTCTTAACATTTGAAAACTGTGTGATCATTTACACAGGCTTGCTCTTCAAAGCTAGTGAAACAGTACCAGTCCTTTTATTTCAGTGATTGGGTTCGACAATTGATATGAAGTCAGATGTACCCGGTTTTTCTATCCGAAAACAATAGAACTTTCCGTACTTTCTTATTGAGGATACAGCTCTGGTGGTGGCAGTAGTCTGGTCAGGATTACCTAGTGTCTCAGCTAGGCGTGGGTGGTGAACTACGCTCCGTTCGCAGAGTTTGCAGAGTTTTCTGCACTCCACACTCCTGTCTCTTGGTACCAGTGTGGGCTACTCTTGGAAGAATGTAAATTAATTCCAGGCAAATGGGCCTAGCTCCAGAAAAAAAGATAACACCGCAATAGGAGGGCCGCACAAGCAGAAGGAACGTTTGGGCTAAACACAGATATTTTCTACTTCATTCTCCAACCCACCAACCTTCTACTAGGACTATGGAGGGGAACGGGTGAGGTCGAATGTCCTTCAGAACAGATACCAGCTCCAGTTACATTCAACACATTGGCTTAACAATCTATCCTTATCCAGTGAACAAAATCACTCACAACATATTTGTCCCAGTCATGACAGAAAGTAAAAGCACCTAGGTAGAGGAAACTGCACAGGGTTTACCAGGAGGGAGCTGTTAGGCAACCCCGGCCATTGGATACAGATACCACTGACTATAGATTAATGCTGCCACCACTGTCAGTCTACCACAGCCTGGGTAGAGAGGGTGTTTGCCACTCTGTAAAAGAGGGGAGCATTTTGCATGCTCCCTTGACCTCGGTGCCAAGCTCTAGTGTCGCAATCCATGTAACCATTGAGACCTCATTGGACATGCATGATTGTCATGTTCACTGAGGTACGAAATTTAAAAACCTAGAGCAACTTTGCAGCGACTTTCCAGAAGCTCAAGATAAGGGAGAAAATCACTCTTTCCTGTGCCATGCAGATGACTTTCCATCCTAATACTGAGAAGTAAACTGAAGGTATCTGAAAGAAACAGGTTAGTGTTAGATTCCTTACCTTATAATATCCCCAGGCGTCAGACTGGATCCAGAAAGGTTTCGTCAGCAGTAACCCTGCGCGTCGGTAGGCGTCATCTGCGGCTCCGCGTCCGTCGTCGGCGTCGTGATCGCCGGAATGACGTCGTCGGAGTACTTAGACGCTCCCTCGCGCGCTGACGTCAGTTCTTCTTTTTTCCGTGCCAGCAAGCGCAGATCCAGGAAGCACAGTACTCTGGTCATTTGTTGACAAACATTTTTGATCTATTTTGATCACTTCTCGAGTCGACCTTCGACTCATGGTGCCGCTAGGGATGCCTGGTTTAAAACCTTGCGAGGACTGTCACCGCCTTATGTCGGTGACCGACCCCCACCGTCGGTGCTTTACTGCCTCGGGCCGACCATGATGACAAGTCGTACCCCGACTGCCTTGACCTCGAAGGCTAGACTGGAGCGGTCCCCTAAGCAAAAAGCAACCTCCTGGTGGTTTGCAAGCTCATTCCACCAGACCCAGAGCTGCGACTACTGCGTTAGCTTGCGTAGTATTTGTGCTGGATATATGTCCAGCAGCAAAGTAGGCTTCTTTGCAAACGTTTACAAAGCAATACTGCCTGGGCAGTCAGGTCCGGCAAGACATGCATTTTGCCCGTTCGGTCCTACAGGACATTTTAGACTAATCCATGTAACAGCTGCACCTCTGGGGAGGTATTGCTCTGGTATCTATTCTAAGATACAAAATCTGCGGCTATAAGTCTCTATCAGATAAACAGGTAACTTACCTTTGATAACACCTTATCAGGTAGAGATTTCATAGTAAAGGGTGGTCTCCCTTTTTAGGGACATAGCTGAACACACCAGAGGTCATTGTACTTTGTGGCTCAGCGTTTCTGATGTGGAAAGTTGCAAAAACAAAAAACTGACAGCGTGCTGGGTGACACCTACAAAGATATCGCACATGTCACTTCTGGCGCGGACTAAGCCATGCGGAGTCGAATGATGCCACCTACCGGCGCAGGGGTACTGCTTCACAGAAAATTTCTGGATCCAGTCGGATTCCTGGGGATTATCCTTCTGCAACTAGATTGAGTCTCTACCAGATAAGGTATTACCAAAGGTAAGTAACATATTTGTTTAAACATTACTGTGAGCAGCACCACAGCTCACATCTGTGGTTATTCTCACTATTGGCACACCCCACTGCTTGCACACTCTTTCCTAACCACCTGCTAGTGCTCATTACGGATTTGCTGGTTTAAGGTGCACTTTGCCAACTCCCACTGCTCATGTGTTTTCATTTACGTTTACCCTGTAGATAAACACTCTTTGCAGCTCAAATAAACTTTCTGGGGGTTTGAATTGAATTATATTTACCTCCTACAGTACAAGTGTTCTTGCTTGGGTTTGGAAGTACCATACGCACTGTCAGCAATTCCCATGCACTCGTTTGCCTTTTCTCTGTATCATAGATATGCTAAAAATCATCTTTCTCTCACACATTTTTTTGCCTTCTGTCAGGAGCTCAATACAGCGTTGAGGCAGCAGAAGGAGAATGTGGATGCCCTTGAGCAGGTGGTAACAGACCTCAGCAAGTCATCTTTTCGGACGGACACCTCACAGCACCTGCAACACGTTCAAAGTCTGAAGAAAGATTTCACACAGTTACAGGAGGCAGCTAAAAACAGGTATAAAGTTTCCAGATCGTACAGAAAAATATGCAAATTATGGGATCTCGGAGCATGTCATATACCCTCACCAAAACCCCTGCCCTGTCTCTCCTCCTTTTCCATCTTTCTTCCAATATGGTTCACAGCTCTACTCTGGAGCTGGGTTCTAATTCTGGAAGGCGATGTGAGCTTACTGCCTGATTTGCTTTCTCCACTGTTTGAGTTACCTTTTCTGCTGGCTGATTCCTCCTTGTGGTTTCATTTCTGACCTTGTGGTCTGATTTGACCCATCTCTTATTTTGCACCTCTCTTACTGTTCGGTATAACACCTCCCACCCAAAGAAGGTGGGATATTCTACCCCATGCCTCATCACGGTTGTATTTACTACCCCGTCATGGCTGCATTTAACCCTCACCCCTTTGTGATCTCATTTAACACCCCGCCCATTCGTAGTCACATTTAACACCCCCTCCCATCCCATCTCATTTGTCTCCATCCTGTTGCCCATGGATTTGACACCCACACCTGCTCAGATGGATTTTCCACCCTGTCACCCTCAAATTCCATCTCCCCCGACCCTGTCGTATTAGGGATTTAATCCTTGTCATGGAGGGATTTACTAACTCCCTACTTCATTGTGGGGGAATTTGAGACCCCACCCCCCCCCTTTGATTTTCCACCCAGGCCATTCTGTCACCCTCGGTTTTAACTCCCCCACCCCTCCGCCCTTGCATTTTCCACCCCATGTTTTGTTGCACTTGGATTTAATACCTGCTGTTGCCCTCAGATTTGTCAGCCACCACCTCACCATCAGATTTCCCACCTCCCTGCCTTATTAGTCTGCCCCTTTACTGTTTGATCTGGCTCCTTACAATCTGAATGGGTTTCTGCTTGTAAGTAAGGCCCTCACTCTATGTAGATATCTCACTGTGTGTGAAGCCCTTACTATTGGCCTGATTTATAGATTGGTGGAGAGAGTACTCTGTCGCTAAAGTGGCATCGTTTCCTCCCTGCCAATATGGTGGTCTGCCTGCCCAATTTAATTCCAGCTGCACCTTAAGTATGGCAGCGGCAGAGACTGCTCTATCTTTGCTGTGGCCAAACGTCTTCAATGGCCCTGGGGAGTAGGGGCCACCCAAAAAATGAGTACATGTCCACCCACACTATTTAGATGGGTGGACATGTCATTTTGTACTGTTCCTTACTGCCAGGTAAAACCTAACGCTTCACCTACCATGAGAGGAGACTCCCATGGCAAGGTGAGCATTATATTTTTCTTTTCAAAAAGAAAATTCAGTTTCTGGATTTTCCTTTTGAAAGGAAAAATAAAATACTCTGTTCTACAAGGCTGTGTCCTGCGGATGCAGCAAAGTAGCAAAGAGTAAAATGCATTGACAGGAACCGATGTCATTGCGGTTCCTGGCAACGCTTTTATAAATGCCTGCCTGTCTGGCGGTCATTTATAACTCTGGCCGACGGTCTTTTCACCAGGGCAACAGAGTAATTTACTCATGGCCCGTCCACTTGGATTTAAATCGGGCCCTGTATGTACAAGCTTTTCAGTCTCTGTTCAGGCCATTTAGTCACTGTCCATGGTTCTTCCTCCTCAGGGAAAAGGAGGCGCTGTCCTGCCAGCAGAGCTTGTCTGACTTCCGCAAATTGGTAGCGTGCATGAAGAAGTGGCTCTCTGAAACTGAATGTAGCATACCTTCAGTGGAATCTTCCTTGGGGAACCAGGAGCTGGAGACCAGAATTCGGCAAACCAAGGTGAGAAACCTTGTATGTCTCAGGTGTGAATGGGAATGCCAATGTGTGCAGCTCTTTATCTGTTAATATGTACCTCTCTCAATGCTGGAGCATGCAGTATTTGGTTCTCGTATGTACAGCTTTCTCTGCCGTTGTCTGTAGGTGTCTGAACCAGTGTGTGTCTTTATTTTACTGCCTCTGCATGCCTCCCTAAGCCTGCCTGCATGAAGACCTGCTGAGTGTACACTTCCTTGCCTGAACATTCATGCCTAAAACTATGCTTAGCTGTGCATGTCATTGGCTGTGTACATATGGATACACTTGCCTATGTGCCTAGCAAGTTGTGCCCTTCTGAATGCCTTGTCTGCTCATATGTACATTCTTGCTGCTCGCTGGGCTCACTTTTCTGTATGTTTTTCTTCAATGTTGTGAGTGTTCGTCTGCCTGTGTACGTTTTAATGTATACCATTGCCTACACACTACTCTGCCAATCTACCTCTTTGTGCATGCTCTTTGACTGTGGGTGCTTACTCTGTCTTAGCCTGCACATAATACTGTGTATCATTCCCTATTATTTCTCCAGATGCTTCTGGAGGAGTGGGCAGGCCACCGAACACAGGTAGAGGAGATTGGTGATAGAGGGACCGCCCTGGAGAATCTAATCATAGAGATCACAGCACCTGAGGCCCAAAGCAAGACAGGTACGTTTGCATTTTAGGCACCACTGTGGCTGAGGCTGTCCATGACAATTGATCTATCACTTGAGGTGTGGCTGTAGCTGAGGCTAACAACAAGAAATGAATGATGGAGGTAGATTATAATTGAGGATCTCCAACGCTGGTAGGGGATGCAGGCTACAGTTGAGGTTAATCGCAATTTGTGAACTCACATCACAGATTATGCTAACCAAGTCAAGTTGAGAGGGTGTTGCCATCATGACCAAAGATAAACATCGCCAAGATAGGCAAGCTGGATGCCACAGGTGAATTATGCTTACTAATATAGTTGAGGGAGCCATAGAGTTAACACTAGATATGAGGCTAAGCAAAGCAGGTAAGTAGCTTTTGCAGGCACTGCTAGCACTCAAGCTAACCAAGACAAACAAGCAAGAATCAGGGCATTTGCAGAGCTTGGGTTATCCAAGGCAGGTAAGTGGATACCACAGACACAGCTGTCACCATGTGTTGGCTGAACTAAGTCTGGGCAATGAATATGGCAGGCAGACTCAGTCTTCAGCCAAGCTATAGACTGACTAATGCTAGAGGAGCCAATGACAACCAAGACAGGTGAGCAGATATTGGAGACAGGCACTTAACAAAGATTATCCAAGATTGGTGAGAAGCATTCACAAGGGTAGTTAGAGCTATGGCTCAAAAAGCCAATTGAGCAAGAAGTAAGAAAGACATGTCAGTACACCAAGCACAGCTATAGCCAAGGCTGAATGATAGATGTGATTAGTGAAGCGTGGGCTAGAAGTGTCAACTGTAAAGGGGTAAATTGGTGATCTGGCTGTGATGTCTGGTGCACTAGCACCCAGAGATATAGGAGTGTTGTTTGTGCTTTGTAGTTTAGCAACTCTCAGGCCGATGGTACAGGTGTACTGGCTGTGCTTAAGGCTGTGTTAGAGCGTTAGCACTTGTAGGTACAGCAGTAATGTTTTGGGCCGTTGTGTAAGAGAAATGCCTTAGGTGTGTCACATAGGTATAATGAATGATATAGTAGTGCTATAGTGACTTCTGGTGTTGGAGCTCTGGCTGTCATGTTCTTGTCTTGTGATGTCACTGTCTGTCTCCTTGCCCTATGTGCAGGTTCTGCCCTCACCAGCTCAGGAGTCTCTGCAGGCAGTGTGAATGGATACCATACCTGTAAAGGTGAGCATTTCTCAAACCTATGGCAAACTGGACAGGTGATAGAGATTGCTAATTCGCGGCCAGTTTTCAGCATTTGTCACAAATCACATGCGGAATCAAGCATGGGCCGAATGACTCATGGTGACCCTCCAATATACAATGGTGCAAATACTTCTTCTAGCCTGGGTTTCAGATTGTATCACAGATGAAAAGTGGCTGGTTTAAGTTTGATGGGTACTGAGAAAAATTTGGAGCGTCCTTTGCAGACCTGAAGACCTTATACCATTAAGGTTGCATCAAACAGTTCATTAAACAAGACATTGGGTCTTATGAGAATGACACAAAGAGGTGGTAATTCTAGAAAACACACCTTTTTGGCACAGCCCCAAATGCCATTCAAAGTTGGTAAAGTCTGATCGGCATCAGATTTATAATGTATGCCTTCCAGTAGATCATAATGGGTCAGCTTGTTCAAATCCTTGGCAATTGAAGTGTAACAGGACTATACATAAGCATCTTGATCTTAGGTGATCTTGGTATACTGTCATAGAAAGACAAAGAAATTAGATTACTGTTGGAGTGTACAAGGAATTTTAAAGGGGGGAAGAGATGGAGGAAAAATGTAGGCTCACTGGGATAGCATGTCTAGAAGAAAATAATCTAGACCTGTGATCCAGGCAACATTGAAGAAATTGTGACTCAATTGAAACCCATCACCGGGGGTATGGAGACAACATTTAGATGCACACACAATCACCATTGCTCCAAGGAGGCAAGACAAAAAAATGAAATGCATCTTTGATGTGAGGATCAATATCTTCGGGTCAGCTTCAAGTGTAAACAAGCATTTACAATGCAACGGTCTCGCCTTTGCAAACGTTAGAGCTATTGGCATTGTAAATGACAACATTTTTGTTTGGTTTTGAAATCAGATAAATAAATGTCATTGTCATTTACAATGCCAATAGCTTAATCTCTCGCAAATGCCATACACAAATACACAGACCCACAGATAGCCCCACACACATACACACCTACAGAGCCACACACAGAGCCACTCACACAGCCACTCACACAGCCACACACACAGCCACACACTCACACACACACACACACACACACAGCCACACACACACACAGCCACACACACACACACACAGCCACACACACACAGCCACACGCACACACACACAACCACACACACACAGCCATGCGCACACACACAGCCACACACACACACAGCCACACACACACGCAGCCACACACACACGCAGCCACACACACACGCAGCCACACACACACGCAGCCACACACACACGCAGCCACACACACACGCAGCCACACACACACGCAGCCACACACACACGCAGCCACACACACACGCAGCCACACACACACGCAGCCACACACACACGCAGCCACACACACACGCAGCCACACACACACGCAGCCACACACACACGCAGCCACACACACACGCAGCCACACACACACGTAGCCACACACACACGTAGCCACACACACACGTAGCCACACACGCAGCCACACACACACACAGCCACACACACACACAGCCACACACACACACACAGCCACACACACACACAGCCACACACACACACAGCCACACACACAGCCACACACACAAAGCCACACACACAGCCACACACACAAAGCCACACACAAACAGCCACACACACACACAGCCACACACACACACAGCCACACACACACACACACACACACACAGCCACACACACACACGCACACAGCCACACACACACACACACAGCCACACACACACACACACAGCCACACACACACACAGTCCCACACACACACACACACACACACCCACACACACACACACACACACCCACACACACACACACCCACACACACACACACACACACACACACACAGCCACACACACACACACAGCCACACACACAGCCACACATAAACAGAGCCACAGACACACATAGCCACACACACACACACACACACAGAGCCTAATTCCAAGAGCCAAGCAGACTCCATCCATCCAGTCAACTAGTGGCTGACTCAATCTATGCATCCACCCACTGGCCAGCTCCATGGATCCACCTGTTATCTATATGCACCAACTGACTCTTTCACCCATCCATTGGCCAGCTCCATCTTCTATCCATTCAACCATCCACTTACCACATCCAGACATATACCCATCTACTGAATTGTCCATCCAACATGCAAATCCACCCATCCAACCAACACCTAACTCAATTCAACCATCCACTGGCTCAATCCAACCATAAAACTCCTTCCATCCACCCAGTGACTCGTGCATTCCACTAATTCCACCAATCTAACCACCATTCAACTCCAACCACCCACTAACTCATGCATCCACTGACTCCATCCACCCACTGACTCATGCATCCACTCCATTCAACTCCATCCACCCACCCACCCAACAAACTTAAAACATCCATCCACACACCCACCAGTGACATCTATCCATCGATTCACAATCCACTCATCCAACAAATGTACACACCTGCTGCATAGATTCATGTACTTCATCCATCTGCATATCAGCAGGCAGACTCCATCCATCCAGCCAACTAGTGGCTGACTCAATCTATGCATCCACCCACTGACCAGCTCCATGCATCCACCTGTTGACTCTATGCACCAACTGACTCATCCATCGGCCAGCTCCTGTAGTGTAGTTCCTATTTTCCCAATAGGCTCTGCGCATTGGAATAACATAAATGACAGTGTAGACATAGGACTGAGGTCGACTAGGTCTCTATTAAATATGTTAGACTTAATTATGAAATGCCAGCTAGCTCAGAGGTCACAAGAAACGTTCTCGAGTAAACAAGAAGGTGTTAACTTTCCTGATTAGACAAGAAGGGATTAGTTTCTGACAACCGCATAAACATGACAACTTTGCTCCCCCAGAATAAGGAGTATATCTCCAGAGTCGCGAAAACAATAGATAGCTATTTCACTCAGTTAATCGTGCATACTTAGTTTCACCAGGAGTGCAGTGAAATAGTGAGACGGGCGTTTTCAATAAAAAGGGTATTTATTGAGCAGTCTACTTTCTCATACAAGAGAAGTGAATTGCCACAATTGCAATACTTTCATAACGTAAAGTGCGTACAGTAAAATGAGTATTATGAAATATTACTATAAAATTTTTTATATGGTTTCTAAGCCATAAGATACTTAAAATGGATAAAATACATACAACGATAAAATAATAAAGACTAAACGTACTCAACTGGTGTTTCTAAGATACGCCTACCCCGGTGTACCTAACCTAAGCCTAGTACAGAGAAGGAGTAGATGAGTTACAGTTTTTGCCAAGAATCTGAATCAAGAATTCTCTGTGGGTCTAATCCGCTCCGTACCTTGGTTATAGAATGAAGGAGGTCTTGTAGCTCTTTCTCAGGACTCGATCTCCCAGCAACCCGCTAGGGTGACAGGGAAACACTGGAGCTGGATTTCTCGGCAGGAGAAAAGACAGCGTCTCTCTCAGTGCGTCAGCAGGGAGGGTCGGCTTCCTTTGGCACTCGCATCAGCAGGGCGTCGGGCAAGTAGATAGTCGATCTGCTCCAAACCACTGTGTCTTGCTTAAGGCAGATGCTGGTATATTTATACCTGGAAGGTGCCGAGTTTGACGTAAGGTTGGACATAAGAAGTCACTAAGAACTCGCAGTTCTTTTAGGACTTCAGGAGTTCTAGGACAAATCAATACAGAAGCAGGGGGAATTCCCGGGCTGCTGGAGTCTTGGTTTGTTTAAGAACACGTTGTGCTTTCTAGGAATCTATGGGAGTAGCCTTGCCGTATTTGAACTGCATTGGCTATGTCTTAATATGGGTATGATTCTTATGCCTGTATAAGGGTATGATTTGATATAACCACATAAGGGCATGAAATCAGGAATAATCTGTGTATGTGTTTTCCATCCCACCCCAAAATACATAAGATGCATTTGAAATGGTATGTTCGAGGCAGGAGGGCTGCTGAATTCATATCTGTGCATAGATCGCGCCTAGTGTTGGGTCCGGATGATTGCACATTGTTGTCCTGGAAGAGTCTTCGAGGTATCACGAGATAGGTGGCTCCTCCCCTGGACTACAGTGCGCATGGGCATCCTCTCCATCCCCAGATTGTTTTTTTCCGCCATTGGGTTCGGATGTCTAATCTTAACTCCAGTTAAATAACTTATACTTCTTCTTATACTTAGGCCTTCTTCGGGTCGGTATTGTATCGTTCGGTGCCTGGCCCTTTCGGTTCTTCGATCAGCGTCGAAAGAAGATTCTCTCGACTACACAGGCCCCGACTACATCGACGATGGAAAGGACGCCGTTTAAACGGTGCCCCGTTTGTAATTCAAAATATTCGAACTTGGATGTACACCCTGTGTGCAATACCTGTTTGTCCCCCGACCACGACGAGTCCAAATGTTTCGCCTGCTCCAGGTTCCACTCGAAGAAAACTATCAAACTTCGCGCGGCAAGGCAGTCGGCCCAGCGGTCAACCCCAGCACCTGAAAACATCTTCGATGCCGGGGACGATGAACTCTTCCAAGACGATGAAGAGGTTGAAGACGACGCTCCCGAGGAGATGTCGGAACCAGCGTCGGAACACGACTCCAATTTCGAGGTGGACGACCCAGATGAGGACTTCGCCCACGACACGAACGTCGTCGAGGTAGGGGACGACGATCAGGCCCTCGCGGCCGTTGATGACGACTCCGGTGGAGAACCGAGTCCGCCCACGGGGCCTACCATTGGCAATCAGCCCACTCCGGCTCCGGTCGAGGAATCGCCAAAAGGCCTTAGCCAAGATCCATCCTCGAGGTCTACAGCCCCGCGTCATGGCCAGGCTAAGACCCTTTCGAAGGAGCCATCGGTCTATTCTGCAAAATCGAAACCGAAACAGACTGAGCCGAAACCGAAACTGCTCAAGATGGTGGTCGGTTCGACGTCGAAGACCTCCTCGAAGGCTGTCGACGCCCCTTCGGCGCCGAAGATTCCTGTTGGCGCCAAAGCTGGGCCTTCGAAGCAGGGCACAGTCAACAAAAGCGTCGCCTCGACGGCCTCGGCGCCCGCGTCATCGGCAAAAGATGGCGGGAAGGGCAAGGAACCTACGCTGAAAAAGGACTTGCAGCCGCCCCTCTCGGGTCTCAAGGCTGGGCTGGCTAAAAGGGTCGAAGCCACTGCCAAGGACGCCCCGACTTTGTCGCCGACGCCCAAGGATGGAGGCGCACCGCGCCGGGAGCTCGATTCGACGCGGTCCAGTGAGAGGCCTATTCAGGCGTCGAAGAAAACCGGAACAGGCGCTTCGGGATCGAAGCACGCGGCCTCGACGCCGCTTAAGTTTGGCCTTCCGCCCACAGCCCGTCCGAAGCAACTACAGGTGTCCACTGAGACAGTGTCCTCCCAGGCACGGCTCGTCTATCAGGAACCTTTTTATGACGACCAGGCAAAAATGTATATTGACTCGGAGTCAGGCAAGCTTACCGTCCTCAAACGGAAGCTTGCGCCTGACCGTCCCTTGGAGGGTTACAAAATCCCCCTAAAAAAAAAGAGGGTCTCCACCACCTCTCCGGTCCTTGTGGAACAGGACTACTCACACCATAGTGTTCACTCTCCTACACAGAGTGAGGAGGACATAAATGCAGACTTTAGTCAAATGGGTTTCTCCTATAATACTGACACTGATCAAGAGGTCTCCAATCAATGGTCTGGAGCAGGAGATCAAGGCGATGACCCCCACACCGCTCCGGACTCTCAGTCATACGTCGTGAAACCTTCACCAACTGAGGACACTACTGCGTTCAATGCCTTGCTAGAGCGTGCTGCCCTCAACAATGACGTCGAGATGCATGCTGAGCCAGTGGAAGAGGACTTCTTGTTTGATACCTTCTCCATTTCTGAACGTACCACCAAGACTTTGCCTATGCTTAAAGGAGTCCTCAAGCATGCCCCTGCCATTTTCAAGGAGCCTACTAAAGCCAGGGTTATCAATCCCCGGATCGACAAGAAATATAGGCCTGCTCCAGTGGACCCAACCTACATCAAAGGCCAGCTCCCATTGGACTCCCTTGTGGTGGCTAATGCGCGCAAACGAGCTAATTCTCAATCCACTGGTGACGCTCCCCCTCCGGACAAAGAGTCAAAGATCTTTGAGGCATCTGGGAAGCGTGTGGCGGCGCAGGCCGCTAATATTTGGAGGATAGCCAATACACAGGCCCTGTTAGCTAGGTACGACAGGGCGCACTACGACACCCTAGAACAATTGATGCAGCACATGCCTGACATGTACAGAGAGGCAGCTGAGATGATTATTCAAGAGGGTAAACAAGTCTCCAATGCGTCCATCAAATGCGCACTGGATGTAGCAGACACTGCAGCGAGGGCAGTCAATACTAGCGTGATGCTTCGGCTGCGCATCTCAGGGTTTAAAGCCGAGGTCCAAACAACTCTCCTCAATCAGCCGGTTAATCCGGACTTCCTGTTTGGCCCCGAAGTTGACACTACACTTGAGAAGATGAAGAAAGACACTGAGACCGCAAAATCCATGGGGGCTCTCCAGTCACAGCAGTTTCGGGGCAATTCCTTTCGTCGCTCCGGTAACAGGGGAGCAACAAGAGGACAGGCTCAACAGCATTCGCAGTACGCCAAGGGCAACACGCAATCTACATACAATAAGAACACCAGAGGTGGTTACCGTGGGAACAATGCCAAAGGGAGAGGCCGCGGCAATAACAACGCCAGGTCCTCCACTCCCAACAAACAGTGACTTCATGTCACTGCCCCCCGACCATCTAACATCCGTCGGGGGGAGACTCCAACAATTCCTGCCACTCTGGAACAACATCACAACAGACAGGTGGGTGAGACAACTTATCCGCTACGGCTAGTGTCTAGAGCTAACCTCCACCCCCCCCAACATACCCCCAAGGAGCCGTCCTATGTCCGCAGAGCACTCGCTCTTATTGCAGCAAGAAGTACTCTCCATGCTGCAAAAAGGAGCCATAGAACTCGTGCCTGCCGACGAAAGGGGTGCAGGGGTTTACTCCCTGTACTTCTTGATTCCAAAAAAGGACGGTCCCTCAGGCCCATTCTAGACCTCAGACCCCTCAACCAGTACATCCTTTCAGAGCACTTTCACATGCTAACTTTACAACAAGTCCTGCCACTGCTCTGTCAGGGCGACTTCCTGGCCACCCTGGACCTCAAGGATGCGTATTTCCACATTCCCATTCACCCAAGTCACAAAAAGTATCTCAGGTTCACCATCAACGGTCAGCATTACCAATTCAAAGTAATTCCGTTCGGGGTCACTACTGCTCCCAGAGTTTTCACCAAGTGCTTAGCGACTGTGGCAGCACACCTTCGCAGAGAAGGTGTTCACGTGTACCCCTACCTGGACGACTGGCTCGTGCAGGCCAAATCTGCCGAGCAGTGCGGCCAAGACATGTCACGAACTATTCATCTCCTTCACAGTCTGGGCTTCTCTCTCAACTATGCAAAGTCTCACCTGCAGCCATCCCATGTCCAGCAGTACCTAGGGGCGACGATAAACACCCAGTCAGCCACGGCGCAGCCCAACACGGCCAGGGTCATCAGCATGCAAGCTCTCATCCGCAGGTTCCAGCCTCAGCGGTCCCTCCCGGCGCAAGTTTTCATGCAACTGATCGGCATGATGGCATCCTGCATATTCATTGTCCCGCACGCGAGGCTGCACATGCGACCCCTTCAAGAATGCTTAGCCCGTCAGTGGAATCAGGCTCATGGTCGTCTACAGGACCTAGTGTTGGTGACCGGTCAGGCTTACAACTCTCTGCATTGGTGGAACCCACAAAAAATTTGCAGGGGCCTACCGTTCCAAGAGCCTGTCCCACAAATAGTACTGACGACGGACGCATCTCTCCAGGGTTGGGGAGCGCATGTCCTCCACCACACAGTGCAGGGACTATGGACTGCACAACAGCAACGGATGCATATCAATGTGTTGGAACTCATGGCAATCTTCATGGCACTGAAGGCGTTCAAGCTGCACCTGTGCAGCAAGGTCGTGTTAGTCCGGACGGACAACATGACCGCCATGTATTACATCCAGAAGCAGGGAGGCACGCACTCCCCGCAGCTGTCTCACCTAGCCCAGAGCATATGGAAGTGGGCCATTCAGCGGAACATCTTCCTCTTGGCGGAGCATCTCCCGGGTGTCGACAACCAGATGGCGGACCTGCTCAGCAGGCACAGTCATCAGATGCACGAGTGGGAGATCCACCCGTCTGTTCTCCGCCCGTACTTCCAACAGTGGGGTCATCCGGACATCGACCTCTTCGCCACAAGCGAGAACGCAAAAGGCCCAAACTTCGCCGCCAGGTTCTCACACCCGCAGTCTCAGGGCAATGCGATATGGATGAACTGGTCAGGCAGATTTGCGTACGCTTTTCCGCCAGCCCCCCTCATACCTCTGGTGGCGCGCAAACTGCGACAACACTCAATGACACTCATCCTGGTTGCTCCAACATGGGCACGGCAGGCTTGGTACACCACATTCCTGGAACTTTCAGTGGTGCCTCACCAGCGGCTGCGCCTCACTCCCAGCCTCCTCACGCAGAGCCATGGCGACATTCAGCACCCAGATCCCAATCAGTTGAACCTTGCGATTTGGCTCCTGAGGTCATAGAGTTTGGGTACCTTAATTTGCCTCCAGAATGCATGCACATCATCAAGGAGGCAAGACGACCGACTACCAGGGCCTGCTATGCAGCCAAATGGAAGCGGTTCGTTATTTACTGCTCCAACAACAACATTGATCCGTTGGACGCGTCTACACAAAACATCATCTGTTACTTATTGCATCTGTACCAATGCAACCTGGCGTACAGTTCCATCAGGATCCATCTGGGGGCCATAGCCGCTTACCTGCAGAACAGGCAGCACCTTTCAGTTTTCAGGGTACCAGCCATTAAAGCCTTCCTAGAAGGACTTAAAAGGGTGATCCCTCCTAGACACCCCCCTTCACCTGTCTGGAACTTAAATGTCGTTCTCACTCGACTCATGGGGCCGCCCTTTGAGCCACTCCATTCCTGTGAAATACAGTTCCTCACCTGGAAGGTGGCCTTCCTAGTAGCTATTACATCGCTGCGAAGGGTCAGTGAACTGCAAGCTCTCACGATTCAGGGACCTTACCTGCAAATTCATGCAAATAGAGTGGTGCTTCGCACCAACCCTAAATTCCTGCCAAAGGTGGTTTCGCAGTTCCACCTTAACCAAAATATAGAACTGCCAGTTTTCTTCCCTAATCCAGATTCGGTGGCAGACAGAGCACTGCACACCTTAGATGTCAGAAGAGCTCTCCTGTATTACATTGACAGGACAAAAGACTTTCGGAAGACTAAACAACTCTTCATTGCATTCTCTCCACAACATAAAGGCAACCCTATCTCAAAGTCAGGTATAGCCAGGTGGATTGTTAAATGTATCCAGATCTGTTATCAAAAAGCTAAGCGCACATTAACAGTTCCCCCAAGAGCGCATTCCACACGCAAGTTAGGGGCTTCCATGGCGTTCCTGGGTAATATTCCTCTAGAGGACATATGTAGAGCAGCCACATGGACCACCATACATACATTTACCAAACACTACTGCGTAGATGTACACTCCAAACAGCAAGCTGCTGTAGGTCAGGCTGTTCTCAGAACTCTCTTTCAGACTGCTGCAGCTGGCACGGGCACCCGCCAGTAAGGAGGGGACTGCTATTTATTCTATGCACAGATATGAATTCAGCAGCCCTTATGCCTCGAACGGAATATGCTACTTACCAGTATGCATCTGTTCTTGGCATGAAGGGCTGCTGACATTCATATCGCCCACCCTCCTCCCCGGTGCCTGTCGCAGCTGCAGCTCTCAGAAGCATTTTCAGGCATGGTCATCATTTTCAGTATTACACTCCATCTCTGCCACAATGGCGAAAAACAATCTGGGGATGGAGAGGATGCCCATGCGCACTGTAGTCCAGGGGAGGAGCCACCTATCTTGTGATACCTCGAAGACTCTTTCAGGACAACAATGTGCAATCATCCGGACCCAACACTAGTCGGCGATCTATGCACAGATATGAGTGTCAGCAGCCCTTCATGCCAAGAACAGATGCATACTGGTAAGTAGCATATTCCATACACGAAAATGAGTATTATACTGTACGTTTTTGTAAGCAGAGGTGTCATTCAGATAATGCATATATTGTACATTTAAATGTTGACTGAATGAATCATGAAATTTACATTTATGAAATGGCTCTTAATACAGAAGAGAAGGTCAAGACCATTTCATCCCATATTTATACAAGACTGTACATGTGCTAGAGACTAAGAAAATATTGTCTCTAGAGTTTCTAAAAATAGAAATTTTGTTCTCTAAGAATAGTTCTACTTTAAGCAGAGTATTATGTGCCAAAAAGGTAAATATTTTGGGAACTGGAAAAACTCAATTTCGCTCTCTGGGGGAAAAAAATAGTTCCAAAGTTTTTTAGGTTCTGTTTACCAAAACTGAAGGCCGAATTGAGATTTTAGGGAACGCCATGTGCTTGCTTTTTCAACAGGTATTCTCGTTGTTAGGGGAGAACATCAACTCAGATAGGCTGGCAAAAAATTTGTCTACAACAGTAGGTGAAAATTGGGCCATTTCCGGGAAAGTGGAAATAGTGCATATGTGAGATGCATTACCGTCAGCGTTATCTGGATCAGCAATGTTCACAGAAGGTTGTACCTGTGTGCCACTTTCATCTCGTACCTCACCGCCACTTAATCGTAATGGTGAGGTCTCACCGAATTCCGTCATCAGAATGGGCAGCCCCAGGGGACAACACGTTGCATGAGCCGCTACCGAACCAAGCAAAGTATCAATATCCATAGGTACTGCTGATGGAAGTGAGAGACAGATGTCTAACACGCATTCTTCTCCGCATAGCAGGCATCGTAGAACAGGTAGAATGCACTCTTGCCAGATTGGTCTGAATGAAAGAAACCAGGTAGTATTCAGATCTCTTAGCCGAGCCAAGCCGAGGACTTTAGTAATCCGCTCTCTGTACTGCATTGCTAGGATCGTGCCTTCCATTGTAGCCTGAGTTTTGTCTGTGATTTGACTTGCCATATCGGAGCAGAAGGAACAAAAATAAGATTCCTGCTACGAGTCCCAAGATGAGAGGCAGGCCGCCGAACACAGAGTGCACGAAATTCAGGAAGATCCTCAGGACTGCTTCAAAGGGTGCTAATAGTCCTGAAAAAATTGTCTTAAATACATGTGCGATGCCACTGGTATCAGACATGTTTAAGATTTGGCTTAACCTTTCTACGAAATGTACGGGGCAATTTGTCGATAATGTATGTATCTCTACTGCTGTCCTTGCAACTTGCAGATCATACGTTTCTCTAGACGAGGTTAAAGGTACAGTTGTTTGTAAAATAATAAGTATCAATTCGAATAGAAGAGATATTCAAAGAAGGCCATATTGCCGTCTCCATGTCTAGCTTGTTGTTTGGATACAATATTTGCATACAACAAGTGACCCTAGAAGTAACGCTCACAAGATAGGCCGTTCCTGGCACCATGCCACAACAGCTGTGGTCACTTATTAGAACGTAGTTGTAGTTGGAAAGCTGTCTGAAAAAAGGCTCTATCTGTGTAGCAGGGGTGCCGTGCAGGTGGCATTAAAGGTTATTTGATGAACCTTCGCAGTAAGTTAATTCCTTGACACAGAACTGCACCGCTTAGTGAATTGTTACAGTTGTTACCACTAAGGAATACCTCTTTCTTGCCCCCACTCCAACATCTATGTGTGTAAGGTAAATTCCAGGTTGACTTGATGTACCCTTTACCCAACATTTCATACAGGCTTGCTGGTATATACTTTTTGCAATATTGAAACTGAAAAGTTGTTATCGGATTTGTAATGGTGCCATGTATTATCCATTCAATGACAGGTATTTCGGAGACTGTCTGTGATAATCTTTCTAGTTTTTCAATGCTCAGCGCCGTATTGTCTGCCCCTTTTTGTGCCAAAGAGATTTGTTTATCAGTAAGGATAAAGATAGAAAATAATGACGTTGTGTTTATCAGACGCCATGGCACGTAGCCTGAACGCAGATTTTGTAACGTCCAGCCTAACTGTACAATAGAACGTAATTGGGTCTGGCCATGTTGTAACATTAGCATATCCTGTTCTATTATATCAATAGCAGATGATACAATGCTGTCCAGTGAATAAATTCTGGGGGACAGTCGTTAACCCATTGTCCACTACAGACAGTGATTTTTCCAAATTAAAACGATCAATTTCTCGTATTTTTTCTGCAGTTTCAATTTGTGTTACTTTCTAAGCTTCATTGTAAGCTGCGTATATACCGGCGTACATGAAACGTTTTTGACGCTGTTTGCGAGGTCCCAGTAAGAAATCTCGCAAGTCAGCATCTTCTTTAAGTAAAGTAAAGTGTTGCTTAATTTCAGGTAGTGTGGATTTCTGTAGCCATTCGAGGCATAGTTTTCCTACACTATAGGTTGTTATTATCCCTGGATGTTGTCTCTGGGAATATCTTGGGTCTGGCCTATTCTGTTTGAAACCCTGTATTTTGTTCAGGAATCTATCTTGACAGTTATTAGTGTCTGTGGGCCAGATCAACCATTTTTTCCAATTAGGAATTGTTCTGTTATGTTTTAAAATAAGGGATACGTCTATCTCCACTTCTGTAGTGCTATTACTATCAGGTATGGGTTTTGGTATAGACGGTTTGTTTAAGTCTTTTATCCTGGCTAGGCCAAGACAGGTCGTTTGTTGAATGGTGTCATTCAGGAACATTATTTTTTCTGGGATCATGCAGGCTCTGAATAATGATTCTAAATCTTGTACCTGCCAGTCTTTTGTACCCCAGACAGTTTTTGTCTCAATGTTCTTTTTCCAAAATTCAAAACTAAACGTAGATATTTTTTCATAACATTTTTCAGAATAAATCCGTTTAGTACTTGTCTACATGTTTTTCATTCCTGTCCTATTCATAATTTTAAAATAAAACACTTCTGGATCAGTGATATTAAACCCTGAAAAGTATGGGAATTTTTCATAAAATGTTTTTGAGCTGCCTTTTGGCGGAGTTGGACAATGTTCCCATTGATTATACATAAAAACATTTCTAGGATTTGCTGATTTATGCAAATATTGATGCCCATAATGATTATAGCAATACATTTCTATATAATTTGATGAACCTTGTAAATAATCTTGTTCTGTATACTTAGCTGACATTTCTACATCTGACATCATATTGTTAATATTTTCAAAGTCCCAATCATCAGAGAAAGTACTAGGTGATACAAAGTCACTTAAAGAAATCTTGAACTGATGTGGATATTTCAAGAGTTCAACCGGGCCACAGATGTTGTAATCAGTAGTGTCCCACGCTACACCACCAGGTATAGGAATGGCTGTGATGTTCACTGATGATAGTTCTCTTTTTTCAATGTGAGATGATCTGTGAGGTTTTAGAACCAAGTTGATGTTCTGACTTGCTGTGTCCATTGTACTGTATTTTCCGTCAATCATTCTTCCCAAGCTTAGAATTAAAACGAGCCAGAGCAGTAGGAAAAGTACACCTAACACAATCCACAATTCAATCCACGGTGAAATCAGATATATTTCCTCAAGCTGATGATAGAGTTCTGTAATTTTGTCTTTGAAAGTTTTGTTTGCTGGCTTGTCTTCATGTTCACTTGGATCATCAGAAAAGTTATTGAAATTGATGAAGTAGCCAGATGCAGTTCTGTCAATTGTTTGAAGGGCATCAGGATTGTTACTAATCTTTGTATTTGCTTCTTCCTTTTTCATATTGGTATAGTCCGAGGCTACATCATTGTAGACAGGTGTTTCATGACGAACTGTTGCAATTTGGGTTTTAAGAGGCACAAGTTCCATGGCTTTGTTGCATAGTCCTTTTTTATTCACTGCAGGTTTATCAAATGTGATTAGTCTCTCAGTTTGAACCTCTTGGATTGTTGCAAGGTTTGGTCTTCTGCTACTTCTTGGGAGTCCACTGGGCCTACTACTTAGGTAGGTGCCGAGTTTGACGTAAGGTTGGACATAAGACCTCACTAAGAACTCGCAGTTCTTTTAGGACTCCAGGAGTTCTAGGACAAATCAATACAGAAGCAGGGGGAATTCCACCCAACCACCACTCAACTCCATTCACCCACTGACACATACGTCCAACCATCAATTCATGAATCCACCAACTCTATTCAACCAACCCCCACTCAACTTTATCCACCCACTGACTCCATTCACCCAACCACCACTCATCTACATTCACCCACTGACTCCATCCACCCAACCACCACTCATCTCCATTCGCCCACTGACATATACATCCACCACTGTACTCCATCCACCCACCAACTCATGCATCCACTGACTCCATCCACCCAACCACCACTCAACTCCATTAACCCAATGACACATACATCCACCACTGTACTCTATCCACCCACTGACTCATGAATCCACTGACTCCAACCACCACTCAACTCCATTCAACCAGTGACACATACATCCACTAACTCCATCCACCCACTAACTCATGCATCCACGGGCTCTAACCAACCAACCACAACTCAACTTTATTCACCCACTAAGTCCATCCACCCAGCCACCACTCAACTCCATTCACCTACTGACTCCATCCACCCAACTACCACTTAACTCCATCCACCCACCGACTCATGCATCCACTGACTCCATCCACCCAACCACCAATAAACTCCATTTACCCACTAACTTATACATCCACTGACTCCATCCACCCACCAACTCATGTATCCACTGACTCCATCCACCCAACCACCACTGGACTCCATCCACCAACTGACTCCATCCACCCACTGACTCCATCCACCACTGAACTCCTTCCACCCACTGACTCCATCCACCCAACAACCACTCAACTCCTTCCACCCACTGACGCCATACACCCAACCACCACTGAACTCCTTCCACCCAACCACCACTGAACTCCTTCCACCCATGACTCATGCATCCACCCAACCACCACTCAACTCCACCCACATACTGGTTCATGCATCCACTGACTGTTAATTTCTCGATCACAAGCATTGCCTGCAGCAAACACAAACGCATGATGTCTCCTATATCTTTCAGATTGCACAATATCTACGCATCGTGTCTTTACACGTTCACAGGTTGCCCGGTTTGCCTATCTGGGACTCTTTAGTCATCCGGTTCACTAATGGGGGCCACTTTGATTTTAGTGCCCGGGTCTATTTTTTGTCCTAGTCTCACACTGCCCACACCCCCTTCACACTCCCCCCCCCCCCCCCCTCACGTCCCTCGCACTCACGACTGAACTCTCTCCATCTAACAGTTTGAGCCCCTCAGTCACTTCGGGATACTCGGCGAGTCTCTGCCCCTCACTTTCCAAGCCCCCACCCTGCCGTCTTCCTCCTACACACTCTCACATCACCGTCCTCAGCTGCCCACGGGTAGCCGCCACCACTCCCTCCCTGAAGCGCCGTCAGAGCCCGGATTACCGTGGGCCGCTTCCACTTCACGCCCTGCACCTTGGAGGAGCCGGGCCCCAGCTTCTTGAAGCCCAGCGAGGAGGCGATGGTCGGATAGGAGATGTCCTCAAAGAGCTGCCCCGCCTGCAGGCACTCGACGCGCAGCGCCTCTAAGTCCTGCAGCAAGTACTTGATGGCCTGCTCGTTGGTGCCCAGGCCATTTGCCAGAGCCTGCTCTTTGGCCAGCACAGCCGCCACCCCGGTCATGGTGTGATCTTAGGCGGACAGAGAGGCTGCGAGGGAGGGCAGTGCGGATGGCAGGCTGAGGGAAGAAGCAGGAACTCGGCCCGCCAGCAGCATCCATAGCAGACGGGTGTGGCTCCACTTAATGGCACAGGGCCGCCCTCGAACACGATCCACCCCTGTCCTTCGCAGTACAAGCTCTTTACCAGCACCACCCCACCGCCGGCTCTGCCCTGAGCTTGATACGCATCACTGGTCAGGGCAAAGGCATGACCAGCGGAAGTGATGGATGATCCTGGGGACTCCGGGGGGCGGTTGTCATGGGCGACCCTCTCAGATTAGACCCTGAGGCAAGAGTTCAGCAGGGGCGGAGGCTGGGCCGGGGAGAGGCTATCAAGCGGAGTGCACCCGCACACCTAACGAGGCAGCCGGAGCTTCTGGAACTTCATAACAACGCACTTGTGCTCCGGGCTAGTAAGGCGTCCCGCAGCCTATCACAGCTCTGCCGTGACTCCAGCGAAGTACCCCCACGCCGCGAGCTCTGGCCTTGCAAAGCACCGCCGTGGCCCTAAGCCGTGCGAGGGCAGCTGCGCGTGGAAGCCAGAGACTCCCTCACCTCGTAACCTTTCTGTGCTCAGAAAATGACCTAGCAACAAGCGCTCACCATTTGCTCTAAGCCCCATCCTTTTCAGACTGGGGGGCGTGTTTTTCTTTCTCCCCTCTTCCCCACTGGCTGGAATGTAAACAACGGGCGTGTTTTTGACTGTTGTTTACATTTCAGCCAATGGCGAAGAGGGGAAAAAGAAACTAAAAAACACACCCCCAATCTGAAAAGGACGGGGCTTAGATCGAGAGAATGTCGTCACTGGCTGGCCGCCGTTTAGGAGGCCAGCCAATGGAGAAGAGGAGCGGGGCTTAACCTCGCTACTCAGAGACATTCAATTTCGCCAGCGAGACTGCGCATGTGCGCAGCCTACGCTAGCCGAGACCTAAAAAGGGCTGTTAGTGGACCATATTCCCCAGAGTGAGAACAGTCTTGAGAAATGTATTGATGCTTAAGGATGCACACCTCAAACACAAGGCCAGCCTCAAGACTAAGCCTCCAGGACGTTTCTCGGGTTCACTAGACCTTGAAAAATGTTTCGCCTCTAGAAAACTTTTATGGTACACTCAAAACTAAAGGCATAGGGAAGGAGAAAAAGACAGAAGTTTGTAAAGGAGGATCTATAATGACCCAGACACAGGTCACATAGCAGACAGAGCACAAGAACAACAAGATGAGACACATGACAACACACCAGTTAACCCACATCCAACTCCACAGAAAGTCACCAAGAAAATGTTTTCTTCTGAAGAGGCATCAGCAAAGATCTCAGGTATCCAAAATACATAAACATGGCCGTTGGTCACAACACCTGTTTCACATTTTTGCCCTGCTACCAAGAGTCTGAGGAAGAAATGAAGACTGGAATAGCATTAGCAGGATAGATATGGTGATGATGCTTTGGAGTCGCATATATTGGACTGCAAATACAGTGTGTTTTGGACAACGTTACAGATACTGAAATTCTGCTCTCAGCAGCATTGTGTTGGTTGTTGAAGCTGCTAATGCAGCTTAGTGGTGACCTTCTACAGCCTGAGTTGCGTTTCGGTGTCTCTCCTGTGATCAAACATAAACAATCATCACCCAATATCCCTCACAGTGACTCCTTGTCATACTCTGCAGAAGGAAAGACTCATTTTGAGGATTTAGACTTCAATTATTATGGTGCTGCCTGCCGCTGGAATCTATTCCGTAATCCCTGAGGTGTCTCTTTTACTTTCTCAACATTTAGATGGACTGACATTTCTGTCTGAGCCCTATTGGTGTCTGTCATTGTGAGGCATTGCAGGTCCGGGGTAGTAGAGGTTGCAGAGCATCAATTGTAGTTTGGCACTAGTGTCCTGTAGCTACAATACTGCTGTACTCCACTTGATGCACCAGCTACTTCATAGTATCGCTTGACACATACTTTTTAGTAGTGTCGAGCAGTCGGTGCTTACTCTAGGATGTGGTGTGACGTTAGATGTGCACACAGTATAACAAATCGCATGACAAGTAATTACTGCAACGTGCAAGCAGTTCCTGTGTGTTTAAAGAAAATGTATTAATTTCAAGGTAACTGAGCACAAATGTTTTTCTAGCTCCTAAACACAAGGTGCTAAACGTTTATTAAAAAGTGAGAAGATGTTCACGGAAGGGGCAGGTTTGACTGTGCTCTTGTCTATTTAAAGGTGATCAGAGCTCGCATTATGGAAAGGGCACACTGCCCTGTTCTGTACTTTGATACACCAATAACAAGGTGCGCTGGGCACAGACCAGAACACTGCGCCCTCTTACAGTCAGTGCACTGTTTCTCAAGGCAGCCACAAACTCTCAGCTCCCCTTTGAGCAGAACATTAGTGTAAGGTGGAGTGGCTGTTTGAAGCATTCACGTCGTCTTTGACAGTGACTGTGTGTGTGAAAGTGGCTCTATATGCGTGTGAGAAAGTGGCTCTATATATACTGGACTAGAATGAAGTACAGTGTGTATAGAGTCCACCAACCCCAGACGTATAACAGAGGTTAAAGTCATAACTGACCTTAATCTCCAAAGTGGTAGCTTGGTCGAGCAGTAAGGCAGTACCAGAGGACAGTGTAAAGCATTTGTTGTACACACTCAGTCAGCAAAAGGTTTCACACACTCAAGGACTGAACTCCAGGCCAGTTTGTTTTATATCCAAAGATATAGGTGTTTTATTTTTAGAACCAACAGTTATAAAAATATACTTTTCTTGTTATGAGTTCTCTCATGTAATTACTTTGCAAAGGAGCAATAAAGTTTGTGCACACAATTAATACAGTATTGACAGTAAGCAACACAATCCTAAAACACACTATAGCATTGAGCTCAATGGGTTTTCCACATGTAAGTACAGTTGATTATAGATTTCTTTAGTAGTCCCAGGACTAGATCCTAGATTCAGTTCTGGGGTCTAAGCTGAAACAAGATTCGCAAAAAACGTTTTAGTTACTGAAGTGAATTTTCATGAATATAAAGCTGTTTTAAAAGTTCACACTTAAAAACTTTTCAATGGAAATCTGACAATGTTATTCAATGGGAGAAAATTCAGGTTGCAGGTAAAGTACGATAGCGTTCCTTTTGTAACCCAGCACTGGTCTCCTAGGGCCAGCACTGGGGTCTTAACTCAAAACAGGTAGGTAATTGCGTTTCAGTATTTCGTGTGATTTTTAAAGAATATTTCAAGTTTTCAAAAGTAGACAGAAGAAATGTCATAGAAAAGCAGACAATGGGTTCCTATGGAGAAAATACAGATTACTAGTAACCCCGCTAGGGATTACTTTTGCGGTTCAGTACTGGGCTGAAAGGTACAGTACTGGCTTCTCCCCTGATCACAGGTGAGTACTTCGGAATTGGACTTTGGCTGATTTTATGTGAATATTTTCAGATTTCAAAACTTCACACTTAGACAATTTTCGAGTCAAAATGAGTCAATGTTATCCAATGGCAGGTAAGTAAATTACCGGTTTAAATTACCGGTTATGCCCACTTCTTGTGGGAAACGGTTGCTCAAGTGCTGCCACAGGTCCTGGAAGAGGCCTGGGCCATTCTCTCCCAATCAGTATCAGACAGGCGAGATTCAGCAAAGTTCACCATTCGTTGTGGGCTTGACACCACTGACTCTCTGGACAGAGCAATGTTATTGACTGTGGCTTTTCGAAGGCACTCCTCGGCTGAGAACTTCTGGCTGTTCTGTGGATGTCCAGGCTTCCCTTATAGGGAGACCAGGCAGACATGGCCATAGAGTGCTTTAAGGACTCACGGGCTACGGCCAAGTCTTTCACCCTTTCGGTGACCACCCATCCCCTTTCTGCTTTTCGCCCTTTTCTTGGCCACGGAATGGGCTTTCAGTTGCACCAGCCATATCCCAGCCACAAGGCTGTGCAAGTTCAGCAACGTCTGTGCAGCCGTGGGTGCAGTTCCTTTCGACCCCCTGCAGTCAGGCGACCAAAAGTCCAGTAAATCCACCCCTCCCCCTGCAGTCTCTAAACCTTCCTAGTCTGGACCTTCAAGATCATGGGGGCTGGTTTGTGGCTGGATCAGCCATCACCTCCACCACTGGCAAAACATCCCATCGGACAAATGGGTTCTTCAGATAGCCCGAAAGGGCCCCTCACTCTCCTTCAAGACTACATCTTCCTTCATGCCTCAGATTTACGGCTGACGAAGGACCACCTGAAATTGCTTCAGGAGGAAATCAGGAGTCTCTTGGCCATGAGAGCCATAGAGAGGGTTCTGGCACCAGAAGTAGGCTGTGTTTACTTTTCCAGCTACTTTCTGGTCCCGAAAAAGGACAAGGGCATTTGTCCTATTCTAGATCAGTGAGCCCTCAACTACTTCCTCAAAAAGGAAAAGTTCAAATTGCTCCCTCTGGCTCAGGTCTTGTCTACCCTGGACCCCGGAGACTGGATGGTAGCGTTGGACTTCCAGGACTCCTATTTTCACATTCCCATCGTGTCTGCCCATCGGCGATACCTGCGGTTCACCGTAGGCCATGAGTACTTTCTGTTCACAGTTCTCCCCTTTGGCCTTACAAGACTGCTCGGATGTTCACCAAGTTGCTGGTTGTAGTTGCAGCTCATCTGCACATATCAAGGGTACCAGTCTTCCCCTTTCTAGACGACTGGCTGTGGAAGGTGAGCTTGCCCCAGGTTGTCCTATTCCAGTTCCAGAGTATGGTGATTCTCCTGCTTCTGCTGGGGTTCACAATCAACGTGCCGAAGTCACACCTGATTCCCTCTCAGACGCTCCCTTTCATCGGAGCTGGAGTGCAGTTTCGGGCCTATATTCCCGAGCAGCGAGTCCAGGATATACAGGCTATGATGCTGATGTTTCAGCCTCTATCCTGGAATTAGCTGAGACTGACTATGAGGCTGCTGGGCCTCATGGCTTCCTTCATCCTGCTAGTGACACATGCCAGATGGCATATGTGGGCTCTGCAGTGGGACCTGAAGTTCCAGTGGGTGCAGCATCAGGGGAATCTCTCTTACATGGTCCAGATTTCGGAGGGAACTGCACAGGATCTGCATTGGTGGCTGACTAACCCTGATTGGGACAGAGGCAGACCCCTCTCTCTTCCCCAACCAGATCACACAGTAGTGACAGGTGTGCCACACCTGGGAGGGGGTGGCCATCTGGGAGAGGTGTGGATGAGAGGACTCTGCTTAAGCTCGGAGTAATTTGCTTGGCATTCAAAGCTTTTCTCCCTTCCATCAAGGGAAAGCTAGTTCAGGTGTTCACGGACACAACCACCGCCATGTGGTACCTCAACAAATAGCGTGCGGTGTGTTCTTGGACAATGAAACTTAAGGGGACCCCCCTGCAAGGTACACAGATGGGCCCTCGCTCTGGATTTAATCAGGAGCTCTTAGGCCTGAGTACTTTGCTGAGGGGGCGCCCTGCAGTTCAGGGGCCCCCTGCACTGCTGGGGCCTGTGTTATGCTACTGATCTTGGACCATTTCCAGAGGCCCTACGTCTCTGCAAATGGCTGGAACCGCAGGACATATCCCTAGTGGTTCAACACCTGGCATGCTCCATGAACACCAGGGAGGACAAGCTCAGCCGTTGAGACCTAGTGGATCAGAATGGCGACCCATCCAGAGGTGGCAAAGTTCTTTTTCAGAACTGGGGAAATCCTTGGTTAGATTTGTTCTCTTCTGCCTAGAATGCGCAATGTCAGCAGTTTTACGCACTGGAGTTTCCAAGGCAGCATTCATTTGGCAACACTTTTTACCTTGAGCGGAGCTCAGGCCTCCAGTATGCCTTTCCTCCAATACCATTCCTGTCCCAAGTGTTCAAGAAGATGAGGAGCGTCCGGGCCAGAGTTATTCTTGTAACTCTGGACTGGGCACGGATTTTCTGGTATCCGGATCGTCTCCAACGGATCATCTATTCTCCGATCAGGCTGCTCCATTCTCCGATCAGGCTGCTCCTTCAGAAGGATCTTCTGTCGCAGCAGCATGGGAAGGTCCTCCACCCAAACTTGTCAACTCTACGACTTCTTGTGTGGAGATTGAGAGGCTGCAGTTGACATCATTCTACCTTCCTCCCAAAGTCTGTGATATGATTTTGGCAGCTAGGCATCTCTCTCCCAAGACAGTGTTCACTTGCCTACAGAAATGTTTGAAATATTGATCAGAAAGGTCTATTGATCCACTTTCTGCTTCCCTCTCTCAAGTCCTTGTCTTTATTTTGACCCTTGCCCGGCAGTGCTCTGGGCAAACTTAAAGAGTACCTTTCGGCCTTGTCTGCCTTCTTGAGGCTGTAAAAACACAAGGAAAACCGGGGCTCTAATGGCCAACACTCTAGCCAACAGACTTCAACTCCTCGCAAAGTGAGTCACAAACATGGCTCACATGAGAGCCCACAGGGACCAAAACAATCAATTGAAAAGAGAGCAAAAAGTAAAAAGTAAAGGGATTAATAGTGAGATCCAACAACAGTTAAATGAATTCCCATCAATATACCACAGTGATCAATATTCTCATTTGGTCATCCATCTATCAGGATGGTATGTCCTTTGATCATTGAGACGTATTACAATACCACAGTAGATTAGCTGGATTGGCTCAGACACTTAATCACTGAAGGTAGAGAATATCTTGCTTGATAATAGATCATCAGGGAATGTGGTGCAGTGAAAAACACAAAAAGTGGTGATTAAAATCGGGTGATGAGACGTAAAATATGAGACATTTTATTAGAAAACCGTCTCACCCCCAAATTAAAACCAGAACAGTGCAAGAAGCAGTTTAAACAAATAACTGCAAATGAAAGGCCAACATGTTTCAACCTATAAGGAATCAAATCCCCCGACTTTCTTCAGGGTCTCTGCTCTTTATCTTTGCTACTGCAAGAAATGAGTAGTGTGCTAACCTACAGTGAAAACTAAAATGTCAAGAAAACTACTTACGGTGAAGTTACGGAAACAGAATAAGAGGTTGGAATCACTACAACCTACTTCAACTGTTCCTCCACTTCAAGGGATGCAGCTGTCATCTAGAGAAAGTAGATTACACACCATATTACTCAACTGCCTGTTCTCTAAATAGTCATAAAAATGAATGTTCATTCTAAACAATTCAATTTGCTCACCCAGCTTGACGTGGGACTGGCCCTCACCTCACCTGGGCCAAGCTCAGGAATTGGAGGCCCCGCTCTGTGAAGGTAAAGCAAAGGGAAACTATAGAGGGATAAGGAAGAAAAAATATTCAGTCCTTCTCATACTCTATTCCAAAAAGCCCTCATTTTATCTGCCTTTTTGAGGCTGCCAGACCAACCCTCTTTGTTTAAATCCCCAGTTGTAAATAGATTTCTAAAGAGGCTTACATATATGTTCCCATCTGTCCCATTCATCAGGGCTCAGTGGTATCTTAATTTGGTTCTCATCTTCCTGATGTGTGCCTCTGTTCGAACCTCTGCACCACTGCCCCTTTTATTTTTGTTTTCTTGATTTTCAACTTTATTGGGTTTCAAATTTATAATATATAGACACAACATTTCTTAGCTCAAGAACATGCATTGCATTACATAAATATTGTGCAATATGAAGAGGGATCCGCACTTGCAAAACATTCTGTGTGACCGTATATCATAAACGTTAAACCAGAGGAGTAGACCACCACACAACTCTATTGCGTATATGCCCAAAAGATACTTGGTTGGACATCCCGAGCCTCTACACCAGCTTTTCTTGCGCAGCGCACCAGTCCACCCCTGTGATGCTGTAAGGGGTGAAAGAGCCCTTCCATCTGCTTGCTATGCCTCTTTTGCACACCATGGTGGCTGTGCCCAGCAATGTTTTGTCAGCTCGGAAGCCTCCTATGCCTTCCAACACGCCCAGTAGGAGTGAGCAGGACCTCCCACCCTAGAACCCCGCTTAGTTCACTAACTACACCCGCCCAATATTTAGTTAGTGCTGTGCAGGACCACGTCGTGTGATAAAAGTCTGCAGGCGTCTCCGCACATCATGGACAGCTTGCATTCTGGAGATATCCCGCTCGGTGCAGCCTTGTTAGGGTAAGATAAGCGCGATGTAGGTAGTAGAGTTGGATCAGTCCCAAACTGGCTGAAATAGTAATCACACTGGGCAAACCAGCATTTTTAGTGGAATTAGTGGAAATAACTTCTGCCAGCAGGGTGAGAGGATTGTAGGCTCGATCATCTAATCCTCCTAACCTGACCAATCTCCATGATAAGTGTGTACTTTGCACTAAAGCCTCTTTCTTACCCAAAGTGGTAACCTTGCCCACTTTTTATGCTCCTCCGCACCCCCTCTAAAGGGTAGTAGTGACTCAACTGTATGGATTCAAAAATAGCATTGTCATTCTACCTTGATTACGCTAAAGAGTTCCGGGTGGGCGACCAACTCTTCATGGAGTACGTTGGATTAAAGAAAGGTTGTCGGGTGCAGAAGAGGACTATCCTGCAATGGTTTCTTCTCTGCAAAACAATTTGCTACACTCTGGCCAGGAAAGAGCCTCCAGAGCTAAGGCTGCGACCACAGCGTTGCAGCGTGGTGTTTCAGACCTTGACATTTGTCAGGCAGTAACATGGACATCACTGCACACGTTCACTAAGCACGAGTGCCTGAACCATCAAGTCCACAGGGATGGCCTTTTTAGCCGCTCTGTCCTGCAGGACTTCCTGGTCTAAACTTGTCCGCAGTCCCTCCTCCGGGGATGGTATTGCTTGGGTATCTATTCTAAGGTAAGGAATCTGCGGCTAGATAGGTCTATCAGAAAGACAAATTACTTACCGTCTCGAACACCTTATCTGGTAGGGACATAATCTTGCTGCATATTCCTTACTGACCCATCAATCCTCCCCCCACACGGTGGACAGGTTATCTGAAAAAAACAGTTTAGTATTAGATTCCTTACCTTAGAATATCCCCAGGCGTCAGACTGGATCCGGAAACTTTTGCGTAGCAGTACCCCTGCGCGTCGGTAGGCGTCGTCTACGGCTCCGTGTCCGTCGTCGGTGTCGTTGGCGCCGGGATGACGTCGCCGGAGTACTTAGACGCTGCCCTCGCGCGCTGACATCAGTTCTTCTTTTTTCCGTGCCAGCAAGCGCCGATCCAGAAAAAGTGGTACCCTTAGTCAATTTTTGACTAAACTTTTTCGATCATTTTTTATCCTTTTTCGAAATCTATCGACTCCGACGGTGCCGGTAGGGATGCCCGGGTTCAAAGCCTGCGCCGACTGATGTCGGTTACCGACCCCCAAAGCCGGTGTCTTCACTGTCAGGGCCTTAACCATGACAACAAGGCCTGCTCCGACTTCCGGGCCTTGACATCCAAAGCTAGACGGGAGCAGTCCCGCAAGCGACTCGAGCTCCGGCAGTCGGTCCGCGCCGCTCGAGGTCCGGTCCGCAAGGAGGTCGAGGGACCGTTCGCGGGTTTGGAGCCACCATAGCTCTGGGAGTCGTCATCGGTCTTCAGGCTCAAAGTCCTCAGTTAAGGGACACAAGAAGTCGAAGAGACGTCATTGCTCTTCCAACTCCCCCCGACGCTCCCGTGACGCGGCCGGGGGTTCGGGAGACACCGCCCTCGCGGCTCCACCGGAGCCGCAGGCTTCACGGCCTGCTTCATACCCGTCGGTCCCTTGGCAGAACGCAATGCCGGAGGAGAGCAAGGCCATGAGGTCGCTCACTCCTCCGTCTGGCTCCGCGGCGCCTTCGGGTCCAGTGTCCCCGACTGGGGGCCCTAGCAAGTCGGGTGCATCGGCCCTGATGCTGTCGGGTGCTACGGTCCCGACGCTGCTGGTGACTTCCGTCCCGGCGCCGCTGGCCCCCGCAGGATCCGGATCTGGGTTGTCGCCGGTCGACCTTTGACCTCGACGACGACGGCCCCCAGGGTGTCACCTCCAGCGCCACCTCCAGCGCCGCCTCCGGGCGGCGCCGTCCCCGATGCCTCCCTCGATTCGGGTCCGGCGCCGGTGGGAGATTTCTACTTCTATGACCCGGCCCCATCCTTTGGCCCCGAGTTTCAGGAGATGGGTGGCGAGGGGGATTGGGAGGGGTCTGAGGACCTTCTGGCACAGGAGTGCAAGTCTTATCAGGACTGGACAGGTGAGCTAGGGGAGGCCAGTGGCCGCACACCTCGCCAGACACTGGTTTTGTCTCCCCTCCTACTGTGGCTATGGAGGAGGGGGCTGCCTACAGTGTGGTGCTGACGCGGGCGGCCAAGGCCTTGGCCTGGAGCTCCCCGTTGCGGCCCTGAGGACTAACCTCCTCACTGAGGTCTTTAAACCGCAGGCAAGGTCGGCCAGCCTCTGCTGCCGTTTAATGAGGCCTTGTCTGACGTTTTTCTGGGCACTTGGTCCAAACCCGCTACAGGTCAGCCTATAGATAGGAACGTGGCCAGACGCCACCGCCCGGCTCCGGGCGACCCTTGCTTCTTTTCCACCCACCCCTCCCCCGAGAGGCTGGCCATCCAGGCCTCTAACTCCCAGACCGCATTCCCGACGGCTCCCCCCGATCTGGAATTTAAGAGGTATGAGCAATACGAGAAAAAGGTATTCTCCTCCCTGAGTTTGGGGTTGCGGTCAGTCAACACCGCGTGCCTCTTGGGACACGGTCGCGGACGTGCTGCGACAATGTCCGGAGGGGGACTAGACTAAACTCGCCCAAGCCCTTGCCGAGGGTCGAGATGCGGCACGGTATTCCATCCGGTGTGGGCTGGATACCACGGACTCACTGGGCAGAGCGATGGCAACGACGGTGGTGATTCGTCGCCACGCCGGGTTGAGGTCCGCCAACTTTTCGGCTGATGTCTAAAACACCCTTATGTACATGCCATTTGATGGCCGTCGCCTCTTTGACGAAACGGCAGACCATGCGCTTGAACGCTTTAAGGACTCCAGGGCTACGGCCAAGTCCTTGGGCCTCTCGGCCCCGCCCCAGCAAACGGCTGCCTTCCGCTCCTTTCGTGGCCAAGGAAGGGGCGCCCCCACACGTCCTGCCAGCCACCCGCCGCAGACTACCATCCAGCGCGGAAGTGGAAACCGCTGTGGCGGCGGTCGGGGGCAACGGCGTGGCCAGTCCACACCTGCCCCTGCAGCATCCGCCTCAAAACCCTCCTAGTCCGTGCTTTCAGGTCCATGTGAAGCCAGTGGGGGTCAGGTTTCGCCATCACCACCTCCACTGGTTCATTGTCACATCGGACAAGTGGGTGCTGCAAATCGTCCGAAGGGGCTACTCCCTCCCCTTCGAGGCGACCCCTCCAGCCATGCCACCGCAGTACCACCGCGTGTCTGGGGATCATTTGAAACTTCTACAAGAGGAAGTTACGGCCCTCTTGGCCAAGGGGGCCATCGAGCACGTTCCTGGGCCAGAAGTAGGATGTGGTTGTTACTCCCACTACTTTCTGGTACCCAAGAAGGGCAAAGGGGGTCTACGCCCTATCTTGGACCTGCGGAACGTCAACGTCTTCCTCCGGAAGGAGAAGTTCAAGATGCTGACACTGGTTCAGGTCTTAGCTGCCCTGGACCCAGGAGACTGGATGGTGGCATTGGACTTGCAGGACAGTTATTTTCATATCCCCGTTCTGCCGGCCCACCTGCGTTACCTGCGGTTCACGGTAGGCCACGAGCACTTTCAGTTTATCGTGCTCCCCTTTGGCCTTACCAGAGCCCCACGGGTGTTCACAAAAGTGATGGCGGTGGTTGCAGCTCATCTGCGCAGGTTAGGGGTTTCAGTCTTCCCCTACCTCGACGACTGGTTGTTGAATGCGGGCTCGCCCCAGACAGTAGTCAGCCACCTCCAGACTACGGCCGACCTCCTGCACCTACTGGGGTTCTCCATCAATGTGCCGAAGTCACACCTGTGTCCCTCTCAGAAGCTCCTCTTTATCGGAGCGGTTCTAGACTCGGCGCAGTTTCGGGTTTATCCTCCTGAACAGCGGGTTCCTGATATTCAGGCTCTGATTCCGATCTTTCAGCTGTTGTCTCAGTCAGGTTGACGCTGGGGCTGATGGCCTGCATCCTTCTGGTGCATCACGCCAGGTGGCAGATGCGGGCTCTGCAGTGGGACCTGAAGTTTCAGTGGGCCCAGCATCAAGGCAACTTGTCCGACCATGTCTTGATCTTGGTGGGCACTGCAAGACAATTGCATTGGTGGCTCACGGACCGTGATTTGGTCAGCGGCAGATCCCTTTCCCTACCCCAACCGGAGCACGTAGTTGTGACGGACGCGTCCCTCCTAGGTTGGGGAGGCCACATGTGAGAGGCGGAGATCAGAGGCCTCTGGTCTCCGGCGGAGTCCCTGCTCCACATCAACCTTCTGGAGCTGCTGGCGATTCATCTTGCACTGGAGGCATTCCTCCCCTCTATCCGGGGGAGTGCAGTGCAGGTGTTCACGGATAACACCACCGCCACTTGGTACTGCAACAAACAGGGGGAAGCGGGGGGGTTGTGGACCCTATGCCAGGAGGCTCTGCGCCTCTGGCAGTGGCTGGAACATCAGGGCGTGACCCTGGTGGTTCAACACCTGGCAGGTTCTCTGAACGCCAGGGTGGACGAACTCAGCCGACGGTGCATGATGGATCACGAATAGCGCCTGAGCTCGGACGTGTGACGCAAGGCCTCTTTCAGCGATGGGGAGAGCCTTGGTTAGATCTATTCGCCTCCGAAGAGAACGCGCAATGTCATCAGTTCTGCGCGTTGGAATTTCCAAGGCGGCACTCGCTCGGAGACGCTTTTCGTCGCAAGTGGAGCTGCGGTCTGTTGTACGCCTTTCCGCCTATACCACTTCTGCCCAGAGTGCTGAAGAAAATCAGGCTAGACCGGGCCCAAGTCATCCTTGTGGCTCCGGACTGGGCACGAAGATACTGGTATCCCGAGCTACCCAGCATGTCGGTCGATCCCCCGATTCGTCTGCCTCTTCAGGAGGACCATCTGTCGCAGCAGCAAGGGACGGTCCTCCACCCGAATCTGTCCAGCCTCCACCTCCATGCGTGGAGATTGAGTGGCCGAAGTTGAGGCCATTTGACTTGCCTCCTGAAGTCTGTGATGTGATTCTGGCAGCCAGGCGTCCCTCCACAAAATCGGTATACACCTGCAGGTGGAACACATTTGTGGCATGGTGCGCAGCAAAGGCTGTGGATCCTCTCTCTGCCCCCCTTTCAGATGTTCTCCTATTCCTTCTTTCTCTTGCCCAGCAGGGCTCTGCTCTGGGCACTCTTAAGGGCTCCCTCTCTGCCATTTCTGCCTTCTTGAGGCTTCCTGATCAGCCCTATCTTTTCAAGTCCCCCGTTGTAAAAAGATTCTTGAAGGGCATCACGCACATGTTGCCTCCTGTTCCTTTTGTGATGCCTCAGGGGGATTTGAACCTTGTTCTAACCTATCTGATGTGCGCTCCTTTTGAGCCACTTCACAATTGCCCTCTTCGTCTTCTGACTCTCAAGACTGCATTCCTGGTTGCCATCACCTCTGCCAGGGTAGTGAGTGAACTCCATGCTCTATCTTCTAAGCCTCCTTTACTTTCTGTCCATCTGGACAAGGTTGTTTTAAGAACGCGCGCCTTTGACCTGACCAAGGTGGTTACGGCCTTTCACGTCGGACAGTCCATCACCTTGCCCACCTTCTTTCTGCCTCGGCATCCCTCGAAAGAGGAAGAGAGGCTTCACCGTCTTGAACCAAAACGTGCGCTCTCCTTCTACCTTGATCGCACACGCCAGTTCCGGGTGGATGACCAGCACTTTGTTGATTACGTCGGCGCGAAGAAGGGACTGGCGGTGCACAAATGCACCATCTCTCGGTGGGTTGTGTTGTGCATCATGGTCTGTTACTCCTTGGCTAAAAAGGAGCCCCCTGTTGGGCTTAGGGCCCCTTCCACTCGGGCCACGGCGGCTACTACTGCCCTGGGTCGGAGAGTCCCCTTGCAGGACATCTTTCAGGCTGCACATGTTTACTAGGCACTACTGCCTGGACAGGCAAGTCCGGAGAGATGGCTTTTTCGACCGTTCCGTTCTCCAGGACTTTCTGGTGTGATCTTGGTCCGCAGTCCCACCACCGGGGTTGGTATTGCTGGGGTATCTATTCTAAGGTAACAAATCTAACACTAACCTGTTTCTTTCAGATGCACAAGTTACTTACCTTTGGTAACAATACATCTGTAAGAAACAGTAGTTAGTGTTAGATTCCTTACCGCCCCACCCATCCTCCCCGTTCTGCGGACCGATAGCTAGGGTTAAGATATTTCCCTTGAGGGCCCTAGTTTTATGGCACCAGTGTCAGTCTCTGGCATGGCTCTGCATTTCTAGCGCGGAAAGCTATGTATAAGAACTGACGTCAGCGCGCGAGGGTGGCGTCTAAGTACTCCGACGACGTCATCCCGGCGATCACGCCAACGGACGCGGAGCCGCAGACAACGCCTACCGACGCGCAGGGGTACAGCTACGCAAAACTTTCCGGATCCAGTCTGATGCCTGGGGATATTCTAAGGTAAGGAATCTAACACTAACTACTGTTTCTTACAGATATATCGTTACCGAAGGTAAGTAACTTGTGAGTCAGGCTGCTACATGGAAATCAGTGAGCACGTTCACGAAGCATTGCTGCATTTACAGCAAGATTTGATGGAAAAGTTATTTAGGTCTGAGTCATTCCCCTGATCCACCACTGGAGGAAGAATTGCTTTGGTATTTATTCTAAAGGTGAGGAATTTGCAGTTAGAAGCATCCATGAGAAGAACAAGTTGTTTACCTTCGGTAATACTCTTTCTGGAGGATATGCTATCTAAGTGCATATTCCTCAATGTCCTCCCAGCTCCCTGTCACAAATTCGAGATCTGCACTCAGGCATAGTTAATTGGTTCTTATGCTCCAAAGTAGTTTCACTTCTAGCGCGAAACGAGGTCAATGTGCAGTTATACTTTCGTATCCAGCCTGGGGATATTTTAAAGCTGAAGGATCTGTGATTTGATAGAGTATCCACCATTGAAGGAAAGTAACTTGTTCTTTTTGGCATGCCTGTATGGTAACCTTTGAGATGCTGGAGTGGTGTTCATGGGCATGCTGCTGGTGTGGTGTCCTTGGGCATGCTGCTGGTGTGGTGTCCTTGGGCATGCTGCTGGTGTGGTGCCCTTGGGCATGCTGCTGGTGTGGTGTCCTTGAGCATGCTGCTTGAGTGGTGTCTTTGGGCATGCTGCTGGTCAGGTGTCCTTGGGCATGCTGCTGGTCAGGTGTCCTTGGACGTACTGCTTGGGTGGTGGCCTTGGACATGCTGTTGGTGTGGTGTTCTTCGGCGTGCTGCTGATGAGGTTTCCCTTAGCATGTTGCTGAAGTGCTGATGTGGTATCCCTCGGCATGCTGCTGTTTAGGTATTCCTCAGTATGCTGATGTTGCATCTTCTGGCGTGTTGGTAGTGATTTCATATTGCGCAGGTGGTATGATCCATGTTCTATTGTCTTATTTCGTGCAGCTTAACATTGATGTGCCTTGCACTGTGCAGTCGTGTATCCCACAGTGCGATGCTGTAATGTTCCTTGGTATACGGGAGTGTCATCTTTCTGACGGCATCCTGGTGATGATTTTCAGTCTGCTGATGTATTACTTGAGTACTTTATTGTGTCGTCTGCAGCACGCTTCCTTGTTTCATCAGTGTGCAATGCTTGTTAGTGGTTAATGTTTTCTTTTGTCCCCATAGATTTGACAGAGATTCAGTGTGATGTTTCTGATGTGACCCAGCGGTACGAGGGTTTGGGCTCAGTCCTCCAGGATAACGAGAAGAAGTTGTCAGCCATGCAGAAAAGAATACAGGAAGTCCAAGAAGAGACAGGAGCCCTGTTTAAGTGGCTGGAGTCAAAGGAACAAGTCTTATCTCTTGATTCTTCTCCATCCAGAGCACATGCTGAGCAGAACAAGGTGAGTAGGATCTGCCAGAAATGGTACTTAACAGGTATTGAGTAAGGGGAGGCTAAGTGACTGCAGAATGATGTGATCGCTTGGATGAAATGCCTCTGAAAAAAGCCTTCTAAGGAATAAGGATCAAAGCACATGTAGATGAAGCCATCAACGCTACCTTGAATTAAGTAGTCAGATTTACTCCCATAAAAATCAAGTATTGGGGTGTTAATATGCACAAATTGATGTGCTACTCTTTCTTAATCACACCATCACTTCAATCTGGCCCAAATCTTTTGTTACCAGGCTTTGCTTGATGAACTGGAACAGAACTCTGGGAAGGTTGAGCAGTTAAAAGAAGCTCTTCGGAGCTTGATCGAGAAACACCCAAATTCTCCAGAGGCTAAAAACTGGCAGACAATGCTACAGGATCTTGGTAAGTGTCTTTTTTGTCCTTAATGACTAGTTGAAATCACAGTTTAACAATATGCATCAGTGTAAAATATGCTCTCCTTACAGCTTCAGAAAAGAGTGGCACAAACAGACTTAATCTATCAAGCCGAGTGAGAAGGGAACAGTGAAGGCCCCTGGATTTGTAAATGTGTATAGTTATGCATATAGGTTGCATATTGTAAGAATATTTTTGTTAAAAGTACTTTAATGCACAGATGGCAAATGTAATACACATAAAACTAAGATGCACAGTGCAAACCAGAAGTTTCTACAACCCTCCAGGCCTGAGTTCTGACCCCAAAGATACCAGATTCACCTAACTGGAACCCTGACTCACCAAAGCAGTGTCCTCTCTAAGGAGTGGTTGGACACTTCTGTTTATTTGGGTGGTGGGACAGAGGGTAGACTGGGAACATCTGATTTTCTATCAACTGATGAAGCCAAATGTTCCCAGTCCGCCCTCTGTACCGCCACCCAAAAGAACAGAAGTGGCCACCCATTTTTTTTTTTTTTAATATATTTTTATTGCAGGAATTAGCCAAAGTTACATGTCAGATCAGCAACAAGTCTGCAGGGAAAATAAGAAAGAAATATCCGATCCCCCGTGAGGGAACAACTTGAATACACAGCCATTCAGCCCACAACCCGTGGGTCGGGCGGCGTCTCTTTACAAAAAACACATTTGGGGATCTGGAATAAAGTCGAAGCTGATCCGGATAATCCAGAGGCCTTCATCTGCTTTTCTAGATCAACCTAACAGAACAAACCCCCCCCAACAGTCGCTCAGTGTCGTACCCTCCCCCCACCCAACCCCGCCATCAGTGTGTGCTAGTACGTGTAGAAAGAGCTTATGGGATGAAACCCTAGGTGACTAGGCAGAAATCAGTGTCATAGACTTTTAACGGGACTCAAGTTACGCTGCATCATCACCCTCGGAATCGCTGGAAGCGCAGTAATCTCTAAGGGCCTGTACTATTGTTTCCCATTCCAACGCTGTTTCTAGCGCCCTCTCGTTTTGCTGCCGCCTCGCCAGTTGGTAACGCAAAGTGCTCTCCCCTGTAGCCCACTTCAAAAGTTCGTTGTGCCATTTAGCTCCAGTTGGACCACCTCTTGCCTTCCAATTCCTGGTTATCTCCCGTTTAGCGAGAACGAGCCCCAAATCAATAAATTTGCTCGAAATTTTATTTTTAGGGGTATGCGGGAACCAATGCAGGATCCCCACCGCCGCGTCGACCGTCAAGGTTCTCCCAGTAACACTATTAAGAGTATCCTCGATCAACAGCCAGTACAAGGACAGCGTCGGGCAGGACCACAGCATATGAATAAGGTCCGCCTCAGGTGCTCGGCATCTGGGGCAATCCGCCGCGTCCGTGGCGAAGTATTGCTGAATTTTCGCCGGGGTTAGATAGGCCCTGTGAAGGATATAAAAATGGACCAGTTGAAACCGGGCATGGCGTGCTCCCTTCCAAGCACGGCGCATTAACTGTGTCCACGTAGTTTCTGGTATCTCCTTTCCTATGTCCGCCTCCCAGCGGCTCCGCAGTGTGGTGAGTGGGGGCAAGCCCCCCGGTACAGAAGTGGCCACCCATGGAGAGGCCACTGTTCTAGTGGTACGGGGCCTGGTGTTCATACACAGTTACTGGAGCTACCTTTAGGAGGTTAGTGGCTGGTCAAGATGATATTGTACCCTAAATCCAGCAGAATACCCAAAAAGGGTGGAGGCCTATATCTCTGAACCCACGGTCACAGTCTAGAGTTTCAAATAGCAGGAAGACCATGGGGACGGTGTTATGTGCTACTGGTGCACGACAAGCAAGGCAAAACTAGAGATCATACGAGTCTATTGGCAAGGGCCAAGGGTCCACATGGTATGTTCTTTATCGTGGCAATCTACTCCAGCTATTGATGGTAACTGATAACGCTCAGTCTCCCAACGGACAGGATAGAGTCAGGGACAAAGCAGTCTCGCCTTCATTGACGGGAGCTTCCTGTTTCACCTGTTCTTGATGTGCAGTACGTTTTCTTTTCAGCAGCTACCTCAAGCCTCTCTGCGGTTCAAAGTAGTCGCCCTTTCGCAGTCTTTTTCCAGAGGTCATCACTCAGATAGCTTATTTTCTGCTGCAAAGCCGCAGAGTCCTTTGCTAGGTGAACTCAAGCCAAGCTTCCGTAAGACAGACATATTCCTTTTTTTATGCAAGTCTGTCACGGAAACACCTTCTCCAACCGGAGCATGGCAATCCAGGGGATTCAACTCCTTGAACTCTGCTCACTCCACTACACTTGTGTGTCACTTCACAGAAGACTAGAGTGAATCTTTGAACAGCCCACTGGCAGATGAGCTCAGTCGTTATCATTCCCTAATGGGGACTAAGCTAATCGAAGAATTTGCTACTTTTGAATCCTGGGCGCCCCTCCAATCGAAGGGGCATATTTTCTGCATGTTTACTGTGTGATCGGTGCATGGGGAGAGCCTGCCATCCTCCTCCCTTGTCTTTTGGTACCGGAGTGTGTTATCTGCAGGGAGGAATGTTAATTAATATGTTGGCAGGGATTTCTTGGCTACAAGAGAATTACCATCACCCAGCAGAGGGAAAATCTAAGCTAAACATGGATAAGAGCTGGTTCCTTCCCCAATCCACCAAGCTTCTGCAAGAATTAGCCAGGGCAGTTCGAGATGGAATGTCAAGCGGAAAAGGTGCCCGCTTGTTTCACATTAAACATAATAGCTCACCAATCCATTGCACCCAGTGAACTAGCTCTCACACATGCATCTCAGACATGATAGAAGCCAATAGAACACAGGCAAGGGAGACTGCACAGAATTTACCAGGGAGGAGCTGGTAGTAAACACTTCCAAGGACTTGAGGTACCACTGACTGTCAGTCTTACCACAGCCTGGGTAAAGAGGCCAGTAGACGCTCTTCTTAAACGATGATTGCACTTTGTGTGCTCCCTTGACCTCAGAGCCAAACCGTTGCGTCCATCCATGTAAACAGGGAAATCGTGAATGGACATGCTTGATTATCATTTTTGCTGAGGTAAAAATCCACAATCGAACAGCAGCTTTCCAGTGACTCACCAGGAAATCAGCATAGGGCAGGAGAGCACACTCTCCAGAGGCATGCAGAAGACTTTCCCTCTTAACATGTGGTATGTACAAAGAGATTGTTTTTGCATCAGTTCTTAGCTCTCGAAACACAAAATTATACCATTGTCAGGGTTTCCATGAATCCTTTGTCTACATTAAACTGGTGGAAGAGTCCATTTTGAGATGGACAGCGTTCCCTGCCAGAGAGCCGACATGTTTGTTTGTAAGTTCTCCTAACCCTAACCCACAATCTTTATCATAGCTATTTTTAGTTGCTCACTTTATACAGAACATATTTTGCAAAATGGTGTAAAACATCACAGTTATATTAGTAATGAGTGCATAATAAAGAACCCAAGCATAGTATATATTTGAAGATACTACTTCCATACAGCTGGGAGGGATTTGTAGGGATGGTTGGAGAAGTGGAATAGGGGGGTGAGAGGCAGGTAAGGAGTGAAGTGAGGAATGATTGAGAGGAATTTGGGTAAGAATTTATCAGGAAAGGATCTGATCTCGCACTAAAAGAAGAGGTACAACAGTTCCAGAATTACCTTAGTTTGTGAATCGTGATGAATTCTAGGGTTGTCTATTGGTATCCACAGATTCCAGGTGGAGCAGAGCACAAGAAGTGACAGTCGCGCGGCAGCAAGAACTGGAGGAGTCCGCTACCCAGCTAGCAGCATTCCAAAGTGCGGAAGCCCAGCTGCGGCCATGGCTAACGGAGAAGGAGCTGATGATGAGTGTGCTTGGTCCGCTCTCCATTGAGCCCAACATGTTAAACGCACAGAAGCAGCAGGTGCAGGTGAGTGGCACATTCCCAATTCAGGCCATTCCTCGTGTTGTAACCGGTGGTTTGATATGTCGCAGCGTTGGGCCATGACCTGCCTGGAGGACAGATCCTCGAAGGGGTGGGATTTGTTCTCTGTGTGCCGTAGACTGGGCCTTGGTCAGGACAGCTGTTTTGGGTCCCATAATCTATATTAACAAGAGCTGATGTCTGTATCAGCAACACAGTTTTGAGACATTTAAACTAGGAAAACCTTACACTGGAATACACCTAGGATTGCTTTTTGTGCCAGTGTCCTCTCTGGACCCCTTCCTCAGTTCAATTTCTCGTGAACTTTTTAAATTCTCTCATTCTTAGTTGCTTGGGAACTGGGCTCCTTTTGCCATATTAGATGCCTCATTTCAATCTGGTAGAGAGACTTGCTTCCCTGTTACTACCCGCAGGTTAAGAGTAATTCATTATTTATCTGTTTTAAATTTCAGCAAACATGCCTAACTTAAAAGTACCAGATAATAAATACAACTCTTACCCAGGCTCAGAATGTCAACATTAGGTTTCGCATTAGCATCCCCAAATGAGTTTTCTTATTCTACAGTGCATTGGGTAAGCTTGTTTTAGAAGTGGAGGTTATGCAATATCTGTGAATATGTTGTGGAATGAGAGAGCTAAAGTGGAAGTTAAAGAACGGGAATGGGGTTCAATGCCCGAAGGAAAGTAAATACATGTTCAGAATGAAGGCTAACATCACATCAGCAACTTGAAGCAAAAATGGAGTAAGCAAAAAAGGATAGGGAAACTGTTATAAGGAAATGAATTATAATATATAGTTGGATTACCTCATCCTATGTGGATCTGAGTACATTGAAGTGTCTTGTAAAACGTATCCAAAGATGCAAGCAAGCAGCAAAAACCATGTCATAACGGCATGTTTTCTTCTTTAAATTACAAGAAACCAGTAACAACTGCCAATGCCCTGTTTTCTGTTAAGCACGTAAAACCTCATTGTATTCCTCCTAGTACCTCTGCAGTATACATCCTGGTACATTCTATGGATTTGTACCTCCTTGTATCTCCATGGCAGAATGCCTCATGCTGAATATCCGAAAGATACCTCTCATTGTCTTCTGTGGTAGAAAAGATACCTCCGGGTACCTCCCATGAAATGATACCTCTTCTAACCACCCAGGCCACTATACTTTATTGTAGCTTTGTGTGGAAGGAAACCTCTTGGTGGGCAGAATGCTTTCTGTTCTTCACATAGCAGGGTATCCCCTGATCCCTAGAATGGCAGATTGGCTTCTGGACCACACGCCAGCTACTTGTTTGAACTTCTCATGATAAGATAAATCCTGATAACATACAGATTATCAACAAAAAAAGTCCTTTTTGCACATAGTACATGAATATCAAAAAAATTGGGGATGACCAACCTTTTTTATTTCAGTGGGATAGGGTTTGATGTCAATTCGTAGACCCGGCCATGTGCATCTTTTAGACCATTTTACCTGAAGGGCCGACTTGTTTCATTGCCATTTTATTTTGTGGCAATTTCATCAGGGCACGGGGACCCAATTCCACCTTTGGTATGCGCTGGACCTGTAGGTTTAAAAAGAGATAAAAGGAAACAACAAGTGACATAGAGAATTCATAGGATATATCCATTCTCTGTGGTATGCTAAAGGCCTGAATAGGTAGCCCACCATAGTATCTGTTGTGTAATGTATTTACCAGAAGGAAAACAAATGAATATGTTTGCAATAGTTTTTTTTTTTTTAATGAGTACAACAACTTAAAGATATGTTTTATGTTTTCCCATAATTCAATTTTAACCTACAGAGGGCCAGAGAAGTCCTCCGTCTTTAACGGGCGTCTATAGGGAATGTACTATTTTGATGTGCACGAAAATGTCTTTCGTTTACACTTTCCGTTTGGGAAAGTGCGGATGATGAAACGGTGAGCAAATTGGTGAGTACCTGCCAACTGCTCCCAGGTTGTTCCTTACGTGAGGCACTTCCTAAACGCATCACAGGTTTTTGTCTGAACACTTGTCAGCACCACTCTGGGAGGCCGGACCAATTTAAAATTTTTCAGAAGATACACATGAACAGATATCAAACCCTGTCACACTGAAAGAAAAAAGGTGGGTTACCCCAAACAATGTTGATATTCATGTGTAATGTTCACCACAGGCTTTGTTTGTTGATAGTATTGAGTGGAGGGCGCCCTTTGTTTGCCTGTTGTCCCTTCAAAGCTCCTCTTTGGTAAAATATAAAAATAAACATACAGAATATGCCTTGATTCCTCTCATGGTTGGATTCTTCCTGATGCTTGCAGTGGTGGCATATCTTCTAGACCTTCGCCTGGAAGGGTGCCATTCTGGCACCCTTATTGGCCAGACACTGCCCAATCTCTCCTAAGACTGATGCCTCCTAAACCAGGATACCTCCAGTTACCTACCAGGCAGCATATCTCCTGGTGCCTTTTGCAAGCATATCTCCTGGTTCCTCTTAGAAGGAGAACTCCTGATAAGCCATATGATAGAATATCTCCTAGTGCCTTTTGTAGTAGCATAGCTGCTGGTGGCTCACAAATGTTGAGAAAGTGAAAAAACGCTGGATACCTACTGTTTTCTCTCAAGTAAGTATGCCCACTGGTCCCTTCCTGCGTCCTTCTGCCCGCACAGCATACTTTTGTTTGCTTTGGTGCAGGAGAGCTGGTGCTCCCCCAGCCAACCCTGGCAGAATACTGCTTGGTGCCTCCTAAAGCCGATACATCCTGATGCTTCCCAAGGCAGGATATTTCCTCTTTTGTGCCATGGAAGGAACCCCTCAATGTCCCTTTCATGGTGAGTTGCCCCTTCTCCTGCTTTGCATTAGTTTGCCATGAGCCCCAGTTTGAACAGGCTGATGATACTGATTCCTCTTTGTTACATGTACTTGCGTATAAACTCTGTGATCTTTCCTTGTGTTTCAGTTTATGTTAAGAGAGTTTGAAAGCCGCCTTCAGCAGCACGAGCAACTCAACCAGGCTGCAGGGGGGATCTTGAGCAGCACTGCAGAGGGGTCGCCTTCCATCAGCCAGGTACAGGAGGGGCTTCGCGCCGTCAACGATAAATGGGATGAGCTGACTCAGAGGCTTAATTCCCGCTCTGAGCACATCGGCCAGGCACTAGGCATGAGCACCCGCTACATGGATGTGCTGCGGGACCTGGCGGAGAAAGTAAAGGAGGTCGAGCAGAAGCTGGGTGACCAGTCTGCTCTCAGCGCTCATCCAGACGTGGTAAAGCAGCAGCTTCAGGAGACGAGCGAGCTGCGGTCTGAGGTGGAGGCGCTGGAGCAGGAGGTGATGGAGGCCCAGGCCCTGTGTGACGAGCTATCGCAGCTCATTGGGGAGCAGTATCTGAAGGACGAGCTGAAGAAGCGCCTGGATGCTGTGGCCCTTCCACTCCGGGGGCTGGAAGACCTGGCAGGTTAGTGCTATCAGATATCTGTACATCATCAAATACTTTATTTCGATTCATTGAACCATAAAAGTGCACAGTATAAATATAAAAATCACCAATCAGTCGAAACCATTCAATTAAATGGAATTCGTTTTGAACATAAAACACCACTTGATACTAGGGTATCTTCCAACTGAGAAGAAAACCAAAGTGACAAAAACCTCAAAAAAAGTCCTTAAAAATATGCTAAAAGGGGTCCGCCATGCCATCGGAGAAATCTAATAACTTCAGGTACCTTGGGAAGAGATCCAATAGTTTCATGCTCCTTGGGGAGATGTTTTGCTAGCTTAAAGAGGTCTGTTGTTCTATACTTCCTTTATAGTCTACAAGTGCCCCATGTTAATGGTATTTAAATTCCTCTTCCTGAGATTAACTTTAGATCACTGGTTTCACTAGATCTCCAGATCCATCATGACCACAACTTACCAACCCCTTGATGCTCTTCTGGTCCTTCTCTTTCTGCCAGTGGCAGCTTAATACAACACAAGGTGTAGCAGGAACAGAACCCAGGTGGTGCCTGTCATACAGGGCAGGGAACAGACAACCTAGTGTCAGGTGTGATGGGCAGGGAGCCCAGGTGGAAAGTGTGATGAACAAGCTGAAGGTGAAGCAGCTGCTCCTGTCAACTTTATACCTAAAGATGGAGACCTTAAGTAGGCAGACCCTTGACAGAATCCTGGTTTAGGGACAGTCAGGAGGGACATGCTTTCAGTCCCATGTTGATACAAGAAAAGGCACTGGACGGCCAGCAGTGGCAGATATTCATTCGAGTATAACATCCATCCCTTGTTTGTTGCAGTTAATGCCCCAGGTGTGACGGAAGCGGCCAGATGTGGGTCTTGTGCTCATTGTGCCACAGAACTCAGCCTATACTGTACTGATGAGCACAGAAAAGGCTAAAACTGGTCTGGGGTCACTTGGATCCCCTGCTGGAGGGGGCCTTGCCTGCTTATCAGGATGGACTGTTACCTGGAGGAGCAGGGCCAGTACTTCTTGCATAAGGCAGACCCTTATCAAGAGTGCATGATGGACGAAAAACGATGAACTAAAATGTGGCCCCATTGATCAGTGTAAGCATTCTACCCATCCCCTTGTAGTTTGTTGTATGCAATATGAGGGGGGCAAAAAGTCCTCATATTTCACCTTTTCTGGTGGAAGAAACAGTGGACCAAACCCCAGTCTGCCCAAACAACGGAACCTGGAACTTGAAACAAATGGTACCGTCTGTCTCAAACTTGATTACCCATGAAGTTAAATTACATCCCGAACGTGACCATTTACATTACTCATAATTCTTTATTCATTTAAAAAGTGCTAAATAAATTTAAAAAGTGCAGGCAGTGCAGTGCTCATAAGTGCAGTAGTGAAATAATTAAATTATAATGCATATACAATGTTGGTATTAACTGCCTAAATATGCATTCCAATATTATTACTGATAATAGAAATCTAATCCATACTGGACGATCCCCACTCCCATGTCGATGTTTCGATCAACAGGCTAATTTCAGAGGGCCTCCTCAGGACAAAAAGTCCACCTGACAAAGTACCTAGGAAAAATATATCATAGAAACTTCTATTAACCTCATGGCTTCTTACTTGTGTCAAATATTCACCTACAGGATAAACACATACCTCTCATCACTTGTGGGGTCCTCTTTATAGGCTCGACAAAGGTCCTTTTTGTAATAATTAAGCACACATCTCTCAGTTAGTGTGACTATAATCCAGTACTTCCTGACAACTATTTAAGAGCCCTCTACAGGTGTAGGACACCTACGTTGTATATATGCATCATATTTTTGTTGTTTCACCATTGCACTTACAAGCACTGCGCCGTCTGCCCTTTTTTTAAACTTTATTATCATTGTATTAACTATACAACTGGCATTCAGAGTACTCTTGATCATTTCATTAAAAATATGTAATGTACACTGGTATGTTATCATGAAGCTTTCCAGTGTTACATGGGAGCAAGACTGATGCCCCACTCTCCCGGGGCACCTGTGTGGAGTCCCTGGCCCCCAATCGAGACCGCACCATACGCAATCAAGTAGGGGCACTGGCCTGTACCTCCCCTGCGTCAGGGTGTTCGGCCTCTTCTGTGTCGGGTCTGAATCTGTGTCCTTTGTCTCTCTAGAGGCAGGGGCTAGGATCTCATCGGTTAAGGCTCGCCATGTGTTTATCGGGCCTTCAAGCTTGTCATCCTTTCTACTCCATCGAATGTGTATCTCCTCAGCTAGGGCCCACTCAGCCACGTCTAGGTGCTGTCTGCACTTTTTGATTTATTTAGCACTTTTGGATGGATCATAAATTATGAGTAGTAAATGACCAGGTTTGGCATGTGTTTTAAGTTCATGGGTAATCACAATTGAGACCCACGGAACCATCTGTTCTGCGTTTCAGACTTTCCGGGGCACAGATTTAAATCCCTCCAGAGAGCAGGGATGTGCATCGTGAATCTTGGACAGACCAGCAGGTGCTGTATTACTCTTCCCTCTGGTTGTCGAATTCAGATATGTTCTAGGGTCTTTAAAATAAAGGAGTACACATGGACCACGGCGCACCTGTCAAGAAAACAGTGCCCAATATTCCTTTTTTTTTAGATCGTGTTCTTACTATCCAAACCAGACTGAAATGTAGCCCTTCCATAAGTTTGGAATCCATAGATCCCAGAGGTCAGTCTAGATTCAGCAAATGCTTCTGGTCTGCTCGGAGTAACTCAGCGGAAAAGGCTGCACAGCCATCACTTCAGGGCCTGGCATGAGCCTCCTGCATGGACTGTCTTCTAGAGTGTCAATTGTCTTTTCTGTGCGCTCTCTTTTATATCTTTTCATCCATTATTTCTACAGATGTTTGTCCTTTTTTCTGCTGCGTGTCTGCGATTCGGTTAAACCAGTGTAAGAACTTCAAATAGTGTCTGTCAGACCCTCGCCAGCAGGTTACGTGATGTTCAGCCATTACCTCAACCCTGCAGCCTGCAAGAACGGCCTTTGCGTGCATCATCGGGGTGTTAGAGGGAGGTAGGGAGGGACAACATATCTAGGGGGTGCTCTGCTCCCAGAAGAGCCCTGACTGTTCCCCTTGCTGGGGCAACTTGATTAATCGGCCTGAAGTCCGGGGCGAGTGAGACTTTTTGTTGGGATTCTGGAATGGTTAATGGTTGCTGTAGTGTCCATTGTGAGTGCTGCTCTTTTCTACTGGTGTCCCAGTGTCAGCAAGAGTAGTACACTCTAATTGAATTTCAAAGGCTCCGGACCCGCAGCCACGGTTACTCTGCAAGTCTGGAGGGCATAGAAGCTCAGATACAGCAGGACACGTAAAATAACACTCAAGGCAGTCCGTCCCGGTCCAGGGCCCAAGTAATCAAGTCTGAACAGACTTTTAGCAGGATGGCCAGGGAGTCTTCTCCCACCAGGGGTGCACATTAAAAAAAGCCTGCATTTCGAAGTACCATAGTTTGCCTTGGTGTCTTGTCTGTTACAACTTTTAGTGCCCTATTGATGCTCTCCCCGAGGATCCGGTAGGCTGATGCCAGGGCTGCTTCCAAATGCATTCTAAGGGGTTCGCTCGTTCGTGGTTGGGCTTGCTGGCTGCAGAATCATCTTGCATTGGCTCCGAAACATGCTCGAGCCCTGTCTGCCCTATAGTGTCCTTTAGATAAAATAAGGCTGTGCGGCACCACATGTGTGCCACCACATGTGTGCCGCTTGGTTTCATGGCTGATGGCGTGGCTGCTGTTAATCGTAAAAGGTATAGGAGGTTACCCTGTAGTATATAGCAGGGAAGGGGATCTTAACACAGAGAAAGATTTGGAGTCCCTGTCTTGAACGTAGCAGACGAGGATTGCTGAGCCATCATTAATTGAGGGGGTCTTAGTTGGGAAGTAGAAATATTCCACATCTCCCTAAACAATACAATTCGATGAGAAAAGCAAGGCAGAGCAAACAACTAAACCAAAGTAAATTAAAGTGAAACAACTTGAAAAAATTAAATTAAAAATCATGAGATTTATTATTTACCTCCCGGCTGGGTTACAATCTAAAACATAATAAAAAACCATTTAAAAAACCACCAACAGTGGTAATACAGTGAATATATGTACAGTCAAAGTAAAAACAGTCGACGCAGCGTTTCGGTGCTTTTCAATCTTGACACCTTCATCAGGACATTAACAACATTTGACTCTGTATCTATAAATTAAATAAGAGTATTTTAGCGTTTGTTATGTACTTTGTTACTTTTTGTTACACACACCTTGCTCTTTTTTTTCTTCTAACACCTAGACATTATTAAACATGCTTGACCCCTTATGTTTGAACGACTAATTCGAAGCGAATCCAACATTAGGAAACTCAATATGAAATCTCATAGTGAGGGAAATCTCATTTCATCTGAACCAGAGTACTAATTTCATCCAGAATCTGTTGTTACCACCCATTATCTAATTGGGTCCACCCTCACGTGTCTATATATAATTTATAACTCTACCTGTATTTCGAGTGGGAAGAGCGTTTCAATTGCTTTCCAATTTGTTGTGGACTTCTCTGGTATTTCTAGTTACTTGAGCTATGCATGATTGATGAGACATCGATATTATAGGAAATAAATAAGAGGGCTCTATTGTGCTTATATTTATATAGCTCAAGTAACTAGAAATACCAGAGCTTCCTGTCCCCTTTCCACCATACTAAGAAGATATTCTTCCCCAACACAGTGCATAATACTGCGTTCAAAAACGTTCAGGCTTGGGTGCTCCCCCATATCCACCCCTCATCCCTCCCAGTTCACAGCCAGCTTTCACAATGTCAGTCTCTTAGCAGATTTGCAGCTGCACACCAAGCTTGACCAGTCATTCTTTAGAAGTATTTGTCACCCCCTTCTTGAGATTTTGTACATTATAGGTAGGGGAAACGCCGAGTTTTAGGTAGTATGACAGACACTGATGAATGTGGATGGAAACATGGGTGTCAAACTTTGACAGACTCTTGGGGCTGCTTAAGCTGCATCTACCGTGATGGGCACTTGGAGAGGTCTTCTTAAATCCATGCACCATAACACTTAAAAGAAAGGGAATATGTGAACTTCATGTTTTCAACAAACGTTGCCATTTTATTTTCAGTGCTGTGCTGTTTTTACACAGTTTCAGGAGATTCACAATAGTCCTGTAAGTTGTATGTTTTAACAAAATATGTTTACTACAATTGAAAAAAAGAATTGTACCATCGACTATAACATTTTTCTGGTATATCAAAGTAAATAACAGTTTTACACTCATGTTATATAAGAATCTAAATCTTGTGAGTTGGAGACCTTTAACGGAGGAGGCCACCAGGTGGGATCATGCTCTTCTGAACGGCGATTGTATAGTTGGTTTATACTCAAGTCATGTGTAGTGTAGAGAGAAAGTGTGGGGAGGTATGGCTGGATTTTTGTTCGGAAGGCGTTGAACTACTGTGTGCATCTGGTGGAAGTCGCAGCCCGGGGGCCACTGGGGTATGGATGTATTGCGGAGATTAGTTTGATCCAGTATAAAGGGGGGTCTTCAGGGTCTGTAGGACCATATCCTATGTGGCAGCTACAGTATGTTGGTTAATGCCCCTTGCCTCCTCCCTATTAAGAGCACAACTCTCAGCTTCGAAGGAGGACGGGGACTTGGCCTTCAGTTGCAAGGTGATATGTCACTTCACGCTGAGGAGGACTAAAGTAGCTATACAGGAGGCAGTTTTGTCTTTATTAAACTGTTTGGAGCTACCAAGAGCCACTGCTATCCAATCTGGGGAAATAGGTTTAGCTGTGTAAGTAGATACCAAGTCCAGGATCTTGGTCCAGTAGGGCCCAGATGTGGGGCATAACTATAGCATGTGCAAAAGATGAGCTGGAGAGCCTAGGCAGCGCAGACAAGTATCCTTTGCTTGCAGAAAGTATTTATGAAGAGCTGCTGGGGATAGGTGAGATCTGTCGAGTATGAAATATTGTATCAATTTTAACTTGCAATTGCGGGAGGCTAAACGTGGGAAAGCAATTGCTTTCGACCATTCTTTCTTGTGGAGCATTCTACCTGCCTCAGTTTCCCACTTTTCTCTCAGGGACAAGAGCGGAGACAGAGAGAGGGAAAGAAGGGATTTGTTGAACCAAGCAATGTGTCTACGTCCCAGAACATAGTAGAGGGCATGTGAACTTCATATACTGTGGTGAACTCTAACTTGTAGGGGCTGTGTTAGAGTTTTGCTCCATGTCAGACAGTAAGGCATGGTTTATGTGACCTTCATGCACAGCTCCTGGAGAGATCTTGTGAACTTCAAACTCCTTGATAAGCACTTGCTTGGGGATCGCATGTTGGCACCATATACCATAATAAAGTCTTAGCAGTGGGTTGTGCTATTGTCATTTACCATGTCAAATACTCTTGAAGTGCAGAGGGATCTTCTGAACTATATACACCTTAAAGGACCCTGACATTGAGGGGCTATGTAAGCACAGTACACCATGACGGGCAGTTGAGGAGGGGGAAGTGTGTGAATTTTGTATGAAATGATAGTGGTGTGTTGTGTGTTGATGTCTTCCTTAATAGTTAAAATTTGCTGACTGATTTTTGAATCCATTCTTAATGTTCTTCTTGCCAGCGGATCGTATGAATCGACTCCAGACCACGCTTGCTAGCTCCCAGCAATTTCAACAAATGTTCGATGAGCTCAGAACCTGGCTGGATGGTAAACTCAGCCAGCAAGCCCAGAGCCTCCCCATCTCTGCAAAACTTGATCGGCTCCTGTCTCAGATCCATCAGCAGGAGGAGTTCCAGAAGAGCCTGAATCAGCATAGCGGGGCCTATGAAATGATCGTGGGTGAGGGAGAATCTTTACTCCTCTCTGCACAGCCGGGAGAGGAGAAGAACACTTTGCTGAGCCAGCTGGACTCCCTCAAAGCTCACTGGGCAGAACTCGGTAAGCAGGCCTCCGAAAGACATGCCATGCTCAAGGACTGCTTGCAAAAGGCTCAAAAGTACCAACACCATGTGGAGGAGCTTCTTCCCTGGGTGGAAGACTGCAGCAGCCAAGTACGGCAGCTGGCAGTATCTATTGACCCTGCACAGCTGGAGGCATCACACCTCAGTGCAAAGGTCCTGCAGAGTGATGTGGACAAACATCATTCCACATTGGAGACTCTGAACAGTGCAGCAGATCTCCTGATTGATGCATCCCAGGCAGATGAAGACAGCATTAGAGAAGAGAAAGCCAGCCTCAATCAGAAGATGGATGCTCTTACAGAAGATCTTCACTCCAAGGCTGCCTCCATTGAAGAGATGTCCCAGCGATTGAAAGAGTTTAAAGACAGCTTCACAAACATCGAGAAGAAGCTGGAGGGGGCCCAACATCAGCTTGAGATCTATGAGGCTCTGGGTCCTCAAGCCTGCAGCAACAAGAACCTGGAGAAGATGAGAGCCCAGCAGGAGACCCTCCAAGCTGTGGAGCCGCAGGTGGTCTATCTCAAGGACTTGATCCAGGGTCTGGTGGCCGATGCGCCTTCAGGGTCGGACTCCTCAGAGCTCCTGCACCAAACAGAGACCATGCAGAGGGAGTTTGGCCTGGTTAAGCATAAAGTGGGTGAATGCTGCTCGGCGCTGGAGAGCAAGCTGCAAGGAATCAGTCAATTTCACAGCCACGTACGAGAAATGTTCTCCCAGCTTGCGGATTGGGATGATGAGTTTGATAGCATGGGTGCTGTCGGGCGAGATGTGGACAGCCTACAGTCCCAAATAGAGGAGCTTCAGAGATTCCTGGGCAAGCTGCAGGAGCTGAAGTCAGACATCGGGCGCTCTCAGGAGGAGTGCCAACAGATGCTGGAATCTGAAGCCAGCCCTGACCTGCTAAGCTTGAAGCGGGAGCTACAGACCTTGAATAAGCAGTGTGGAAAATTGATTGAGAGGGGCAAAAACCGACATGAGCAAATAGAGACAACTCTGGCACGCGTGAAGGACTTCTACAGCCAACTGAAGGAAATAAAGGACCTGATGGCAGCTGTGGAGACTTATGCAGTGTTGCGGGGGACAGTGGCGTCTGAGGTAGAAGCCATCAACCAGCAGCTGAACACCTTTAAGGTAAGCTCCTTGCCTGCAACAAGGCTGGATTTACTTTATGCTCTTCTTGTTCATTGGTTTCAATGCTGAGGTTTGTTTTGTATGTGACAACAGAAATAATACTTCTGGGCAGTGTTTTGCTCTGTCTAGATGTATCACCATGGTTGTGTCTGCTTTTCTATGATTATTGAGTGGTGGAGGGAGGGCTTTTAGAAAATGAAAACAGCCAAATAACTCACATACCACATAGAGGCATTTTGTGAAGTGTCCTCCCACATTTTATTGTGTATTCAGTTGTAGAAGATGGATTTTAGTTGCTTCCTTTGTTTGTGATACTATACGGTCATTGTGCAAGTGCGTGTTCAGCAAGTCTAAGGCTGTGAATTGTTTTGTCGCTGAAGGCAAAACTGGAATTAATTTATCTGAGTCATATAACTATTTTGTGCTTTGTAGCTCATCCAAGTGTAAGCCTCCTGTCCATTGTCACGTAGTTTTTTTTACCTCACATTGGTTATATACTCTCCCAAATCACGATCCTTCCGATCTGACTTCCTCCCGAGCCTGGCTGTCATCTGCAGATTTTCCATTATGGTTTAGGTGTCCTCCACCTATGTTAATATCCAACTGTGTGTTCTCTTCACACCCTCACATACGCCCACCTGAACAGGGGTAGATCAAGATCACACTACCTCCAAACCCTGCATGATCCCCCTGCATAACATCTTGTTGTGAATACCAATACACTGACACATTACCTCAGGAGTAAATCACCTATCAGTCTCTGTCCTTAGACCATACAAGAGAATCTGTGGTGTCAGGCACACATTGTGGCAATTTTTAAACAACTCTTTATCAAGTACTGCCCAAGTCCAGCCTCCCAGCTGGCTCCCCATCAGACACTTGTCAACTTTGAGTTTTAAATACAACCAACTCTCCACTAATACCTCTATTTAGACAAGAAGCATTACCAAATCTCCATAAACCAAGACATCATTCCAAATGACCTCAACGTCTTTAACACCAAGCAAATCATTCAGAAGAACAACCTTGGTTCAACTGAATCAGCTTGATATTGACCAACAGCAAATTCCTTTGCAACCTTATATAAATATCTGCTTTCAATTAAGTCTCCAAATTCCTGGAAGAAAACAACCTTCATAATTGTTAAACTGGCTCCCATCCTGGCAGAAGAACACCACACACCATCATTTACACCTGCAGACCACAGTAGACAGGAATGGAGTTGCCACATACTAGATTTGGGATTGTCTGTTATTCAGTCTCCCACTTCACCCAACTACAGAGGCAAGAATATGTTAACATGAAGGAATTCTTTTAAACTGAATCTTCTCCTACCTCGTTGGCAGATAAAGCACCATCATGCTTGCTCCTTTCTGCACTAACTCTGGGTTTCTGAAAGGTTCTATCATCTTGCCACACCTCTTCAATTCTCACTTCCCTCCATTACCATCCTCACCAGGGACTTCATTGTAACCTGTTAAAACCACACAGATGACACCTCGATGATCATCCTAAAGCTAGAAAACCAACTGGACCTAAACTGCTCCAGCAGAGATGACTGCTTTAAGCAATGGACCTATGGATGTTAACCAACCACATGACACTCTAGTCATCCAAAACTGAGGTCCTCACTGGTAGAAAACTTAGAATTTACATTCAGCGACTATCTGACTTAAGGAATTTGGTCCGCCCACAATGACATCAACTGAAGTAAAAAAAATAACTGGTTCTTCATATACAGTGCAACAGACAGGAGAGGAGTTGGCCTAACGGCTAGGGCGGTCGACCTCGAATCTGGGGACGAGGGTTCGAGTCTCGGCAGTGACGCTGAACATCCTGTGTTTCTGGCCAAATCACTTAATCTCCCCCATCCTAACAAAAAATGAATGTGTCCTCATGTAATGCAACTGGTGCTATGTAAAGCGCTCTGATACCCGATTCGGGTCAAGTTCGCGCTATATAAAACTCTGTATAAAAAATAAAAAAAAATTTAAAAAATTAGCCTGGGAGAGGGCTGTGAAGAGAGTCCTGAAATGACCCCATTCACTAGAAGCCTGGTGTTTTGTTCCTTGCAACAATTTCAAGATATTAGTTACAACATGGTTGTGACACAATGGAGGGAGGCGGTGATGCACACTGGGTGACCTGTATCAAGGAGAAACCTTCATAACATTTAAGGAAGGATTAAGAGGTGGCTGACGACCTAGAAGTCTGAGCTGGCATGCTCTATACTATTCAATGTTCCAGGTGACAATTCCTCATAGACCCAAGCGACATATATGGTTAACTTTGGAGAAGAGACCGAAATAAAGGGCTCTGAGTCTTGCCAACAATAACAATTAAAAAGGATGAGCAAGTGCACATCGAGAGGGACAAATGTATCCCACAGATAAATCCATAATGCAGATTGTGTAGTGAGGGTACAGATTCATTTGTAACAGGCACCTTAAACAATACCAACATTGTTAATAAACCTTCCTTTCTAAAGGGAGCAAGCAACGTGAAGTGATGATGTGTTGAAAAGCAATGTGTCTGATTGTGTTGTGTAGAAAATGACAGATATTTTTTTTAAATTAATACACTCCGGAGTAATCTTGGATTTTTGTATATCAGCCGTCCCTCAAGTCAGCGAAGTTATCAGAAACATCTTGTCTAACCATGCCAAGCCTCTTCGCATTTTCCCACATTTAGGTTTCCCATTGAAGGTCCACCTTCTACCTAGTTTGATAGAAGCTGGAAAATACATACAGATTTTACCTGAACGCTTCAGTCTACCTACTCTGAAGACAACAAAAAGCAGCAGGAAGACCACAACTGGACCCACACGTAGGTTACCACAAAAACAACTCCCGCTCTCCAGCCTTTTTACAAGGCGCTTCTCCTTCAAAGGATATTTAGACCAATCAATTTTCATTCACAGAATAAATTGTGCATTTGTAAATGTGCATCACATTTATTTGAGGAAAATAAACAGGTACGGGATGCATAAAGCATAAAAGAAGCCATGATCATTAAAAAAACAACATTGCATACAGATATTCTCCCCTGAACAAGCATGGGAAAGGATACTTTTTCAATCAATCAATCAATCAAAGACATTTATAGAGCGCACTACTTACCCGTAGGGTCTCAAGGCGCTGGGGGAGGGAGGGTGCCGTTACTGCTCGAACAGCCAGGTCTTCAGCTTCTTCCTGAAGGAGAGGTGGTCTTGGGTCAGGCGCAGGTCGGTCGGGAGGGAGTTCCAGGTCTTGGCGGCCAGGTAGGAGAAGGACCTTCCTCCTGTCGTCGCTCTTCGGATGCGGGGGACGGCGGCGAGGGCGTGGTTGGCTGATCGAAGGTGGCGTTGGGGAGCGTAGAAGTTGATTCGGTTGTTGAGGTAGCTCGGGCCTTGGTCGTGTAGGGCTTTGTGTGCGTGGGTGAGGAGGCGGAAGGTGATTCTTTTGTTGACGGGGAGCCAATGCAGGTCTCTCAGATGTCCGGAGATGTGGCTGGTTCGTGGGATGTCGAGGATGAGTCTGGCTGAGGCGTTCTGGATCCGCTGGAGTCTCTTCTGCAGCTTGGCGGTGGTACCGGCGTAGAGGGCGTTGCCGTAGTCCAGTCGGCTGGTGACGCGGGCCTGGGTGACGGTCTTCCTGGTCTCGGTGGGGATCCACCAGAAGATCTTTCGTAGCATGCGTAGGATGTTGAAGCATGCCGAGGAGACGTTGTTGACTTGCCTGGTCATGGAGAGGGAGGAGTCCAGGATGAAGCCCAGGTTGCGTGCGTGGTCTGTCGGTTTGGGTGCGTTGCCCAGGGCTGGAGGCCACCAGGAGTCGTCCCAGGCGGAGGGGGAAGAGCCCAGGATGAGGACCTCCGTCTTGTCTGAGTTCAATTTCAAGCGGCTGGTCGTCATCCACTCGGCTACCTCTTTCATCCCTTCGTGCAGGTTGGCTCTGGCGGCGGCGGGGTCGTTGGTCAGGGAGAGGATCAGCTGGGTGTCGTCGGCGTAGGAGATTATGTTCAGGTTGTGTTGGCGTGCGATGGCCGCGAGGGGGCTCATGTAGACGTTGAAGAGGGTGGGGCTCAGCGAGGATCCTTGAGGGACGCCGCAGATGACTTCGGTGGCCTCTGACTTGTACGGTGGTAGGCGGACTCTCTGTGTTCTTCCGTCGAGGAAGGAGATGATCCATTCCAGAGCCTTCTCCTGGATTCCGACGTTGCTGAGGCGCTGAACTAGGGTGCGGTGGCAGACAGTGTCGAATGCCGCGGAGAGGTCCAGGAGGATGAGGGCCGCTGTTTCTCCGTTGTCCATCAGGGTTCGGATGTCATCGGTGGCAGCGATGAGGGCGGTCTCGGTGCTGTAATTGGCTCGGAAGCCAGACTGTGAGGGGTCGAGGGATCCATTCGTCTCAAGGAAGGCGGCCAGCTGCTTGTTGACGGTCTTCTCGATGACTTTGGCAGGAAACGGGAGGAGCGAGATGGGGCGGTAATTCTTGAGTTCGGTGGGGTCCGCTGTGGGTTTCTTGAGTAGAGCGCTGAGTTCGGCGTGCTTCCAGCTCTCAGGGAAGGTGGCGGTGTCGAAGGATGTGTTGATGATGTCTCGCAGGTGGGGTGCGATGACAGCGTCGGCTTTGTTGAAGACGTGGTGGGGGCAAGGGTCGGTCGGAGATCCGGAGTGGATGGAGTTCATCGTGCGGACGGTGTCTTCGGTGCTGATCGGAGTCCAGGCGTGGAGGGTGGTGGTGGGGGGTGGTGGTGGTTCGGTCGTGGTGTGCGTTGGTTGGTTGTTGACTGCACAACTTCGTACCATGCATTACATAACTTTACTTTCACCCAGATTATAAAATGCCCCAGAGGGGAGCACATTATTTAGAACAACTGATCAAATCCAACATCACTGGATCTGTATTTATTGTGCTTGTTAACTCTCAACATTTATGATTTTTCCCAAAAATGGGGCATAAGAATTGTCATTTGGTGCTTTCCACACTAAAGCTATATACCTTGGTATTTCTTGGCCCTTTTTTCCCCTCGTAAATTTTGTCAGGTTTGACATACTGAGATTTACCTGTGGAAATTTGTGGAGATGCAGTTCTAGGTTCAAAACGTATAATTTCAAAATGTTTCTGCGCGTTTTAGAATTAACTAGGTCACTTGCAATCAGGGCAATAGTGACTGAAACTCATGGTAACATTTTTAACAGCAGTCAAGGGTGCAATAGTGTAGACTACAACTCTGAAACAATATTTAGTACATATTTTGAAATGCACCTGAATGACTAGCATCACTCCAAAAACATGACAGAGTTCTATGCATCTATCCAAGAAGATTTGCTGTACTTTGATGGATTTGAGTAATTTTGGGACTTTTTTTTATAGGTGTTATAGAATAAAACTTGATGTAACTTGAACTTTTTTTAAAATCTGCCTTTTTTAATTAACACATATGTAATTTATAATCTACAAAATTATGCCGGACTACAAACGTTCTGTGGTGTTACCTATTGTATCAACACCAGAATGTTGAAAAGGCTAAGGAGGGCTGGGTCTAGGGCAGTGCAATCGTGCCACCACACCTGGTGCTGACTTCGGGTGGGGGCGCAGGGTTTGCAAGTACATTATGGTTTTAAAAGCACCTGCTACCACGTTCCTTGCCTCCAGCAATTTTCCGGCAGCAATAAAAATGTCAAGATAACTAGTGATTAATGTGCTTCCTGTAGAGAGATCAGAGTTTTGTCTGGTGGAAGTTTTGACTCATCGTAAGATAGTGCAGAGGGTTAATATTCTTGCTGCAAATAATGTGTACCATGCAGATCACAGAAGTGTATTTAATGTATATAACTCAGTGGCATATTGCTTTGTCAGAGAGATCCTTTTGTTACTTGTAGTTTAAAAGTTAAAATTCTAAAGGCAGGATTCAGGCTGGTTCCGCTCTAGGTTTTGCATAGGGTCTACTACGCCTGTACTACACTCTTAAAAATGGGCATAATACAAAATTAGCACTGTCGCCCAAACATGTCATTTAAAGGGCACCTTTTTCCATATTATTTGGGAATGCCTGCCATACAATCCCATTGGAGGGCAGTAGTAAACAAAATGAACGAGATATGGAAGGAATCAATAGCTCTACACCAAAATTGTGCCTACTGAATATCTGGGCTGATGTATCAATTACAAAAGTTGGGAAAATTTGGATGACGCTGGGCCTTATTGTCGCCAAATGTAACATAGCTCGTAATTGAGAGAGAGAGAAACTCTGTTTATTTAGACCGTGGTCTTTAAACAATGAGATCGAAATGCATCACATCAATATCAAAACCATACAAAATTTATAAAATCAGGCTGTTACTCTCCATGCCACTTTCTATATGTTATACAAAATTTAAAAAGAAAAGGCATTCTATGGTTAGCACAGACATAAAATCGTTAAGAAGAATTTTAAAACACATGCTATACATAATAAAACTGGAAGATATTACATTAAAAACAGGCAATTTCGATATGTTTCTCATTACAGTATTATCTGATATCTTATAGGCTTGCAATCCCTCGTAACTTAGCTTTTACTTGTATCTACCAATATAGGTTCCTCAATTTGATTTCTTTTGTTGTTCTTGTGCTAAGCGATTCACCTTTTTCAGAAAGTTCCCAAGTGCAATTGCTATTTCCAGATTTTCCATTCCTATCAATAAGTTCGTTCCTTGTACACGTTGTCTTATGCCATATTTTATAAATAAAGGTCGAAAGAACAGTTTTCTCACTTCTAGACATGTCAAGCAGTCAAGTAGTATGTGCAGCATTTCACACTTGGCCCCCAGGCCACATTTACATATACCATCTGGATATAACATTTCTGCCTTAACTCTCCCTTCCTTTAGCCAAGGGATGGTACCAATTCGGATTTTCAGTATCTCCCACCTAAATGCATAATTTGGCAGGGTTTCTAAGTATGGGTACCCAGTCTCGTTTTCCCCTGATTCTATCATATTTACCACTGATTTTTTGTTTCTTAGATATCCTATATCCTACCTTCTGGAGTACTCCCTTCCTTGTACTCTGAGTGCACTCTTCGTGAACTCTACATCTAGAGAGTTTTGGTTTACTCCCACTTTTAGATTCCCGAATTATATCCTTTATTTTTCTTTTTGCGTCTAATGCCCATCTTAGGTTACTGTGGCTGATTTCTTCACTACACCAATGTGAGACCTTTTCCCCTACCCCCTGGGATTGGCGTTTCCAGAATCTTACCATCGCCATTTTGGCCTGAGTATTCCATCCAATCATATGTTATGTTATGTTATGTTATGTTATATTTGTCTTGTATAGCGCACGGCTACTCAAAGAGTGTCCCGGCGCTTTGATGCAAACCTGTATCACAACATAACAGAAAGAAAAAAGCAGAAAAGTGGGGGGAAACCCTGACTAACCAAGAAAACTGATATCTAAGAAGTAAAAAGCCAGGTTTTGAGGCCCTTCCTGAATGCCAGTAAATTTGAAGTACTGCGCAGTGTCACTGGCAAAGTGTTCCAGAGCTGCGGAGCCAACAGTCTGAAAGATCGACCTCCTATGCGTGCCCTTTTTATACGAGGGACCACGGCAAGAAACAAAGACCCGGACCTCAGGGAGCTTGCAGGATGGTAGAAAGCTAGCCTTTTTTGTAAATATTTTGCTCCTGAAGCATAAAGAGCTTTATGAGCCAAGGTCAGGGCCTTGAAAATTATCCGCTTCCGGATGGGGAGCCAATGAAGTGACTGCCGGAGGCCCGCGGTTCTAGCACTTCCAGGTAATCCGAAAATGGCCCGTGCTGCCGAGTTCTGGACCACCTGCAGTCGTTGCAGCAGATACTTCGGCAGGCCAAGATAGAGAATATTAGAGTAATCCATTCTCGACCCGATTATAGCCTGCACCGTTATCTTCCTGTGATCCTCCGATAGTATGGGAAGAAACTTGCGAAGCATCCGGAGCAGACCGAAACAGGTGCCAGTAAGACCGATAATCTGGGTTCGCAATGTCAAGCCATTATCGATCTTAATCCCCAGGTTCTTGGCCAACTGGGAAGAGCCTGCAGGAGGAAACATATCTGTTTCCAGTCTAATTGCCTGTATCATAGATGACTTAGGTAGTGACAATAATGTTTTCTATTAATATTCTTGCTTCAAATAATGTGTACCATGCAGATCACAGAAGTGTATATAATGTATATAACTCAGTGGCTTGTTGCTTTGTCAGAGAGATCCTTTTGTTACTTGTAGTTTAAAAGTTAAAATTCTTAAGGCAGGATTCAGGCTGGTTCCGCTCAAGATTTTGCATAGGGTCTACTATGCCTGTACTACACTCTTAAAAATGGGCAGAATACAAAATTAGGACTGTCGCCACACATGTCATTTAAAGGGCACCTTTTTCCATATTATTTGGGAATGCCTGCCATACAATCCTATTGGAGGGCAGTAGTTAACAAAATGAACGAGATATGGAAGGAATCAATAGCTCTACACCAAAATTGTGCCTACTGAATATCTGGGCAGATGTATCAATTACAAAAGTGGGGAAAATTTGGATGACGCTGGGCCTTATTGTCGCCAAATGTAACATAGCTCGTAACTGGGAAGTGGCAGCGCCTCCGCGTCTCCTAGACTCGGAAAAGGACACAGACGCATATGGTGGCAGAAAAGACAGTCTGTACTAACAGAGGTAGTCCTGGGAAAAGGCTGAAGGGTTGGGGTAAATGTAACGACGCACGTGGAGGGCTGTGCACACCCCCTCACCTTAAGAGACTTAAGGGGCCTGCATGAGGAGCAGAGAGAGGATGAAGTTTTATTGCATTGAAAATACTGTATCACCTATTCAAACTGTAATGCAATCTTAGCGCTCGATGCTGCTACTCGGTACTGTTTTGTTTTGTTGAGGCTATGTAGCCTTTTTTTCCTTTCTGTAACTTAATACAAATATTTTTTTTTTTTTTAATCCTTGTATAGAGCAGTGAGCGATTAACCGTCATCAAAGAGCTGAATGAAAACTGCATGGTGTAGATTCGAAAGTTATGAATTTTTTACCCCTGTCTTTCATTAGCCTAATATTGCAAAAAGGGTTAATTTGGATGGAAATCACTTATGATGATTAAAGAGAACCCTCAACCATGGTGTTACATTTTAAATTCTGTGTTTGTGCTTTCCCAGACCAAGCACTCTGAAACCATACTGCCTACCAGTGCAGATGAGATGTGACTCCTACACCTTGTAGTCCTCTATCTTATGTAACCTTTCCTATGCACTGATTTACACACATATGAGTGATGGTCTTTGTGTAATGTGGGTGTGATGTTAAGAGCTCTGACACCCAGTGGCGGCAGCCTTAATTCTAAAGTGGTGGGGCAGGAGGGTGTTAGGGGAATAATGAAAATAAGAAATGAAATACCTGCCGCCGCTGGCTACCTCCCAGCAGTCATCTGAGGCACAGAGAAGATACTCCCCACCCATTACAGACACTGCTCTCCAGCTACATCGAGCATGAGAGAAGGGCCGTGTTTGGCCGGAGCGGACTGGTCTGACGCTTGCTTGACGTTTGACATTGCTCCAATCTGCTGTGCAACACAGCTGGTTTAGAGAAATATAAGTATGCATGTCTGTTTGGCAGTCCTAAACGACATGCTCACTTGCAGTGCCCATCACTCCTCCTCCCTGCCATGGCCTGGCCCCGCCCCACCCTAGATTTCACGACTCAGACAGTCAAAAATAAAATGATAATATTTTTCTATTATGATTTTATTTTCCACTGATTGACTCTGAGCAGTGGGCACGCTCCGCTATTACGGAGGAGCTGCCCCTGTAGACACACTGCACTGGTATGAGTGGTGCTATAAAACGTATTAAATGCATCTGAGAGAGAGTGGTTATAGAGACTTGAGGGGCACTGCTAAAGGGTGGTTGTGAGGGTATCTATGCTGAAGTTGGTCATTGGGGGGGCACCAACAAAAGTTGTTGCACCAGGCGCCACCAGCGCTAAAACCGTCCCTGAGGCTAAGTAAGATAAGCCTGGTGAAATTCATACTCGTGTCATGGGGACTTTAAAGCCCTGCGGGTGGCGCATATGCCTGTCTATATACAGATGCATATTTTCCAATAGCATTTATATAGCGTTTCTTACTACTTATGTCAGGATGCTAGTTACCTTTCCAGTTATGTAGTGGCATTGCACGTTGCAAGTTTCACACTACTAAGAAAATAAACCAAACTGCTTGTAATATTAATGTTTTCACATTCTAAGTAACTGTTCTTTCATAACAGCCAGGGCAGCTGACTGTGGAACTGGCAAACCACATTCGAGTCTGTGTCGCTCAACATCCTGTGATTCTGGGCAAATCACTTTATCTCCTCATGCCTTTAAAAAAATAATGTAATTTATGATCATGTAATGGGCTCTAATACCTTCGGGTCGAGTGTGCGATGTAGAAAAAAAAGCCTGAAAGAAAGCAGGCATTTTCTTTATAGGGCAAAGTGCTTATGGCATGTCACTGTCTAAATTGCTTCTTTATAGGGTCTCTGGGCCTGGCTTTTATTCCAGTGAGTATGTTGTAGAGTACCACTGAAGGGTGGGCTCTGATAACAGCAGCTTTTTAGGTCGAGCTGACGTTAGCATTCATGCGAAGCATGAATGCTGTCAGCTCGACAACTAATGTGATCAGTATTTAGGAGAGTGGACACCAAAGTGTTACGAGCTTTTTCAGTGTCAGATTTCACCTCGGGAGCGCGCAGCATTGTCTGCAGTGGCAGTGTCAGTTTCGCTTTTTTATTACTTTCGTTTTTCCCGAGGCTGGCTGAGGCTGGCTTGGAATGAACAGGCTTGCTTTGAACATCATGATTAATTATTTTTAGCCGTCTTGTAATGAACATGCACGCTGGGATTCCTTTTAAAACACTTCTTTGTAAAGGCACATTTATAATTATCGGAAGCATCACAGTGAATAAATGGGTCAAGCTGCTGGTTTATTTATTTTTATTAACCTGGCTCCGTTAGCGTTGTAACTATTTTTGGAAGCCTGACGGCAGCGTTAGCTGGCAATGCAATGCTTACATTTAAATAATGTTGTCCATGTTTGCGCAAACTCGTTCCCGCACGTCGCCTTGCCCCTCTCGTGTCTCATTCCCTTGCGCAAACACACTCCACAGTCACGCATGCGCACATACCCAGCCACACACACTGCATACACACACTGCATACACACACGCAGACCCACGCGCACACACGCAGACCCACGCGCACACACACAGACACATTGGAACAGACACACACGCATACACCCCCCTCCCCTCCCACTCACCGGGCTCTTTCGGCGTGTCTCCTCTGCAGCGCTGGTCGGAGTCGGCCGGCTTCACTGCTTCCTCGGCGGCGGCGGGCGGAACTTCCTGCTGGATTGCAGGCCCCGCCCCCGTCTCGACCAAAAGTGCCTGACTTCCGGTTTTCACGGAGCAGGGCTGCGGCGGTGATTTCTTTTGGGGGCAACAGCGGTAGGCACCCTCTATTCTGTTCTTCCAATACTCCTGCGATAGTATTTTTACTCGAAAGAAGTCTCAATTTCACAGCATGGCGCACTGGCGTAATCTCAGGCATTTGTAACGTTAGTGTTGGAAATTTTGCAAGAATATGCCTGTTTTTATAAAATACCACCCTGGCCTACTTCTAAGCTAGTGGGTGGAGGATTTCTTTTTATTAGCTTGATGGACCCCTATAATTTACAAACATACTTCTCAGGTTGAGTATATATACTGTCCACAGATAATGGAGCTTTTAATAAACCAAGTAGCTTTCTCCATCACTTCCTACTGAGGAAGTGTCATGTGGTTCATGCAAGATTAACCTGTCACATGCGTGGTTGTCCCTCAAAATTCAACCCCCATGTTAACTTATTTGTATCCATTAACGTTGTCATTTATTTTCTCTAAACAGACTTTCTACATCGGGCACGCTAACACCAGTCCGCAACCCTCAGAAGGTTCTGCAGAAAACATATCATTAATGAACACTAGAAAAATACATTATTGCTGCTAGCAGTGTGCGTCCCCGTTATGCCCTGGCTATTTCGAATATAATATAATATATGTCCTGTACAGCACCGCTGGCACGTGCTTAGTCTCAAATCCTTCGCATCCTCACCTTCTCCACACAGATGACAGACAGGTTTTGAGTAATGAGATTTCTTTACATCCTGTATATCTGTATTTATCATAGAACCCTTCTATCTGCTTGAATGTGAAGCAATGAATCTCACCATTTCGGATGTGTTGATGCTCCAGGCATCTTTCCGTTTGAGGTGCTTTACATTGCAGGGATGGGGTGCACATACACTCCAAACAATACCACTCAGTGCCACATAATTACACGCCACACAATTACACTCTACTGAATACATCATACACTCCACATAATTACACGCCACATAATTACACTGCACTCAACGCAACATACACTCCAAATACCACTGTGTCACATAATTACACGCCACATAATTATACTCTACTGAATGCAACACACTCCACACAATACCACTCAGTGCCACATAATTATGCTTCATAACTACATTGCACTCAACGCAACATACACTCCAAATACCACTCAGTGCCACATAATTACACTGCACTCAATGCAACATACACTCCAAATACCACTCGGTGCCACATAATTACATGCCACATAGTTACATTGCACTCAATGCAAAATACACTCCGAATACCACTCAGTGCCACATAATTACACGCCACATAATTACACTCTACTGATTAGACTGCGCTCAATGCAACATACAATACACTCCAAATACCACTCAGTGCCACATAATTACACGCCACATAATTACACTCTACTGATTAGACTGCGCTCAATGCAACATACACTCCAAATACCACTCAGTGCCACATAATTACACGCCACATAATTACACTCTACTGATTAGACTGCGCTCAATGCAACATACACTCCAAATACAGTTCAGTGCCACATAATTACACACCACATAATTACACTGCACTCAATGCAACATACACTCCAAATACAACTCAGTGCCACATAATTACACACCACATAATTACACTGCACTCAATGCAACATACACTCCAAATACAACTCAGTGCCACATAATTACACTGCACTCAATGCAACATGCACTCCAAATACCACTCAGTGCCACATAATTACACGCCACATAATTACACTGCACTCAACATCTAAGTCACGTAAATACAACACATATTGCATTACAAATGCTATAGGTGTCACATTTGCGAAAGTTAAAACTATTGGCATTGTAAATGACAAAGCTATTAATTTTGGTATTTTCAAAACCAACAGATAAATATAAAATTTGTCATTTACAATACCAACAGCTCAAACTTTCCTAATGCGAGACCTATTGCATTGCAAATGCTTGTTGCTATACTGCTGTCCTGTCACCTCCTGACCTTCTTTGAAAGGGAAATGATTAGGTAGGGTGTAGGGGGCACTTGTGTTGTGGGGAAAAAGCACAAAAAAAGCTAACAAAGGCTGTTCATGTAAAGTCTGTTTATATGTGCGTGGTAGCCAAAAGGAATACTTGACAATGTCCGAACTGTGAGATTATGTGTGGACCTCAGGTCTTTAAATAAGGAGGTGGTTGTAGATAAATTTCTGTTACCAAATGTTGATGAGATAATGTCAACCCTAAATGGAGCAACGTTTTTCACGACTCTTGACCTCACACTAGCATATCATCAAGTAGAATTAACTCAGTGTTCTCAAGACTTGACAGCATTTATTACTCTCATGGGTGTGTTCAAATGCAACAGAATGCCCTTTGGCCTAGTGTCTGCTGCCTCTGTTTTCCAGAGAGTAATGTCTTCTATCTTAAAAGGAGAAAAAGGGGTCAAATGTTACCAAGATGATTTGTTGATATTTGGTGTTTCACAATAATATGATTCCAAGGAAAGAGTTGTGCTAGAAAAACTACAGAGGGCTGGTTTAACTTTAAAGTATAAAAAATGCAAATTTTCAGTTGAGGAAGTACATTATTTAGGTCATCACATCTCTGGTACAGGAGTTGTTCCTAAGAAAGAATTGGTAGATACCATTATTAAATTAGCATCACCTAATTGTGAGGAGGAAGTTGTCTCATTTTTGGGAATGGTTTATTATTATGAAAAATTCATAAATATGTTGGCAAGTAAATCCAGTACTATGAGACAACTACTTGGGAAGAATAAAGACTTTTAGTGGTCTCAAGAATGTGAAAATTAATTTGCAGAATTGAAAAATTACTTAGAGGATGTTCCCAACTTACAAGCTTTTGTCCCAGAAAGTGAATCCACAGTGGTTACAGGTGCGAGCTCAAAAGGCCTGGGGGCAATTTTAAAGCAAACAAGAGATGGAAAAGAACAACTCATTGCATGTTGTTCAAGAAGTTTACGTGGTGCAGAGGTAAATTACTCTGTTGTTGAAAGAGAGGTCTTAGCTATTTATTGGGCACTTAACAAGTTTTATTTGGGGAACGTATTTTAAGGTATGCTCAGATCATAAGCCTCTCAAAGAAATCTTCTCAAAGAAAGGATTAGATTTTATTTTGTCTAGAATCAGACGGTGTGTGATTGGTTTGCAGGATTTTCATTTTTTTGTGGAGCACTTATCAGGTGTGTATAATGTAACGGCGGATTGTCTTTCAAGATTGATTAATAATGTTGAAGAACAGTTAATGAAGATACTTTAGAGGAAGAAGTCAATGTCTGTGAAATTACATCAGGCAAAATAAATGAAGTAGAATGGAAAAAAAAATTGTTAAAAGATGATGAGTTGATGAAAGTCATAAAAACTTTACAGTCCGGTAAAGTTCGTGATAAAACTTTCAGTAAAAGTTGGCAAATGATTTCTGATGAGTTGTCTGTAGACAGAGGTATTTTGTTAAGAGGTACAAAATTCATTCCTCCAATTTCATTAAGGAAAAAATTGATTGATGAAGCACATCAAGGGTACTTAGGTATTGTTAAAACTTAAGAAAGATTGAGAGGCAGTCTCTGGTGGCCCGGAATGGATTTAGAAATAGAACGAGAAGTAAGGGAATGTCTTCATTGTAAAATTAGTGATAAAATTCTCACTCCGCTGACTTTGCCTATGGTTTGTCGTAAACTACCTTATGGTCCTTGGGAAGACACCGCCATTGATATTGTTGGGCCTGTTAGTGGTGAACACAGGACTCCTTATTTAATAGTTCTGACTGATATAACTCTACTTGGGGTGGATTGAAGTATCATGTGTCTCCGATGTATCTTCTCTGAGTGTAATTTAATTTTTACAAGATATTTTCAAAAGGGAAGGTTCTCCTAAAACACTCGTCTGACAATGGCCTCAATTGTGTTCTAAACAATTGAATGATTTCTTAAATATGTGTGGAATTCAACATAAGAAATGTTCTATTTACCATCCAGGAACTAATGGTACAGTTGAAAGATTTAACAGGGTAATAAAAGAGAATATTCAACTCTCTAGGGTCAATGTATTGAATTGGAAGGAGGAATTACAGAAATGTATCTTAGTGCTTCGCTTTACACCTCACAGCACTACTCGCAAGTCTCCATTTGAATTGTTCAAAGGAAGAACTCCCAAGACTGAATTGTGCCCAAGTTGGATGACTTGGGGTAAGGGTATTAAGAATAATGCTACAGGAACTTGGAGAGAAAGAGAAAAAATTACAGTTTAAAAATGAAGAGCATTTTGAGGTTCCTGTTGCTGTAGGTGATTTGGTGTGGGTGAAAGCCCTAGTAGGTGCAATGTCTTAGTCTAAATATTCTAAACCGATCCATGTTCTAAAATGTTTAAAAATGCTGTTAAAGCGGAAGATGGATGAGTTTGGAATTTGAGTTGTGTGGTTGTACTCAAATCCAATCTAGAATCTGGAAAAGATCAAAACAATAATCCTGATCTTTCGGAGAGATTGTCACATCCTGAGATTAAAATGAATGGGCGTAAGATAAATATACCATCTTATTTTAAGGATTATGTTGATTAGGTTTCTTCATTGTTTTAGAGATTTTCCCTCTGGGAACTTATTGCTTCTTCAATTTTCTCTACTTTTACTTTATTCAACTCCTTTCTTTATATCTCATTATAGGGCTTTTGTATTTTACATTTATATTTGAGAGTTTGAGTTTCAAAAGAAAAAAAAATTCTTAATATAAGAAAGTAGATGCGTGATATTTTTCTTAGATACATGCATTCATTTCATTCCTTGGAATATAGATGCCATGTATTCTGGCAGTTGCTAGCTAGACTTGGATGGATGGGGTGCTTTTATTAAACTTTCACCTGAAATACATTTTCATGTGTCATCGTATCATTCGTAAACTTTTCACGAACTGTAGGCCAGGCTGGCAGCCCCAGCCCGGTCAGCCTTGCCCACCGCAACTGGCAAGGGGAGGGGTTGTGAGCCCTATGGGTGTAGCGCGCCTAGGTTAGATCCACCAAGAGAGAAGGTCTGGTGGCCTCCTTGGGGTTTGCTGAGCCCCCTCGGACCCTCCGGCTCTTGCTGGAATGGGATGACGAGTGCCGCAGTGGCCGTCACTACTGCAATGGCCTTGCCGAGGAAAAGCAGGCGGGTCCTGACACAGAGCTCGATTGACCCTGAAATGCTTGTGCATGGAGGAGGGAAGCTAGCAGGGAGGGGTGTTACGGAGGAGCACCATCTGTTAACCACAGGATGGCTATATAGGCCAAGGACTGGGGGAGTAGCGAGAACCGGGTCTTCACAAAGGAGGTGGCGATGACGACACGGACTGGGCCCTGCATTTGCGGGACCTGAGCAGGCCGGGCAGTAGAGAAACCTGGAGACAGACTAAGACCAAGAGCCTAATTGATGACATGCTGGGGCACCTACACAACAGCCTGCCTGAAATACAGAAGGTCAGATACTCACTATTTAGAGTACCTGTTTGCTCCTGAGAAGTGCCAGTGCTGCCCTCCCTTTAAATGGATAGTAAGAGTGCTGTCAAGTGCAGGTTAGGTACTCTCCTTTTTCAATGAAAGAAGTGCAGGTGCTGAGTATCGGACACCACCTGCCAATTTAAAGCACTGGCTAATTAAGATGGGGCATTGACGTGTCCCATTGAAGTTGGCTATAAAACAGGATGCATATTCCTGACACTCACTTTTATTTCTTTCCATCTGAATTGTTGAACTTTTGCCTAGCCTTCCCTGGCGGACCCACCTGCGGTCTTTTTATAAAACAGTGTTCTCTTGGATGGAGATCCTTGTGCAGGAGTGGCACTAGAGTTTCAGCCTGGACAGAGGTTGGCGACTTGTGCTTTGGTTGGTCTTCACCACTCGTCCACCTTCCAGGGGTCCAGGAGAGCCGGGTTGAATTAACCGGATCTCAAACCCCACTAGCTATGGAACAAAGCAGAGCGGCTTAAGTTAGTGGCAGTGTGTTAAGTATTTATGCAGTACCAAAACAGTAATAAAGATAAAACAAAACGCAATATAAATCCCAAACCAATGTAGAAAAATATAGTACGTTTTATTAAATAAAATGACATCCAATTGACAAAAATCTAATTAGGGGACATGGAGATATGATTTTTTAAAGTTTAACTTAAAATTAGCATTAGGAAGCATTAAGTGCCAACAACAGTCAGCTGGTCACAGTCTCCTGGGACCTAGGCGCGATTGTAGGCTGTCTATGATGAAGCGTGGTTCGGATACAAACCAAGTTCGACCAGGGCATAGGTTTTAACTTGGTATGCCAAAATGGAAGTAAAAAAAATCTTCAGATGGGGCAAGGCAGCGGACTGTAGCGAAAAGGGCGCCCCCATGACTGGTTAGCCATTGGGACGAGGTCCCAGTAAAGCAGTTGGTTTTTGATGGGAAAGGTGTGAGCTGTAGAATTTCAGGTGTTGCATTCAGAAATGGTGCCTTGGCTGTGCTTTTGCCCAGTTAAGATTTCTTAGTTCACCTTTAGTCATATTCCTTCTGCAGAGCAAGGCTGCAGCCTGTAGCCAAAGATCGCTCTAAGAGGCCTGATACTGTTTCTGTAAAATCCGGCTGCAGTGGATTTGTGGTCCTGAAAAATGTTCAGAGCACGAGAAACCTGAATTTTCAACCTAGCAGCAACATTCCTTCCTCTAATCTGCTTGGCAGGTTTTTCCCCGGTCCTCTTGAGGTGTTTGGAGCCAATAAAAAATTCTAGTTTCCAGTTTTCAGGAGTGGTAGAGCAGTTCAACCAGACACAGCCAACGGTTCTGTAACCTCAAGAGCCCCGCTTGGGGTCGAAACTCATTCCAGCAGATGCCAGCAGCAAGTCCAGGGCAGCATTAGTTTTAACTGGTCTGGTGGGCATTTGCAGGAAAGGCTTCTTTTAGATTGTTGTGTCCTGTAGCTTTGACAGGTGGTCAGTATTATGACCCTTGGGGTCAACTTATTTGTTCTGGCATAAGAGAGAGAGCAGGTCCAGTCGTCTCAGTTCACAGACAGCAGGTTTAGTCCTTTTCTGATCTTCTTCAAGTCCAGTCGTGTTCTGAGGAGGACACTGCGATGCCATATTTAAGCCTGGCCCATCCTTGCATGTGTGGTTGACTCCCGGCCCCTCACTAACAAATAGGGTAAAAGTTCCCAGGGGTTACCTTACCCTCTGTTGAAGCATATCCTTTGTGCTCTACTGCAAACAATCCCCAACGGGCCCTTCTCTGCCTGAATCCAAGATGGTGAAAGATCTGTGCAAAGCCTGTGTGTGCACCACAGAGGTGTGGCCAAGGATATAAGCAGCCCTTCCTCTGTGGTCACTCTAAACCAGTTCTGAGAGTGCTCCCCTCCCAGCGGGATTGGTGCCTGCCTGACTGGAGGAACAAGAGAAGGGGCCTGCCCAGGTGTCCTCTGCCTATGACGGGGAGTACCCTGTGACGTAAATGGAGATCCTGGGCACAACCCAAATGGTTATACTATCGAAGGAACACAATCGCCTTCTCACACCCAGGCCTTTATCTCTGCTGTGCTTTGCAGTTTTCACACCTCATTCAGGGCTTGAGCAGTCAGAGGGTGGCAAATTAGACTCCAGGAGCTTAGGCAGGCAAAAGGTAACTTGAAAACAGGGCACTTGACGCCAAAACAGCACACTGTACCTGCCTCCTCAGTGCCGCACTTGGTGCATCTTGTGTACTAAACCGGATCCCCCTTTGCCCTTAGCCTAACAGCAGGAGCTTTGCTCACACAACCTTATGGCCGGTTCGTGAGCAGCCACCAACTGGAGGCACCCTATCCCCCGTTGGATAACATTGGGGCTCAGCACTCTGCACCCTGCCACCCTAGTGCCGCTCGGGGCGCTTTGAGAGTGCATCCTTGACACTGGGGGAACCTTGGTTCTAACCCAGAAACTCAACTCCCACAACCAAGTACTTACCTGTAAACCGACAACTTCATCTCCTCCCATTGCATTGCATTGACTGTTTTTCTTTGAAAAGTTCTTTCAAGTGTGGAGTTGGTTTGTATGAACCCTTGAAAAACTGCAAATGTACAAAAACTGAATTACTTGCCTTTTCTCTAGGGAATGTTCCAGTGTGATATCTAGGCGTATCACACAGTAGAAAAAGTAACTTTAAAAGGAGTTTGAAAAATAATGTGCAAAGTAACTGTAAAGTATTTTAACTGTTTACTTACCTGTAAACAAACCCTTTGCATCCAACTGCTTTTCAATTGTATCTCAACTGCAATATACCTGCAAAGTATTCTCTCTCTTACCTGCACCAGGACTAGTTTGGTTTTAGAAATAAAATAACTAAATAATATTTGTATACAAACAAAATTGGTCTGAGTTCAGTCTCTAAATGTGCGACATTTCTTGCCTGTGTGTGTACAATAAATGCTCAACACTACCCTCTGGTAAAGCCTTACTGCCCCCCTCACTACCACAAATAGAGAGTAAGGCATTATCTACTTTTACTTCTGCCAACCTTTGGGGTTCCACTGGACTCTGTGCATACCTCAGTTTGGTATAGTACATACTGAGCCAGCTTACTATATGTGGCCATATATAAGTCTGGCAGCAGAAACCCATCAATCTAGCCTTCTCAAAAATATGCAACATATGCCCCACCATTTTACTAGAGAACTGCTTCTGTGTTTTAGCAGAGAACCCATTCGGTCTTGGGATATTTCCTCCCTTAAGTTGACATATTGCCAGTAGTATATCTTCCGTGATCATGTTCACTTCTAGCTTTTCCCTGTCTAAAGCACTCATTTTGAGAACTGGTATCACTGCAAACAATTATCTTTGAAAATAGATATAAAAATATGTGCATCACAGAAATGTACTCAACATTTATTAAACTAAAGCAAAATTAAGAAACATTTACACAACAAATATGGAGGATAAATAACTGGTCCCTGTGCATTATGGTTCTATTCATTTATTTCCGATTTTCCCTAGCTAACAGGAGGTGGAGGGTGTCCTGGGTGATTAGCAAAAATAGTCGGCCAAACAGGTAGGTCTTCAGCACCTTCCTGAGGGTGAACAGGTTGGGATGGGTTCTAAAAGATGGTGGAGGGAGTTCTAGACACCACATCAGTAACCAGTTAAGGGTGTTCAGTGCCGAAGATGTCTTCCTAGATTTCGTGCCACCCTTCACAGTTCATCTTTGTGTTAAATGCTACTCGCAATTCATCGACAAAATCACTGAAGTAGCAGCCCCAGTGAAATGATGTCAAAAACAGCATATTCAAGAGTGAATTCAGCATCGATTGGAGCATTACTAGATGCATATTAGTCCCTGCACCAGTGAACCTTGTAAACCACCACAGTCTCGTATAGAACTCCAAGTTCACTCGCACAGAAGGATCCTGGAGCTGCTGAGTGCAGACTCGGGGGTGGATTCAGGCTCACCCCTCTCAACTTCAACCAGACAGATAATGTTCCTTCTTTGGATGCTTGCGCCTTGTGATATTTGCTCGTCCGGTCATTTTCTTTTTCTGGAGCTGCACCACAGTATCTTTGCCGGATCGCCGAATGAGGAGAAATTAAATGAGTGACACTGTAGGCTCCAAATACCTTCTCCTGCCTTCATTCTGTCACTTCAGACAAACCCCTGACCCGAGAACTCTCTAACCTTGGCATACGCAGGTGGGAATGTAAGGGTTCAGGTAATGGGAAGGTCAGTCCACGAAATGGGAAATAAATCAATTGTAGGTTTTTGCTCTAATTGAGTACCTACTTCCTGTCAGTACATCAAGTACTCTGCCCTTCCCTTGAAAATCAAATTAGCTTTGGATTAGACGTGTACCTTTATCGTGCCCTACACAAAACAGTTGATAGACCCTGGCCAATTTGCAACTCATTATTTTTCCTCATTATAATTACTTTCGATTGTCCAAACTCTTTTTAAGATGTTTTACTATTTAGCTCCACCACTCAGGATTAGAGGCACAGATATGTATTAGCTTTTTTTGTCTGGCACAAGAAGTCCGCCAAAATTCCGTAGTCTGAAATTGGAGCCGAGTTTTTCTGCATTGCACTGTTTTAAATATTTTCACAATTAGTCTTACTGTGCAATATTCTGCTTCTGCCAGTGTCTGTGGGAGTGCTTCAAGATTGGGTACCAAGCATCTGTTGTGGGGGTACCATGAATAATTATACTGTGTGTTAATTTTCTGTGCTTAATTAATGAATATTTTATTCGTTGAATATGCGCTCGGGCTAGTATCACTTTTTCAGTGTTTTCGATAGAGACCAGTAGAGGGCGCTGGAACATCTCTTTGTTTAGCTGAGGCGCTGGGCGATCTCATTCTGAAACAGTGCTGGATGATGCAAGTTACTGTATATTCCGGCACAAGACAGTAGAGGGCGTGGGTGGGGGCAGTACATATTGTACTTGTTGCTGAAATGTTAACGCTTTTCAGTGACTGCTGGGGTGACTATTTTGAGTGAATGCCTTTCGAGCATGTTTGCATGTGTTGGTCCATGTGGCCGGACCTTAGCTATAATTATAAAACAATGAATGTAAACAATAATTAACTCAATGGTTACCGTGAAAGTCTGTCATAACGAAACCAGCCCAGAAACAGCCTAAATACTGAACTGTCTGACCAGCCCTTAGGGCTTCCTGATTGCCGTATAGGTCAGTCTAACACTGACCACTGGTGTTGGACTTGGCCCTCTCTGCAGGGTCACCCCCAGACTTTTTGCCTTAACCCCTACTGTTTTATTTACCCATTGTTGTTGGCTTTTAAGACTGTGCACTTCACCACTGCTAACCAGTGCTCCAGTGCTTGTGCTCTCCCCATAAAACATGGTACAATTGGCTTACTTATGATTTGTACTTTTAATTTACTTATCAGTCCCTCTTACACAGTACCACGGGTACCCAGGGCCTGTCAAGTAAATGCTGCTAGTAGGCAGCCTTACTCATTGTGCCACCCACTAAAATTAGTCTCTCAGGGCTTTCAGTTTTATATGAACCTCCACTTTTAATATGTATAAGTCACTCCTATTGCAGGCCCTAAACAGTCCCTAGGACACATTGTATTTAAATGATAGGACATGTCATTTTAAGTATTACATGTCCTGGTAGTGAAAAACGTCCAAATTAGTTTTTCACTACTGTAAGGACTACCTCCCCCATAGGATAAAACATTAGGTTACCTTAGTACATTTAAATTAGTGTTAACTTTTGATTGGGAACAGGTAGAATTGTCATGTTTGGGCTCAAAGGAATTGTAATTTAGAATTCTCTTTGATGGTAAAGTTGGATTATTACGTATTTGAAAATGCAATTTTTGAAAGTTGGGTTCTTCCTTCCCTAAGCTTTCTGCGGCATTCTAGTAGATTCCAGCTGCATGGATCTGTTAATTTCTCCCCCATTAGGAATGCATATTGGGCCCAGACTGTGAACAATTGGACCTGTGAGTGGCTGGGGCAGAGCCAGGATGGGCAGGGTGTAGCTATTCCCTGTCCCAATTAAATGTCAACGGCTACCTCCAACACACTCACAAAGAACTTGTCACTAGTCTGTTATCATCCCAGACCTCTTAGATCAGTGGCAGGGAGGAAGGAAATACTAGAACCAACTGTTTGATGGGGGTGAGGTCTCCTGAATGTTTCTTCCACTTCGAAGATGGCACCAGTTATAAGAAATAGGACCCTCAGACCCTCTCTTCAGTACACTCCTGGACCTGTAGTCCTTACGGAAGAAGGACTGTCTTGTTTCAAGAGGACTGCCATGCTGCTTGAGGCCAACTGTATTTTTCAGATTACTTCATTGCTGCTACCAGAGAACGACCCTGCTGCTTGAGACCTGCCTAGTTTCTCAGAGGCTTGCTCTGCTGATTGAGGCCTGGCTTGCTACTTGCAGGAGAGAGGACCATCCACTTGAAAAGAGGACTACCAGAACGACTGCAAGGGTTTGTTGGCTGACCTTCTTTTCTGAGCTACTTGGAAACAACAAGGTCCTGAGGCCTAGCTGCAACTGGTTAACTGGCCCTGCCTGGGCCTGCAACTGGGCCTACCAGTACCGGCACCTCTGGCCTCTGCTGGAGTGAGTTCCTCATCTCCAAGTGGTTTCCCCCAGATCCTGGACCCTTAGCTGGCATCAGTTGAGCTGTTCTTGTGAATTCCAGAAGTTTTGAACCTTGCTCATCAGACTTTGAGAAGGTATCGTTTTCAGCTGAACCAACCTGGTCCCTATAGACCGCCTGCTCACCTTCACTCTCGGTCTGAACTTGTGACTTTGTCCCAATCGAGCTTCACCAGATACCCCCAGTTAGTCCTTTCTGCTTCTTGGCACTATTTTTCCTGAAACCTTTAAAATTGCATATCTCCTGTTCTACTGATTTGATTTTTTGTCGCTTTGGTCTACTTTTTAAATATTACATTTTTCTCTGTTTTTATGATTTATTGCGAAATATCTCTTGTTTATTGTTTTCGCTTTATTACTGTTTGACTGCTGCATAAATACTTAACACAGGGCTTCTACATTAATCGTGACTGCTTTTGTGCCAATCTACTAGAGGGTTAAGCACAGGTTAATTTATTGGGTTTTGTGGTTCACCATGACAAGGATTGTGGTGGTTCCTTTAGAAGGATTGTAATACCCTCCTCCCCCCAAAAAAAAATCAAAAACCCAATTTCTCACAATCGTCATAAAAAGTAAAGTTGTGCGGTACAACAGCAGCATAAAACTATGTCATTAGCTTTAGGCAGAGCCACTGGAATTATGCGGCAGTGGAGTGCCAAATTATGCAACAGGGGCGAGTAAATTATGCAGCAAGACAATTTAAATTATATGGCACATTTTGTGACAGTATTAATTCATTATTTTGTTAAATGTCATACTTGTTAACACTGTCTGGGCAGTAGTTCCACCTCTTTAGTACCAGTTTAAATATCGCAAAAAGCAACAGAAAAGTGACTTGCACACATTTGCAAAGGGCCTTGCATTGCTCGGCAACACTTGTTGCTGCGTTTATAGTACTTTTTTAACCATTTGAGCCGGAAACAACATTTTTATTATGTTAAAACTGCGGATTATCCAACAGATGATGAATTATGTGGCAAATGAGGCATAATTTCTGTGTCCTTGGCTTTAGGGGAAAGCGAGGTATGGCCTTAGCGTCAGGACCAGCCAGTGTGTATTGTTGTTCTGTGCACTGTATGCAGCTTCAGAGGTCGCTGGGGCCTTGCTTCGCTTGCTGCTTCCCCTTCCCATCAGGCCAGGGTACTGGACTCTGACCCTAGCAGAATCACTTTCGACAAGGCATTTGTGTATGCGTCACTGAGCCAGGTAACGCAGTGCCCCCCACTCCACTGGCAAATGAGTATTCCAGCTCCCCCGCTCTGGCCTTCACCAAGGTGCTGGGACGGCTGGGGTGGGAATTCCCTCTCACAGAGGCCTGCATCAACACCCACCCGCGCCTGTGCGGACAGAGATTGGAAAAGGGGAGGGGAGGGCCCCACTACAAAGCCTCTCCATGCCCATTTAAGGGCCCCCCGTGCATACAAATGCCTCGGGAAGGTTGGACAGTTACCAGCACCCGGGAAGACGGGGCCGGAGCAGGGCCGACGGTGTCTGACGGCCTAGACGGAGGCGTGGGAGGGGGCCAGAGTGGAAGGGCTAGCGGGGAACCTCCCACTCAACCTGTTTCACATGCTCGCTTTCAGCCGCCCCTATCTCTGGCCCTTCGGGCGCTTCACCTCCCCTCATCTCGCAGCGCTAGGGAAAAGAAGCGACGTCACACCGAGCCTGGGCGCGCGTGCAGGCTGCCTCGCCGCGCGCGCATTGACCCTGTCGCCCGTTGCGCCTCTGGGCTCTGAAGGGGCCCTGGGACTCCAGCGCGTGTGCGACATACATTTGTGGTACGCAGCAGACGGGAGAAGCGAGGGGAGTATATTGAACAGTAAACATCTGCATCATGATACCGCTCTTCTGCAAGTGTGGGGCCTGCGGTTAGGTCCGAGGCGGGTTGTTTGTATACGGTTCGGTTTGATGGAGGGGTCTGAGTGTGACCTCGGGCTTTTCTTGCATGAAACCGCTGGCCGATGGGGCACCTCATCTGCACAACACCAGCTGATCCGGGCACCCGATGCATGAGGCGCTGAGGTGCAGCGCTACCTTCATGCACTGCGTCATTTGCTGCTGTGGTGATTTCTGTAGGGCCATAATAATAATTGCCGAGACTTCTGCAAAAAACCCTAGTTATGTGCGAGGTATTGTATGGCACTGACTGCTGATGGCTTTCCGATATAAGGTTATAGCCGTACTTGTATACCAGCTGTTGCTGTCGTGCGTACTGTACAGTAAGGATTGATGGTTGGTGGGTGGTTTCCTGCAGTACTGGCTGCTGAAGCGAGATTCTGGCTGCTGCTGTGAGATTCTGGCTGCTGCTGTGAGATTCTGGCTGCTGCTGTGGTGGTTACTGAGCAATGTTGGTTTCTGCTGGGTGAATAGTGGCTGCGGGAACCTGGAAATGTGTAAGGGGGCCAGACTGTGTTCCACGAAGTGAGAGTTACAAACAGTGAGTGAGGCTGTGATGCAAGACGTAATAGTCACTCCAGAGGCGGGACATTATGAAGGCAATTCCGAGGCGTATGGTTTGTGCTATTTTGCTGGTGTGAGACTAGTGTGGTTAATGCTGTTGTAGGTGAGTCTCCATCGAGAGAGACTGCCCCAAATCAGTAAGGTGGCACCTTATGGAGAACTGTCTCAAAACTAGACTCTTGTAGTGAGACTCCCCCAATGCGTGAGCCTCGCGGTAAAGGATGAGACCTGCACCCAACAGCGGTAATTCTTAGCCTCTGCTGTCTCCCGATTATTGTATTCTGTTTGCTTCCCTCTGGCGTGTGGCGTTTCCCTCTCTATCCACTTGCTGATCAGCCCTGCTCCTCGCATGCCTGCTGGCTGCATCGTCCTGTTGATCTGCCTATCCTGTGTGCGGCTCACCTGTGGGTGAGCAAATGAACCCTCTCTCTGCCTGTGGCAGACTCCGCTTCCTGAGGCTAAGGTAGGACCCCGCAGCACCGGAAAAGGAACCCTGCCTGGCATTGAAGAACCCAGCAAAAGAGATGTCACATATAGGTGGAAAAGTGCTTAAAAAAACTCCAATTGGTTGTTTGTGAAAACTAATTGGGGAGAACCACCTCAACCCTGAGGGAGATTAGAAAGTAGCAACGCAGCAGAGTGGAATCGCCTGAGAATGCAGATGAGTCGCTACAGTGACAGACAAATGCCAGATCTCACCCAGAGCGGGAGAAGGGTAGAACCATCAAAAGCACTTAGACCCGCTGAGCTAAACACACTCTTGCAGAATGCACAGTGCACTCGTGATGGCCGCACCCATGTAACATGATCAAAACACTGGCGAATTGCCTGCCTGTCACGTAAGGCAGAAGTTTGGGGGGGAAGGCAGAAAATGATGGAAGCTCCAACCAAACTGGGCAGATCAGAGGAGAACTAAGAACCGGAAAACAGATGGCTAAAGCACACATTCAAAGTAGGGTTTTGAACAAGTGCCAAAGTAGGGGACTGGTTTAGCCTCAAAAGCCCTGCTGATGGCACCATTTTTGCCACCCCAAGGAATCAGCGCATGCGTGCTTGGCTTTGAAAGAATTAGTGCCACAGTCTTAATAGCAGGGTTATCTTACTTGGTGTCCTTAGACATACACAATACACCTTCAGGGCCCTCTGATCTGTTTTGAAGCCTTAGCGTCCAAATCGAAGTTCACTGGAGCTATTGCCACTTCCTTCTGCCCCCGGCAGTGCATGTCAGCATTTGCTGCACGTTCTTTACATCTGACTTGAGTTGAGGTTTCGTAAGATCTCCTGCTACGTTCCACACACTCCGCTCTCACTTTCACCTCTGTTCGCAGGTGGGCTGATGCGTCTCTAAGTGGCAGGAGACCATCCATGAAGGACACTTGCGGGCTACGCAAACCCCTCTTTAAGTCTGGCCCTTGCTACCTTTGTTCACATTTTGGATGTGCAACAGGCAAGGGCAGCACACGCAGTGATACTGGAGGCCACTGCACCGCAGTCATGGTTATCCTTTACTTTCCAGCCTGTGGACAGTGGTCTGCGGGGGGAGGGAGGGGGTTGTCCTTTAATTGCATTACAACTCATAGCATTGTTGCTACACCCCAGCCAAAAGGATAAAAAAGCGTGGAAGTATTAGGACCTAAACACATAGTCAACTAAGGGTAATACTCTCCTGATAGTTGCATCACACATATATCTGTTAACCATATCCTGAGCCGCCAATATTAAAGTCTATATATATAGGCAAGGATTCTCAGAGATATTGTTAATATGATTAATTCACGTCACATCACATATCTGCACCACACCAGCTCTGCTGTAGTCAGGCGTCTTAGCACAGCTGGGAGGGGGCAGTCGCCCACCCAGTTGGGACCCCAATGAATAAGCATGACACCAACTAGGTCGGTGTGTGAGGGGTCTTTTAAGTACACCTAATGGGTCCATGTACTTACCACACTTAGTGATTGTAACACACACGCATAGTGGGTTCGTCCACATTATTTAAGCCTAAAATTATTCTGGGGATCAGGACGTACCCCCTTTTTCTCTCTCTCGCCCTCTCCTTGTTTTTCCAGTATTAGGTCCTCGCCAGCTAGAAGGGCAGAATCCTGTGCCTTTCCTGAGTAGGAGATGAGATTATCATATATGAATGTATTTTTGTACAACTCACACACAATTGGAAACAAGTCGAGGTTCTCCCAAATGTTGTAAAGAAAGAAAGTGGAACAGTGAGATACATGAGAATGCCGTGGGTCGTTCAATTTGGCCACGTGGAGAAGCTGGAATTTTACACTGGGTCTTCTGGTCTTGCAGTCTGCAGTTCAGCCAGAGGCATTATCTCATTTTGAGTCCAAACTTACAGAAAAATATCATTGCTTTGTGTATAGCTGTCTGTTGTAATGTAAAATAGTAGTCACGAAGTAGTTTCATGTAGAGGTTTATTTGTCAAGTTCCAAGATGGTAGTTACAGGTTCATGGCTAATTCACGTCCAATTCAGAGCTAGTTCAGAGCCCCACCAGGAGCTGCATCTTCGCTGCTCAGCCCACTCTCACCAACTGTCGGGCGTTCTTCTCCTTGTTTTTAAGTTCCTTCTCTTTCAATAATTTCCAGTATATGTATATAGTCTCTTAATAGATTCAAAATGTTACCTCAGATAGAGCAAGCAGGGTTTCTTCACCAAAACGTCGCCAATGTTGTAATGTAAAATAGTAGTCACAAAGTAGTTTCATGTAGAGGTTTATTTGTCAAGTTCCAAGATGGTAGTTACAGGTTCATGGCTAATTCAAGTCCAATTCAGAGCTGGTTCAGAGCCCCACCAGGAGCTGCATCTTCACTGCTCAGCCCACTCTCACCAACTGTCATTCTTCAAATCAACCAGGCACACCAACATTCCACACAGTCATCAAGCATTCCAAGGTTCCATACATACACACATACACACTGGCTGAGCAGCATAAATGTTAGTACTACACTATCTTTAAAAACCTAGCTTGGTTTTCTGTACTCAACAAGACTGACTTACGAAATAAACAGCCCCCATGATGAATATGCCTGGAGCATACAAGAAATCAGTTAGACAAACCGAGTTTCATTCAACACAAAACGGACCACCTTGCTGAAGAGAATGATGATCTTCCACATTAATGTAACCCAAACAGCATGGATTGATAAAGCACCGGTAGTGTTCTCTATACTACCAAGGAAAGTGGGATCAAGGATGATTACTCTATTAGTAGAATATCACTGCCTTTAATGACAATTACTGAAAAAGCACTAAGCGTCACTTGAGGAAATAAAAATAGAGCAACAAGGTCACTGATGGTCCCACAGAGCTTTCTCTTGCTCTAACTCAGTGAGACCGACCTGTGCAGCTCTAATTAGTTCTAGTCCCTAGTCCTCTTTTCACCTTTCCTTTCTGCATTTTTTTTGTAAACTGCAATCTCAGAGGAAATAAGAAAATAGGTTTCTGGTTTGAATTACACTCAATCTGCATTACACCAGCTCACCTTCGTTGAGCAACCTGGTGCTTGATTGTTTGGTTTGAAAAGAGAGCGCGCGGGTAGTTCCCTGACAGCTTTTCCCACCTACAAATCAGAGTAATGTCATAATTGAAATGGAAGAAAGACCGAGTGGGAAAATCGCATTTGGTACATATTCTGCACAATCTGCGTGGAAACAATACACCCATTGAGAAAGACGTTTTTACCTATGCAAAAGAAGAGATGGCAGTCGAGGCCAGGGTTCAGCTTAGCTGGTATCAAGGGTCCTGCCACCCCTCCCCAAGCAAAACAGAGGTGACCTTGTCTGGTGACTACAGCTTCAACAAACTATTGGAATCAGAAGGCCTTCCTTGTCTGTTTTACACAACTAGAAATGTGTGATGAAGCCCAAAAAAACTCACAAGCAGGACACATTTTTGTCTACACCTGCAACAGAGTCAAAAGGCTCCCAGGAAGAAGGGTGAATTACCTTGAACACAGGAGACATAGAAACCAGGCGGTACTTGGCTTTACCTTCTGGTCTTGTTGACTGTGGAGAAGCACCCAGGAAGATCAATGGTGAATTTATGTTTGTCCTGCCATCCCAGGACTCTAGATATTGCTGCTTGCAGTTATTAGCAAAGGCTCCTTTCGTTCCCTTGACTCTCGAGTTCCAGTTGTGTTTGAACGCACATGGGTTGCGAAAATAATCCCTCATGTAGGCTTGAATTAGATACAGTCTAACACATCACGTGCTAAGCAGTGTGCCCAGTCACATGTATACCTAATTCTTTTGCATGGAATATTGCGTATCCTAAAGATGCATAGAAGTCTAACATGTGAAACCGTGGAACCCAGCAATGCACAAGGACTTATAGTTGCAAATATTGGATCCTGAATAGCTCCTAGATTGTCTAGCCTAATAAAACAACAGAACTCCAATGCATAGATCTTGAGCACTCTGTAAAGCCCTGTAGCGTCTGGTCTTATGGAAATATCTACTCTGTTTCCAAACTCTAAAGTGAGTAAAATAACTGCACCATATGGAGATGCATTGTATTCCAAACTGCTCGGTCCCCAGCCACAACGGTCTTTTAAAGTCTGTCAGTCTAACCCAAGGCTGGTCAGTGAGTGTTGTGGTCAACAATCTGATAATATCCACATAAACAGCACCAAGAGTTCCTTTGATTAACAGGACCTACTCTGCTATACAGCTAAGTTTTCTCTGTCTCTGCTCCTGTCCCAGAGCCTTCCTTCAGTTATTGATTTCCAGTTTGGACCACAGGGTGGACACGAATGCACTGTGTCATAACCGACCAGACACAGTTACCATTTTCTGGTGCCCCTTAAGATCAGTATGAAGACTAGCAAATGAATCTACCCTGCCGTTGTCAGAACGGGCCACCCGTGGTGAGCATTTTTCAGTTCTTCATGGGTGCTTTGAGTCCTGGGAGCCTCATATTTATGGCCACGCGACATTTCAAATTACTGTACATAACAGAT